>NW_024529155.1:654273-1254273 GCF_017590135.1 Pyrgilauda ruficollis | reverse complement strand
CTCTTAGTCAAGAGTTCTGATTTTAGATGAACAGGTTAAAAGAGATTAAGAGAAATCATAAAATAATTAAATTTCCTTTTCAGCTAATGAAGGACCCCATCGAAGGTGGTACAGAAAACCCCTAAATCTGTCCACTAAAAGTTCATCAAGTACTCTAGTTGTGTTAACACTTCTCAGAGTTCACAGAATTGTTAGGGTTGGACAGGACCTCTGGAAATTATGTAGTCCAAGACCCCTGCCAAGGCAAGGTCACCTAGAGCAGGTGACACAGGAACGAGTCCAGATGGGTTTGGAATGTCTCCAAAGAGGGAGATTCCACAACCTTCCTGAGCAGACTGTTCCAGTGCTCTGCCATCCTCAATGGAAAGAAATTCTTCTTCATGTTGAGGTGAAACTTCTTGTGTTTCAGTTCATGGCCTTTGGTCCTCATCCTGTCACTGGGCACCACTGAAAGAGTCTGTCACCATCCTCCTGGAACCAACCTCTATGGTATTCCATAAACACTAATGAGATCCCCTCTCAGTCTTCTCTAGAATATGCAGACCTAGTTCCCAAAGTGTCTCATAAGAGAGATGCTCCAGACCCTGCATCATCTTTGTCACCCTCCACTGCCCCCTCTCCAGGAGCTCCTTGTCTCTCTTGTGCTGAGGAGCCCAGGATTGGACCCAGCACTCCAGATGTGCCTCACCAGGGCCAAGCAGAGGGGGCAGATCAGCTCCCTCGACCTGCTGGCCACACTCTTCCCAATGTACCCCAGGATACCATTGGCCCTGCTGGCTGCAAGGGCACACTGCCAGCTCTGTTTCCTTCTAAACCTTCAGCAATTTCCTGTCTTCTGTAGTGACATGAATTAGGCTCATCCATACAGGTAGTCAGTTGAAACTACCAACTGGATGAGGATCCATTCAAGTGATTTTATGATGTGAGTGTTTAGCAGAAGCCACCAGTCCATTTCTCAACAGTCACCATAAAAATTCAATGTCTTTCACACACCAAGCCTTGTTTGCAATGAACAGTAATCTACTAAATAAAAAGCCACTTAGTATGTCACCTGGTTTCCTTCCTCCTTTTTCCATTCTGCATCAGTATATTGTACACAACACTTGGAAAACTGGAGGTTCCGAACAACCTAAACAGATAAATATGTTTTTTTGGTCAAGTAAACTGGCCTCAATTTGACTTTTTTTTTTTTTCCTCCAGACAAAGGAATTGATAAGCTATGATTGCCAAAATGCCAGTACACATTGATAATATTTTGCTAAAGTATTCATATTAGTGTTTCCCTATAGTCACAGAAGATGGAGAGATGGCTTGGAAAACCAAAACTTAATTTGTATCAAAAGTAGATTGTTTTCTTTCTGGAACAGCTGCAATCACATAAAACTGAAACATGCAGCTGAAATCTGAAAGTCCCATCATTTCTCATTTTGAGCCAGTACTAAAAATTCACCTTTCCTTTGAATCACCTCTACCTCTTAAGTCTGTATTATATCCTCATGCTAAGTTAAAAGCACAATCATAACACTGTCATAAAGGTCTGCTTTGAATTCTTTCTAGACACATTCAAGTTATACTAATTTAGCTGATGGCTGCTTGATTTCAGTGTAGCCAGTGAGAAAGCAAACAATCCAATGACCCCAAGTTCACTGAGATTGCTGGAAAATGAAAACAAGGGTTTTGGAAGGCCAGTGCTTCAACACATAAAGAAATATATCGAATACTTCAAAAGATATAAAATTCTTAGAACTGTTGGACAGGCTTCTGTGTGTGAACTTTTCTGTCCAAGTGGCATTGCTAAATACCGTGGCACCAATAAGAGGGCTGACATCATATTGTTGTGTAACTCATAACCATAGCAATGTCACTTCTTAAAATGCATTATATGTGCATTCAGCTTCTTAAAATCTCAGCTGTGTCAGCTATTAAACAAAGTACAGTTCAGGAGATCTATTTTGAAATATGAGCTCTTTGTATTTTGTATAAAGGAAGTAGAAAATATAAAGCTTGTTAAGCCAATGTTAATATTGGAGGTTTGGATTCAGACAACAGACACAGAACAGGTTCCATCACCAATCTAATTCACACAATGATATAGTCTAGTATGAGAGCTAATCATGTTCATTTTAATGGACAGCAACACACTTGGGCTTTTACATTACAAATGGGCCAAAATGCACCAAAATATATGCAGTCAATAAAAAAAAAATAATCCATAGCATACCCAAATTGCTGAGTAAATGGTGCAGGTATCAGCCCAAGTGAGTTTAATACAGGTTTGATTCAACAACTACAAGCAATGGAGAACAACATGTAACAAAAATTGGGAATGTAATCCTCCTTTCCTTTATTTCAACCCTAAGTGGCCTTCCAGAGAAACATTACCTTCTCACTGGAACAACAGAAATTGCCTCGTTCCTGTGAGCTGCAGAAATTCCAGAGTAGCTGTTCTGTAGGGCAACAGCAGAGCCCTGACCAAGAACAGTCCTTGTGGCCAAGTGGCTGGTGATAAACAGAGCTCAGCATTGCCAGGTACTAGTAAAGGGAATGACACGTACCCCTTGCCTCTGGTGACATGTGGTGTGGAGTAGCTGGTGTTATCCATTATCCGTCCTTTTGGAGTATCAGCATGTTGGAGCTATAAACCAGAGGAACTAATGTCGGTCTGATTGTGCCTTTCTGTGACCACAGTCAGCAGCAGTGGTGTAATGTAGCCTTTGCCCTCCTGATAATCCATCAAGGAGAACACTAGCACTGTCTTTATGACACATAAAAATGTGAAATAAAAGCTCACTGTTCCCCTTAGGCTGGGCTGTATTCAGTGAGATTTGAGGCTAGGTTTTCAGAAGATAAGGGATGATGTGCTCCATGCAACATCATTGGCTTGGATAGACAGTACTACAGCTTTTTTGGCAAAGATAAAAATACTTGAATTTCTCTGGTAACCAGACCACCATCTTGCCTTTCAACACCAGGTAATTATAAACGCTACTTACAGTGCACAAGACTTCTGGACAAGATTACTTACAGAATCAAACCCACAGTCATTCGACTGATATGCTGCATAAGATGATCTTGTCACTAGCCAATTTCTCAAAAGTATGCAGTTATGACTAGCACAGTCCTTTCTGTGCATTCCAAGAATCCAGAAATTAGACTTTCTAATATGAGAAGCCTAATTGGTGTAAACCATCTCCCATCTTCTATATTTCAGACAAGAGACAAAGTGTTTCTTTAGATAGAAAATAGATAAAGAGCAAGCAGGTGGGAGGGTTAGGACTATTTCTGGCTATGGGACTAACTGGTTTACATAACCTTGAACCAACTAATTTTATCTGTATTTGTCTAACTTTCACCACGTGTGAAAATGAGGCAATGATGTTTATTCACCTTTTAAAACTGCTTTTGAAATCCCATGAGTCAGGTAACAATTCAGGCCCAATGCAATACTACTTTTTAGAAGCTCACCCACATACAACCTAAATACTGCAAGGGTTAAAGTTTTAAGCTAAGTGTCACATTGCAGTACTGATGATAAATTATAGGTAATAGCCTATCAAACTTAGAAAGACAGTTCAGTAAATACAAAAAAAATACATCTGTTTACATAAGGGATACAAATTGGCTACTACTTTCAGTCTAGAAGTCAATATATGCCATATTACTGCAGAGAATCCTGCAAACCCTTTTAAAACAATGTTATAACAGTTTACATAAAACTTAATGGCAAGTTAAGTAGATCACCCCAGCAGGCCCTCTGCCTGCTGCAGGAATATGGCACAGAGTTCATAGGTTACTTGAGACTCATTCTCCCAGCCAAACGAGTCAAACAATAACACTTTTAGGCACTGAAATACTTTTCCTCAGTTTTCAGCAGAAGCAGATGTGGGGCTGACTGCACAATGAACAAAAAGAATACTTTGAAAAGAAAATTACAGCAAAAACATAAGTTCAGTTTGTAGTTTATCCATTATCATCCTCGCCTTTCACCTTGATGCTAACTTTCTAATATTACCCTCCTCATCTGAAGATCAGTGCAAAGCTTCAACAACTTGAAGGAAGCTCATTTTTTCATGTTTGCATCAGATTTCTCTTCTAAACAAATTGGTGCAGCGTTTCAATCTTCATTTTACTTTGGGGTGTAAGTTCTGAGTCATCATCTTTTAATTTTCTCCAAGCCTCCAGCTCGTGTTTTCTGTTTTTCTTCCTGGATGTGTCATAACAACTAAATTGTACCACCCCAGTAAAATGGTGAAGCCTAGCACACATCTGCCAGCAACAAAATACTGTGCTCTCACTCAAATTCCCCCACACATTCCACTTTTCACACTTCCTTTGCATCCTCTCAATAAAGTGGTAGAGCCTAGTAAGCAATTTCTTTTATTTTCCACAACATTCTGCCAATAAATCCAAAGAACTACCTCAGAGAAGAGCACACTTGCCTTGCATGCTCTTTTCCTAGTCCCATTTCTATCAATATTCCCATGAGATTAATTTTCTGAAGTCAGTGACTTCCCTGTAGTTAGCATATCTGTCATTTCTGGGTCAATACTGTGCTGATGAGCTGTGAAGGCATTATTTTTCAGAACTGCTAAATAATTTTGACTTGGAAAAATCACATGAGAAAATTTTTACTGTTTCAAATTTAATAGAAACTCTTTTCAAAAGTTTCCAGTATTCTTAATGTAAAAACAATAGAAAAAAAAAGTCTTAGAGCTTTGAGGTGTCCATCATGAATTTAAAGGAGTCAACACTCTAGTATATTTCTTCTAAAAACTTTCATTATACAACATCAAGAATTGCATCAAGGAGATAAGGAGGTGAGAATTAGCAATAAGACAAAGGTGTTACAAAAAAGGCAGAAAAACCTCATCTAGAAAGAGGTGACAACAATGAATCAGAACAAAATGTAATTTAAGACAGAGGAGCCTTTAAAAGTTGGTAACAAAGTTCTGTGTTTGGCAGCTACCTTACCTGAACTAGGACTTTGACTCCTTTGAGGGTGAATCATCTTTGAACCAGGTTTCAAGGACAGTTCTGCTCTCACAAACGCGCAGCACATGCAACCTTGTCACATTTTCCTTACCAGGTCTGGGCTGGGCAGTGATTGCCCCTGTAGTAGCCATTGCCTGTCAGTGGACAGATACACAAATATCGATTTTGCAGCCCTGGCTGGTGCAGACTGCGAAGCATCTCTACAGAAACACCCACACCAACCCACCTGACCACAAAGCAGCCACACCTTGTTTAACTCCAGTACCAGTAGATTCCAAGAAAAAATGTTTTTAAGAGAAACCTCACGTCAATGTTCAGATGGGGAAATGTCAATATCTGGCAGCAGTAACAAATTACAGCAGCCACTCTAAACAGCTGGAAAGTTTCTAGATGACAATTCCTTAAAATTATCATGAGGGAAGTATAGCAAGAAAAACATCTGAACCAAAGTAATCTCCAGTGGGGTTGGAGCTAGATGATCTTTAAGATCCCTTCCAACCTGAACCATGATTCCTTTTTGCCTCTTCCCCAAATTCCACCTTCACATGGTGGAAGCACAAAAGTTATTCAGCAAAACAGGCCTACACCTCAGGGAGGAGTGGGATACTTTTTAACAGGGGCAAAATTGTATAGCTTCCAATCTCAGTGTCAGAAATGACTCAGTGGTTTTAGCTGCACCTTTTTCTTTCCAACTCCTCTACAAGAAGAAAACAAAACACCTCATGAACCTATAGAATATGCACAATTCACAAAACCTGAAATCCAGACAATTAAGGTTTGGTTACAAGTTATAACAGCATTAAGGCAGAGATTAAAATTAGCAGATGTCAGGCAATCTGGAGATTAGGTGTCGTGACCTGCTCCAACAATTAGTGGCGATATTACCATGCCAAACAATCAGAATTTTGTATATGATTACCACATTTTGTGTTCTGTTGCTCAGATGATGATAGTAGATATTTAGTTTGCTTTTGCATAAGTATTTAATTCTCAAATACTTATATGTACTTTGTGCACTAAATCAGGATGAACTGCTCTTTAGGGATTGGGCTGCCCCCCACTGACTCCAGTTTGAACTATAGCAGATGCCATACAGCCCATCCAGAAGAGCTAATTCTTCATCTTTCTTTTTCTCCAGCCACTAAATACAACTTAATATAATTGTGCAAGAGCAATGAGACAATAATGAATGAATTGTCCATGAAGAACTCTGGAGTGTTTTCAGCAATTTCTGTAAGGAAATGAGTCAAAATTAATCTGAGCTAGATGCAGGATATGGTACAATAATATCTGTTTTCTTTTGATTAAAAGGAAAGAACAAGTGTCCTGTCACTGATACTTTCTCTTAATCCAGTATGGTGCCTAATGTGAAAGTTTAAAATGTGACATAATAAATTAGAAATGTCTGTTCTGCTAGGAAACAAGTACTCAATAACTACTACCAACTTCAATACAAAAATTTAACAATATTTTGAGTTTTTAAAGACTACATTTTTAGCAATTTTACAGCATATCACTTTGAAAGACCTTGTGGACAGTTGCCAGATATGATACAGTGGTAGAGGAACTCCACAGCAGAAAGCTTATTTATCCTTAGAGCACCCCACTCTTTTTCTCTCCAACCAAAGAAATTATTTCTGAATTTCCTAATGATCTTGCAAGATAAACATTGAAAATTAGTAGAGCTAGAAAGTACTATACTAAAAGAAGCACTATATTCTTTAAATCTACTGCTAAGAACATAAACCTTTTCTAAGTCCTACTTATCGGTGCAGTGACGTCACCCTGGAGTAGGAGAAAGATAATCTTCCCTGTTGCTGCTTTATTGAAGAATGGCAAGGAGTCCTGACAAATGTGCTGCCCATGGTGCATGGATGTTTAAATGCAACCAGCACTGAACAGTCTTTTACATAGGATGGAACATGTGCACATTAAAACCCATGTGCTGCTTTCTTTATTTCTGGCATCCTTTCTCCTTACAACACAGGAATATGTTCCAAGTAGTTTTTTCAGTGCTTTGTTTCTGCTCTTTGCCTTTTCCAGTGCTTCTTGTCTGCTCTTTGCCTTCACTTCCCCAGCTGTCACTCCAGTGACATTTCCCAAGCATGAAGCTGACATAGAGCAGGGCAGAGCTTGAGTGCTGAAGCTGTGGAAAACAGTAGCAGTGTTTTAAAATATCAACAGAACTCAGTGTTTTGGGAACAATTTCCGATATTGTTACTTGAATAGACGCTGTTTTCTACGCAGCCATTCACACTGAAGAGAGTTCAGTTATTTTAGAAAATCAAAAGTTTACTGAACCATAGCACACTGCTGTTTTGTCAGTAAATTTCAGGTGTTTCTGCCATAACACTTCACTTAAATTAGACATTAAGAAAGCCGAATCTGATTAATAATAAATAATTTCTGTATAGAAAATTAAGAAAACTATTCATATTGTGAAAAAGAGGACAGATAACAGAGAACAGGACAGATGTTTGAGAAGTGTTTTGTTTCCTGATTTTCACATCTCCTCTATCAACTTAGTTTTCAAATTTCAGAGCTGTATTTGCAGCTGATGACTGTAATGACCTGAAATTCTAGTCTTAAAAAAAGGTCAAGAGTAGTTGTCACATGGGGGTGCCTTCTTCCAACAGTTAAGCTTTCTTCTAATTTTCTAGTTCTTTTCTGTTATCTGATCTACTGTAGTCCAAGACACAAATACTGACAGGAAAGACTACTGCAACATGCAGAGTTAGCACAAGCATTTTCCTCAACCTATAAAAAGACTATTATGAAGTATTGAAATTAAATCAGCTCCTCCACTCCAAATGCAGAAAGACAAGTCCAAATGATTTTCAATAGTCTCCAACTATCTTACCTAATTTTAGGAAACATTCAAGGTAAGATTTACAGTTTATCAGCTGGCTTGATTATGACATTTATTATTCTCATGAGTACCTTTAGGCTGAACAGGGAGCAAAGCTTAACTTCTCTTTGCTCAGAAATAGTTCTGTAGTGTTTCTGTTCTTCCCACCTTATGTGGTAAGGAGGAGAGAAAATTACCACAGAACAGTCTGACACTGCTCATGAGGTGCCAGTGTTACAATATGCAGAAGCAATTTCTGTGAGGGGAAGACACAGGAGCCTGTTATGCCCTGAAATGCAGGCAAACCCTTGCACTGCAGCATGTTTCCACTGCTCTGACTTGTAGGTGCTGCCACACTGCTAAGCAAGTGTGAAGGAGCCCTCTAGTGTGAATAAGAAATTGACCTACAGCCCATAATTTGTACACAAATAACAGGATAACAACGACTACAAATAACGTCACTGCCAGTCTCCAGGAGATTCAACAATTAAAAAGCCTCCTGGATCTCAAACCTGAAGTCAAAACAAACAAACAAACATATATGTCATAATGTATGACTGACCATAAAGATAGTCCTCACTGAAAAAAGGATCTAAACACTTGAGAATAGTGTAGAAATAAACTGCAGCCCTTGTCAGATAAATATTTTGTTTTAATTTTTCAATAGACTGTGACCCTAAGAACAATTTATAAGAACAATTGAAAGGACAGAAAGCCTTTTTTAAAACCTTATGTACTAGGGCAAAATTTATCAGTTATTACAGAATAATTCAAATCTTCCAGAGATATAGCCAGTTTGCACTATAATGTAACCATATCCAGGAGATTCCAGTGCTCAGATCTATTTGCAAGTGGTAGTATGGGAAAAGATCACAGCCATGCAAGTAGAGAGAGATAGACAAAGAGAGAAAGATATTCAGTCCCATGCAGGTCCATAATGTGCAGCTATTTCTGTATAAAAACGTTTTGGTTTATGCTTAGTACTATTAAGATTAGAGAAAAAAAACAAACAGCAAGGATGTTGTTTATTTTATTGTCACCAATTCTAAAGGAGACATACATTAAATGTATCTGGTTTAAAGCAATACTGTTCTGAAGCTTCATAGAGAAAATCATATGCAATAATTTATTTTTTGTGGGTATTGTTTTTAGAGTGATCACAGTTGATTGCATAGCAGTTTTATGATGCTGAATGGAAAGTCAAAACAACTATGAAGTTTAAATTCATAGCAATGTATTTAATGCCCTGCTGTCTAACTGCTAGAGGGATAAACAAAGAACACCTAGAATTCTGGAATGAGTTTAGGAAATTCATTAGAAAAGTTTTGAAATTGTATCAGAAGAAGTCAAGAAAGAACACATTAGTGTTCTCATCATCTGTTAGTTAGAAGCAACTAACAGATGATGAGAAATTGCAAATAATTAAGCCAAATCACAAGAGATTCAGTTTAGGTAATCATTTAGAAACAAAGAAGGGAAAATTCAGACCCATTTTAGACAAAAAGAATTGTGGAACTGACTTCATTGTACTTCATTTAGGATTTTATCCTGGTTGCAGGCATGAAACTTTTCTAAATTTCACAAATGGGGAAAATGAGTGAACAGCCACACTCACTAAACTTGCTGTACTTCTCACTTCTGAAGAGACTTCACAGCCTCCTTGGGTTATTTTGGCACCTCCTTTTCTGGCAAGCAATGAGGAGTTTAGAGGAATTTAGAAGAAAAAAAACAAAGGAAAAAATTAATCCAACTTTCCCAAACCACAAAAAATTCAATTTAGTTTGGGATACATTTTGCCCAAATTTTCAGTGAGAGCAATGGTCATATTTTATCCAAAAAAGCTCTCTCGATGGAAAGAACTCTAAAAGGTTTTGCTACAGAAGACCTAAAAGAAAGAAAAAATATTGTAAATTGTATAAATACTAATAGTGGAGGAGGTTGCAAGTATTTTTTCATTTTGTCAATGACATTTGAGTGGATAATGACAAAGTTGATTTGGATATGCTATTAAATGAAAATCCACTGCACATGTAATATCTGAAAAATAATTTAACCTCACCTGGACATTCTCCAGCTCCTTTAGTTTTACCCAATCAACTAGAAGAAGCAAAGAGGAAAAAATTTCAAGGAGATTGGTGTTTAGGTGGCTTTCTTGTGTGGAAGCTTTGTTTTCTATGCCATTTGATTCAGTTTATGTATATCAGTACCGGATTTAATTGTAGGATAGACTACAATTAACTACTTACTTAAGGCTAGTTATCTGAAGATATTTATGATCTTATTAAGCCAAATTCTGGGTAGCAACAGGGTATGCCTGAACATTTTCCTTTGTACATCTTAACTCTTAATTGGAATACTAGGTTCTTAATCTCAAATACAGCTAATAACTTGTAACCTCAGAACTAAATATCTAAAGACTCACACCAAAGATATTCATCTTGATGTCTATGTCCAAGACAAAACCCAGAATCTCTGCTTTCAGATGATCAAATGATTTCTTCAAAGTCCTCTAGGCTTTGAGATTTATTAACGTGTAAAGGAATAAAAAATGAGTGATAGGTGTTGAAGACCTGAGGATTAAAAAGGGCTGTGATTTTTAATAACCAGCAAGAGATCCTTTAGAAATGCATTTTATAGGAATTGCTTGGTTCTACTTTCTCATTTGCTCTGATACCATGTAAGCCCTCCACTGG
The DNA here is from genome assembly GCF_017590135.1 of Pyrgilauda ruficollis. Lineage (NCBI taxonomy): Eukaryota > Metazoa > Chordata > Aves > Passeriformes > Passeridae > Pyrgilauda > Pyrgilauda ruficollis. The sequence goes on along the minus strand of NW_024529155.1, from coordinate 1,243,740 downwards.
CCAGTGATGCCTAAGACAAGTATTCTTTCCACAATACTTTTTTTAAATAAACACCATAGATCCTGAGCAGGGCTAGGCTCAGACAAAGTGGGTGACATGATGTGAAAAATATTGGCCAAGCACTGGGAAGAATGATTTTGCAGACAAAATACATCTAACAGGATTTACAGAGTCACAATTAAGCTTACACATTATGGCACCTATAAGAGAAATGCAAAACTCTACACACTTATCAGAATATTTATTCATCCTACTGCTTTTCTGCTGAACTGGAGTCGCTTGCTTAAATAATTGTGGATGTTGTGGCTCAAGAAAAGTCAGTGAATACCTAGAATTTAAAGGCCAGATCAACGTTGCCCTTTTAAAGTTTATAGTATTCCCATATGACCCAGAGAAGAAGCCTAGTGAAGCAAAATGACAACAGGATTGCAAAATAAGGGAAGCCATTCAAAAACATCTTTAATTGATGCAAAACTTTCAATCATTAATCAAACTTAAGTTGGAAAGAAAATAATAAAAGAAAACAATAATTCTGGTTACTTATAAAAACTTTTCTTTTAATAGAAATGAACTTTTACAACCTTTGAACTTCCCTGAAAAGGCCACTGAAACTTAGCAAGTGAGAACTGAAAAAAAAATTATTCAGAAACTACATTCCCTTTTGGAAAGTGTGACTGCAGAGGAGATTGTCAGCCCCATAAAAGAAGGGGCGTAAAAGACATCCTCTTTGTTTCATAAAACAGCTTTACTGCTTACAAGCGCTTCTATTATCAAGGATCCTACAGAAACTGTAGTTTTGGTACTTAAGGCGTTATACTGAGCCAATTTCTCCCTGCACTATGCCAGTGTTCCCTTATAATCCCCCTGCATGTCTTCAGCAATAACAGGGTGAGCTGGAAGGACAAGGACAGCAAGTGTAGTTTCATCTCTTATTCAGCACTGACTTCTTTTTCTCTATGCTCCTTTCACTATAATTGATTTTCCTAGCTCCTACTTGCCAAACCAAATCACTAAAGGATGGAGCTACAACTGGTAGTGTGAGAGAAAGATGAACCAAATGTGACCATATTTTAGCTAGTTTTAGTTCTGGGTTTTTTTCCAGCCACAATGCACTGTCCCTTTCTCATCCCAATGACCTCATCCTCACTCGCTAATGACTCTGTACTCCTCTGGAAAGTTTCACTTTTCTTTTATCTCCTTTGACAAATTTAACAGGAGCATCATGACCTCAAATGAATGTTTCATTTCAAGGTTATATTGTTACATGTCCAACTGACTCAAAAACGTGGTTAAAGAAAGACAGGTATATAGTTAAAGCCTGGTGCTTATGTTGATGTAGGTTCAGTTCCTGGCAGTGTCACAGCCTTCTCTGGTGCAAATAATTGATAGTTAGATTCCATAAATATTACTCAAATTTAGTTCTTATCTTTCTCTACAAAGAGCTTTTGTAATTTAGGATACAGTACTGTTTAGCATCTCAGAAGATAAAAGAATCTGTCTCAATCTTTCTGTCTTAATTTCCCTTCTGAATGTAGTAGTTAATTTGTACTTTCTAATCAGGAATCTTGCAAATCAATCTTCACAGGCAAAAGCACCCCAATATGGCAAAAAGTAGCAAACAAAAAATAATTTTTTTGGGAAATTATTCACATCTAAACTGTTGGCTGTAAGAAAACTACATGCTGGACTTTCACCAAAAGCATTAAGTCGTCTGACCATGCTTAGAAGTAACTTCTGGAGTAATTCATGTCATTGTACAGAAAAGTTCAATAACTGAAAGTCTAAAGATTCAGGACTTCACAGGCGCAAAAAATGAATCTTGTTCATTCCTTAGGCTCTGTTGCTGCATCATTGTACAAGGTTGAACGCTTATTCCCTGGAAAAACCCCTGGCAATAATGTGAGACCTTCCTAGATAGACCTCAGAGCACATTAGAGCAAGCCCACTAAAGCTAATGGTATCAGAGAGGAGTGAGCCAGGCCCTTACTGGCCTTACCTTCTTTTCCCCTCCTACTTTCTCTTCTATTGCCACACCTTCAGAACCATTAAGTTGGAAAAGACCTTCAAGATCAAGTCCAGCCTTTGACTGCATACCACCTTGCTCACTAAACCATATCACAAAGCGCCTACATGTTTTTTGAGCACTACCAGGGGTGGTGACTCCACCCTCCCCTGATCAGTCTGTTCCAACACTTGACCACCCTTTTAGTGAAGAAATTTTTCCTGACATCCCACCTGAACCTCCCTTGGCACTACTTGAGGCCATTTCCCCTTTTCCTATCACTTTTTACTTTGAAGAAGTGAAAATCAAGCAACCCTCATCTCACTATGACCTCACTACAGGTGGTTGTAGGGAGTGATGGGATCTCCCCTGAGTCTCCTTTTCTCCAGGCTAAACATTCCCAACATTCTCTCTCCCTCATCTGCTCCTTATCAGACTGGTGTCCCAGACCCTTCCCCAGCTCCCTGCCCTTCTCTGGACATCACCTCAATGCCTTTCTTGTAGCCCCAAAGTGAGCACAGCACTCCAAGTGTGACCTCACCAGGAGCAGAGGGACCATCACTGGTTCTGCTGGCCACACTGTTGCTGATACAAGCCAGGATGTCACTGGCCTTCTTGGCCACCTGGGCCCACTGCTGGCTCATGTTCAGCTGCTGTCAACCAGTACTTGTTTATAATAAGGAAATGAAAGTTGTCTCCCTCTCTGGTAGGTGACATTGGCCTGTGCCCACCTATGTTATCCTCCTGTAAGGACTATTCTGTAGAAATTAAAATTGTAATGTGTGCCAGTATGTGCACTCCTGGACAATGGGAAATGTATTCGATGGGACTTGGAACAGCCATTCCCACCTTCTGCCTCTAATCAGATGATGACGCCAAAATGCAAAAGCTAGAGTACCATATTTGGCATTTGCTATTTGTTTTCATTTCTCAGCCTACAGCTGAGAAAGAGTAACTATAGAGCTAAAAATTCTGATTACAAAGTGCAAAGCAATGTAGTGCATGTTGTGTGGTCAGTGGCAAAAAGCAAGTATCAGTCATTCAGCTTCACACTGTACATCAGTGTCCTCCTCTTCTTACCTCCTTCAAGGAATCTCATCACATCCATTCCCTGAAATCTCTTTAGATGCCACCAAGACAATATTTACTTACTGAACTTTAAAGTTGGAATAAATAAAAAGTGTTCAATAAGCGCATGTTGAAAAGCCCACTAAGGACAGTGGAAATCTTTCCATTGATTTTAGCAGACCTTGGATCAGGTTATATGTAAGTAACTTCTGGCATCTGATTCATCAAGACACAATCCTGACTGCACTAATTTACCAGTGACTTCAGCAATGCTACAATTTCACCCAGTTATATGTGCAATGCTATATTTTACCCAGTTAGGTAATCCAAATAGAATGCAGTTTTACACTGGCTTGGGATAAGAAGGATATGAAAGGTTCTATCATGACTGTTCCTACTTCCACCACACACAAGGCTAAACAGTAATTATCTCCTGTGAGAGCATGTATAAGAAGAGGAGAGGATGTATTTTCATTATGGATGGATGTCTGTATTATCATTGCCCTCCTCAATGCACTTTAAGGGGCAATATTCAAATTTAGCAATGACCTACCGGCTTCTAGTTAACTTGTCCTAAATCCTGATCAACCTGGCTATTCTTGCAATAGTGAATTTCTTTTCAGCAAAGCATTTGCCCTGCCAAAGTATATATATTTTTTGGCAGCATCTGGCAATTTCCAGCCCTGGAATCTGATGTAGGCTTGTGAATTGTGCTAGGTCTGCAAGGTTTTCACCCTCCAGAGCACTGTTTTGTGCAAAATAAGACATCATATTGTTTCCCATCCTTTTTCCAGTTGTTTTTTTTTTCCTCAAAAATATCTAAACACTGAAATTCCTGCTTCATATCCCAGCACAACACCCAAAACTGTAGTGCTTTCTCTTCACACATTGCAAATGACTTGGGAATTACTATGTGAAGTATAATGGCTCTATCACATGCTTAATAGACTTGATGGCCTCCGAAACAGCTATTCCACAGCAAGAGCACAGTATAGCACTCCTGTATGTGAGAAGAAAATATTACAAGTGCTGTACTTTGGAAATAAGTTTAGGGCAAAAGAAGAACTCCTTCCCAATTCTACAGTGAAGTGAAAAAAATGTTTCTGATAGGATGTTTCTATTAAAAAAAATATTTAACTATGGGACAGACTAAATAAACACAGTCATACAAATTACAAATTAAGATCTTCTGGAAAAAAGCTACACTTGTCTCACTGACTTTAAAGAAGTGAAATAGTTATTTTACTCTGTGTTTGAAATATCAAAGAGCTATCTTCTTTTCAAAAGGTGAAGCTTATAAATCTCACTTATTCAGGCAAAACACTCTGTGAAGTCCTGATATATTTCTCTTATTGATTAATACTGAGTGTCCATGTTTTCCCAGTCTTACTTGCTAGGATTTCAGAGCAAAGAGTAAACATCTCAATGCATTGGACTCAGTAGTTAATACAATCTAGAATTCCACAAAGCAGTAGCTGTAGTGCAATCTCAATATTCACAAATGCAGATGCTTTCATAAAGATTTTACTTTTGCATACTGACAAAGCTTATCCTCTGTTCTCATGCATATTAAATTAGATTTCAGAGCTAGGGCATCCATTCATTGAGCATTTATAAATGCTAATATATGCTCATTTTGATGAATACAAACAAAAATCAGTCTGAGCATAATAATTTTTTTGCATTAACAAAACATTGACGGAAAATGGAAACTAAATATTACATATTGTCACTTCAAAATGCTTGCAACTTATTTACATGAAAATCAGATTGCCTACTTTGCACATTTAAACCTTGAGGTGTTTCTGGTAGGGGACTTTACAACAATCTCCAAGAGTTGTTATTTGGTTGTTTGTTTATTTGCTTGTTTGTTTGTTTTAACACTTCTATGAAGTATCAAAACCCAGGCATTTCCTGCTGATTGAACATTGACTCATAATTTTTCAAATACAGATGAGAAATTCCAGAGCACCCTCAAGAAGTATTACCAATATAACACTAATCCATTTGTCCAAGATTACAGGGAGATGAAAAGTGATATCAACAGTCTCTTATTTTGCATATGAAAGCATTTATAATGCAAAAATAGACCATACTAGACTAACATACAGAATTTCGTCAAAGAGATACAGAGATACATAATTAAACAGCACACTGGCTGGCATGTTCTTTAAGACAATTTGTCATATTTAATTGTTGAATTGGAAATGAAAGAACAGCTTTGTACTCCACCAGGTGAATACATTCTGTGATTTAGGACAAATAATTGTTAATTTAATTCATTTTCCTTGAGTTCAGTTTCCTAGAAGAAGCTGTGCATGTATGCTAAGACTAGATCAATTAGCTTTATCTGTAGCTGATGAAAGAACACTCTTTCCTTCAGAGGACAAGAATAAATTTAATTTTAAGCAAAGCATTCAATACAGGAAAAATTCGCTCTCAATACACACCTGCCTGTTGATTCCACTATCTTAAACTAGATCCCTAATTTTCAGAGACCAAAGATGAGCAAGATGAATCTCAAGCTCAGCATTCCTAGCCTTTTGTGCCACCATAAGGCACACAGCACATGCAACTCAAAACCTCTCCAACGACCAGCTCCAGTCTGGATCTAGCACACAGGAGGTTCTTGTTCAATTACTGTGCTGTAATACAGCAACACAAACTCTCAGCCTGTTGTTTAGGCCACAGGAAAATCCTGACTGACCTGCTGCCTTACAGGATGCTCCCATACCTCCTGATGCTTCCTGATGTCACTGCTTTCAAACTGCACCTGACCCCAATGTTTTGATGGAAACATTTTGAGTTTCTTGCTACAAGACTACAGCACTCTAATAGGTCAATGGCATTTCACCATACTTTAAAAGCTGCAGTTGAAGATTGACTCCAATACTAGATTAGGATTAAATGCACTGTTTTTCAGATTTATGATGTATTTCTGAATTACAGTCTACATGCCAGTTGAGTTCTACTGCTCGGCTAAAAAGACACAACAGCAAATACAAAGAGTCACATAAACGTTCCAGAACATATAACCCCAGCTCTTTCCTAGAGTCCTAGATTGCATTTATCCTGGGCTATTTCTCATGTAATTTCTGATTTTAATACTACAACAGCAGATTATGGTTCTACACAGAATGCCTGGATAACTTGACATTTGAAACTTCTGTAATCCACCTACACCAGTTCTTCTCACATTGAAATCTGTGGCAGAGCAGATCCAGTGGCAGCAACAGGAGGGTATTTTGGAGGGATGAGGAAGAACAGGAAGAAACTAAATGTAAACAAGTCCTGCGGAATTACTCCACTGATTTTGCATCATTTAAAGGGAAGTGCTGTTAGTGGAGAAGCCAGCTGAGCTATTGGAATCCAATACCTTGGACTGTTTTCAGGAGACATCACTGTGACTGGACTTTGTATCTTCTTGGTGTGCACCAAAGGAGACATCCACAGATTTGATAAAGTAGATTAAATAAGAGCCAAATATCTATTAAGTAAACTTTGACCTACACAATATGAAATTCTTTTGAGCTAGCCATTGACAAAAAAGGAAAGAAAACTCCAAGGAAATCAGTGTACATCAACAAAAAGGAATGCCTAGGACTGTTGTATGTCCACAGGCAGCACTTTGAAGTTTGAGTAAATAGAAGGAACTATTGATAACAGCTGGAAGGCAGCACTCAAATTATGTCAGAAAGATGAGAAAGAACTATGTTGGTTCCCAGTATAGTGACACAGAAGGTGTAGTCTATATTGAAGGCAATACTATTGAAATAAAAATAAGGAGTAGAAATTACATTAAAAATGCAGAACCACCTGCCATTTTTTTAACATTATGGACTCTTGTCTAAAGCGCAACTGAAGTGCTTAGATATATCAGTCCCTATGAAGGGGAGCTCAATGTCTAATATGTGATTTAATCCAACGTACCACGTAGGAGCTTGAACATTTGCCTAGATTTAAGTGCATACTTTGTTAACTTGATGAACTGGGATCATCTGACCCTGCAAGTCCTGCCAGAACAGATGGGCTGAACAGTGATAACATCTGTAGAAGTGGTGGTATCTCCTTGTAATTCTTTATCTCATCCTTCTGTGTGATAGCATCTTGGTATACTGCAGCACTTAAGAGGTCAGGAGAAATTTAAAATCTATTGCTTTAAAATTACTTTAGTCATCAGATACTTCTCAATTATGATTGTGGATCATGATTACTGGAAAGGAATATTTTTTCTGTTAATTTGCTCTCTCTGTTGTACAGCACTTCAGGCAATATCACTTTCTACATCACACAAATTTTAAGTATACTTGATTGCTTTGGACTTCTGAAAGCCTTGGGAAAACATTTATTGGAATAAAAAATTCCGACTTCCCAATACTAATGTTATCTTTATATAAAGGATGAGGATTTATTATGCCATATGATGCATGAATATTTAAGCTTACAAATAAGTTAATGTCATGTTTCATTATGAAATCAGCACTGGTGTGATAGAGATTCCATTCCCATCTTGTTACATGTCCCATACAAGCTTTTAAAAGAGCTATTAGACATTATATAGTCATTCATAAAATTATTATTCTGTAAGAAAAATATGTAGATGTCTTTGGTCTGGCTACTCTAAAAATGATTTTGAAGTACTCTAAGATTTTCACCAGAAAGATTCCAGGATTCAGGATTTGTATTAACTATTTATGCATATTTATGATGGTGTGGGAAAGTGTTGCTACTGATTACTAAATAAAGCAGGCAGCAGGAATAGGATAGTAAAGGTACTTTATCAACTTTATTAAATTTCGATATTGAAGGGTAAAATAACTTGAGCAGAAGTTTTTAGGGTTTAGTTGCTTATGAAAAATGGACAGACTGATAAAAGGAAGGTTAACTAATCAGTTCTTGTACCTACAGTTCAGCTGGATCTGGCACCTGCATATCCAGGAACAGAATTTGCCTTTCCCTGCTTTAAATGGGAACAATATCAAATGTGGCACAGCTGTGGGTATACTGCAAAGTATTGACACTCCACACTTTATCAGGAGTGCTCAATTTTAAAGGTATTAGGCTAAAACAATCAGATTGGCAGATTTCAGGAAAAATCTCTAGGGAAAAGCGTTCCCTAATTTCCCTATAATTCAGTGAGGGAAAAGAACCTACGGAAAAAAAAAAAAAAAAAAAAAAAAAAACAAACAAAAAAAACCAAACCAAACTCCACATCTTAGTATTTGTAATACTTTTCAGTGATGCACATACAACAACACACACACACAGATGCAAACCAAAATATTACTGTAATCTATTCCTGGCTTGCTGTTCTGTTTAGTCTTATGAAACAAATAATTTAGCAGGCAATGTACAATATAGAGGCCTCCAGTGGATTGCAATATACTAAGTAAGCATATTTTTCTTTTTGTTTAATTTATAGTCCCTAGTCCCTGGGGGTAAAAAAGACATTTAAAAACCGTGTTTCCTGGGTTTACAAAGCTCATAGGGATAGTTAGTTCAACTGGCTGAATTGCTGGCTAAAATGTGAAACACACTGTACCACTAGAGGTCTTTTCATTTGTTAATATTCTAAGTCCTCAAGGGTTCTTCATCAGTGGATACATGTTTAAGTCGCAGGGAACAGTAAAACGTTGTGCTGCCTTTTGAAATTGACTACTGCAGGACAAACACAGGGACATCAACCTAGACTTTGCTGTATAAGCATTGGGGGCAATAAGTTCCCAAAGAGAAACTGAATATTCATATTTTTTGATATCCTTAACTTTTATTTAACTTGAGTAATTCTTAAAATGTGAACTCCTGCCAAACTCTGTGAATAACAGATTTTTGGTCTTGGTGATATAACTGAGAAGGAGAAGAGAAAAAAAAAAAAGGGAAGAAAAGAAATTGGTAGAGCTGACTGAATTGAGTTACTTCATGTTTTGGCTCTTGGCATGCTTGTCTTTTTTTCCATATTTTTCATTTCTTAACCAATGTGGATCATTCTGTAAGTGGAAACATTTAATGCTGAAAATGTCAAAACAAAACAATCTTTTCAGAATTTTACTGTCTAAAATCAAATTCTATCAGAATTTTAAAATAGATGTAGTAAGTAAGCAACTACTTACTTTTTGTGAATTTACTGTTCCTTCATTTCTAGTTAGTCATAACAGGGCAACTGCATATCCAACTTGGCTGTGTACAAACAATCCCAGGAAATAATGGGTCTATAATCTCTGTGTAGGACAACAGAGAATTCAGCAGTTACTAAGGAAATCATAAACCACAGCAGAAAAAAAAGACAAAAAATATAAGCGTGTAAGAGTTTTATGAATGAAAATGTTGGCCTTTACTGGAGCTGAGTGAAAAATATTTGCCAATTAATTATTTTCCATAGATGGCTGGTGCAAATGCAAAGCACAGGAAAGCCATGTGATATCAGTCCCATTTCTTATCTTGTGCACATCTATGGAATGTAAAAATCTTCCATTTCTAGCTGTTCCATCAACCTTCCTATTTCATCAGTTACTTTGTAACTTCGATTCCTGCTTCCCACTTTTGAGCTGGCAGACCTTACCGCCTGTGCAGTGGCACGCAGTATTTCCCTTTGGAACACACTCTGACTGCACACAGCACCTCGGTGTAGCCTTTTTTATTAGGAAATACTTGCCTACAACACAGTCGTGATCTATGGTACTTACACACCTCAGCTAGCTCAACAATGTTTTCATACAAAAGCTAAAAGGTAATTTTTCTGTCCAAATGTCAGATTTCAGTATCCTCCCTCTCTATTTTTGAGGCTACTGCAGTTCAATAAAATATTTTAATAATACTTTTCTAAGAAGGCATAGATTTTCTAAATGCTTAAATAGCAGCCACACATAGAGATCAAAGCTGTCCATTTCCAGGAATATCTGGAAAGGAATATCCAAAGGTGTATCTGAGAACAGGGTCTTAGAATAGACAGACACAGGCAGCCTTTACAATGGCCATTGGTGATTCAGTTAACATAATACACCTCAATAATATGACTGCTCCCGAGACCTTTGCACTTCCTTTCTAACCTAAAAACTTCCCCTTTGTGTTTTGAACAGGCAAGCCCACGGGGTATGGATCCAGCAGTAGACGCTTGCACCACAAGGGAATAGTGGATGAATGCTGCTTCCAGAGCTGTGACCTGAGGAGGCTGGAGATGTATTGTGCTCCAATAAAACCGCCCAAATCCGCGCGGTCCGTACGCGCCCAGCGCCACACCGACATGCCCAAAGCACAAAAGGTAGGTCAGGCTGGCAAAAAACTCCCGACGACCAAGCAACAACCAAACCAAAGCAACAAAAAAAGAACCAACCAAAAAAACCCCTACGTGTTTTAGGGAAGGAAAATGCTATCAAGGCTGGTAACAGAAAACAATTGGTGTGTTCTGCCTACTAGATTTAGTGGAACTTTGGAAAATAGTTGCCAAGTGGGAAATAAGTGGGAAGTGGTGTTCCATCTCATCTCTTTACTTAAGAGTGGGAAGAGGTGTGTTCCATCTCATCTCTTTACTGAATAAAACACAGAATTGCTGAACCAGAAGTTGTGAGCTCTCATCCTGCCATAGGGTAGTAAGTGACAAGTACCTATATCACCCAATCATAAATACCACCTAAGACTTCTTTCAAAAGAGAAACTAAACACTGAATATTTAATAACTCATCTATCCAGAATCTCTTCAGGCATGCTCCTCTGTTAGGTAGAGGTAGAGTGGATGCTCAAGAAGGAAATCAGACATTCTGCTATTCATTTTACACTTAAATGAACAAATCTTTTTCTTCATTATTTTTCCCTTTTTTTTTTAATTTATCAGAACTAAATTAAATGGCTAGTCGCTGTAATAATTTCATGCTTCATTTTAACTGTTTAAAGTTTAATATATATATATTCTCCAAGCCACTTCCAATATTGATTGGTATTATTTATAGAGCTGTGGAGTTCTGAGTATCCAGATTTTTGTTCCCCTGATACCAGATATACTGTACATATGTGTACTGTGTGTATACTGTATGTATCAATAGAGACTATAGTTCAGAAAACCTAGACTAGGCTACAATTAAGCTCATGTTCAATTGTCTCTCCCATTTGAGGTCTGAACATCTGTTTTACATATTATCTGTCTTCTGCAGTAAGCCCCCATGATTTATTTTATTACTGTTGACCCTGTCTGTCCTACACACATGTTGGCACCACTCCTGCAGTTATCTGAAAATTTTTGCTTACAAGACCTGGAACCTAAGATTTCATAGGAAGTCAGGAAACCAGCGCTGTATATTAAAATCCTTAATATCAACTTTATGAAAAGAACTATTGTAGTCATTCCAGCATCCATTCTTTTCCATAAGCCAATTCATAGAATGGAATCTTTTCCCCTTCCTTCCTCAACAGTTTTCCAAAAATCAATGATCCTTCCTGGGAAATACCACACCTTGAGACCTCAAAGGGCACACAGGGCAACAAGTGAAGACTTCTTCAGGTGGAGCTCAATTGCAGACAAGAAACCCCTAGTTTAGGTTTATTCCTGTCTGGGCACACATAAACTTAAGGAAAGCTGGAGAGAAGAAAACAGGCTTGGCCAGGAATCAGTGTGCTCCTTCCCATGCTTGTTGCTAAGGCGATGGATAAAACATTGGAGTAAAGGAGACAAGATACCTGCCAGCTCTTTGATGAATCTCCACACCACTTTCCCTGGAGAACTAAGGAATGATGTCATCTTTAGGCAGCTGTCCTCTTCCCAGTTTAAAACATAAGCAGGAGAGCATTGTCTTTTACAGACAGGAAAGACCTTGTATCTTTCTGCAGCATCAGGGGAGGTACCACTCAGGAGGGATACTGGAAGAAGGAAAAAAAAATAAAAGGGAGTATGTAATTGAGTAATGGAGAGAGCATAGCTGCTGAAGAAATCATCCCAGAAATTGAAAAGGGAAAAAAATGAAGAGGGGAAAAGAGCAGTAAAATGACAATGAGGAGCACAAGAGAAAAAAAAAAGGTGAGGGAATTAGATAAAAGAGGTCAAGATGATGTAAAATATTGCAAAACTGAATGAATCAACATGCATCCCAAATAAAGGACGGAATTTTTAGAATATGGGAGAGAAAATGAAATTAGAGATAAATTAATATTAAAGAAAATATCTTTAAGGAAACTGTATGTGAAAAGGAACATGTTGAACAGAATATAAGAAATCATAAATTCTTCTCAATAGGAACTTGGCAATAATGTAACAAATCTGATGGGAAATACAAACAAATTTTCATTTTTATCAGTGGATGAAGGTAAATTAGTTCGAGGAAATGAAAATACAGAACAGGTAAGAGAAACTATTATTCAGATTTCTGATAGATAAAAGGAAAGTACACTGGAGGGAAGAGAAGTGGAACTCAGTAGGAAAAACCAGTACATGTCCTCATTTATTTTTTTTCTCTTTTCTTTTTGCAGTCAGTTGTACATGCTGCCATTAAGTAAGGCAACTGTGTTCAAACTTTTTTTGGACACACTCTCCCAGGATGAATGTATTTAGCTAGTTCATAGTGTTGATATGACACGGATTTTTACTAAAATAATAGATATGTTTAAGTCAAATTATTTTTCTGTTAAACACTGTTTCTCTCAATATGATAGGCTGTATATGAGATCTATATCTTTTTCATAGAAAGTGAATATAAATAGCTATTATCATATATATACAATCTTTTCAAAATTTTCATCTTTAGATGCAAGATGTAAGGTAGGACTAGATGCAATATCTAAGAGGTTGTACAGTTCCTCTCAGACTTCTTATTCATTTCATACATTGGACAGTCTTTGTTCAGCATCTCATCAATCTTTTTAAATTACAAGTCCAGGATTTGGGGTTTTGTTTTAGTGTTTCTAGTGCTTAAGTAAGAGGTCTATTTCCCCAGTTCCTTGTGCAGATTGTTCCTGCTAGGCACAATTCGGTAGATGATCTTAGATCAGTGGAGTAGGGATCTTCTCTTATTTACAGTTTCAGTATTTCTGCTGGAAAACAAAGTAATGGTTTCTCCTAGTTCTACACTATATTTAGAGTTCTAAAGCACAAAACAAGAGCAAGAAGGGGAGTTTAAGTCCTGTCTTTGGTGTCATGGTACCCTCTAGCTTTTCTTTTGTTTGTTTCTTTCTCTTCTGAAAAATGCTTAAAGTTTAGTCAATTATCCTTAAGTGAATTAAATTTTAACAGCAATTTGGAAAACTATTGAGTAGCTCTTTGAAAAACAACTGCCCTACCAAAGGAAACAACTGAACAATTTCCACAACTGTACACATGAGGGAAGATTGTGACCTTTTCAAATGAAGCAGTGTCACAGAAACAATGTCACAAAGTCCTTGTAAATTCAAGATTACGAGGTACCTTGAAAATTATTGCTGAATGTGAAGGCTGGTGAGGCTGATTTTAAAATCCAGTAAAAAAAGAACCACACAATCATTTAGGTAGGAAAAAAACTCTAAGAACATTGAGTCCAGCCATTAACTCAACACTGCCAAGTCCACCAGTAAATCCTGTCTGTAAGTGCCACATCTACATATATTTTAAATAACTGCAGGGATAATGACTCCACAACTTCCTTAGGCAGCCCTTTACAGTGTTTGACAATGTTTTCTGTGAAAAAAAGTTTTCCTGCCATGCTATCTACACCAGCCCTGGCACAACTTGAACTTGTTCATGAACATTGTGCCATGTCATCCCCTCACAACCTGAGCAAAATGGCAAAAGAGGTGCATATCTAGATATAATTTTGCTCTTCCTCAGATTTACAGTCCTTTTTCTTTTTTAGGCCTCATATGCGAAAAATACACATAAATACATATACCAATAAAGTATGAATAGGAGGTGGGCTTTCTCAAAAACACTTTTCATATTTTATCTAATCTTCAAAATTTAAATAAATACTGAGTGGGACTAAGAGAGAAAGGGAAAAGATATTGGTATTTTTAGTTTCAGAAAATGCCATTAAGAAAACAGAAAAAGTATTGCATTATTACTCATTAATTTTTCTAAGACTGGCAGATTCTTTTGTAATTGGCTCAGTATCAACTCAGATATATTCACAGGCCAAAATATGCACCACGGCACCAATCCTAATTTCTGTTGAAGCCATGCCACATTACCAAGCCAATGAGTGAACTTTTAGGTGTAACAGATAGAAGGACTTGGCTTTTTCAGATAATTATTTTCTCCCATTGCTTGCTTTGCAGCCCTGTTTTTATGTGAGTGATCACACTGCCCACAGAACTAGAAAGCTTTCAGAGACCCCAGAGAATTCATAGCTAAGGTATCATGCTTGTTACTACAAACATTAGACTTTCCATTTATTACCAATAGAGCAAGAGGACTTTCAATGCCAATATGAGGTTTGAATGTCTGCCCTAATGGGATAAGAATGCTGCTGCTTGCTTCCCAGCATCCTTCCAGCTCAGTCAAATGACCATTACTGAGGCAGTTGTAATCCCACTGCTAACACTGCCTTTTCTCCAAAGATCCATGCTGAAGGTGATGGGCTAGAAATCTGCTTCCCTGTTCTTTAGCTAACTTATAAACTGATCACATTTTGCATCTCTCATCTTAAAATTATGATTGCCTTCGTCTGAGCCTGAATATCAGCTCAGAGCAGTTTTATTTCCGATTACCTTCTTCTCAAAGGCTTGAGAAACAAACCAAACTTTTCTACACCAGTACAAGAGCAGGTCTGAGAACCTAGTTCAAGCATTCACGCCTGGTTTTGGGGTCTGTGGTTTTTTTCCCCCCAGTGGTCTCACTATTTCATGCTTGAAAAAAATGTATTATGTGGGTAAAAGGATTTTCTGGCATGCATGCTACCACTTATTGGTAGTAATGTATCAAAATGCTGATTCTGGAGAAGGAAGTGTTCTAAAAGCAACCTGCCATCTTCCTTCAATTTCAAAGCTAGTTGTATCATGACAACTCTTTTTCCACCTACATGTCATTATTAAAATCTGTAAGTTAAACACTCCTGCATCTTAGTACCTGCTTTACTTGAATGATAAAGCCATTTCAAGGTCAGACAACAACAGTAGCAGAGAGAATTTATATTTTCATTTCAGAAACATACAGTTAAATTTCAATATAAATAGACTTTGAAAGTCACTGCAATGCAAAATGGCTGTTGTTTCATTTTAAGGCTCTCACTGTGTATTTTATGGATTGGGAGTTTGTAATCTTTAAGAATATATTACTTTTGGCAAATAAAATGAAGCATAGAGCTTTTCCTATATGCTGGTAAACTCTCTTCAAGGAGGAGCACCTAGGGTCAGCACTGAGGAGAATATTTTGTTTTGTTGCTGTGTAGAAAAAAAAAAACCTGGGCATATGAGTAAAGAAATTCCTGTTTTCTTAGCTCATTGTAACCAATATAAGCACTTGTAGAATAAGGCAGGATTCTTAGTGTTGGCAGACTCCTGTGAAATGCTGCAATGATGACTTTAATCAGTGAAAATTTAAGGCTTCACCCAAAATGAGCTCTTCAGGGTGAAAACTAATGTATAACTTAGGAAAAAGTGAAGGCAGCAAAGGTCATTTTGGAAAAGCTGGAAGAGAAACAGGCAATGAAAAGCAAAATATATTCTAATTTAAGGATAAGAAGAATTCTGTTGACATTTCTGGTTCTGTATTTGATTGATGCTATTCTACAGCAATATTAGCAAAACTGGATGAGGACAAGCCAGTATCCTTCTGAACTGTTCACAGAAGTAGTGACTAGATGATTAATCTAGTCTATAACGGCATATTCCTTACAAAAACATTTCTTCATTATGACTATTTTGCTGTTAACAACTTTGGCTTGTCAGTGTTGATAAATCCTAGTTTGGCTCAATGTTTTAGACTTGGTGGTGCTATAATTAAGTCAACAATTACTAGTACTGCCTAATTTTTGTTTTACGTACTTAAAATAAGAATTCCTCTCACATCTATCAGAAGGCAATACAAATCCAGTGAAAACTAATAAGCTCTCTATGAGTTCAAGTTTTGTGATCCTTTGGAAGTGTCTGATTTGTTTTATTTTTAATTTAATTTCTGATTTTATTTTTAATAGATACTGAAGGGAAATTGAAAGGTTATATGTAGAAGAGTATTTTTTATGGGAAATCACTAAAAACCACCACAAAACCAATGCACTGAATTAGCTTCCATTTTATTTCTGTCCATTAGAAAAGCAAGAAAATGTTATTACTTTAAATTTTAGAGACTCATTTTTAGGGCTTATATAATAGCTAATGCAGTGGTAGAGTTGCATACACATGGGTTCACCTTTTACAGACATTTTGTTTTTTTATGTTTCTTAGAAAAAACCCATAATTTCACTGAACTAAGTGTTTGACTTCTGATGAGTATTAAAAATATGGAGAGTCACTTAAAAATTCTGGCTTTGGTCTGATACAGAATATGAAGTCTTGGGCCTGGCTAATATTTACTAGAGTGGCTAACAAGGAAATCAAATTGAAATGCATATATCACCCCCATCACTGCTGCTGATGCTGGTCTGTGTGTGGAATGACAGGGAACTGAGGGCATAATTCACTCCAAAGCTCCCTTGATTTGCCTGGCACATCACCTTGTCTGTTTTGAAAATACAAATTATATGGCTGCAGCTCCTACAGCAAGCCCACAACTTTTTTCCTCCTCAAGGTCTTATCCAAGAAATCTATTGTGCCATCTGTGCAATATGTAGTTAGCAGAGCAATTTTGAAAATACCTGGTACCGAAGCCCAAGAGATTCCATAAATCCTGCAGTTACAACTCAAAAATTCCCTGGCCCCTCTACATCCTCCTTTTGGAAATATCTTTGAGAAAGAAAGGAAATCTTTGGCACCTGCTGTATCCCTAAGCCCATCCAGGCTCCAGCAGCAGATGTCTCCTCTGCCAAAATCAAGAATGACAACAGTCAAAATGTTTATGTCTAGGAGAACAGGGAATTTCAGGTACAGAAGTTCCGCGTAGTTAAGTTCTCTGTAGATAACTGAATTATTGATTAAAACACAATTATCTAGCAGTTCCAGCACTCTGGACAACTGTTTTCTCACTATTATAAGTTTTGTGATCATACAATGTATTTAAACCTACCTGTAACAAATTTTTCTTTCTAAACTTTCAGGAAGTGCATTTGAAGAACACAAGTAGAGGGAACACAGGAAACAGAAACTACAGAATGTAAGAACATGCCATCCACAAGAATGAAGAATGAATGTGCCATCTGCAGGATACTTTGCTGTAAATAAATTATTTGTTAAACATTGGAAGACTTAAAAAAAACCTTTGTTTTAAAAAGCTTGATGCAATTTCAACCAATGGGCATTCTCCCAGTGAACAATGCAACTAAACATTCCAATATTAAGTCTTTAGAAAACAGAACATTTTAACCAGACCTAAAAAATTCTGTGGTTGATATATTGCTGTTTGTTAACCTGTTTTAACTGTCCTGCACAAAAACTCTTAAAGTCCTGTGCCCCTCAAAAGCCTACAAATTTTTGGGCCTTTGATGGATCCAATTGCACTAAATTAACCTATGAACACTGGCTGCTGGAGTCATTCATCAGCCTTGTCTAAGTGGTGGGTTTTTTTATTTGCACTTCTTTATAAGCAACAGGCTGTTTGTTTTACAGTGTCTGAAAACATTGTTTGTCTACCCCTTCATATTTGCACAGTTCGACATTCCCAGTAACAGCAGCAGTAAGGTAACATATACAATTTTAAACATCCATTAATTCCATCTGTGGCATTTTGACAAAATATGGGTTATAGATGCATTTGTTTTAAGACAGTTTTATTCTTCCTTCTCTTGCAAACATGCAATTTTTTTCTTGCAATTTGTAAGACAAAAGGTTTTTAAAAGCAGTTAAAGCATACATAGGCTCTCGAACCAGTAATGATTTCTCCAGGTAATTATTTTCTAACAGTATAGGTAACTTCTTTCTTCCTCCATATAATGCAGTATGTAAAATTTAGCATATCAACAATACACATATATCAAATAGTATGTACAAAATCTGTTTTATAGTACAACGGTGCTATTTTATAGTTTGTTACATGAAAGGGTCTGGCCAAAACGGTAATAGGTAAAAGCAAATATGGAAAGACCAAGCCAAAGATTAAATAACTTTCAAAGATATTCAGCTTAAATCAACTAAAACGGCTAAAACGGCTTCAGATTTTAACATGAAAATAACTTGACCATTTTCAAGAGAAAATACTTGTCCTTTTAGGTACTTGAAGGGTGGTGTTTTGACATCCGATTGTGTGGAGCATAAACTCGTGTAGGCCCAGAGAAGACAATTTGAAAAACAATTTGAAAAACAAGTGACTTCAAAGAGTAGTCCACCAGGGCCTAACTGTTCCTGAAATATCAACATTCTGTTCAATCATAAAGGGGTAGTCAAGCTCCCCTCCATTTTTATGCTTCCCACAACCAGATGTGGCTTACCTGACTGTGAGTTGGGCTGCATTTCTCTAAATCAGAAAAGCTAGTCTAATCACCAAATTACTACTGCAGAATGAGTCCTCAAGGAGAGATTAACCATAACATCCTTACACCCTCACTTACAAGTGCCATTCACCCACTCTTGTGGGAGTCAGAGATGCCCAGATAATCCCTGCCATGTAACTTTGATAGGCCCTGCAGTGGTTCTTCCTTGAATAACACCTCTGCTGCATTTTTGTAAATCAGCCCAGTGTAGATTGGCCAAAGAGTGAAGGCGGATAAGCAGCCAACATGTCCCAAGGTAATCATCAAACCTGTCTGTGAGAGAAGGGAGGGAAGAGGAGGCACTGTTCCACCCTGTCCAAGAACTCCAATGCAGTCCCATTCAACTTTTTCCCCTCACCATGCTTCATGTGGCAGGCTCAGGCAAGGGATGAAGCATTTCTTGGACAGCTCCAAAGGGAACCTGGAAAACAGTGTATGAAGGGAGCAGCTAGGGGGGTGGCAGATTAGATCTATAAAAAAAGAACCTCCTTTTGAAGGCTGCTCAAATCTGCCTTACTTTCTATTGCAGTACCCCTTCTGGAGAAGGAAGGACTCTAAAAGCAAAAGAGGGAGTGGATAACTATTGACTTAAACATAAGAGAAAGTTCTCTCCAGAGTGCATATCAGTGCATATCAGCTCCTCAATAGTCCCTTGTGAAACAAGCAGGAAAGGTCATAAAAGTCTAAAAAATTATTGTAGTTCCTTTTCTATTCCCACAGAAAATTTGTGGTTTGTATTTTTAACAAGTGCAATGTATTCCTATACAACTCTTGAAACCCTCTGCTTTCTGTGAGATGGATGTCTATATGCACAACAAGCTGCCATAGCAATGTAAAAGTAGAACAGTAAATGAATAAAAAGAATATGTCACAGCTCTCACTGACTGAGATAGTTATGTTGAAAAAGGAAAAAAGAGAAACAGATGGAGAAACTAATCTAAATTATTTACCACCAATCCAATAAACAGAGTTAGCAATTCTGATACCTGTCACAGCTCCTACAAGCCTTTTTTAGCAGGGGGGATAGAGAGGGAAGGCTTTTACTTTAGTGGCTGTAAGAACTCTGCAACATAATCTAAGAACAAGCCATTATTTTGATGTCACAGACATAATACAGATTTCCATTTCAAGCCCCATGACCCTTTCTGTCCCCTGTCTCTTCTGAAGTTCTAAGGGGAAGAGGGAAGAAAGGTGTGAGTGTAGAAAGCAATTTGAGATATCTGTGACAGCAAGTTTCTTCGTAGACAACTTTTTTATTTATGCGCTTTTAACTGAATAACTATACATCATTTTGCATTAATTCCTGCAAATTAATTCAAATTTTTGGTCTTATCTTGGAATTCACACACTCACATTCATGCCACCGTAATTCTCCTGTTGAAAAACCATAGTTAGAAAATGCCGCTCAGAGACAGAAATATTTATCACAATTTGACAAATGTCTAAATAAACTGGAACAATTATTGAAAGCAACTAAAATAAATACTGAATAGCTGCAAACTTCAAAGGCAGCACTTTGCTTTACTAGAGAATAAATGATATTACAAAATGGGAAGTAGCTCCAGCCTCACAGAGGTGAGAAATGCATGGGTGGGGAATGCACTTTGGATAAGAAATCTCCAGTCATATGGCAGGGAGCACATGGTAAACCAGTTAGTATGAAAGATAAAGGGCTGCTTTAGCTTCATAATCACAATAAATCTGCTACTTAAAGAAGCTGGAGCATGAGCCAAAGTATCTCCCTCCCAAAAGTACAAAGCAGTCTGTCTTGAAAAACTTCTAATTAGAGAAATTGAAACGTTCAGCTGGATTTTTAAAAGCACTCCAGGTATTTAGAAACAGGGCCTCCCACCAGATGCTATTGATTCTTATAAATAACTGAAATAGTAAACAAAAGCACATTTCTCATCCTTCCTTACTGTGTACGTCACACGACAGAGATCACAGATCTCTGCTTTCTAGAATAGACCTAAAATGCCAACCATTACACAGAATATCACTGAAATGCATAATTAAAAAGGTGAATTAAGCCTCATTATTTTCAGTCAGTCCAAAATGCACTGCACATCTAAAGCCACTTCAGTTAGCATCTCTCCTTCATCAAGGTAGCAAAATTTAAGTGTCATCTCCATAGTAAACATAATTAGTCATTAAGAGTTCAAATGGAAAATCAATAAATTCTTTATTCTGCTGAAAATGTAGTTATAAACCAACATTTCCATGAAGGACTTGTATGAGCTTATTTGCACCATTCAGCCAAGAGAGACAAGAAAATCAAAGCTTGAGATGTTGCATCCAGTCCTGGTAGATACATGAAAATAGCCCCTTTTTTTTTCCCAAGGCAGCTTACCCTGCTGATCCCTTTGGTAAGATTGAAGAGTGAATTAATGATCGGCTTTCTTTACAGAAGTGAATTCCACACACAACTAGGAGCCATGCTCAGTTGCTCCTGAGCTCCTTGTTCTCTCAGTAGCAATGATTAAATCTGATAAATGAAGACTTCAGGCCAAGCACTGTGTCTTCTTGGCTCTCCATTCAAGAAGCAAGTGCATGATATGACAAGATCAGAAAAGTGTATTTGCATATTTGCTTTACCGGTTACTGATTTGGCCAACAATGCCAAAGTGGTGCTATTGTTTTGTTTAAGAAAGTACTTGACTAAAATATAAAAGAAAGCATAAATATTTTTTTAATGTATGACAATGACAATTACATAGGTATGGTTATTAAAATAGAAATAAAACTAGCCATAACTTTTCAACTTTTTGTCACTCAACAAACAGCAAAGTAATCTTATATAGATACAGGTGGGGCAGAAATAAGAGTCAAAATGCCACAAAAATTCATAGATTTTAAATGAAATTCTGAATCCTTATTCCAAGGCAGAAATTCAGATGCAGAAAAGTGTTAGTAGTCAGGGAACTGAAAGCCTTGATGTGACTGAAAGCCTTTCAGATCATGCAAGTCCTATATCAAACCAGAGATTTTTAAGCCACACTCTAGTCTGAAATCAGTGTAGAGTTTGGCTTGGTCAGTGGCATGATGTGATTGAGATTTTCACTGTGCACACATTTTTAGTTTTACCTGATTACTTTCTTACTCATGGCATATAATCGAAAATTAACGTTCTTAAAACCCACAAAAGATGCAAGCACATCTAAATTTAACAAGGAATGAAAAAATTATTCCTAACAGGAAACTGTTGGTTTTTAAAATTGTCACCAGTTCCAAATTGTGAGAAAAAGTTGAAATATATGGCTAACAGTCTGTGAATTATTTTTCTTTTATTACTTTATGTGGTCACTATAAGCATCCTTATGTGCAAAATTTCACATTTCATTTTTTTTTTTATTTTGAAATTATGCTAAATTAAGCCCAAAAAGAGATTCTTGGAACCTATAAGCCAAATAGAATACTTATGTTGTTCTGATGAAGGTATAATCAATATATTTTAAATGCTTTATTTTTAGTCTGAAAAGGAATAGTAATAATTTATTTGGGATGATCTACTTATACTGGTCCCTCTTTTTAGGATACTGGTCAGTGGAAATTAGTCTTCCAAACACCCAGCTTCTACTCAAAACCAACGTTTTTCCTCCCTCGTGCTCTGCCCAGCAAACTTAGTTAAAAGACCATTGCAACATAATTTTATTGTTTGTCTGTTTGTTTGGGAGGGTTGTTTTGCTTTTGTTCACTTTGTTTTGATTCTGGGGGCAAGGGATAAGGAGGAGGAGATGAGTGATATTTTTTTCTCTTGGGTACAATCCGCATAAAATAAAGAATTTTTCTTAATGAGATTACTAATTATCCAATTCCTGTGTGGAAGTGGCATTCAGTAAAGTAACTAGATTCAATTTGTCTTGAAAGAAGGAAAGAAAGATTTCAACATAAAGTTGTTACCCATTCTACTCCTACACTAAGCATGATGCTTCTGACAGCACTGGAATATTCTCCTGGACTAAAAATGCCCAAATACACAATATCTGATACATAGAAATCTTTGACTTTTTTTTTTTTTTTTAACACAAAGGGTGTTATGGGAATGTCAGAACTTTGATTACACGTCATGCAGTATAGAGATGCCATTCTGGCAGAGGCCAAAATAGGAAGGACCTCCCTGATGGTTACATTAGGAAATCTTACCCTAGCTGCATAAAGGGTGTGGCTGTGTATATATACACATATACAGACACATGTACACATATATGGGTATGGACAGACAACGCTACAGTGTGTGCATGTCTATGTGCATGTGTGTATTATGCTTTTCTTTTTCCTGTCAAGTAAAATTTGAAATGCTTGCTTTTTCCTCTTCAGATCTTATGGATTATGTTCAGTAATCCAACTGGAATCTAATTATAGAAGAACATTGTGTAATATGGATGTCACAATTTAGGTCCTGTCATTGTTTTTCAAACCTAAAGAAATAACCAGATATTTAAACCATAAGACACCTCTTCATTGTCATCAGGCAAATATATTTATCTGTTTAGATACAGATATAAAATACCAACTCTGAGGGCCATATCATAAAAACCTGTATTAAAATTTTATCTTCTATTAATTTTTCTCCATAAAACTTCTATTAAGTGTGATTTTTTTTAAGTGTAAGCATCTCTTCAAAGTAAGAATAATAGGTAATATAAACAGAGCAGAATGATAATTTCTGTCATCACCTCAACTATTAATTTGTCATTTATATGTTTTTTGTAAGAATAATTCATCCCCCTCTACAGCACTCTTAACTATATCAGAAGTGGAAAAGGCTTAGCAAATTCCTATACCCCAAATTATTTATACTAATTTTTGATTCCTCTGTGTTGTTCAGTAACTTTTTATTTTGCCATCTTGGCTCACAAAAGTCATAAAAAGCTCCAATGTGATACTTCTGCTGCTAAACATTCTTTGGTACAAGTACTAAACATTCACCCACCTAAAATATCTACATATTCACACTTTATTGAAGTTCTTAAGAAACAAGACAAATACAGTTGAGAGATAATTTTTCACACCATTTTTTAACTAAATCAAAGGCATTGCATTTTATTGTATTTTCCATTCATTAGTATAATTTCATTCCTCTAAAGCAGCAATAAAATACCTGCAGAACAAAAAGGACTCTATCCTGACCAATTGGAATGCTTCACACACTCATGTTAAAAAAAAAAAGGTTTATCCAGATAACTATATAAACAACTGATTAAATGAAACTCTTATTTTGTAGTGAAATATTTAACTTCATAAATTTAAAAATCAAATTAATGTTCCACTCTTCCTGGTTTACTGGCATTAACCTGACTTATGGTGTGAAAAAATTCTAATTTCAACAATGATCAAAGATAAAGGATCCAAAACCAACAGACTAAATTGTTATCAATTAAGACATAAAATGTCCTTACTTTGTGCACAGCAATGAATTATATCCTTTTTTTTTTTACACTAGATTTTCAAATGTAATTGATATAAATACTGAATAAGAATCATGGTTCTCTCCATTATTTCCACTTAGAGACAAGTTTGAATATAATACAGCATATACAAGTGAGAGCGCATGATACAGTGTATAACTCATATCTTTTCATTTATTACCATTTCTAAGGAATTAGTCTAACAGAATTCTATAGAAATCCTGAAAAAGTTGAAAAAAAATTCTCAGAAGTGTATAAGGATAATAGTTGCCTGATTAAACTAAGTCTCATCAGACATGAGTCATAAAATGCTCCACTGAAAGCAGATTGGTACTTCATTATATTCTGAACAGCCTCACCTGTAGTCTGACACCTCTCATTGCTTTTGTCAGAATGTGATGGTTCTGTTTCACAGTTTCTTAATCCTTGGAGTCTTAGGTTTGAATATTAAACATGTTTATCAAGACTATGGATGTCAGGAAACAAAATGAAAGTAGAAGAAGCAGCACCACCTGCTGCTGATAATCAAATCATGTATAAGCTTTCTTTTCTCCCAAATTATTGAGAAGCCACCCAGAATGCTAAACAAAGAGATTAGTAGCACTTGCTTTTCAGGGCAGTCTTTCCATAAAGAGTAACTGTCCTCTCTTTCTTCAGTGTTGGACCTCAATTTTATCCTGACTAAAACTGGGGTTTCCATAATGCTAAGCATGAATGTGGATACATGAGTTTCTGATTTCACTACTGAATAATCCTACTATTAACATTTCAAGTCATTATAACCAAACAGTGACAAGTGTTAAGTGTTCATTTACTAGAAACCATTTAAATATCTATTAAAGTTCTAACTGGATTTATTCTTTCTTTATTTTCTCGTGCTTACTCATAATACAATGTCACTACTTGATGACAAATAATATTTCATACTGTGTATGTAACATCATTGTGTTGCAGAATCCCCCAAATACCTCAACAATGTCTTTGTTGCGCTATTCTCCCCATCTAGCACTTATAAGCTTTTCTAGTAACAACCAATAAATCAAAAAATGGAGCTCTTGAAATGTACAAATATTAAAAAAAAAAGAAGTTTTGCTAGTTTGCAGTTCATGTAATGCCATCTTGACCATTCTCTTCCCCTCTCTCTATGAGCTGTCTAGAACAGTAAACTTTGCTCCATAAATAATAGTGTATTCATGCTTTTAAAGGCTTTTATATGCATTTATGGTAGGTAAAGGTTGGAAGAGGTAGTTGACTGATTTTCACTTTTATCTACTTTGATTTCAGTAAAGGGCTTTGTCACTCTGTATACATAAAGGCTAATGCACCCTTTGGTTTGTAGAATGTACTGAAATGTTTGCAACCCTCTTGGTATCAGGTCCAAAATGTGAAGCATTACTGTTAAGAGGGTACCTTTCTAATGTATTTGTATGTATAGTTTACACCTCTGTGAGGTCTAATAAAGGATTATGGTTAATAAAAAATGTGTTGAAAATTCATCATCCATGCAGATTTTGCAGCAATTTGCATTCTTCCTTTCTTTTCCCTGGCATATACATTTTAATTTTCTCAGAATATACCAAAATCAGGACATACCTTAGCAGGGTGATCAGGCTCCATTCATCCAAAAATAGAACTGGCATGGAAAGCGGCTCAAAAGCCTCGATGAAAGGAAGCATCAGCAGATGAAATTATGGAACCTATAGACAAAATTGATAGAAGTGAATGACCAGGAACTGACTGTGTTCATGCACAGAAGAACATGACTGAACTCTGGTTTACAGAGGTCTCTCAAAAGTTCCTCACTATAAAAGAACTAAGTGGTAGCCAGTATCTGGCTTGTATCTCTATCACTTCTATTCTTGAGAAGAGAATCTGTGGGTAGGTGAATAAATACTATATGATAAATATGGCATCTTGCAGGAAAAGGAAGATTCTTGTGAGGTAAGCTTCAGAAATCTATTTTTTTAAAAAAGGACAAGAAACTAGTCAAGGAAAAACAGGGTGATCTGGTATTTCCTAAATGTTTGTAAATTAGGTTCCTCATCCAAAATACTTTAAACACTAAACTGCCATGGAAAGAGAGGCAAGATCTTTATACCTGCACAAAAAGCACAAGAGAGACATCAGCAGGAATGCCTAGTTGACAGTGGAGTGGCACCATATGTGAAACCTTGATGCAACCTGTTCCAGCACCCTCAATGTTCAGCCTTTCCCTAAATGAGCAGGAGAAAGGGTGGACAATAAGAACACAGTTTATAAATGATATTAAGGCAATCAGACTCATCAGGCATGGTGACAGTAAATTTATGCAGATCGTTCCCAGTTGTCAACTTGTCCTTCAGTGCGCATGTCCACAGCTCATGGCCCTCTCAGATGGGTGCACTGTTTGCCTTTTTCAGCTACTAAACTCAGACATTTTCCTTAATCTTTCTAATATGATTGAGAACAGCCTCACAACACCACAGTGCAGCTCCCTTACCACCCTCCTACGTATCCCATGTGGTCCCAAACACTTGTGTACCTCCATTTTGCTGAAGTGCTTCATAATTCCAACTATTGTAGTTGCGGGAAATGCTGCTCTCTGCCAGTGAACTCCAGGGCTGGAAGGCCCGACGAGAGCCTTACCATGGCAAAAACTGACAAAAAAATGCCTCTGGTCACCAAAGTCTCAAAACTGTGAACCAGTGGAGGGTAGAAGCTTCACTGCACTTCACTGCCTTTTTCTAGTATTTTTCCCTAGATATTGATTTAGGCTAAAGGGCAAAACTGTTTCCTGGATTGGTTATCCCATTTTATCTTTACGCCGACTCCTTGTGCTTTTATCTTGCTGCCATAGTAGACATTCCAGATTCCAAATGCACAATCTCTAACTACACAATCCCTGAAGTGATATCCTTCACACAAAATTCTCTGTATTTAAATATTTGCAGGCAGTAATGCTTAAAGCCACACTGTTTTATCCTAATACTTCAGCAATTTAGGGAGATTTTGGTTTAAAAATAATTACTCGGCAATACTCAACACATTTTCGTTCTTACATTCTCATGACAAGATTCAGTCAAAAGAGATCACAAATGGAGAGTCTGGCAATGCAGTCAAGGAAAAGTGTAAAAATCCATTATTTTTAATCTTAATCACAGTTTTTTAAAGTTGTTAATCATATGTACTGCATTACCACAAGTTTTTAATCTTACATGCACAGCCTGTTAATAAATACAACTGGATGGTAGGGTATGCTAACACAAGCAAAATAAGAACACAGACTGAAGAAATGTACAAGAAATTACTAACAGTTCAGAAAAAATTAAAACTTCTGTGTTCAGCCTCTTTCTTCAGTTGTGTGCTTCCTCAGACACAGAGAATTTAACTTGTAGGAATTTTGATCTAAGAGTTGCTGCATATTAACTAAACCTGGGTATTGACTTACTTGGAAATCATCTTATTTATTGCCCTATCTTGAAACAGGTTTTGGAACTAAAGAAAAATAATCATTCTAGAAAATTATAGCTATATGAAGGCCAGCAGGATGTGTGGAAGCTTAGTGAAAATTGGGACTATCAACGACAGCAGTTAAAAACATCAGGGAAGACATTCTTACTTTATTAGTGCAAAGTTTATACTGAATATGGAGAACTAGACTGATTTTTTTTATATATGTACAGGGACAACTTCATTAAGCTATGTGTGGTTTTGTCCTATATTTTCATAGAGCTTTACTTGGTTTAAAATACCCTTTATTCTTACATTATTGCCAAAATTTTGGCTCTTACAATTTTTATCTAAAAAGTGTGTACAAGAGATATAACAAATAAAAATATGAAGTGGATCAGTGGTGCTTTTAAGCCAATGTTTCATCTCTGTGAAAAGGAGTTACCTCTGAGAAGTGTTTTCCCAACTGAGAAGGTGACAGATCTATTAACATTCCGCACATGTTGCTCGATGCATCAGCCGTACACAGATTTTCTGCCGGCTTTTCTGCAAAGAAGTCATTTGTCATCTCTGTATTTTGACAACCAAAACACTGAGAAGGAATTGAACAGATCAGGAAGAGAAGTGTTAGTCAAACTGAGATAAAACAAAGATTAAAGTAGGATTTTCAGATTACCACTGGGCTGGTTTTGTTTGTTTGGGGAGTGCTTGGACTTAATCTTTAGTAAAACAATCATTTCAATTAAAATGCACTGTCTTTGTATCAGACTCCAAGCTCTCCAGGACTTGCTTCTCAGCATGTACTCTCTCCACTAAGTAATGTTTTCACCCTTTTTGTTTGCTTTTTCCTTCTGTTCCATATACCATCTATTCTTGCTACATGGTGACCTGATGCAATAGGAAAAGTGGTAAATGTCTTCCCAACCCTTGCAACAAAAAAAAAGCTGGTAAAGTCTACTGATTTGGGCATGCTGAGAGATAAAGGTTTGAATGCCATCAGGCTAAATATGGAATGAAATCAGATCTCCCAATGATTCTGCACATACCTCAATTAGCTTAAAATTTGCAGAGGGAGGAGGCAAAGACACAGTGCCAGAATTTTTGGGGTGTCCAGTGCTACACTTTTAAGCATGCCCTCAGCCTCTCATAAGACAACACAACATAACTATAATCACTTGAAGATATTTTGGATTCAAAAGCAGATAGAGCAGGGAAAACTAGTTGTTTCCACCATTAACAGACTACAGAGAAGCTGCCAAATTTTTTTCAGTTTTTGTCTAGGGTTTAGTATTTCAGATCGATTTTTCCTTAATTATTTAAGTTTGTGTCACATCTGTAATTTTTATTCTAAATCAAATTACAGAGAATCAGTCTCTTACCTGTGGTTGAATTCATATGGTTTTTATTAAAACTACCTGCCGGCAGAATGCCCATGAGAATTGGTATTCATACTGTGCAAAGGGGAGAGTTTTTTTCATTTGACATTCTTCAAACCCTTACTTTCCAAATAATGCTTTATATCATTGCCTTTCCTGCAGATCTTCATCTGGATATTGTTATCGCTGTTGGTACTTCCCAGCTTCAAATATTTTTTTTGTACACATAACTTCTAGAGCCAAATCAGTCAGTAAATTTCTTGGTAATTTAACATGCTGAAAACAATCCTGTACTGCTTTAAGCACATTCAGTTGTTGTTTAGTAATCAATAAATAAGCAATTGAATTCAGACAAAGCACTTCAAGTAGCCTTTTATGCAAATAAATCTTACTATCAAACATATTTCCTGCTGCTCATGTTTTGTGTGAACAGCATTTATCTTTTTTTACCCATCATTTAAACTTCATTCAAATATTACACATTCTCTGCTATGCCAGTCAGAGCCACTGCAGCAGTTAATCTTAAAACATGCCTTCCTATACTTAATCTCACTGTTTGCACTACCTATCTCACCATCCATACTGTTTCAAATCTCAAAATCAAGATAATTTAAGGCTGAACCCGCAGCATGCTGAGTGTATCCAAGGCCCCCAGTGAGTCAAGGAATTTCACCAGCACCTTACAAACTTAGATCTCACATTCAAATATGGACACTTCTGCTGCCCTCAGAGGTAACCACTGACATCCAGGTTCTCCTTTTCAAACTTTCCAAGTTTACAGCTTGTGTTTTCATACCCTGCAGAATGCCAGAGTCCAGCAAGTCTGGCTCTGAATACTTCTGTAATTTTGAGGATAAAGTCAATCTTCTTTCTAACCATTCTATTCTGAGACAGACTGGAACTTTCCTGGGCACTAAATAAAGAAAATCTCTGGTTTGAATGATCTCTCTTTTAGTCGTTCTGCATTTCTATTTCCTTTCTAAAAGGAAACAGACTGGTTCTTTAAACTTACTTATTCTAAGCTCCAGTGCAGTAACAGAATAACCAGGATGAAATGCCATCCAAGTCTTGGGCCAAGACTCAGTAAGTTATTTTAATCAGTACATCAATATATACCATAAGTAGGTCCATTAAAAAAAAAATCTTTCTCAATAATGAAAGTGATATTGATACAATTATTAAAATTCTTATTCCAGAAATATTTTCCGCTGTAAGTTGATTAATATAGATATATTTTTCCTTTATGAGATCATGATATGCCACTTGCTACTCCAACAGAAGGCTTTGCAATGAGTTTCATTCTTTTTTAGTTTCTCTCCTTTTTTCTTCCTTCACTGACATCCTTCAACAATATTTAATACGTGGTACATTTAAACTATATTTTATTTAAGGATTTTAAATTACTATATGTCTTTCAGATAAATTGCACATTATAAACTTCAGGTTTCCTATATTTCATATAGCTCAAACTTCTAAACTTCTTCCCCTGCCAGAGTAAAACCCCCTTGACTAGGTTTTGTTTGGCTAGTTTCCATTTATGCTCTTACTTTTCTCCTTTCCTTTCTTCTATTCCTTTGTCCAATGCAAAAGAAAAACCCCAAAAAACAAACAAACAAACAAAAAAAAACCCTAACCCAAATCAACATTTTTTTTCTTTGATTTTTGAAGGAGCATTCTCAAAGAGTTAGGTTATTCAATGACTCTTAGCAACACAAAGATTTTTAATTTCCTTACACCTTCTCTTTTCGTTATGCAAGTAGATCTTTACTTTTCAGGTAACACTGTTGACTGAGGGGCTGCCACCACCATTTGTTGGAGTCAGCTTCCTAGGAATTGTATATATAATCACATTCAGCTAATACAATATAGAATCCTACAATATTCTGAATTGGAAGGATCATTGAAGTCCAGCTCCTGGCCGTGCACAGGACAACACCAAGAATCACATCATGTGTCTGACAGCACTGACCAAATGTTTTTTGAACTCCAATGACCACTCCCCTGGGGAGTCTGCTCCAGCACCCAACCACCCTCTGGGTGATAAACTTTTCCTGCCTAAACCTCCCTGCACAACTTCAGAGCTCAGGCTCTGACCAGAGAGAAGAGATCAGTGCCTGCCCCTCCTCTTCCCCTCATGAGGAAGCTGTAGACTGTAAGAAAAGAACATTCTATAAATGTGTGATGGAATTTGCGTCTGAAAGTAATTTTCCAGTACCTTCACAAACTATTGCTTCAGAAAATGACAATTATTATATATTCTGTCCTGAAACTATCCTTGCTGGCATTACTTTTACCATTCATCACTACTGGAAGCACTTCCCTCTTTACTCCCTGCTCCTTTTTCAACTGTTGTGTTCTGTGTGAACAAGTTTCTTCGTACAAAAAGTATCAGCGCTAAACATTCTTCCCCATCCCTCACATTCTTATAATTATCCATCCAGAGAATGTCTCAGAAAATATTTTTCACACTATATGCCTTCTTGTGTATGTAAACCTAGGCCATGAGGAAGAAACTTTGTCTCCTTGCAGTGCTTTCTATTTCTTCAAGCTTCCCAGCAGCAAACACACACAGTAACTTATTTACTTAAATCTGAACACTTCCAAAGAATATTTTTAAAATCTCCTTCATTATCCCTCTTACATTCCCAAATGTGTTAAATGAATCACACTGTTTTTATTTAATTATTGATTGGACAGAATAACTTCCTAATATCAGTCAGCACAATAGTGTCAGATACAGGTAAATTACCTTGGGACCTTGATTTAAAAAATCAGAATTAATCCATGACAACACAGTGCTTTTCCAGTATCTTGTGATTTCTTCCTGACTTGTTATATCAGTTTCTTAAACTCTCTCAAGCTTTAGAAAAAGCAAGAATCATTAGATGTATGCAGCACATGCTTGTGCAGATGAGAGATTCTCCAGCTGCACAAAAAGCTGACTTAATGTGCAATAAACAATTTGAAAAGGGTTATCAATCTATCAGTGCAAACAGTGGAACAAACAAATGCAATTTTTACTGGAATGTCTCTTCTATTCTAAATTTTTTTTTCAATATTTGACTAAAAACAATCCATGATAATTTATAATATAGTGGATTCTTTCCTATGCAGCTTGCCCCCTTACCCAGGAATGTCCATTATTTGCCAAATTATAGAATGCTCATACAGCTAGATACTGCTCAGGAAGAGAATAAATCTGCAAAACTTCAACCTAAAAAGTTACAGGGAACTGAAAGGACAAATACAAAATGTAAAAGCTAAAACATAATAGTAAACATATAATAATCTATGACAAAGCCCCTCTAATACTCTCAGTTTAGAAATTTGTCAGTGGCAGCTCAGATTACTGAAGCCTGAACACATTATCAAGGTGATATGCCATATGATTTGAACATAAAAAAAGTTGACAGCAACTAGTACAGATAATTATTTTATGAGATCATGGAGGAATAATTCTTTTTACTTCTGGAACATATCACAGTGTTTTTCAGAAGAAAATTAAGCAGAATTATCTTCTTTTTGCATCAAACAAAAGGGAAAGAAAGAATTCTAGCTAATTTGCTAAAACCCAGATAATTCACAACAAAACCAAGAGCAGCACTCAAGAATTCCAGCACCGGTTTTATATCCACTGTTAAAACCAAATACTTTGCTGCAGCCATTCTATTATTCTAGAGTTGGAAAACAGAGCCTCAACTATAGGATAGACCTGATGAGAAAGGAACTGACACCAAGAGGAAGTGCTGTCAAGCACTTATACAAGTATTTATACAATGTTCTTATCCAGTTACAAAGAGATTATCTATATTCATATATCATGGGACAATGCCAATTCACTCATTTAAATCTGTTGCTTATGTCTTTAGATTTGCCTTTAATCATTGCTAATCACAGTTTTGAACTCTTTATTTGTCAAAGAAATTAATCTGTATGCTAAAACACATACATAAAGTCAACCCAGGCTTTTCAGAGTAACTTCAAAAAAATTAAGCTACTGCATTCATTTGAACATAGTGTTAGATAAACATATTAGATATGTGTGTATACATATATATATACATACATATATATATAGAATATATCTCACTTATAATGCTGTACAAGTATGAACGTCTCAGCCACTGGAATCTACCAGACTGAAATTTACAAGGTGAAGGACAGTAAGCTGCTATTCTAACATCAGCCCAGAAATCATACTTAGTACTACTTAGTACCATCCTCAGATATCAGAGTCCTTCTGAACAGGCCTGTAAACCAAAACAAACACAGTTTTCTACAACCATTGCCAACTCTTAACATGCACTAATTTCAACTGCAATCTGAACTATATACCTATCAATAATAGGTTTATTTTCATTGTTCTTCTGTCAAAACAGAACCTCATTGGTTTCCTGAAAAAAACATAGATAGAAATTCAGCTGCCAAGAGAAATGGTAAGGGGATTTTGTCTCTCTCTAATAATCACTTGAGAAATCTATGTCTAGATTGGATCAAAACAGGAACTTAAATCATGAAAGTAATCAAGCGATATTGAATTAGGAGAAAGCAGCAATGGCTACATGTTTCTCAACACTTTCTTTGTCAGTAGGGCTGCACAACAGAGACTATGCTGTCAAAATGGCAAAATCTTCAAGAGACAAAAAACCTGAGATAGTTCAAGAAACTAAACTAATACTTTTTGAATTGCTAACAGAGACCCCTCTTCTGACCACCATCTGGCCGGTAAGATTTAAGAATCTTGTATTTTAAGGGAAGCAAGATCTTCAGACAAGCAAGCTGTAACAAGTACACTCTAATTTACCAGCTGATTAAAGTTTTCAATTTTAATTAAAAAAGAGAATTCTTAAATAAATTCATATAGTGAATACAATTCCTTCAATCTCTGGAGAATACAACTTTACTCATATAAGAGGAAAGACTAACAGGCAATTCAAAAATGACTTATCAAAACCAAATGGCGGCAATTAAAATGTGAATATTCATTAATATTCCTATTGACATTCACAGAGGGTTTTTATGCTTAAACAAATGAGATTTGAGCAGTTTTTGAATACAGAAAAGTCAATACACTAAATTCACAGAATTATTTGTCATGCTGTCTGCTCAGAAGAGGACCAAGATTTTTTTTATTTTAAAGGCATAGTAAAGACATCTCTGTTTCCATACTGGGTCAAGAAGAAAGCACTGAGTATGGAAGCACATCATTATTGATAGAAGAGAAACATTCACAGAATCATTAAATGCTTTGCGTTGGAATGGACCTTATAAATCATTTCGTCCCAATCACCCTCCATTATACCAGGATGATCAAAGCCCCATCCAGTCTGGCCTTGAACACTTTCAAGGATAGGGCATATCCACAGCTTCTTTGGGCAACCTGTGCCAGTGCCTCACCACCCTCACAGGAAAGAACTTCTTCCTAAAATCGAATCTAAATCCACAGTCTTTCATTTTAAGACCATTCATCTCACCTTAAATTCAAGATCTGAAGAAGATAAAATTTATAACTAAGAAATTATAGTCCCAGTTTTCAGATGACTGCCAACTTAAACATGGAAAATATGCTGTAGAATATATATATATATAAATTTTCAAGAATTTAAACTTGTCCTTGTAAATAAATTTTTGATATAGAAGATCAAGTGTGATGTTTATGTATTAGCAAAGCAGCATTTTGAGGAGTAAACACTTCTTTCAAACTCCTCATTTCATTGTTCTAGAGGATGCAGAAGAGTTCATCCAGGGCAAAAACTTGGAAAAAGAATGAGAGCTGACCCAGTTACAGCTTTGGGATAAAACATCTAAATATATATAAACAAACACATGCACCTATCTCTATAGAATTATAGACATCATGAAACACTGTGCAAGTGATTTCTGGTTTCTTCTAACCTTAGCTACCAACTTTAGCTTAGCATCTGCTTGATTATCTATAGAAAAAAAGTAAGAGGAATTTTCAAGAAATTTCTTTCTCCACTGTGGTGAATGAGTGCAAATGAACAACTAGGTGTAACTCCTGAAAATTCTAGTTTTCAGGCCTGCTCTTAGGCAGTGGAGAAGAATGTCCTCTGAAAGTGTCAAATTTATCCTGCCGTATATATGATGAGCTATTTTAAATAACAGTGCTTCATCTCCCTGTTAGCACAAAATCTAGGACTGAAAAATCATAACAAGGCTTCTCATACAGCAATTTAGAACACCTTATCACTCATGTAACATCATGCTATAATTCAAAATTACAATCCCCTAGAGATAAATTTGTCACATCCTAATAAAAAAGCACCACAGTAAAGAAAAAATATGAAGAAGGCTGTTATATTTTGCACATAAATTTCATTAAGCAAGGAGAAGTATTCTTCATCTTTAGCAAACTAAACTTACTTAACAATTTATTTCATTTCCAATGGAGCCTATTCATAGTAAAATGCACATTCAAAACTAGGGGAGGAAGAATAGAAGATGGAAAGAAAATACAGCAACTTCAGAAGCATGAAGGCTTCTACTGGAATGCTGTATTCAGATTTTGCATCAGTCCATAAATGGTCTTGAAAGGAAAGTACCAAAGGGATGCAAAAATAACCACTGGTTGAGGAAACATGACATACAAGAAAACATGAAAAACTTGGGTTCTTTCAGCCTTGGATAAAAGATGGCAGAGTAAATGAAACACATAAAAAGACTGTTGCCTTCCATTAACTGCATTATCTGACAAGCAACTGATATCATTGAATCTACACAGCATAGATGAATTATGAAACATTTAGCAAAATATTACAGATATGCATAAACTTGAGTTCAAAATTCAAGATTCTGCACATTTGTTTTTAATTCTTCAAGGAAAATGTTGAAATCTGCTTCTGGTGTAAATTTTGAAATCCTTTACGCACACAGCATTATGCAACATAATTCACTGGAAATTAGAAATAATCTACTTATAAATTTCTTTTAAATGTTCCTCTGAACTGTAAATGTATGTGACACAGAAAGGTTTATTTTACATGTGACAAACAAGAGACTATTTCCTTTGTGCAAGACCAAGAGCTGAAATTTGAAGGAAGCACAGATTTCAGATTCATGCAGTACCCTTTCTATGGCTATATTATTTTAACTTCTATCTCTGGAGCAAATTCTCAGCAGAGACTCAGGGCTATGCACAGCCTGAAAAATGTTTGGCTCTCTAAAATAATTTTTTTTAAAAATGCATGGCTTTCGTGACTTCTCTTTCAATAACACAAAAACCAAGGCAAGTTCCCTACCTCCATAGCAATGGAGTTTATACACATTTATTACAGTGCTAGTGTGAAAATATTTACAGTTAGTAGGGCAGTTAATGGGGTATTTCACTGTTATATTGTTGTTTACTAGATAAAAAAAGAATCTGATTTCTGCCCTTGGAATTCCACAGATGGAAAGCAGCCAAAAGAGAAAATTTTTGTATAATACAGAATTAAGGAAAACCAGACGGGAAAGGAAAATCAAATATGTCGACTGGAAACCTACAAATGAGAAAGCTTCTGCCTACTCTGAGCAAGAAAGAGGAGCAGTGACACCAAGGAGAAAACAGACTGACAAACTGAAGCATAGGGAACATTTGCCAGGGATGACTGACCAGGCTATCTCTAAAGAAACTTATGCAGTGCACATTTGGTTTCTCTAAGCTTTATTTTAACAAATTCTTATTTGCTTCCTGGCTTTCAGCCCCTCCTTTTTATTCCTCTTCTAGCTCCCCCCACTCCTGTTTGCTCTTTAGCTTTACTTCTCTAACTTCTTGCAGCAATTTTAGCATCAGCATATTCAATGAGCTTAGTTGCATTTGGCACTCACCTGAATGTTTAAGGTGACAGACAGAACCTTAAGAAGGTTTGGAGAGAAGCTGCAGCTCCCTGACTTCAGTATAGCTGAGTGTATGACAGCTCAAATGTGATGCAATTCTGACTAATGGAATAATACCACTCATATGTTATGTGCAGTAGATGACAGCAGCTCAAAATAATTCAATTATACATTCCTTATATTAAAAAACTAACAGTAATTCAGCTATAAGCCTGCCCAAAAGCTCCATCCAAAACAAAGTATGATCAGTTGAAACCCCTCACATTAGTGGAGCCAAAGAATGATTTCAGGTTGACTGGTGTTTGGTTTTGTTTGTTTTACTAGAAAGGCATAGAGCATGACTATTCTGTAAAGCAAATACTTTTACAGTCCATCAACCTTGTAACAGATAAGTAAAAAAAAAAATTGGGGGAAAACATCTAAAATCCTTGTGAATGCGTTCATGGCATTCAATTCAGAGAGAAATCAAATCAAGCTTTTCAGCTTTGATGTCTTGTTTTGAGACTGGTTAATCAAACAGACAGCGGCTCTCTGTACAATACCAGCTACAGGTTTAGCTCCTACATATAACAACTGGTGAAGGCACTGTCAAAAGAAAATTCCTAAGTCTGCGCACAAGAATAAACTGGAAACTTATCCTTCCCAACATTATGAAAAACACACTCATGATATGGCACTGAGCTTTAGAGTGCTAACATTCCAAGGCTCATGCACCAGGCAACATTCCTGTCAGCCAATTTTACATGCCAGATGTCTTAGAGGAAATGAGATCCTGGAAGGGAGAAACCAATAGAAAAAAATACTAGATTTATTTCATGAAAACATGATCAAGTTCTTTTAGTACAGAGAAAACTACAGACCAAATTCCGAAGGTCTTAAACTAAGCAAAAATCCCCCTACAGTCAAGAAATTTACTGATTATAAATCATACATTTTGGCTCAATATGATTGGTGCAAGACAAGACCTGTAGTATCATGCAGTTAATGAAAATGTTATATGGATAACATAACATTTCTCACAATCACTAAGCTCATAAACACATAGGGAATGGGAAGAAAAACGGATTTTAGGATTTTAACCATTAAGTTAACTGGGTTTCTAAGTGAAGCTGTATTTGATAAATGAAAACATTACCTAAAAGTTAATAATAAGAAGAACACATGGGACCAACAAACAAGATAGGAAAAAGCCCCTCCATTTCCATAGCTAATCCTAGAATGGTTTGGGTTGAAAGGGACCTTAAAGATGATCTGGTTCCTGTCCAAGGGCATGGATATCTTCCATTAAACCAGGTAGATCAGGGCCCAATCCAACACGACATTGAACCCTTCCAGGCATGGGACATCCACAACTTCTCTGGACAACCTGTTCCAGTGCCTCACCACTCTCACAGTGAGGAAGTTCTTCTGAACATCTAAATGGAATTCATGTCTCCTCACTTTCAAATCAATCTGAAAAACCAGTGAGGATGTTGTATCACACACCCTAGTACTTGATTGATACCTTGATATATTTCAGAGTAAGGTGTTTTATTACTTATTTTTATATCCTGCTATTTCTATGAAATTATGATTATTTTAAGTCATACTTCAATGAGGGAAAAAAGTGTTCTACTATTGTTTTTTTTGCTGTTTTCATTTGTGTGTATAAAATTTTGCAAGAAAGAGACTCTAAGCCTTCCACACATTTCTGCAGGATGGGATTGTAAGATGCTTGACCAGAGGAACATGCCTCCAAGTAAGAAAGAACCTGAACAAGAGTAAAAAACCTTAACATTTAGCACTTGTTACTCTGTGTAAGCCCCATGAAAAGAATGTTGCTGATCTATTTCATTTGAAGTCACATTTCTTTCTTGTCCCTCACTGGCCTTTCTTGAAAGACAGTGTATAGAGAAGACTAGATGTTAGTGCAAATTTGCAACTGGAAAATATTTATTTTAGAAGTTACAAATTAATTCAGGGGAAATAAATTTTGAAGAAGGAAGGCTAATTAGGAATCTTGTGTTACTAAAAAAATAAGTCAGGAAAAAATATAGGTAGTTACTGTCAGTGGTTTTGCAATTCAGAAAGGTTAAATTGGAGATTTTTATTATTTATTTTCCAAGGTAATACCGACATGCTGGAAAGAGCAGAGAGAGAAAATGCTTTTTGGCCATTTTGAGGGAGTGAAGAACAGTCTGTCAAACAAAAGGAAATGATTGTATCAACAGGGTGAGCTAAGATAAGGTTTTTTCTAATGCTGTTTATGTGAAAGGACGCACACCTCCTGATGGCAGAAATCAAAATACCTTTGAAATAAATGTACTTTAGTATTCCACAGTATTAATTACAACCACTGCACCTTAAATGTTACACAACTGCAGACACTGTAATTTTTTTCATTTTTTAAACTGTAATGAGATGCATTTGATTATTATTCACACTTTACACTCTAAAATAACATGCAGAGGTCCCAGGACATATTTTAATAGGGAGAGGGGAAGAACATGATGATTTTAGGATCAGCATATCTATAATAAAATTATCAGGAATGACAAAAATACATCAATAAGGATGTTGAGATAAACTATAGAATTGTATTTAAATATTTAAAATATAGTTTCCTCATCTAAATAAAAATAATTTCCAATTTTTAACATAGGAAGAAAGAGTGAGAAGAGCTAGGATCATTTATCCATGAGAAGAAAGATTCAAGAGAGAATGTGTATAAATCTCAGATGCAGGGCACTACAGAAGACCGAGCCAGGCAATTTCCAATAGTAACCATTGAAAGTTAAAGAGGCAACATAATATAAAGGAAATTGGTCTCATATGTAGCTAAAACCCTTCTTAAATGTCAGAGAGTTGAACACCAGAACAGGCTGCCCAGATAAGTTGTAAAGTCTTCACCCTTGGAGATGTTCAAGCCCACCTGCAAATGGGCTTGACCTCCAAAACACCGTGCTGTAGTTGATTCTGCTTGGAGTAAGGAGGTTGATCCCATCCCACCTCAATAAGTCTATGCTTTTGTAACAAGAGAATAGAATAAATGAGGTTCCTTTAAAATTTATAGTTGCTAATTAGAAGTTATAGTAGCTAATTAATTAATTTGAATTTATATTTACCAAAAGTGCAATAGAAGTATCGATACTTTAGCAAGAAGTGGATAGGTGGACAAATCCCAACAGCAAAGTTTGCTGTGCCTCTTTCCAAAATGACCAGCCTCACTCATTCTAAAAGAACTATGAAAGCAAGAATTATTTTTAATTTCTAGGTCTAACAAGTTGCACAGAGATGTCATCTTACAGTACTTTTGAAGCAATTTTACTACATTTAATGGTGTTATTCCACACTATCTGCAATGGGTTTGCCTTAGCTAAATGAAGAATATGACAGAACATTGAGATAATCTAACATTCCTCTGTCCCATAAGGTCTCTATTACAGTTTCTTACCTATTTTAAAGCATTAATTTTTGACCATTTTGTATCTGAACTTCCCCAAGTTCATGCTGGATAATTATTAAAAAGAGGTTGCTGGTTAGATAAGACAGCAACTGCCTCTTCACAATACATATCTTGGTAGCTTTGCCATAAAAATGGAATCCCGCTCTAATGTAAGAACAAGTAAGCAAAGGAAATGCCAACAGCATGATGCCTTCTAAATGGGAATGCCCACATCTTTTTGGGTTCATTGTCAAACTTCACAGAAATGTAGATGGGCAGCTATCAATTAAGCATGATTTGTAGGTGTTCAATATTGCAGAAGAATTATAGGTGGCTAAAACGTGCCAAGATATCTCTTTAAAGGACATTTACTTGTGTTAGATCCATGTAAATCCTTAGAGTGAAGTGTATCAAATGTAGACATTTTATGTCAACAACAAGATTTAAAGGCACCAATATTATTTCTGGTATCCCTTGCAAAATAAAAGGTAACTATAAAGAAGAAAATTAAAACTATCAAAATAATGGAGAATCATCAAAATTACAAGAAGAATATTCCATTGCTTCAAAGAGGATGCTTCATATTTGGATTAACACACACATTCCCACTGAGGACGAGCCTCTCCCAATAGTTTTTAAAATCTTGACCTACATTTAAAACCAACATTGCAATACTCATATTCCTGTGTTTGCAAATTAATAAAATTCTCCTGCAAGTTTCTAGTCCAACGTCCTTGAAAGCACTTTGGTGATGAAGAAAGCAGTAACCAGCTGCTGCTTCACAGATGCTGAAAAAGCATGGAACAAATGATACTGATTGTAATGATATGTTGCAAAAGCAATAGCAGTGGAGCACTTCTGTTGAAGACAGCCTTCCTGTTAAACAGAAGACCAAGCACAGACTCTTGCTCTTGTTCTGTATAATATGACTGCTAGAGATTGCAAATCTCTTAAAAAGCCAACAGGGTTTCTGACTAAAATTGAAAAGAAATTAGAAATCCAGCTAAGGGCCAAACAATATGATCTGAGACTCCAGTGTTAGTGGAAATTATATTAAGCTTTCAGTTAGCTAGTAGGACATGGGAATCGCAATCAGACAACATCCAAGTACAGATTTCTTAAATTTAATTTACTAAAGTTATTTTATTTTCCTTACCTTTTGCTTGAGATTCTTTTCTACTGACAGCTAGAAATCTTACTAACTTTTCTGTGTTCTAAAAGATATATTAATTTCTCTTAAAACATTAAAATATACAAGGGGATATTTGATTGAAAACTGGAGGCTTTCTGCTGCCCAGAAAATACCAACATCAAAAAAACAAATTACAAAACAAAAAAAACCCCAAACCACCAAACCAAAAAACCCCGGAAGATGAAAATCCAGATAAGAACAATATAAATACCAATCAAGAATTAATTACACAGTATTTCAGTTTTTTAGTGAAGAAAAAAAGTGTTCTTACAGACTGTTTGTCAGCCCAGACTAAACACATAATTTGACATGGTGAAGAATGAAGTCATACTAAAACCTTGGAGGAAATGCAAGGTGTTAGCCACCTTAGGAGAACCAAGTACTTTAATCTCTTTGTCAAATTTTATGCACATGGAAATACTAACACCGACAATAATACTTAACATCTTTTAAAAAACATTATTTACACTGACTCCTTTGTGAAGCCTTTCAAAATGTATTACTTTTGTACAACAAATGTAAACATGCAAAGGCTTACTACCTAACTGACAGTTCTCTGAAGCAATATATAACAAACTGGGAATGGTGAGTTGTTAACAAACACAGATCTTATATTCTGTAAAAAGGAAAATGTACTTTTGGAATTGATTGAGTGGGTAGGTAAATCGTTCTATAAAAGAGAAATTCACTTTCCTTGGTAAGAGATGATTACAAAGTTTGTACCATGTCTGAATAGTCAAGGACCATTGGCTAAACTACAGAGAAACACATTTAATAACAAAAAGGGAGGGCAAAAAGTGTGAATAAGTGAACACTTACTTCAGACAAGCTCAAATACCAAGAACAAAATCATGTCAACAAAGGGCATGTAAAGAATATATCTGCCTATTTCTTGGGCTCCTAGAACCCTAATACAAACTACAATAGGAATTTTTCATTTCTGAATGTATATTTAGTGGAGTTGATATTGCACAAACATGATGGAATCAGCTGCATGACTGAGCAACATCCTCACTGGGTCTAACCTATTCAAGAGGAATCAACCTGATAAGAAGGGGAGAGCAACATTTTCTGTCAAAAAAACCCTATTTTTGAGATTAGTGACAAACCTGACAGGTCGTCTTTTTAGAGCTTATTGGAGTCCAAGTTGCAGTTATTGTAGTAGTTGAATGCCAAATCAAGGAAAGAACTCCTCAACCTTTTTGTGACTGAGTTATGTCACAGCTGGGGCAGTTTCAATCTCTTAACACTTAATTCACCAACTCTGATAACAGGTGAAGATCAGGGTGAACCTTTGGGGTGAAACTCTACTCTTTATCCCTGAGAGAAACACCACCTCTCTGTGCTGTCTGTGCCTGGTTTTGGATAGGTCAATATTATATGAACCTCCCAAAATTAGATCAGTTTGGTGGTTCTGCAGGTATATTTCCATTACCACCAAGGCCAAAGGTGCTGCCAGAGTTTGTAAAGACCTTGACAGAGGCAGGCAGAAACTGAGCCTTGATTTATAGTCTTTTAACTTTCTTCTGCCTCTTAGTATCAAAGATTGTATTAGGCCATCACACCATACTAGATACTCTTGGGGGGGGGCATCACTTGACCTTATATTCCTCATTTCCTGGCAAACTTTTTTTTCCATTTGCTGATTGTATATGAGATGCAATAAAACTTCAGTGACCTCAAATAACTTTGCTTCTCTCAGGAAAATCCCACCTTGGTAGCTACATACACCCATGAGCTGAAGGGCTCCAAAGCACGAGCTCTTTCTTGCTGACTTAGCTGTTCACAGGGGGAAATTGTTTCCTAAATTCTAAAAGGAAAAAAGGCTGATTAAAAAAAAATGAACTCTGTTTTTCAAACTCATTACCTGCTTTCCATTATTTAATTGGCATTTCCATAGAATTCTTTTTCACATGTATTATAACTGCAGATCCTGCCTGGGGACCCAAGCCCCCATGCTACCATCCAAAACCAGAGCATGCAGTAGAAGCAGCTGCTCTCAGCAGAAACAAAGAACTGCTCTGACAAAGTCATACACAGCAACTCTAAAAGAAACTTTCAAAGGTAGGGTTTTTTTCCCTCATGATGGTCAATTTTAAAATATTTTAAAATACTTCCTCAACTGCAAGTTCCTTAGTATATTTTTCATAAAAGTCAAGATTTCAATAACAAAGTTTCACTCTACATACATATATATATACACACACACAGGATTAATTCTTACTGTATCTGGAATTGTTTGTTGCTTCAATCGATTCTTTATATTTTAAGACACTTACTTAGAAAAGGTTATTATGGGCAGACAAGACAGACCTCTAACACCTGCATCAAAAATTTAAAAAAGGAGGATGTAATGAGTCAGAATTATGAAATAATGCAAGGAACTAAATCTAGTAGTTGGGTCTACATTCTAACTAGAGTTATTTGAATTATTTTTGGCACAAAATATGGCTAAATATATTATTCATTATTTGTCATAACTATGCATTCATCTGGAAAAGAGATATTAATGTCTCTGGCAGAAAAAAATTCAAAATCTCAGACAATTCTTCCC
The DNA here is from genome assembly GCF_017590135.1 of Pyrgilauda ruficollis. Lineage (NCBI taxonomy): Eukaryota > Metazoa > Chordata > Aves > Passeriformes > Passeridae > Pyrgilauda > Pyrgilauda ruficollis. Next base: position 1,199,939 of record NW_024529155.1, on the reverse strand, counting down.
CTACAATCTTATTCAGTGTTTTTCCATCACACTGAAATCCACATTACTTCAAGAAAACAAATATATTATTCTACTAAGTACAAAACAGCCATACTCAGTGCAAATGTCTGCTCTTCTGACTAGCCCTTTGTTGTTAAATAGGAAAAAAGTTTAGATCTCAACAAAAAAAGGGGTAAAGAAAATAAACCACTTACTTTCAATTACCAAATTCAATAAATTTTTCATCATCATCAAATAAATAAAATGCTCATCTTTTTTGCTATCAAAATGCTACCATGACAAATAACAAACTTAAGTGATAAGAAGTAAAAAAACAGTCCATGAAGAAAATTAATTTCATCACTGAGATCAAGTGGTCTCACAGTCATAAGTCACACTTAGAACCTATAAAAAAAAAACTAGTGTGGATTTTCTGTTTCTGCAGCTATTCATCTGAAAAACTCAGTATTTTAAGAATGCTTTTTTCCTTCTTAGACTTCTAGTAACTTTCTAGATTTTTGAGAGTCATCCAAACTCACCAGTACATAGCAGCAACAAGTAGTTACAGAGACATTCATATCCTTTCTTGTAAAAATAATATATTTAAAAGTCATAGTAACTTCAGTAGGAGTAATTATTTATGCTTCCAAGTACTGTGAGTTTTCTCAAGTTCCAAAGACATATTTTTGGACTATACTTGAGCACTTCTAAACAAGATTTAGAGCCCAGTTTTGATCCAGTATAAATTTAGATTTAAGCAGCTCTGGCCTACCCAAGCTACACTGATTCAGGCTGATGTAGTAAAGGTTGTGTTTTTGGGGGTTGGGTCACAATTTTTGTTTTCCTGTTTAACAACTTAAAATAGTTTTGAAAATAAATCAGCACATAAGCATGTTTTAAGAGATGTCACAATAGGACAACTTCTTGTGTTTTAAGTGTCTAGGCTAAGGTAAAAAGGCTGACATATTCCTTATTTCATGCTCTATATGGTCTCAAGCACAAGAAATCTCCAGGAAAAAAAGAACTAACCATAGATAGTGCTATGAACACTGAGCAGAATAAAAGTTTGTGAAGTTTAGAGCAGAAAGAACTGAGAGGTTAAAATCAGTGTGGGGGATATCCTTTCAGTTTTTCACAAGACATGACTCTGAAATATATTCATATGTAACAGCTTTCAGTAAACAAAACTCTAGATGCAACTTTATCTAGATTCAAGATCCTGAACTATCAGCTGCTAAATCAGGTTCACATCTATTTATACTGACTATTATATATATTTATAATATAAATATTTTTATCTACAAGTATATATAAGTACTATATATATAAGGAATATATTTATACTGAATTCTCCATCTAGAAAAAAATCATAATATATGAGGCTGTTGCATCAATTGCACTGTAGCATAATCAAAACTTAGAACTTAGCCAAAAGAATTTTTATCTGTATTTGGCCAAAATATTATAACTTACTCAATTTACAAAAACCATATTTCCATGGCATGGACCCTAATTTTATTGGTTTTGCTCCCTATAAAAGAAATCACAGTCTTTCACTGCACTTCCAAATTAATGCTTGTTTTGTTTTAAATACTCTCATGTGAAAAACTACATACATAGTGAATTCTAGGGAAAGACCTGTGTACATCAGAAAGCTGACGTTACACTTCTCATATTCCCAGTAAAGGCTGCCTAAAAAAGCAAACAGTAAGTCAGAAATGGAGGTATGCCCAGTCTCCTTAAAATAGTACCTTGCCACATAAAGGAACTCAGGGTTAACTGGGGACTAACTTTATTTAACCACCTGCCAATATTACCACCATGATCATACCAGTCCATTTAGCCCATTAAAGCAACAGAAAATGGAAAAGTGGACTCTGACACAGCAGCAGCAGAGGCATCGCTTGATCCTATTTACTATGGCAACACATGACGACTTTGACTTGCAACCCAGCCCAGAAGCAGATGTGCATTTATCAGCAACCTAAAGCCATATTCAAGGTATAGGGCTGAACTGTGGGGGGAAGGTCACAGTTCTGCTGCCTGTGCTGTGTCTGTTCAAGGACAGAGGAAAAGTTTCAGAACTGACTCAGTACCTTTTACCAGCACTAAATTCATATTTGGAAAAAACAAGACATAAAAAGGCAATGACTATAATACACTAAATGAGAGGCAGTACTCTAGGCCAACTATTATTATTTTTGCCTTCAGGCTGCAATTCTTTATGCCACTAAGCTTCTGGTGACTCACACCACCATATTGTACCAACAATGCTCTCAAAATGCAAATTGCTAATGATTCTTTTAGCCCAATACAAACCTAGGAAACAAGTGCAATTCAATGCAGTATTTCCAGCAGTGCAATAAACATCATTGCACAATAGTTTAAGCTAATGACACTCAAAGTTTTATCTCATGCCTAAAGCTATTGTCATACTGAATAGCTATGAAATAATCTTTGGAAAAGAGCATTAGCATTCTTTCATGAGGCACACTGCTTCACAGAGTTAACATACCTTTTATATACCTGAATGGGTATCAGTAGAACACAACAAATGCTTTCCCTTTCTAAATAGATTTCTATTATTTTTAAGACTCAACCTTTTTAAAGTATTTGCCTTATTGTGAGCAACAATTTCTGAGAAATCAGCCTGTACACTGATACCTGTTGAATCGGGAATAAACACGAGGAATTAAGAGATCTGTGTGCAGTTGCAGGACCATGGTATTGCTATGCTCATGGAGACATGGTATGATGGCTCATACATCCACAGTGTTGAAACAGACTCTTTACAAAGGACAAGCCATGAAGATGAGGCAGTGGAGATGTCCTTTATGTGACAGAACATTTGGAATGCATGGAGGCAACCGAGAGCATTAAAGAGCAGCCCAGTGTGGGTGACATTACACTGGATGTCTGCGCCAGGCTACCTGGCAAGGAAAAACAAGCACATGAGACCTTCTGCTGACAGCTAGAACAAGAACTCTGTTCAGGGGTACTATTTTCACTCGGTGAAAAGATATTCCAACAAAACTAAACAGCATGCAGATCACCTGGCAGGCCACAGGTAAAAGAGTAGCATCCCATTAATTTTCTGCCTTTTCCCCACTATTTTCAGATCAGACAAGGTTAGGTAACATATTCCATTTCTATTTAGATACAATGTTAAACCACAAGTACATTTCTCAGTGAATAATCTACAGGTGAATAAATTACTTAGGTCTAGTGAGGCACATGTAAAATATGCAGTGCAAATGTGCTCACTTCTCATCAGTTTTTGGAGCCAGACAGATATAAACCTAAGAACTGAACAGGATGGTGGGTGCCAAAGAGAAGTACTTGTTCCGCAGCCTTCTGCTAAATAATAGTGTTTTTTTCAAATCAGTGTTAGATAGAATTAACATTTTTTTTTTTTTGAGGGTAAAATTAAATGCCAGTGACAAGAACTGCTATTCACCATCACTGTATTAAATTTCCCTGATTACATATGAAATTATTAAACTGGAATAGGAAAAGACCTGTTATAATGCTGCTGGCAATACCACTGCAGTATACTACCTGTCCCAGCTACAAAACAGCAGCTGATGAGCAGATATACACTGACATTAAAAAACATTTTTAGGGACCCTGATGGCAATAGAACAGTGATCCTTGTAACATGGAGTGTTAATTCAGCACCACTGCTGCCAAAGGCAGGAGTTACCAGAGTTAATCACTGGTTCTGCTGTTGACAGGAGTAAGTTAGAAATGGCGTTAAGTGCTTTGTTGTTATAAATCCGCTTCACTTTTTATTTGCTAAACAGGATAAAGCAAATGTGATTATTTACCATCTCATTTGCAGCAGTTCTTTGTCACCCCTTTCATAAATAGTATTTCTGCTATTGTAGCTTCTTACTTTCAGAAGCACTTAGCACAAATACAGAAACAATTCTTAACAAAAAGTATTTTTATGGCTGTATTTATATGCATTTTACATGACAGATCACACTATAGCAAGTGTTCTAGTTCAAAAAGCAACAATTGTGTATCTGCAAATGCTTCAGACAGACCTGATTTTGATTCTTTTATTTAGTGCTTAACTAACACATTTCACTTCTCAAAGCAACAAATTAACCCCATGAGTAAATTACACAAAATCCAGTTACCTTATTTTACATCACCTAAGCCACTGTACACATCAGGGAAGTAGAGAATAAAAGAATTAAATTACATTATTTACCTCAAAGCTTCTCTTACTAGGTAAGCGCAGGCACAGCTCCTCTTTTAAACTTTGCCACTCATAGTTTAAAATTCTATTACTGAATTCCTCATTCCCTTATTCATTTAGAAGGCATAATTCTCCAAACTCAGAATATTTTCAAGGACTACAGATACACTATGTGGTAGACAAATTAATTTCAAAAGAATTAAATGCAGTCTTATACTTTTTCTAGTGTTTCTTCTTTTCAAAATTATCCTCCCATATAATTTTTTAACCTATTTTAATTTATCATTTTAAAACTATCTTAGCATTTGTAACCTGTTTTCCTTTAACTTAAAAATAGGTATTGTATATATGGGCAACTATAAAACCCAGTGTTCCTTCAGTAGACTAAAACTAAAACAATGTAACCCCTATGTTAACATTTTTGAAAGTCAATATGAAATATGGTAGAATAATGGCAAATTACTAGAACAGATACAGAAATTACGCAGAGAGTTTTACAAGCTTTATTACACATACAGAGAAAAAAACCCAAACAAAACTGCCAGAAATTAATCAGGAAACCTTAAGACTACAATGCTTCTTATGAAAACTGCAAGAGTGCTGTATTGAAGAGAACATCCCAATTCCAGGAATAAACAATACACAAGCAGTGGAACATGTTACACTAATGAAAAAATTACAATAGACATTAAGAAAGACTAGGCTGTAGAAGTGAAAGAATGGTTCTTAGCATCTGGAAATATAATTTTGCATGTTGTATGCCAGAAACAAAATCAAATGTAATACCTCTTGCATACCTACCTATGGCAAATGAAAAAACAGCAGGGTTCTAGTTATTACTGTTAAAATTTAAAAATATAGCCTCTATTCACTCCAAGGAGTTTTGCTTATATACAAAAAAACAAATACTGGGCTGCAGTCATACTCTCAGATATGTTGTGCATGCACCTAATTGCCTTTGCAGGTATTTCTTCAGTTTACAGGATACATTTTCCATTGGGTGAATATGCAGCCAGTCATGCTAAAAGGGGATTTTCAGGCAGTTACTGTGCAGTTCAGCTTCTTGCTTTAGAGCAGCCATTGGGATACTTCACTAGCCAAATACAGGGACTGCACAGACTGCAGAGGGTTGATTTCTCCTTAGTTTTGTGAATATCAAGCACCACATGAAAAACTATGTGACATACTTCATGCTGACCCAAGCTTTATATGGCAAAATAGAGAAAAAAAATATTTCTTCATTTACTTTTATCTTAGGTGCTAAAATTGATTTGCAAATGAAATCTCCTTCCTAATTGGAAAATCTACAGGAACAGAAAGCATGCCATTTACCATAGTGTTTATATGGACCTCCGATTAAACTTTTATTTATCTATCAAAGAAAGCATTGATATCTCACTTATTCCAAAAGCACAGGGCCATGAACTTCCTGAATTACTTCCATGAACTTCCAGACTTATCTTGCATTTTCAACTCAATGTCAATTTGAAAAGTGCATTTCTTTCCTAGGTTCTACAAACAAAATATCATTAAAGAAGATTCAGTTCCAGCATTCTTTATTTTAATTTACAGACTAACCAGAAATATTAGGGAACAGAACACCATTTAAAAGCAAGCTATGTTAATAAGAAAAGATTATGGAAAAATTAAGTAGGACAATTTTTGCGAAGTTAAAGAAGAAAGAAGCCATGGTCCTCTTTGCACCTGCAAAAATAATGTCAGATATGCAGGCACAAATTACTATAAGTACAGAGAGGTTCTGTTTGCTCAGCATGCAAGGGTCCCATCAAGAAAGGACTTGGAGATGAACAGAAATAAAATTAGCAGTAATGAAAAGAACCACTCTTACTCAAGAAAAGAAAAAAATACAAGCACTCTTCTGCAAACAGGACATAGCATATGATCTGCTTGAAAAGGAAAAAGCTACATTTACTTCACAGTATAGCCTTTCCTCATCAGCAAGATCTACAAGCCTTTCTAAACCACAAACTAACCTTACAAGCTCCTGACTTGATGCTTTCACTCAGCAGCAGCTGGCAGAAGTGCTCTTCTAGACCTTCCCTTTGGAAGCTCCAAAGGACATGTGTTCTTGTGCCCAGCGCAGTGAACACAACCCTTTCCTGAAAACTAGAGTGTTCACAATTACAATCAACACTTACACACCTGGCATCTTACTTGTCTTTTAGAAAAGTAGTCAGCTGTCTCCAAGACCCAGTATTGCCAGACACTCAGAGGAGATACAATATAACAAAATTTACTACTGACCTTTGACTGTATTATCTACCTTTGGACACCCTCTGACAACACTAATGTGCTGAGCATTTGGGGATTCCAATAATTGCTGTTATTAATTTCATACACTACGTGACACTTCTCCATGTGAATTTCCTCCCAAATACTGACTCTAGCCTGAGTTCTATTCAATCACATGCCAACAACATTTGTTTATTAAGCCTGTGACATTTTAACGTGCAAGATGAGCTATTTCATTGTCTGGCTAAGCTAGAAATGTCAGGGCAAAAAATCTCAATGAGACTCATTTTTCAGTCCCAGAATACTCAAAGAAAACTAATGTTACTGTGTTTTTTAATACATGTACTTGTACACAGATGATTTGACTTTAATGAAAAGCTATTGCTGGTCAGTACAAGAAGTATTTTGGATTTACATTCATTTTCTACCTATGAGGTCTTTTGGACGATTACTACTAATTAAATATTCTGTCAGCTTTTTTAACCAAGGAATGGAAGAAAGATGCATTCAGACTTTTTATTCTTAAAACAATTGTTCTATAGCAGATGGTAACTAGGGAATGCATTCTATGATCCCACTTATGTCTGTCATGGATTTGACATTTGTGAGACCCTAAGAACTCCTCCTCCAACACATGAAATTTCTGCATGACAGAGATCTCCTATGTTTGCAAATTATTGCAAATCTTGGCATAGACACACAGGTTACAAAACACTGCATTTTCATTTGCAGACTTAATTCAACATTTATCCTGCTTTTCAAAGTAAACCATGAAATACATCATCCACATAAACTTCTTATATTTGTATTATAAACTATAATTCACAATTACTTTTAACATTAATAATCCTCACTATTTCTCTACCTTTTCACTATTCTAGTTTAATACCTGATGGTCAAATTCCACTGTTTCCTAGAGCAGGTATATGTCTAGGTCTAATTGTAAGTTCCACTTCAGTCATCTCTTCTGGTTGATAAAATGCAAACTGATTTGACAAGCTTCATCTCTAAATTATTATAAGAAGAAAGAAGTTAGTGTTTAAAATTGGAAGGAAATGTTACTCAGCTTCTCTTGATAATTAAAACCAATTTTTCATTAAGCACTATAACTCCCACAAAAATATGTGAAGTTAATGACAATACCTAGCAAAATGTAGAGCTTGATTATTTCTAATGAAAAATTATGTAAAGAACTGCAATTAAGTCATCGGAAGCATGATTTTACATAATCATCATGTGGAAAATACTGCAGGGATTATCTTATTCAATATAATCAATGTCATATGTAACTGTTTAGCTTTTGTACCCATTTTAGGATGCTGATGATAAACCATTTCCTTACCATTCTAGAAATGTTTGCCTGTTTGTGAAAGAAAACTCGACAACAGGAAAAAATCTGGATGATTGCAACTGACACATTTTCCTAACATAAAAACACTGTTGGTTTTTTGGATTATCTGTGGCTTCATCTACAAAAATACTCAAGAGATTATGTAATCAGAAATAATAGTGCAAGGAGAGTGCCAGAAAAGGACTAATACGTAATTGTGCTTAAGCAGCAGCTTACTATCAAAGTGTCACAATAATGCTTAGAAACCTTTTTTCCTCTTTCAACTTAACATGCAAGGAGGAGGTAAATAAAACAGCTTGGCATCTAACCTGGACATTTTCATATCTTAACACAAAGTTTTTAACATATTACCCCATGACTTTGAGGACAAAAATATTCAGTTTAGAGACAATATTACATATTATACATAAATCAGAAATAAAGTCAGATTCAGAAGTCAATTATGGCATATTCTTCATACAAAATTGCCCAGAAGCATTGAACTATACCACATGAATTAAATTCTCTTTATTTTCTTCAACTTCTGTTTCTACTCATGGTCAAAAACGCCACATAATGTTAGAAATATGACTTTGTTGCACATTCATTAAATATGAAATAAATTTTAAAAATCCTCTTCACCACTTTCCACCAATGACTATATGGCTAAATGTGTGGCACTTCATTTCCCACTTACAAATATAATGTTTCCACAGTCAAAAGTCTTATGTTACATTTTCTGGATGTTCTATGGCTTTATTAAATATAGTAACAAAGTATGTTAATGCAATTACGTTTTAAAATAAATGTGATAAATGTATATTAATTAGAACCCTCAAATAGAAATACTGAGAAATGTTGTTAATAGTTAAAACTATTTGTGCAGAAAGTGGTGATATTGCAAGACAGATTCTTTTACTTGCAGGACAAAGTAAAAGTTTATCACTTCAGGTTAAAAATACTTATGCTAAATGTTAAACTCAGACATTTATTCATTAAATGAACTAGAATAATTTTCACTACAACAGACCAGAAAGAAAACCAATTCATTCTGATCATTTACAGATAATGTTATTAAACTTGTTTCTACTCACTTTTTTACCCTGAAGTATTTTTGTTGAATATTATAGATAATTTGCTTGATAAAGTAATAATGCAGGTTAAATATTTATCTGCTAAAACAGGAGATATAAATGAAAGTTAAACTAATGACATACTAATGTTTAGGAAAACCTAAATTTAGCAAACATGTTCCCCTGTGGTCTAAAAGTGAATTCAGCAAATCTGGATCCCTTTTCTCGCCCAGACTATCACATAAGTTTGTCCCAAGCAGAACTCTAATCAGAGCAAAGTTTATTCCTCTGAAATTCAAAGTTGTGATCTTATTTGCCCTCTTGTTTTCTTCCAGGGTCCTGAACACCATAATTTTATGGTCACTGCAGACAAAGCTAAGACCATCTTCATACCCAGATCCTAATTTTTGGCACCAAGTCCATTAGAGTGCTTTGCCTCATCAGGCCTTAAGTCAGCCTGTGTCAAATCATCATCCTGCAATCCAGATATCTCCTGGAATGTGCGTGACTTGCTCTGTTGTCCTTGCAGCAGAAAGGAAATTTATAGATTTTACCATAAAATCCAATCTTAAAACCTGATTGTTCCTTGGCAGAAATTGCCTAACATGTTTATTTAAATTAATATTTGCAATTATAGATTGCAACTCTGAACCAACAGGTAGTGGTCACCAAATTTGATTGTGATTGCATATTAGTAATAGCTTAGAAATTGTAAACTAGCTCAACTGAATTGAATCTTAGCAGTTCAGAAAAAGAGCTAACAGCTGAAGATTCAATAAACACCAATATTTTTGCACAAAATTCATGAAATTATTAGTAGCTCAAGTTTACACATTTTTTTACTTTGGCATGGGTAAGCAATGGGTAAATGTAATCTTTGCCTCACGTTTTGGTCAAGAAAAACAATTGTCAAAAACATACATGGGATTTCAAGACTGTAACTACATAATATATCCCTACATAACTAAGACAGTGGTGGGATGGTATTTTTTCTTCAATAATCCCATTATCTTGAAGGGCTAGCTGGTTTGCAGTGTGATACTGTAAACAAGTCTTCAATACATGCTAAGGACATTCAGATCCTAAGTACAACAACACTGGCAAATCACAGTAGATCCAGAAGGATCTAATATCCATGCAGAGTAGCAAGAAGTCTTCTGGCTGAAACTGTAATCCTCATTAGTTCTATTCTTTGCATACATGTAGCACTTCCACTTATGATAGTTCTATGCAAGATGATGAATTTCATAAGTACTCAGCTGCCTCATACTGGTAAGTAGAGAATAAAGGTCAGGAACCCTTGCTCACTTAATCACTTACAACTCAGTGTCCACAGCAGGCAGTGCCAGCAGAAATGAGAACAGAGTATGATATGGGAAGTGTGCTGATAACATTTCAGAGGATCAGACATGCTGTCAGCAAATTATTATTCTTCGAACGTGGGTCAATGTGGATGCAACAATGAATGGCAGAGAGCATCCTCCAAAATGGTGAGACAATAATTTCAGCTGCAAATAATACTTCTAACCAAAACCTGGCTACTAAATGAATGACTAAGCTGAAGTCATAATGTTTGGAAAAGGTCATTGCATCACTACATTTATCAAAGAAGGTATTCTTGTTGATTACCTTTGGGGAAATGACACTTAATAGTCAAAATATGGGGCATATAAAATAAGTGCTAAACACAGGGATATCCTAGTCTAACCATTTTTTGCCTGAAAATAACTGAGTCTTGTAAAATACAAAACTCTGGCTAAGGTAAAACTTTCATGATCCTATATCAATGCAAATGATGATTGATGTTTCACTGACAGCAGCGCTATCTTCCATAAAAGGCATCTCTGATTAAAACAGCATCAGATCATAGCTAGAATAAGATAATTTAAAGCAGGTTGGTTTTGCTTCTAATTAAATAACATCTGGTGTAATTCATTACCTTGTGGCATTGTTCTTTGTAGACCTTGATGCTCGTCTGTCCACTGGACTGCTGCCACGGCTAACAGTCCCGGCGCCAGTGCATATAGACTTGTTCAAAGCCTGGAGAAAGCACTGGATAACAACAATCCACCAATCTGGATTGTCAACACTAAAGAAGCAGACATCTGTCAGAGTAATTTGGCTGACTCCAACAGGTCCTCATTTATGGGAATTACCAGGCATGCTGGCATAGAGGGACATGGTATGTCCAGAAACTTAGTTGATTTCTCCTGGACAGCTTCCATCAGAATCTCCAGTGTGACTGCCATTCTGTGCAGGAACTCATGAGAGATTTTATAAGTATCTGGCTGTACTTTTGGGTATCAATGGTAGCACAGTCTCTTCTGCAGACAAAGGTAATACACAGTAGAAACTGTATGATTAACAGCCTGCAATTCCTCTTCCTCAGAGTCTGTGAGACAGATGTTTCAATCATACACAAAGTTCACATACTTGGGATGAAAAAGACACGACTGGAATTGATTTAACAGAAGCAGGTACGATTTGGTTATTTAGATAGATAATAAAGAAAATACGTTCTAGGATACGAGAGTCACTAAATCATAATGTCACTCCTAGTCCTTGGATAACAACCACAAGCATTGCAACAATTAAGAGAACACACATATTGTACCATTCTGTACTCCACTGTGCTAATAACATATGAATGACAGGAGTAGTATCACAGAATGGTTTGGAAAGGACCTCAAATATTATCTGGTTCCAACCCCTTGTTGCTAGAGTAAACAGCAGAACAGCCAAAATCACAGACTGGTATGGCAAACCAGAGAGAGAATACCTGGTGGATCCTTGCAGGTTTTAAATTTTACTTCGTAATAACAGAATTAAAAGATAACTGATTCTTTTTCCAGAATTCACGAGGAGAAACCCAGACCTGCACCTTAGGTGTGTGGCTCAGCTTACCATGTGAAAACTCTACTAGAGCATTTCTGTGTGTAAACACCTCTGATTTCTGTGTTTATTTAAGGAATATCTTACAAAATAGCGGATCTCAAAGATGTACCTGACATCCAAAACAGTGTAAAAATATTTCATGGACTCATAATGCAGCATTATTGTTCCATAACTACCAAGATTCCAAACAACTGAGGCTCATACTCTGTCATAAGAAAAAAGCATTAGTAGAAACAATTCAGAGGAAAATGCAATTGTGTTTAAAAGAGACTGAAATGTAAAAATAAAAATTAAAAACAAAAAAAACCAAAACAAAACAAGTAAACAACAAAATTTGACATTTTTGGTAAAAAACTCCAGGTGACAAATAGTAAATTATTTTGATTTTGATTAAGTGCCAATTTACTGAACAATTTCTCTGCTAAAAAGAAACTGAGCAGAGTTGGATTCATTCTTCTATCTACACGAGAGCTGCATCTTATCATGCAAACTGACTCAAAGGTTCCAGCTGAGTAAGAGAACCCGGACTGATGTGTAGGACACAACTACACCATCAATAGGATTCATGGATAATAGGAACAATATTGATAATAATTTACCTTACCCAGACCCCTTTCAGATAATAGCAAAGAAGAACTGCTGCTCTGCTCCTCTCAAACCCCAGCTGTGGTCAGTCTTACCATCACTGTGTACCAGCAAGAGCGTTCACTGCCCTTTAGGGGGCTTAACCCACCAATAATTCCTGCACTATTGGTAAAGAGCTGTCAAGAATCAATATTCCTAAAAAAGTTTTCCTGCCTTCATGTTAGTTATGCAAAATAAATTACTCCCCTCAGCAATATCAAAACCATATGAACAGTAATGGTGAAGAGTAGCAATCACAGGAATTTTAGCAGGCTTGCACTGGATAGCCAGCTTCAAAGCCTCACACAGACATCCTGAGCTCAAATGAAGGTCAAAATTGCAGTTGCACCTCTTGCTTTTTCCTGTATTTTTCTCTTGGCTGAAATCCTCTCGTCTGCCTGCAAAGCAAAGGGGCCCAGTCTTTTTTATCCTCTTTATTGTTCTCATAAGGAAGTTCCTGCTGTTGGTTGGTTACAGAATAATTGAGTATGCCTTGTCCACAGACATTTCTTTCAGAAATGTAGATTTTTACATGAAAACAGAATATTTCACTATCATCACTGTTTTTTTCTTAATTAAGAAGCTACTACGGCTTGAGCAATCTCCCTCTTTTCCTCTTTCCACTTCATTAATTTGGCATCCTTCTTTCAGAAGAAGGAACTTCCCTGTTCAGAGGCGGGGATATATTTCAGGGGGATTAATTTGTTTTTAAACAATGAATCAGTTAATTCTAAACTTAGTGTATTGGCATATCTTTCCTACAAGAACAGACCATTTTATATAATAAAAATAATTCTAGAAAAGAACAGACACAGTGACCAATATACTTATCACTAACCTTGCTAGAAGAAACTATTCATAAATTGTTCTCTGCTTCTGCTGCACAATTCCTTAAGAAATAGTCACATTTTTATGTACTTGCTTCAAATGAAATTCTGAAATGCCTTTCAAAACCAACAGCAGAAAATATTTTTAACATCTTCCCAACTGTGAAATTAATTTGTAACAGAAACAAATGTAACATTTCATTCTGTAAATACACAGACAATAATTCAACAGAGGACTGAAATGGATACCCTGGATCTTGGGCAGAAATTTGGTAAAAATAATTTAGTTTGTGGGGTTTCACCCCCACCCTTTTCTTGTACATTCTCCTGACACATTTATAGAAAATGACTTTTAGGTTCTCTAAATATTTAGAGCTGTGCTCCTGCACAAGTCCAGAGCTGATCTCTTACATGCAACATTGTGCCTATTTTATGCTAAATCAATTTACTGATTCCAGGTGACTACCAATTCAGCAGCAGGAACAACAAAACAGTACCAGGCAAAGTTCTTAATTTCTTACAGTTAATAATGAAGTGTGCTAATTACCTCTTATCTGCCCTGTGAACTGCTGATACGCTCTGTCCATTTTTAGCATAGAGAATCTCCACTTTAACACCTGCTTGTTCAGTTTGGTGGGAAGGGTTTGGAACTAAAACACTGAGGTATTTAGATAGAACACACAAGAAGGCATTAGTATTTCCACAAATCAGACTAAAATACAGCTGTTTGTATAAAATGTACAAGATCCAAACTAAAAATAAAACAAAAAAACAAATCCCAACCACCTCTTAAAATCAGAAGGAGTAAGCCACTGGGCAAATTAACATTGACCAATTGGTTTTGTGCTATTTTAAGACTAAAATGATGTATAGAGGTTGCTTAAATAGTTTCTCTTGCATTGCAAAGTTTTTCAGTTCTGATAACAGAAAAAAAATTGTCTTTATGCAATACATACCTGCTTCATTTATTCTTCAGTCAATACTAGGAATTAGGTTTGAGTATTTGTACACAACAGTCACAGTAGTTACAAGATCAAATGAAACTATTGCAATTGTTTTGTAACCCATTCCTAGAAGAATTCAAAATGAGTACAGAGAAAGTCCAAGCATGTTATCACCTAGATTTTATTTACTTACGTATACCACAGGAGATTTCTGATGTTAAGAGTGCATATTTTGTTGTGACTAGATACAAAGTAGAAGCAAGAAGAATTTCTCAAAGTAATTGTTACTGTTCTGAAAGCACTAATGGGTTAATAATACTGCTTCTAAATTTTTTAAAAGTCCAAATAATGGTAAAACATTTCACACTTTTACTAAAATTGAAAGGTGCATGAGGAAGAAATAAAAGTGCTAGGATTCCCCAAGGCATTATGAAGAGCTGTACACAACACACACATTGCATATCTGCAGGTGTACAAATGATTTCTGCCTGTTCAGAGCAGTTAATAAGTCATTGAATTTACAGACACGTGCTCTGGATTTCTTGGCAGCCTAGTTACAAGTTTCTACTCATTATCGTTCACAATCACCTTGGATCTTCAACAAACATTAAAAATTAACAACTACTTCAAGAAGCAGTAGAAGATCCTGGGGCAAGTACCATAAGTTTGCCCTGAGAAACATATTCCTTCACAGACATCAGCTTGCGTCTCATAGTAGAAAACCAGCCAGATGCTGTAGACAAACTGAATGATCCAGGTCAGCTGTACTCCTTTGAGCTGTGCTTTGTGTTAAATGACAGAAGCATTAGAAAGTGAGCCTGTGTGAGATGCTGCACACCTGTGGGTGCCAGAGCTTCAGAGAAGCAGAAGCTCCTGCCATCTACCCAGTTACTGGGTTGATAGCTTGTTTTCCAATTCTTAATTGATAGACCAACCTACGAAAAAGAAAAGCTTGCTGCCAACACAGCTCCAAAGCACTCCTGTTCTGTTGAAGCTGAGCTAAATATAAAGTACCTGCAAGAGAGTATACATGGCTTTTGCTTTATTAATTGAACAAAACTGAACAAAACTGTACAAATATGCTAAGGGGGAGGGAAAAATCAAAATTATTGGGTCAGTATTAAACCACATACAACCAACTCTCAAATTTGTCTCCTCTGTAGCCAGGCAGTTAAAGTCAAAGGAAAGAAAGCACTTCAATTACCCAAAGACAAGTACAGGCTCTATAGCAAGGAAATGTAAACAATGAGAAGCAACAATTCTGTTTGTGAGAGATGTTTTGCCCAGAAAGGATGAAATGCACTTTTCACACTTGGAGAAAAGAGGGTACACCAAAAATGTTTCTTAGCCAAAATCTACTTAGTCCAGCATGACATATTTTCCCATGAAATGTCTTACCAAGAAGTTACTTTGGCAAGGCAGGTGCTTTTCCAGGAAGTTTAGCAGGGAACAGTGGCCAATTTCCTAGTGCTTTGCCTTGAACAGCAGCATGGTTCCCTGCACTAAGCTAAAGGATAAAACATGAAGTACTAGCTAAGAGGCACACAGCCAATGAATGTGTGGTTTCTATCACTGACATTAAGAGATTAGCTACATTTCAGCTGGCCCTATTTGCTTTCCAGATAAGGCAGAAAACCCCAAACCAAACAAAAACAGCCAACAACAACAACCAGCCTCACACAACAATGCAACAGTAATATGCAGAAACATTTACATTTTCTTCCACAGACTAACAGATACATTTCAAAGACACTTTAAACAAAAAACTCAAGTTTATTTTTCTTTCTACATTCTTAGCAAGCATGTTTGACTATGTTATACTTGTAGCAGAGAAAGGTCTACTTTCAGTAAGAAAACAAAAACATAGTTAATTAGGTACTAATAAATATTTCTAGCCATTAGCTCTGTATAATGCAACCTGACATAATAGACATCAAAATACAAATTATTTCAGCTTTAACATGGTAGCACTCTAAGCCATCAAATTTCCAGAATTTCAGCTCTTTGGTGAATCCAGTTTCAAAACAATGATGCATCACACAACAATCCTGCTTAGTTATGTAGATTAGTTCCTCTTCTTAAATTGCTTTAACCAGAGGTAAGGCTTTATAAACAACACAAATGGACATCGCTTTCGGTGAACTTTGCTATATTGATCCAATGAAAGGAACTAATCCATTCTAAAAACATACAAAGAAATTAGGTATGACAAAGAAATGTTTGAGTTCTAAATAGGTGGGATTAGAAGGATTATACAAAAGGTTACTCCTTAATATGAGTCATTTTAAAAGCATGAACTCATCAGCCATTGAAGTAGTTTCCATTCAACCTGTAAAATATATAAAGTGTACCATTCCAGAAATGGAAAACAATTATTTACCACTGGAAAAGCTTTCTTAGAATTTGAGAAGTGCCAAACCTCTCTGCAAGCATTAAATAACTAAAAAATGTGCATCTCATCATATATCCTAATTCTCTCCCTTCTCTCTCTTCTTTCTCAAGGTTTTCTACTCTCAAAGTCTCTGCAAGAGGTAGAAGATGAAGATACATTGCTAGCTGCATTAAATCTAGGAAAAACTCTACAAAACGGAGATAAAATTAAGAACAGGGGAGCTATACCATTGCTGAAGCACTACAAGACTGAAGACAGCAGTGTTTTCAATGATAAGAATGCTGGAAACATGAAGTTTTTGGTGAGTTCAGTTTTCAATTTTGGCTTAATTGTAAAATTGAAATTCATTTATACTCCTTTAGAAAATCAGTACAACAATTTAAAGCAATAACTAGGTAAATATATAAAAATACCAGTTTAACAGAATATAGTCAAGAAAAAAATTCAACTCTATATATCTAATGCCAAGATTCTAAATGTGGAACTTGGGGAGTTGAATTAAATCTGGTTTTCACAGACAGTAGTCAAAACTTGGAGGATAGGGGGTGGGAGGGTAAGAAGAAACCTGTATTTATATTTTTTTATGTCCCTATATGCAGCAACAGGTTTTTAACTTTGCCAGACATGGGACTCATTATTTATGTCCATTAAACCATTTTGGCCAAAGATGCAATACAGGTCATTACTATTAAGGTATGATTTTGAAACATAAAATAACTGCACTGTTGGAATATAAGGAACAAAGTGTTAGAACTGGCTATCAAAATGATAGAACTGGCTTTAAATAAAGAAACTCTTGTCTTCCCTCAAAACAGGACAGAGGTTCCAGACAGGATTTCTTCAATCATGTCATGCCAATCAACTTAGGTAGAAAGCAACTACCTTATCCTGCACTGAAGGGAGCCATGGCTTTTCCAGTTGACACTGAAATTCAAAATATTGAGTCAATACAGGAAAGAGAGACCACAAATGAAAAAAATTCAGCTAAGTTCCCTATAGGAAGAAGAGATTTTGACAGTAAATATTTTTTACTTTTATAAAAGATATAAATATTTTTTATTTTTACACATGAAATTATTTCATTCTGGTACACTGCAATGTCAATGTAGTAATTTGGTAAAGGTTCATGACTTATGACTTAGTGCATGGGGGAGGGAGCATTTGTTAAATTAATATTTCCAGAAGCCATAAGAATTCTTGTTCTTTGATGATTTAATCTTTCAAGCTCTTTTTTTCTCCTGTAGTCCTCAGGTGTATGCTGGGAAGAGTCTATCGACCTTGCTGGCAAGTGTGAAAACCACTTATCTCCACCACCTTCTCCGAAGATTAAACATTTTATTCTGAATTTAATGTAATTTGAAGTTACTCAGTGTTAGTGTAACTGTACATACACATCCAAAAATAATTTCCCAATGCATTGCAGAGGGATACATAATTCATTAACAAAAATAACAGTGTAATTATTAACAATGTACTGTTATTAAAAAATAAAATACTTCAGCATAATCCAGACTTGTAAGTAGTTGTCTACTATAATACACAAGCTACTTTCAATTATTTACATATGAAAGCAAGTGATTCATAAATTTCACCTGTTTTCTTGCAAAATTTTACAACTGTCACCATACCATGTATGTGAAAACAAAAACTTAGAGTTGAAAAAAGCGAGTTAATTTTGCCTGACCAGCAATCAACTTATTCTTACTTGCAGTTTTGGTCTGTTTTCTTTTTCCACCAATTTTGCTGTCCAATTCCTTCTTAGAGATGTCTGAAGTCTTAAGTCTTTTAGTATTTTTTTGCAAAGATGGTTCACTTTCCTTGTCACAGATTATTTTGTCATTATTCAAATCCATCTGTTCATTCTCAGAGTTCTTGTTCCTTGGCTGACAACTCAGCTTTCCCATTTCTGTATAACTTCTAGTCTGGTGAACACTTTCAGAAATAGTTCCAAGCCCTGGTACATCAAGACATGAATTTGGACCTTCTGTCATGTAAGAATATCAAAAACATATGTGAGGAAATAAAAAGTTACCTGAGAACATACATCCTTTTTCTATAAGGACTACCATGTTATTTTTTTTAATCAAAAATAATGTATTAGCAATAAAACAAAGCTATGCTTGTCATTGCTATTAAATTTGCTATGTGTTCATAAGTGCATTGCCAATTTAAAATTACATTGCTCAAAAACATGTAAGAACTAACTCAGGGAAGTGGATTTATAACTTTAAGATATTGGAAGAAAGGGTTAAAGGGCATAGAAATTTTATATATTATATAGTTTGTAGCGCAGTAAAACAAATTTTCCCCAGTTTTAATGGCAAAAAATATAAATTGTACTTGGCTTACTTTTGTAGAATAAGAACAAATGTCATATATGCAACATATATCACTTTTGTACTGCAAGATAGCATCAACACACTTTTCAAATATTTATATTTTCAAAGCATTGGCATTGCAATTTTATTGCAAAAAGATTTAGCTAGTATATGAGACATTGAGGACAATGAGACATTTTTGTTCCTTTTCTTGAAAACATTGGAGTTATACTAAAGGCTTTTTGGATAGCATTTAAAGTATTACCCATCACATTTATTTATTCAATCCTACCACAGCTTACCTGTGGGCTTTCCAGCTTTTAAATGTTGCTTTGGTACAGGATGTTTGTAGGTTGGAATTGCATGGGAATGCTGACCACTCATTTCACTCAGATCATTTTTATACGTACAGGCAAACTGGGATTTAATTGAAGATTGCTTCATCTGAAAATACCAATCTGCTATTAGCTTCTATAACTAAAAAAATGAAAGACAACACCAGCAAGACTTGTATAATAACACATAAAATACCAGAAAAATGGATATGTTCACATTAAAGAGTAAAATGAGATATTAACTCACAAAGCAGAAGGCCTTTCAAGAATAATCATTTATTATTCTATTAAAAGTACTAAAATAATTCAAAACTATTATTTTCAGCTCTTTTAGAAAGGTACACATTAACTCTTAGAGCTTCAAATTCAAGTTTTCTGTCTTAAGTTAGCCCTGTCTTCTGATAGACTCCACTGCTTTGAGTAGGTGTCGCAGCTACTACAGTCAATTTTCATACTTCTGCAGTTCATCATCTATACTGCTATATGAAAATATCAAGTACTATTTCAGGTTTCCCGTTTATTCACAAAACAAAGCCATTTCACCACTGAATGCCAACGTCTAACTCCTCATTTCCCAAAACATACCCATTCAGCTCAAGTCACAGGTAAAATTTCCTCAGCTTATTCTTAAGTTACTGCTTCACATCAGCTGAGAAGTTCGGGTCAAGCCTTGTACTTTCTGGGCAATTGACCATAAATGGTAAAAGTTCTGCAAGACAAATTCTGCCTTCACTTCCATTTGAAAGTGCACTGGATTATACAAATTATATTGAAAGATGTAGCACAGAACAGATAACTACAATACAACTGGATTTTTAGCTAACAATTCTATCACAACAGCACAGGCAAATTTAAATAAATTTGAGCTGAATAGGCACTTCAGTAAAATCATCAGAGAAAATAACAAGTAATAAACACTGTTACAAAATAAATATTACTACATAAACAGATAGCAGGAGTGATTTGTTGAGTAAGAGGTTTACAGACACTTTTCTGATTAAAAGGTTTGCATTATGCAAGTCTACTTTTCTTCTTAGCACAAGCAAGATTAAGCCTTGCAGTTCAGATTTGACCCTTAGAGATATACTTTTCTTCTAACTCAAATTCTCAGATTTAGACAGAAGGAAAGAATAATATTCCTAGAAACCTCCTTTCACAAAGAACATCATCCAAAAAATTCAGTCACAAATGATGCCACTTTGATCAGATCCTGCTTTCCTACATATAGGGTAACAGACTTGAACTGATCACTGAGATGCAACCTAGATCTCTTCATAGTACTGCTGTTGGCCAAGGGAATACACTGAGTATTTGGAAAAAAATACCTCATTAATTTACAGAAACAGTTCTTTCTGGTTCAATACACCTAGACATAATTTTACTTTAATCTTCAGTATTCCCTTCAAGAGTCAAAAAGACCCAGTTTTCCCTGCTGTCTGTCACTCCCAAACTGCAATTTATTTGGGCCAGATAACAGACTTTCAAGTATTAATCTACTTTGTACTTTAAAATATTTACCACAAAATAAGACTACATACATAGAACATTTAAAAGGTTTGTATGCTTCAAGATTATGCCTCAGCTCACTGACTGTAAGCAGAACTATAGAATATGCTGAGTTGGAAGGGAACCACAAGGACCATCAAGTCCAACTCCCGGCCCTGCACAGGACACCCCAAGAATCACACCACGTGCCAGAGAGCATTGTCCAGACTGCTTGAATTCTGTCAGGCTTGGTAGTGTGACCATTATGCTGGGGAGCCTGTTTCTAGTGCCCAATCAACATTCAGGTGAAGATCTTTTTCCTAATACCCAACCTAAACCCCTCAAAAATTTTCATGCTATTCCCTTGTGTCCTGCTGCTGGCCACTTGAGAGTAGAGATCAGAGTCTGCAACTCCTCTTCCTCTTGTGAGGAACCTGTAGACTGTATATGTCAATATATTCTTTTCAGAAAGTGTTCTGAAGGACAGAGCTGTTGTCTAATTTAAATTTAGTGAACATCATATTATACAATTACAATACTAAGGAGATACAGGGTTTGCATTTCCTTTCAGCTTCAGGTTACTGTAATATTAATGAAAAATATTTTCCAGTACTAGATATATTTTTGAAAAACTTAAACTTTACAAATTCCTCCATTCTCAACTATTGTTCAGTAAATAACACATCAAAAATTATGCAATTCATATTCATATTGCAGGAGGCAAATAAGCTACAATTTTGCAAAGCTGATGAATCTATAATAAATACAGCATGAAGAACATAAAATTTGAGCAAGAAAGCCTGATAGTTACCATTCTATAACCAACAATAAATGCAGGGTTTTTTTATAAACAATAGTGTTTCTTTTTACTCCCATCTTTCACTAATTCAGTTTGTAGGGATAGAATACATGGAGTCAACAGACAGAAGTCAAGCTCAAACACTGAAAAACTCACAACATAAACCCATCTGTGTTTCAACTTCACTGAAGCTTGAAATATGTCTATTGCATCACATACCAGTCAGGCATTTGCAAACAGAACACAAAGCTCTACCAAATCAGACTGTGGATGCTAGAACTAATCTAGAGGGTGTATATATGGTCTAAGACAACTTCTTGAAGCAGTCAAACTTTTCAGCTAGTCCAGGAACATATATTCACTAGTATAAAGAACTGTATGACACTCCTACACAGAACTGTATTACATTGGTTGAAGTAGCAATAAGCACACTTTAACAGCCTGAAGGCAGCACAAAGGAGCACAAGTCCAGCACTGAATTAGAAAGTAGAGCTTCACTGGAATGTTTTTTAAGAAGATCAACCTAAAACTTTACTTGACACACACAAGGAAACCTGCCAACAGCTTGGAAAAGCTCATAGAAAAAAAGCCCTTGGACTTCTTTGATATTAAATTCCCTAAAATTCTCTGCTTTAAGAGTACCACTCCAATGACCCACAGCTCTGGGAGAGAAAAACTGTTGGGAAATCAGTTTTCTAACTGAGTAGCTGCACACAAGTGGCACACAATGAACTCAGTCTTACTCTTCCTTCTTCTGTTCACAAGCAAGTTGGATGTTGCTCTTATTCCCACAAAAAGAAAAGTTCTGCTGCATTTCAGAAAAAAAAAAAAGGTTCACTGTTACCACTCTTTAGCTGGGAGAAAGTAGGAGAGAATTTACAACTGTTTCAGCACAGGTAGGTCAATTGGAAGTCCTAACAAGCAAATAAAGCATTACATTCTCCCACCTTGACATCTGTATCTAGAGAAATGTTTCAGTTGTTCAAGATGCTCATATAAAACATTTGCTTTTATGTGAAATATTAATGGTGCATGCTCTATTTATTTCTAAATGTTAGATTATAATCTGTTCCAGATCTCCTTCCAGCATCTGCATACAGACAGTACTGCCAATATTTAGTCACTAAGAATGTTGAGATTTGGTTTTTATGCACTGGAATGGCATAATGGAATTTGAAAACCTACATCAGTAACAACAAACACATGTTTTTATTTTCTAGCCAAACAACTAAAGTATTATTTGGAAGGGAAAAAGAGATGAAAAGAAAATTTATTTTCTCCATCCTTACCCTTGTCCTTTAAGAAAAAAAAATATTCAAGGTAAGGTTGAAAGAGGAAATGGATAAAGGGAAAGGAGTAAAAAGGGACAAGTAACAAAATAATAAATTATATCTTTGCCAAACAAAGGCATGTTATTAAAAATATCCTGGATATCTCAGGTAGTAGCAAGTTTTTATTGTACTGAAACAATCAATTTTTTTTTTTTTTAGCACGATATTGCACCAGTCTTTTGCTATCCCAAAATAACCTGCTACTGTTTTGAGAACATAAACCCCAAATCACCTCATTCTTGGCTTTCAAACAAAACTCACAGCTATGGACACTAAACAAAGTAGTTTAGGGGTCTTGCAGAAATAAAAAAGGTATTTTCTACACAAATGTGGTTTATCAACTGACACCAAGTCTTTCCTCAGATTTTGTGCTGAACATATAACCTTTTCATTCTCTTTACTTCTCTCCTCTACTAAACTACCAATCAACTGTGGTGTCCTCCATAATTATATTACACTTAGGAAATAAACATTTCTTGCAACAATAGATGAGACTACTACCTGAAGAAGATTGTTTTCTCTATTACTATGACTCTTCTGTTCATAATTACAGTGGGCATACAAGAAAACTCTTGATAACTTCCTGTTAATAGTTTTCCAAGTCACAGTTTATTTGTACTGGAATCACAAATAGGCAAAACAATTCTCTCAAGTAACAGCATTTAGGAACTAAGCTATGAAAAATAACAGCAGTGCATGAAGCTAGATATTAAGTCATTTTATAGAGACATGAAAAAGTCACATGAGAAAGGCAGACCAGGATTTTTGCTTTTTTCTTGGAAGGATTTCTATACACAGTAAAATTACAATGAACTTCAAGCATGCCAAGATTTGTTAGAGTTCTTAAGCCACAAATTCTTCTTAAAACTAGATCTGCAACTATGTTCCCAACTGGAGGGAAATAGTGCCTCATATAGGAAAGGTTGCCTCCCGTTACATTAAGAAAAAAACCACACCAAACTACTGAAAGTCCTTGCAGCTGTTTCAGGGTAAGTCTGCTAACAATGCAGCAGGATTTCTAAAACAATATACCAAAAGACCAAAACAATCTGAACTTTACAAAAAAATATCTGTTACACTCATATATTCCATGCTTACAGCCTAATAACTTTGATTCTTCAGTTCTCAGTTCTGATGTTCTCAGTTCCACTCAATCCCATTAGTTCAGGAACAGGATTTCACCTACAACTTGAAAGTCTGCAGCACAGAACAAAGATGAAAATCTTACTATGCAAAGTTTTTGTTGACTTAAGTTAACCAGCTTAAACAAAGCAGGTTATTGTAACAGCCTGTTCATTCTCCTCTCACACCACTAAGCAGAGCTTTAATAACCCATTGAAATCTACAAAGTAACTAGTAAACAACAGGGTTTCTACTAATTTCACATAAATAGAAATATGATTCAAAAAAGTAGACATAAGGCTGGATGAACCCTTTTCAGATAAAACAACTCTCTCCTGTCCAATTAAGCTTCTTATGTACTTCAATAAAGCAGACAAGTGACATAAGGACAGCTGACAAGAGACATAACTCAATACACATTCCACAGACCTTTCTGAACTAAAGACTCCATCTACAAAACACCATTCACCAGAAGACACTTCACTTAAACAACAGATAAACTAGAAACTAAGTTGGTTCCCAAAGGAAAAACCAAGTTTCGTATTCTCATTCTTACCTACTTCTGCTAGAAGAAATGAAACAATGCAAGATGCTTGTTCCCCCGACTTCTTTCTCATCAAGCAATAAGAGCAACAGCTTTGCTTCCAAACAAATGCTAATATAGTTAGGTGATATTTTTGTGTTTCTTCGAGTATTTAATTAGGGTTGAAAGACAAAAATATGTCTTTGTCATTCACTGTTGCCAGGAATTTATTTTGGCACAATGGAAACATCCACAAGATTTATTTTATTTCTGAACACCAATTCCAGTTCATAGCTACCTGTTTATTTTATCCACTGTCCTTATTTTTAGATACTAAAACACATACTGATGTGCCCTAGGTCTAAATATTATCAATCTGCATTCCTCCACATAATTCCACAGAAGTTGAGAACTCAGATCCTCTTAAAGAAAGAGGGCAAAACAACTTGTTATCTCCTGCTTTTTTTTAAAATTTTATTTTTAATTAAGGTGTTCCCCTTTTTTCTTTCAAAATTTTCCTAAATTTCTTGATTAGATATAGGGACTTAGCATACAACCAAACTAATCACCACTACCATGTTTTTCTTCCCTTCTCAAATATCATGGAAAAGGTAACTTTTATGGGTTAAGTCCTAATGAGACATCCTTAACTTATACTGTAGAATAGCCACCTAACACCTATTAGAGGCAGCATGGTAAAAAGGCACTTGGGGCAGGCTTTTGGAACTAAAGTTACCATCACACATATGGCAAAAAACTTCTCTGAAGGATCACAGATATTGAGAAGAAACGTCATATTGCTACTCCCTTATTCAAAAAAATAAATATCTGGTATCTCCTGAATCAATTGCTAACATGAGTACACTATGCATAACAAAATTTGCAACTGTGAAATTTACAAGCAACCTGTACTCATTTCACCATGTTTGCATGGAATAATAATGCAGACTGACACTCAGTGTATGAAGGTGGTAAATATTACTACAGCACTTGAGATCTCTAGCTATGGAGAAGGAATTCTTTGTGCTATGTACTGTACAGTCAGGACAGAGCAAAATTTATTTCTACCAAGAGACATTACAATCCTAGACAAGAAATATATGGATTCACAGCAAAAGGAACTGAAATTAGACACAGTAATGGGCATTTATCTCAACAAAAAGCACTACTAAGATTTGGGGAGAGGTTGATTTAAAGGTACTGAAAAAGGTTTGAAAGGAGTATAATGAGTTCTGCAGATATCTATAGGAAACCCCTTCAGCCATAAGAAAGAGTGTAAAAGCCAAAAGGGTTCCGCTCAAAATTAATGAATGAACAACAAAGACTGGTACTGCAGGCTGAACATAAGCAAGGACAGAGCAAAGCAGCAAATCAAATAATCAGTAGGTTCAGACAGACTAAAACAAGTAGTTTATATGTACCACAATTTATAGTATCACAATTTAAAGGAACAGGCTGAGATGCAAACAGTAGGATGGCATCTAGTGTCTAATCACTTTGATAACAATCTTTTGAACAGTAATTTCAGTGCAGGAATGGAGGCTATAGTTGCAATTATCTAGTCCAAGAAAAACATACAGCAGAACATAAAAAACTAAAATTAACACTTAGTAAATTACACTTGAGTAGACACAGAGATAGAGAAAAAGATTCCAGAAATGCCATGGAGTAAAGATAAAACATGTACAATACCTTCTTCAGTGTTACAGAAATACACCAGAAAAGACAGACCTACCACCTCAATATCAAGAGCTGGGTATTTACAGGATAGTGTTTAATTAACAGAAGATACCAGTTTTGACAAAAGGGACACTTAGGTCACTCAATCTGTAAATTGTTGATAGCTGAAGTTTTGTTTGTAGATGTATGCAGCCACAAAGGTACAGAAAGAGAAAAGAAGAGAAAGATATGGACTTAGGATATGGAGGAGTAGAAACATGCAAAAGAAACTGCAGAAATTGTTAGAGTGGTAGAGAGGAAAAAAAAAAAAACAAAAATAAAATGAAAGATCAACATTTTAAGAAAGAAGTAGGATTTTATGTGAGAGGGTGGAAATCAAAAATGAATGGCAGAGAAGTGAGTCTTAATTATAAAAGTCATTAGTTGTTCAGCAACAACCATTTTAGTTGATTCATATTTTGGCTTGTTTCTGTCAAAAACATGTCAAGCCAGCAATTGTGACAGGTAATTACTTTTAGATAATTTTTGCACCTTGATATTGAACACAACTGTGTGTATCCAATTACAAAGGTTTCATTAAGATAATGATATATTTCAACATTTTATGCAAACATAATGACACATTTTTGCTATTTGATGAGTAAAGCTGCAATTTAAATATGTTGTTTACATAAAATAAAGCAGATCCTTTACAATTTTTCATAATTTGCCTATAAGTTTTAAACCAAATTTCACCCTAATTAGTGCATGTATCCAAAATGCTCATCATTGACCCAATCCACAAAAAGGACTCAGAATGAAGTTGGAGCTTACTTAAAATGCATGCTGTAAATACTGTCAGTGCTTTTCATTTTGATGTCTTTCTACTTCTTAGACATGCACTATATGTTCAAGTTTATCTAATGTCCAGTGAAAGATATTTTCCATTGTGCTGTTCTAGAACCCGTTGTGATGGCTTAGAACACCTCTTCCTAAGATGCTTATTACATTTGTGTTTTCCACATATTGTCATGACTATGTCTGTAAAAAATATTATGCCACTACTTTTATTCAGCTTTCTGTTGAAATACTGCACAAGACAAGCTCTGCCTTCATCCATAGTCCCAACATTCAAGTTTCCCAATTTTAAGGAAAAATACTATGTAAAATGCAGTGCACTGAAAGACAGCAATTTTTAGCAACATTGTTGTTTTGAATAGAGCCCCTCACAATACCAATGCGCTCTTGTAAAGTTCCATTTCATCTACAAAAAGCAAACATTAGCATCTTTATTTTATTGTTCACAAAGCAATGCTATAGAAATGTCTATATGTAAGATTGTTACAAACAAAAAGCATCAAAAGAAAAAAAGCAATGAAACCATCACTATTACACTTTTTCGATGCTGATTTTATCAGAACTAAAATCAGGTGCCTGTATTCAGTTTTATCCCTGTTTTCAGATAGCTTGGTTTATTTCTATGGTCCTGAAATACACAGATAGGTAAATGAAGAGAGATTAATTCAACTCATCTTCACTAAGAAATCTTCATTAGGAAGTACCTTTAATTTTAAAGCCTCTCTCTTCTGAAGTTTTAGATGTTTCTATTTAGATTACAATACTGCTCTAGTTGGACCAATTTCCGCAGGTTAATCACAATTACATTTCTTTAGGTATGGGATGAAAATTCACCCGGCTGAATTGTAACACTGCTACTATTATTTTATCACAATTATTACAATGCCTCTACAGTTGTATAGAAATTCCTACAGAGTACCTTAATTACTTTTTCATCCATAGATTTCAGAATACGTTGTCTAAGAGGTTTTGGAGAAGAGCCATTGGATCGTGCTGGAGATCTATATTAAAAAGAGGTAAGTATTTAGAACATGTAAAAGCAATTCATTAATAAAAACTGTTGCCACACCAAGTTCCTCAGAAACAGAAAGGCAAATACCTTTACTCTTCAAGCTTTACCTTTTTTTCTACCTTTCTAAGGACCCACGTGTAGTGTGCAACTGAAGAGAGCACAAAGAAAGCAAACCTACAAGTCCAATTTCTGGTACTCATTTTGCAGTGTGTTTCCAATATTGTAGCTCTGCAGACACAGTATTATTATTTGTAAAGCTAGTGATGATCTTCTAAGCCACCATTCTACTTACTGAATAGCATCTGGTTGACATTCAATATAGTTTTCCACATATTTCACACAAAATGTTTCCACTCTCTTACATGTCATTATGTAAGTAGCTAGGAAAAAAATTGATGCCTATAATGAAAAAAAAATCAATGGTGCATATAAAGGGGAATTTTTTGGTCTTGAAATAAGAACTAATCTATGCATTTATAAGTAATTACTTCTGTTTAAGGCCACGGCAGATCAATGTGCATATGAGGACATGTTCTTCAACAATAATTCATTATTTATTTAGCTTATTTTATCTAATTTTTCATAAATAAAATTTTGTTTGTTTAGCTTCTTTATTTTGTTTATTTCTAGTTGTCTACGATGCAAAATGTCTGCCAGCCTTGCAATGGTTCTCCTATTTTAATTGCCAAAATACGTAGCTTCAAAATAGCTTCATCATATTACTGTCTACACTATTGTTCTGGTTCATGAATCCCCTTTGTAACCAATCCTCTTTGTAACCAAATTCTCAGCATCCTGTTTTTTCAACAACTGATGATTCCTCAGGACCAGTGACCAAATAAATCATCACTGCTTCTTCAGTGCATGGATAGGTGAGTTTCCTTGTCGGTGCCCACAGAAATGGGTTTTCAAGTGTCCTTCATAGTTTGCAGTCCAGAAAAGCACTGTATCAAAAAGTATCTTGAAAATACAGAAAATACAAATGAAGACTTAGAAAACTTTTGAAAACTCGAAACTGTTCTCAAATTGCTTTCCCTTTACACCTAATCTCACAACAGACTGCATGTTGGTTATTTGCTCTGTGTAAGTAACTTCAATGCTTTGTTAGACTCAGATCCTTAAAAAAAAGCACAAACAAATTAACACAATAAAAGCAACCTCCTAATACTCACCTGAAGAGTGTCAAAACAGAGGTGATGCCAGACAAATTTAAGCTTTCATTGTCACACAGCAGATCTGCTTTGTTCTGGGTAGGAGGACTGACAGCTTCTTCGTCCAGAAGAACTAGCAAGACCTTTACAGTATCTCTGCCACAATATGCAGTGCCATGATTTATGGAATGCAATTTTGGCTGAAAGTAAATGAAAAAGGAACGTAAAACAGCAAAGTTCAGCAAGCCAGACCAATAGCTCACCTCCAAAATCAATCTACATCAGCACAAGGTGTGAGAATGCCCGCCTTCCCTTTTGCAGTAAGGGGAATTTATGCAGAATTTCTCCATGGGAAAATTTTTCACATCCTAGGTAGTTAGTGGAGTTTAGATCATTGACAGCTACGTGTATACACTGATGAGCAAGTCACACAGAAAAACATATACATCTGTGCTGAAACTGCAGCAGAAAGGAACCTTTTATTTTCTGGTACACAAACACGTTCTGGTGAAGTCCAACCACTCCGACTAACAATCAGCCAAAGCAGTTGGTTAAAAGTGACATTTCCATCAATATTTGACAACGGAGGTATGTGGCACAATTTCCTGTTGTTTGGGTGAATTCCCCACGATCTTCCACAAGAATAAAGAATTCCTTAAAGAAAAAAAAAAACAACCTGCATCTGGAAGTGCTCAATGCAACAGTCAGCAGTACAGATGGAGAAATCCATAGCCACTGTGGGACTTAAAATAACTTGAAAGTTGCTATATTTTTCTTTAAAGGCACTAGGAATTCCACAGCGAAATTTAGGGCTTAATACACAATGGTAGTTATTTAAAAACTATAGGCTCTCTTATTCACCAATACACAGAAACACTGAATACTCTGACTTGATTCTGAAGGGCAAGACAAGCAATGAACTGCATTTATCTAATCAGTTAACTGCTTTTAAACACAGTCTTGAAAAGATCAAATTCTATTTTTCTCTCTATTTGATTACATCAATTAGTGTATGTAGCTTTCAAGAAACCATAGCAACAAATGTCAGTCAGCTACTATAAGTTATAATCAATAGCTAGAAATAGCAATTACAGAAATGGTTGTTACTTGGCTTTACAGAATTGGCCTATTTAAGTACCATTTAATTTCCTCAAAATTTATTCTGAACCTCTTCAGTCATTACATCACCATAACATAGATTTTTTTATTAAATGTCACATGTGCCATTGTGAATTTATCTTAATGAAAGTACAAACTCTGCATCATCTTGACTGATGATACGCAAAGAAAAAAAACCGTTAGAAATAACTTTCAGAAATCTCAAGTATTACAACACCAGAGACTCACTCTCTGTACTAACCATGGACAAAAGTCCAAGGCAAAATAAGAATTCTAGGTAAGATAACAAAGATCTCAGTAAGACAAAAAAAAAAATCATGCTTTATTTATAAGCCTAATCATTAATCAAATTATTTTTTAAATAAAATAGTTATAGCCAGATTCTATTTACAGTAGTAATTTTCTCAGGAAGAAATAAATCATAATTCCTATTAATCACTCATGCAGGCTTCAACACAAAATAGTGCTTCCTGCTGCATAAAGTAGTAACTTCTCCTGGAGCTCTATCTTCTTATAAACTAGGTATTTGCAAGAAAACTGAACAATGATGGAAGAAAACTGCCACTGCCAGGAGAAATGCAAATATTTTTTCTAAGGAAGTTACACTTTTCAGGTACATTTTATGAGGAAGCAGCCTTACCAGGAGCTAGTAGAGGCATAATTTTCACCTCTATACTTAAGATCATATATTAAATTTGCACTCAAAGAAATTATTTCATCTCTTGCACAGGAAAAAAAAAAAGCCTAACATTCTATCAATCCAAAATTTAAACAGAATATAGATAATTTTTTTCTGAACAATTATAGCATCAGGGGGCTTTCTTATTAATTAAAATCAAAAACAAAACCCCCCAAGCTCTATGTAAGAATCAGAAAAAAAGAATTAATCTTTGCTGTCCTGAGATCTTAATAGAAAAATACAGATGCACTAATTTCTAACAGAGATTGAATTAATTTGGAAAACTTATTGGACTTTTTAAATTTTTCTTTCTCTTTTCATTACAAAAGGCAACCTATCCCTCCATATGTTTAGTAACATCCACACCAAATGGTTCCTCCACACCAAGTTCCACTAAAATATGCCATTTAGTATCACTATCTTAGCATTTGTCTAAGCTCCCTTTTCCACTCCTCAGCTCTCTGAATCATATGCTTAAGGATAATTGTTAAAATAGAAATTTGTAACAATCTTCAAAGACTTCACTTGCATCAACAAAAAGAATTCCCCACACCAAAATAACAAACACAATACTGACAAAGGCAAACAATTTTCACACATGCTACCCCTCATCCCTCCACAATTACAAAAAAAGAAGCTTCCTCACACTTAGTCTACTCTCTACCAATGTTCAGTCTACATTTGCCCATTACCTCTCTCACCTACTGTCCTTATCCCTAATTCCTCAGGCCCCACAGAGGACTGTGCTGGCTGACCCTGGTTAGCCGCCAGGTGCTCACCAAGCTGCTCTATCCTTCCTTCCCCTAAACAGAATAGGAAGTGAAAAAATCTCGAAAAAAGCTTATGGGAGTAAGATGAGGACAGATTGTTCACATACAAATCATAGGCAAAAGAGATTTGACTTTATGAAATTAATTTCTTGACATTTAATCATAATGGGATCCCTTTTTCCTTCCTGGACTCAACTTCACTCTCAACTTTTCTACCTCCTTCCCTCAACTGGCACAGGGGGATGGGGAATGAGGATTGCAGCCAGTTCCTAACACTTTGTCCCTTCTGCTGCTTCTTCCTTATGCTCTTCCTCTTCTCCTCTACGTGGAATACCTCCCATGGGATACAGCCCATCATGAACTTCTCCACTGCAGGTTCTCCCCACATCATCAGGACACAACCATCTTTGCCATCTTCTGCCTCAACAAGGATACTGCTAAACATTTCTACAGAGTCATCAGACTATGAACTTCTGGAGAACAGTAAGAAACAAATATTTTGGAAAAGCAATGGTGAATCTCCCTCTCTGAAGAATGACGTTTTAATAAAATGCTTTTACCTGGCTTATAATGATCTACATGATTTTTTAAAACTTTGTTGGTAATACAAGTAGCTAAATAAAGACAGAACTGATGATAGTTATATTTTTCTCTGATGGGAAAGAGAAACAAGTAGAAGGACATGAAAGGGAAACAAGGCAATATACTGAACAAATACTCATAGCAAAATGGGATTAAATACTCATAGGAAAATGAGGATGAAATATATATCCAACATACTCAGTGGAAACACGTTTAAACCAGCTTAACTAGCCAATAGGGTCTGGCTAGTTTTACCTATCTTAAAAACGAAAAAGGATACTGAAGGTTTGATTAAAATGTGTTAAAAATCTTCTGCTACCCTGGCATAAATCCAATGACTTTACAAAACAAAGTATCCTAACAATTCTAAACACAATGAAGGTGTCTAATTTTTTTTAATTTGCTAGAAAAACAAAGTACATTAGATATACATCAACAGTGTAAAATAAAATAATTCAAGTTGGTTGATTTTTTCATCACAAAAAGATTATAATCTAAACAGGAGTAGATTCACAGTACATGAACCATAGATACACATCCTGTATTGTGCCCTCAACACCTGACTTACAGAATTTTAAATATCCTGATTCCTTCCATGAAAACAAAGTCATTGATAGATTCATTAGTGTCTTGAAACACTAAAAGAGAATAAGCTTACACATGATTGTCTGGGGCTTTAATTCCCTTCCCACTCCACATTTTATCATGCTTTAGATTTCTTACATATTTAATATTACTTTGAAGGCCTTACCCTTTGAAATACTTGATGCTGTACTAATTTAAACCTGCGTATTTTAATAAAAAATCACTGATACATGTTCTCAAATCTTAATTCTACTTTCATGAGGTTCTTTTGTTTGGAAATTTATTATACATTTACTGTTTTGAAATCAATGGCACATCTGACACTTCTAAGTATCTACATTTATAATAATTGCACAACAAAATTAAGCTTTGAAGAGTATTTTATTTGCAATTTTAAGGTAAGAAATTTAGTTTATGTAAATCAGTTCTTTGATATCCACAGTGTAATCCTTAAGTATAAGTCTTTTCAACAAGTCTAAAATCACAGCATAAAGGAAATGACTACTTTATACAGCTAGGAAAAAGATTATACTCTATAGATAGTATTTTAAAAGAAACAAATCAGGCAAAAGA
The DNA here is from genome assembly GCF_017590135.1 of Pyrgilauda ruficollis. Classification (NCBI taxonomy): domain Eukaryota; kingdom Metazoa; phylum Chordata; class Aves; order Passeriformes; family Passeridae; genus Pyrgilauda; species Pyrgilauda ruficollis. The sequence goes on along the minus strand of NW_024529155.1, from coordinate 1,166,514 downwards.
TTTTTGCTTTCTTATAAAGCTAAATAGTAAAAAGAACAAAAGAAGTCCCATTACCCGTGCTGGACTGACTCCAGTAGTGCTAGCAGTCAAGGATTCCTGTTGTGAATCGATAATATTTTTAATCTTCAAATCCAAGTCTTGTACAGCTTCCTCTACTGCCTGACAGAAAGGATCCCCATTGCTTCGGCCTTTTATCAAATGCATCTTCACTGTTGACAGAATTCGCCCCCCTGCGATTCTGAAAATAGGCACAGGGTCATCTCCACATTAATCTTGGCAACACTTGAGTACACCTATTAATGCTGAACATAGCCAGCCTTCCCTGCTCATCAGAGAGAACAGCTTTGATCTTTTAAATCAAACAGCAGCGTAGACCTATTGTCCAACACAATAGTTTGCTAAAAAAAAAATTATAAGGTTCAGCATTTAGTAATACTCTGAGCTGCAATACAAAACTAATGTCTCCTTAGAGAGCCAAAGAAAGGTACTTTCTTTAAACCTGTATGTACAGTTTAGCTCAAACTGTTATGTGTAAACAAAATTTTTCACTCAAACATGCATTCCTGTTTAATACCCCATTAGATCTGGGTTTTTTGTGCTTTGTGAAGGTGCTTCAAAATCCCAATCTTCTTTCAGTTTTATTTAAATAGACAGTAATTAGACCACATGAACTTCCCTATTAGCTATAAAGGCACACTCCATTAATCTCTTTCTTCGGCACATGTGTCTGACTACATTAAGATTTTGTGAAAAAGAGAATAAGCTCCTTGAGTTAAAAGCTTAAAATTTTTTTTCCAGTACCTAAACAAAGTATGTATGTATGTTTTACCACTGCTTCTTGGGCAAAGAAAATAAAGCATTTAAAGAACCACTCAGCTCTCCTACATAAAAATCCATCCCTTCCCAAAAGCTCTTTTTTTCCTAAATGAGGTTTGCAATTCACATCAGAGCAGAAATGCAGCATCCTGAGCTGTCATTGGCACCTACAGTAGACTTTTTAGTACATTTATGTACATTAGTACATTTATGATGCTGCAAATGACAGTTCTGTCAATACCCCAAAGCAGTGGCTTCATTACTCCAGGTCATATAGCCAAGAGTGACATGACTCAGTTTTTAACTTCCCCCATCCTTACTGGTCTCCTTTATGCTCTTGCCAGCTTGCCCTAGAAGGATAACTTGCTACTGCAAATAAAGATGGATTTTGTACACATTAAATTCTGAAGATAAATCTTAGAATTCCAGTTGGGAGAACCTTCATCAAATGAAACTCTGCATGTCTACATTCATATAAAATACAAAATAATTGGGCAGAACTAGATAAGAATAGGAATTAAGTCAGAGGAAAAATAGTTGTTTCTATTGTTTCCACTTAAAATACATGGAGGGAACTGGGCCAGAGACCTTACTGTTTTGGTTTTTTCTGGCTGAAGAAGACTCCTCTAAATAGCTTGAAAAACCTGACATTAACGTGAAACTTTGCAGGGGGGATTGTTGATGGGTTTTTTTAAACAGAAAAAAACCAAATATTTCCACACAATTCTCAACTTCAGCTTTTACAGACTAAAGATTATACAATTCACATTAGATTTGCAGGCTTCATTAAACAGAAAAACTTTGCTTTGAAGAAATTTAAGCACAGTGTATGCACTTGGCCAAAAGAAAAATCACCATGTCCAGTGTCTCTGTAGACAGGTCAAGAACCATCAAGACCCATTGGAAATGACAGTTTAAAAAAAATATAAAAAAACTATTGTATCACTTCTCTAAATCCCACAACTCAATCTAACCACACAAGAATGAAAAGTTCAAAGGGAGGGGAAAAAAAATCCAAGTTGTCAAGAGGTACAGGGAGAGAAATGTTGAAGAAGAGCTCCGTTTCAGAGATGCATATAGGAACTGCAGCCAAGTCTCCTGATGATTCTTGCCAGACTGACCTGCTTTCCTCAATCCTAAACTTATATTTTCCAAAATCATATCCTCAAATGAGAAAAGTATTGTATTAAATGAGAACTAAACCTAGAACTCCAAGACAAATGGGCAGGTGAAGGGATTGACTAGAATTCCCTGTGAAAACCAGGTTCAGTTATTTCTGTCTACAGAGATGTTGACTAGAATTCCCTGTGAAAACCAGGTTCAGTTATTTCTGTCTACAGAGATGTTGAACTTACTTGTAAATAAGCAATAAATTTATCATTTCCACACATTTAACATATATACCCATATGTATGCTGAAAGAAAATATTATTATACAACTAGTACTGGGCACTAGCACAGTTAATTAACATAAGCATGCCCTTAATTTAAATGCTTTGCTCTGCATGTAACTCAATTATAGATTCATAGATTTTCAATGGGAAAAAATAACAAACCTTTCACAAAAATATTTTCTGTTTATTTTTTTGCCTCTACTGCCCAATGCCAACTAAAGATATTTGCTAGTAGAAATACAGTTCATTTAATCTCCTCTTCTCCCCATATTCCTTCATTTCCAGGAAAGAGCTCCAGTCTCCTATCAGATATACAGAGTACTAACTGGAGCAAGGAAAAGTTTATTTATACTTCAACTAGAATTTAGATCGACAGGCCAAGACATAAAATGCTGATTCAATGTGTGTGGACTAGCACTGAAATGCCCTGCCACAGCTTATGCCATTTTACACCAGAACATAAGCTGTGTTGTGTCATTAGGCATATATATATTTATGTGCATATATATATCTCCATATATATAAAAATATAAAATGCCAAATCTAATTATTAGATCCATTTCTAGTGAGGCTCAAAAAGATTAACTACAAGCATGATGATAAAAGGGAAATGTAGTAAAAAAGCACCTGGGGTGTTTAGGGTTTTGTTTATTTTACAAAGATGACACCCTATTACAGATTGCTCTGATATTACTCTTTCATAGAATTATATTACTCAGAAGATCAGCTGAACTTGAATGAACTTTAAAATATCTGATATTGCACAAAAAAATATTTATAGGAATAAAATAGAGTTGGAAACTTATCCACTTTGCAGCTCCTAACAGCCAGAAGGACCACAAAGGTTTGTTTTAAATATGGAATTACATCGCCATCTCTTCAGATAATTTTTACAGCAGAAAAAGAACTTTTGTTCTTTTTAATTCTGAAGGAGAAGCAAAAAAACTAGTTGAATTCAAGAATGAACTTGATATATTAAACAAAGCAATGCCATTTGTCTAAAGCAATTGGAAAGGCCTTATCCCTTCTAGTCAGTGCTCCTGCTAAAAGGTTTTCTGTGATGTTCCATTCAGATCACAGGCTACTGAGATGAGCTACTCTATGATAAAGTGCTTCAGTATCACATCCATAGTCTAAACTGTATCAAAGGAGGGCTCTTACCAAATCCAGTCAGCAAGTATAGTCCTCAGCTGCCACTGGCAAAGGTTGTAAAAGAGCATTTTTTTAAAAGGTAGTAATATAATTCTGTTCAGAGTCACATGCCACATTTCTTTGTTCAAAATGTATGAACTGAAAGACAACTCAACCAGAAAACAAAATTCTTTTTCTATGATAGAAATAGCCAAAGGAAATTCATCAGTGTAATTATAAATGGAAGAAAACCCCAACACTTTAGAAACAACCACCTTCCACTGTCCAACCGAATGTTCAAGCACAGATGCCTGAAGTCAGTGGTACAGTGGCAAATGAATGGATCCAGTCAAGTTCAAATGTGACCATCAGCATGAAAATTCACAACTACTTTAGACCAACAGACAGAAGGAGTGGCTTACCTTCTGCAGCTTTTTTAGCACTAAAACAGTAGTCAGGTCAAGCAGGATTCAGCTCACCTGTCTCAGCTAGAGAAAAACAAATGTCTACATATAGATAAAATGAATCTTATGTTAAAAATGCATTATTTGCACCAGGGCTTCTAAAGAGCTTAAAAAAATAAAGTGCAGTGTAAAAACTCCACTTGTTATTCAGGCACTGGACAAATCTGATCTTCTGTCACGGGTTTCTTCTACTAAAAATACTGACAGATCTTATGCCTCCTTGAACTCTTTTTGCCTTAAATCATCTGAGTCCCAGCCTTACCTTTTTCTATCTCATTTTCCTTATCAAACCATCTTTTCTTATGTAGAAGTAACTAATTTATAAGTAATAGCACACCTTGTCTATTTTGTTCCTACTGAGATTGTCATATAAACAAGCTCCTCTGCTTACCAAAAATCTCAATTACATTGGCAAGAGCTCTTCCTCCAGAACTCAGGCCTTAGTGTGAAAAGTTATGATGCAGGAGCACTTTTATTTATTTTCTGAAAATACATCTTTTTTGGAAAAGACTAAAATAGCAAAAACAAGAATAAAAAATGTTGAGGATATGGACAATATTCAAAACCTGATAAAAAGCAGAACAGAGTCCTGAAATCTATTCCAAGAACAGAAAAGAATGTGTCAAAATTCTATTATACTAAGGTCAACATTTTCATTCATTCATTTCAACTTCAACAGAGGTAAAAAATAGATGACAAATATATAACTATCTCACTTAGGTAGTGGGAACCAGTGTCTTAAAAGAAATCACAAACACCCAGTTATCACAGGGTGGGAGGAGATCACAGCCTTTTTTCCTTGTTATGGATTTAAAAGATGCTTTAGGACTTGACAACAACTGCTCAGTTATCCAATTTTTTAATTTAGCGCTATAGAAAGAGAGCAGCAGTAATTCCATTCTCAAACACAAAGCAGCAAGATGTCAACTAGAGCTCCATCCACCTGGGTAGAAGAATGGGACAAAACATATATAGGAAGAAATACTACACAAGTGTTTCTAACAGAGCAGTAACTGTGCTTTTAAAGCAGATCTAAAAGCTTATTTCTTATGTTACAAGCATAAATTTAAAAAAAAAATTAGCAGTTCCTGTTCATTTAAATTTCAAAATTTCAACAATAAAATCATATCAGTGAACTTATCTAGATTTTAAATATATCTGTAAAGGAAAAAACTTTATCAAAGCACTCACAGTACTCAAAAATACCACCTCCAGCAATGCATGTATGACTATTGATCTAATTTTCTGACAGATACCAAAATTAAGTGAAAACTCTTCCTTAGACCCTTTGGAGTTTCACAGATTATTATATCCATAACAAAAACACAGCAAAAAAGAAACCTGTTTTAGAGTATTTTTCCACCTTGCTGCTGATACTTTTGCTGTATTGGCTAAAATTTCTCTTTCAGCTTCTTGGAAGAAATTAGAGTGACTCTTCATATTCTCCATCCCAAGCTTTGCTACCCAAGTCTGGTGACAAAGTTGCTATAAAGGTCTTGTAGAATAAGTCTTGATGAACAGCCATTGAATTCCCTGTGAGAAAGTTCTAAAAGGCAAAGGCACTCAGGCAAGCTGTTATTAATTATAATAACATAAATTATATTATACTATAATAATATTACGAGCACAGGACCATTCCATCACAACACTTAGGAAAATATGCAGAAATATCAGCAGACCAGCTTGGCTAAACAGTGAACTGATGACAGAGCCTGAATGCAAAAGGGCTTCACAAAGAATGGTGAAGAAGGAACAGATAACAAATGATCTAGAAACATCACCTGGGCATTTAGGGATGTTAAGAAAACCAAAGCTCAGCTGGAGTTGACAAGTACAAGGAATGTTAAAGGAGCTTCACCTGCTGAACAAAGAAAATGAGGGACCTTTGCTGAAAAGCAGATTTTGCAACAGTGTGGGCACAGATAAAACAGAAATACTCTGTGCCTTCTTTGCCTTAGTCTTTACCAACACTCTGATTAGAGAGATCTTTCAGAAAAGAGCTGCCAGCAGTGGATAAAGATCAAATCAGGCTTCACTTGCAGGTACTGAGTATGTTCAAGAACACTGAATCAAATGGATTGCATCGAAGAGCCTTAATAGAAGTGGCAAATGCCCTCATAATACAACTTGATATATTTGAAAAGTGAGGATGACCAGGTGAGATCCCTAACAAATGGTGAAAAGCAAAAAATTGCAAAAAAAAAAAGAAGAGAAGAGGAAAAAGGAGAGAAGAGAAGAGGAAAAAGGAGAGAAGAGGAAAAAAGAGAGAAGAGGAAAAAAGAAAAAAAGAAAAACCCACATAAAAAAGTCCATAAGGACAGTTTGGGGGACCACAGTTCATCAGACTCACTTTGTTCCTCAAGAAAATAATGCAAAGTCTTCTACGAACACATATTGAAGGCACATTTGAAGGCACAAAGGATTAGGTGGCAGCCGGTAACTATAAGCATGCAGTTATCAAACCTGATAACCTGACCAATCTGTTTTTCCCTTTAACAAAATGACTGGATTTGCAGAGCAGGGGAGAACAGTGGGTGTCATTTCCCTTCACTGTAGCAAGGCTTATCAATACTGACAGAGAATTCTCTCAGCATGGGAGTATTGATGTTACAGTCCGGATGGATGGACAATTAGAGGAGTTAACAGGTTGGATCATCATGCTCAGAAGGTAGCAAACATGTTGTAACAATGGAGTAACATAGGGGCCTATCCTGAAACCTGGTTTATTTTCCTATTGTTTTTGGCAGTAATTCCTGAAAATTACATGCTCATCAAGTTTGCAGATGACACCATATTTGATGGAACAGTCAATACTCTCGAGGGCAGAGCTGCCACACAAAGATACCTAAACAGACAAGAGGAATGGGCTGACAGGAACCATATGAAATTCAACAAGACATGCAAAGCCTTAGGAAGGAATAACCCCTCTCAATGATACAGGCTGGGGAGCAGCTCTGTGTAAAAAACCTTGGTGCATGTTCAGCACGCAAGCTGCAAGCCAGGAGCATGCCTTGGCAGCAAAGAAACCCTACAGTATCCTTGGCTGCATCAACAGTAGCGTAGCCAGTAGTCTGAGGAATGTGATTATCCCTCTCTAATCAGCACTCGTTGGACCAAATTTAGAATACTGTGTCCAGTTTTGGGCCCCCAGTCCAGGAAAGACACTGATAAACTGGAGCAAGTTCAGCAGAGGGCTGCCAAGCTGGTCAGGCAGACATGCCCTGTGAGGAGCAGCTTCAGGAACAGCTTGTTCAGGCTGTGGAAGAGAAGGTTTCAGGGGGATTTACTAACAGCTTTCCAATACCTACAGGGTGGCAAGCAAGAAGATGGAGCCAGACTCATTTTGACAGACAGTGAAAAAAAACAATAGGCATAAACTGAAACAAGAGAGATCCCAACTCAATATAAGAAAAAAAGCCCACAACTTTTCACTGTGAGGACAAAAGCAGTTGGACTAGGCTGCCAAGAGGGAGATTAAAAACCTCCAAGGATGGAGACTGCACAAAACTTGTCTGGATAAAGCCCTGATTAACCTGAGCTGACTCCATAATTGACCCTGCTTTGAGCGGGATGTTGGACCAAAAACTTTCTGATGTTCCTTCCAACCTGAATTTTTTTCTATAATCCTAAATTTAAGCAATCCTATATACAATGTTTTGCATATGCTTGCACAACTTTCCAGCAACTTTAGACCACAAACCTCCAGGGCTGTGTGAACACTGTCCAATTAACTCAGCACAAGCCTAGATAGAGTCCAACGTTCTTTCTCTCCCCAAATACTACTGCGCCTCGAGACGCAATCACGGCTTCCCAAAGGAAATGTATAAGAAACGCATTTTCCCTGTCGAGGGGAAGCAGAGAGCACAAATCCACATGGTGGAGGCGAGCTGTGTGATGCTCCAGCAGGCTGCGGAGGCTGCAGGGGCCCGGGATGTGGAGCCGCTCCGGTGGGGCGGGCGGGACCCGGCGAGCGGGACCCGGCTCCGGTGTGAGCTGGGCGATGGTGACACCCAGTGGCCGCTGCCTGCGCCGAGGGCAGCGCCCAGCTGAGGGGAAAACATGCTGCCAACCTCCCAACTTTGCTACTCTACAAAATTAGTGGGGATTTTTAACGTGTACGTATATGTACACACATCCCCCCATACTAACCATCAAGCACAGTAACCAACATGACAAATGAGCTTCTGTCCTCCAATTTTAAGTCATATTTTTTTAAACAAACTTGGGAAAAGTCATTTCAGGAGTTCTTCTGGCCTAAAAGAAAAGGGTTTCCAGAATGATGGATTAGAAGTGCAGCTTTTCATTTATACCAGCAGGAAAGAGTTTTCAGATCTTAAGGTGTATAATAATCATCCATTTTGCTGACAAATACAACACTGATATGCTCCTTGTCAAGAAAGGGGTGTAAAAAAGAAGATCCAAGTTCTCCATTTACTGTATTAACATTGTCCAAGCCTTGTATGTACAAATCTATAAATAGTTTTAGCATTGAAAGTTTTGCATCATCCCCAAAAGTTAACGACTATTCATGCTGCTGATTCTTGAAAGATTAGTAAGGTCTTCTAATATTAGAGAATGAGGAGAGACAAACAATTTCAACATGTCAGAGATTTGTAGGCACATTGTCTTCAGTGAATACACCTCGAAACGACCAAATTTCATTTTGTCTTTCCTTTTCTCCTCCTATCAGAAGTGCCATATTTGAACCAAACCATCATAGTTTCATTAAACTTCCACTCTGTTTGACAGATTTCTCTTTGTTCATCTAATCTACCGTTCACTTTCTTAGCTGAATGATGGGGAGATAAGAAACATTTTTGTTACTCTATATAGGTTAGCAGGTACTTGGTTGCGCAATATCTCCTAAGTCCAAAATATTCTTAAAGCATTTCCCACCACTGTCCAAGACCTTCAATTTGGTTTCCAGATTCCCAAAGCAAAGGAATCAGGTAGATGAAGAAAGCCTCTTTTCAACATGCGTCCCAGTGACCCACCATTTATTTGGCTACTTTGTATTTTGTGCAATTACAAGTTTCATAAGATGTGCACTGTAACAAAATTAAACAGAAATAACAGATTTCTAATCATTAAGTAAAAAACACAGCATTTTTCTTGTGGCATAGTCAATACAGAGACCTGGGTAAAGCAGGTTGGCTAACCTCTGCATCAGAGAAAGAGCAATGCTGCAGACTGGTTGTCTAGTTTGCTCTCGGATTTCTCAGCAGGCTTCTATAGATTAAGTAATTAGGATTCTGCTGCATTGCTGCCTTTCCCCCCCTCTGGTCTTTACTTTGCAGCAGTAACAGAACTAGAGAATATTTTTTTGCACAGAACTGGATCCTCTGGAACTCCCAAGAACTGGCACATGACAGGCAGGACACACAGAGAGTCCTCATCCGTGTGACATAGCAAACACTTGAAAACATCTACAGATACACAGATGAAAAACATATTTTACACCGTGCGGGTATAAAGGCCATGTGGAGTACAAGAGGTACTACAAACAACACAGTACAGCCACCTTCTACTCCTGGTCAGCAAGACAAACAGCAATACTCATGTGTGTACAGCCAATTTAATGCACAGAATCTGACATTAACAAGATTTATACCCCACAATAAATGGCACAGCAGGTGCAGCAGGGAAAGCTACACAATAAATATCTGACTGTTAAAAATCAGGTCCAGGCTATAGAGAATTCACTCACTGAGAAGCTGATAACTCCCAGCAACTATCCCACCCGGATTTTTCTCACATTTAAACATTCTCTTTTAAACAGAGGAGTAATTAACAAGATGTAGCATAAAATGCTGTACTTTTCTGAACTGTATTCACCTGATAAAGTCTTTCCATCCTAAAAAGTTCATGCATATACATATTCTTCCATTTCTCATTTTTTATCAATATACAGTGCCAGATATGGTTTAAACAAAGGAAAAAGAGCATATACTATACGTTGAGCAAATAGTTTTCTTTAATCACCAGTACAGACAGTATGTCTCTGGCATCCAGGATGTTGAAATGAAAGAATAAGAAGCAGAATAAAAAAAGTAAGACAAAACTGCAAAACAACTTCAGAAATAATTCCCACTTCCAGCTTCAATGGAAACTGAACATTAACTTAAATAATGCTTACTTATAACATTTTGTTTTCCACTGTGAGGATTAGACTCAATTCAAACTTGGAAAAAAAAAATGATTCTTTAGTATCAAGGACAGAACTATTATAGCTGATTTGCCAAGTTTTGTATGGAAGAATTACTGATTATAAATGACAAAATTATTAATTTCTATGAAGCTTAAGAAAATAGCTCTTCTCTCTCTAATAATGCCAGCACTTACCAATTCAAACCTCTGTGTTACATTTACATTTCTCTAATTAATCACAAATTTATAAGCCTGCCCAAAAGACTAACTTCACTTCTTCAAACACAATCAAAATCAGCAACTCCACCAGAGGCCCCCTAAGAAATAATTCTCATGCTTAATTTATACAGCTAAAATGAAAGAAAAGGCTAAATAACCAACACTGTCATTTGTTAGCGGCAATAAAGACTCCTTACATAAGGATAAAGATAATTAAATGACCAAAAGGAAGGAATTAAGCAGCAAGAAGTAAAGCACATATCAGTTTATGTACTTACCAGACTCACAAATTGGAAGTCTTTGTAACTTGATTTACAACTAGGGAAGTAACCAAACTACCATACACACATAGATTTGATATACACACACATAGATTTGATAAAAATTCAATACAAAAAACACCCCTCAAAAATTCATAAGCTTACCCCAATTATTTTTCAATTACATTTTCAAATAAGGTTTAACTTTTAAAAAGTTTACTCTGAATTCTTTAGTAAGTACATTATTTGATTTTCTTTTGTTCTTTTTGTTCAAGCACAAGAAAAGGAGAGGCTCACCAAGACAAAAATATATTACCTTGTATTTAAGATTTCACCAACAATTTCTTGCAGCTTGTCAATAAAATTAACAAAGCTGGAAAGCCCTTTTACATGGGCTCTTAAAGGATCATACAAAGAAGATGCAGAGTCTCTTCCTCCAAGTTCTATGGTCCGGATAAAAGATGTTGCCATCTATTAGGAGAAAATTAGCCAGAAATATCAAACTATAGACAGACATGGGCTGTGCATACATTAAAATGAGCCTTTCCTACAGGTCTGCAACTTGTGTAAAAGCTGGCTGATAGCATAAATAGCTTCCCTGAAATCAAACAACAGCTCCTAAATGCGAGCTCTGTGCATCTCAATATTGGCAAGATCAATACTTAAATAGAATAATTATATTTAAAAAAAACCCCACAAGCCAAAGTAAAAAAAAAACCCCAAACTAATTCATTGTTTACATCAGCCTTTTGAAAGCTTAGGACAAAAAACTTATTAAATCATCACACAAAACTCTCTTGTTTTTGTGGCTGTTCAAATGCTCCTGCTGGCCTCACAAAACTACTCTTATATTCAAGGGGGCTCTCTGTGACCCAAGGACAATTTTAACACAAGCATGTAAAAGTTGACTTCAGCTCATAATTTTCAGAGATGCAAGTAATGTATATTCAAATCTTATCAGAAATAATGACAGCTAAGGCTTCTGTCATTCTGAAAGTGTCCATATATTTTTATATGCTCTAAGATAATGAAGACGTGCCAAAAGCATATCTTAGAGTACAACCCCCAAAATTTTAAGGCAACCGTAAGAACAAAAACCCTAGCATTTATCCAGGAAGGTTAAAGTAAGGATAATAATCCAATGCATTTGACACAGATGCAGTAATGTTAATTCTACACACAAATTTTAATTTCAGAGTACAGAGCTAAATCATAAAGGTCTTAGGGCTGGAAAGAGGAAAAACTAGACTTACTCTAGCACAGAAAGTAAACCCGCCAGTATTCCTGTCTTTGTGCTAAAGATTTCCTATGGATCAAGTATACAATTCATAGGACTTTGCCTTCCCAATGGAAAATACTCTCATTTTCAGGATTTCTACAAGACATAGATGCCAGAAAAGATGACTTCTTTACACAGCAGAGAAATTTCCCCTCTGGCAACTGTGAAGACTTGGTAAATCCAGTCCAAACACATACAGTTTTTTATACAACATTAACAGAGCATTAGGAGCTAAAATAATTAAACCTGGAACTGAGATTTCACAACTTTTCCATATTTATTCAACATAAAAGTTTGAGAAACCAGCTGCTTCAGTGACTACATACTTTTAACTCAGACTGCTATTGTCTGCACTGAGGCTACACTGCATGCAAAATTTAATTACTATTTTGAGTATGAGGGACTACAGTGGTTCTTTGGAGAAAGTTAAAATAAGGTAAAAAAGAATTCTGTTTTTGAGATGGTTCTGTGCTGACAACTACTGCAAGATCTCATTTTAGAACTCTTGAGATACACACAGAAACTACTTTTTCTGTCCACCTTGAGATCCCATGACCAAACAAGAAACCATTTCTCCCCACAAAATCTATTGTCTTTGTAGCTTTAAAATCCTGCTCATGGTGGTGCTTGACTCAGCTTGCAAACATCAGTGTTGCATATTAGATTAAAGCCATATTCTCTGTTTGGAGATCTAATTTATTGGCCCTGACTTCCAGGCAGATTCATTTGACACACATACCAGAAAAATGGACATTTTTCTCTCCTGTGAAGCATGTTTCAGGTTAGTGAAGGCTTCTCTACCAAGTCCTCTGTCAGGAACATTTAGGATATGAGCTAATGCCAGATCATCCTTGGAATTCACCAAAAGGCTTAAATATGAACAGACAGACTTCTTTGCCAGGATTGTCACCTGCATGAGAAAACATCACACAAATTGGTCCTCCTGCTGCTGAAAATAATGTTGCATTTTATTTTAAAGTTAATTAGACATGTACTGATGTAGTTTTTGGAAGAGTAAGCATTCATCTTGCATCATTTCAAAATGCTACTTTATGCATGAGGATTCTGGAAGCCTTGATGAAAACAAACAAGATAAATAAGTTAGAATTGCATATATGGTACTTGAATATTCACAAGGTGCTTGAGGGTTATTAAAATTGGTTATAAATTTCTGTTTAAAAACCTCCCCACAGACATCCCTTTTCTATCTCAAAGCAAATACTAGCACCATTAAACCATGTAAGAGTTTGTCATTAACTTCAAAAAGACTAAGATTTTAAACTACTTGCCAGCTCTGCCACAGATTCAGTAATCTTTTCTTTTAGCTTCCAGGGGATTTCAATCAAAGAAACTCCACTGACTGAGTCTGGACATAAATTGTGATCCAGCCCCACCCACATAACCAATACATAACATTGTAATTGCTAATATTGTAGCACTGTTCAAGACCCTGTGACAACAACAGCCCCAGAACAGAAGAATTTGCAGTTTTGTTGTAAGCAAAGCAAAAAAAAAAGGCCATTAAGAGAAGAACATACAACAAGAAAATTTATACTTGCTATGGAATATATTCTCATACCACAGTATGTAAACAACAAACTATAGTTACAAAACCAAACATATACGTGGGACAGTCCGCAAAGAGAGTCCTCAGAGGAGGAAAAAAGAGCAAGGAATATTTTTACTGCACAAGTCAAAGCAGTAAGAAAGCCACTGTGTTAGTGGTAGAAGCGCTGTTTAGGGGAGAACCTCAGTTCAGAAAATATTTTCTTGTCCAGAAATATTTTGAGTTATATCCAAAGATTGCTTTGAAATTGCCATTTATTATGATAAAATCAAGTCTGGAAATTACTAAAGCTCCAATATTTCAAACAGTGCTAGAAAGTACCCAGAGATTCTTATTTTGGTGGTTGAAATGGTAAAGGGAGAGAGTCCTCAAGTCCTCTTATTGGGACAGCCAAACTTTGTTTGCTTTGCTACAGCTAACATCACAGTGGCTATTCAGATTTCTTGCATATGTAAGGGACTACAAGCTAATAAAATGAAATCAAAGATTACTTCAGTTATTTAATGTGCAGTCAAAACAACGTTTGAGTGATGGTGTATTTGTAGAAAAATTTGTTCTACATCAAGCACCTGTCATGCTGGACTGCTCTCCAGAATCTAAATTTCAGCACACAGCCTCATACACACCTACAATATACTTCAAGTGATACAGAGTTTGGATATGCAGGTTGGTTTTTGTCAACCCAGCCACATTTGAATAACAATCATTGAAAAATAAAACTATGTTATATTTCATCTTTTCAATAGATACAGAACACTACAAGAGACAAAAATAATTTTTACCTTCACATGCTCCTGGCCCTGTCTGTTGTGTGTAGGAGTAGAAAGAACAGAACCATTATTTTCTTGTGCATTCATTACACCAGAAATAAACTCCAACAGTTGAACCTTTAATAAAGAGATCATAATAAACTTAAATATGAAGAGGACTAGAAAACAAAAGTGGGTTTAAAACCTGGCGTAACCCATCTGCCACTTTGCTAGTGTTTGAGGTTAGCACAGTACTTACAGTCTACTTTTACTTTCAGTCTTTCAAAGTACAACTGTTCTAGTAGAGAAATGAAGTGTAAGATTAAAATTAACTTAGAAATTATCTCAAACACTTATGTTATACACTTGCACTAAAATCCACTGCTTACATTTTGGAGAACATTAATATGATATGCCAAGTTCAGGAAGAACTCATTGACCCATCTAAGTTCTCTATCTTCCCCATGAAAAGCAGGAGGAAAAGAAAAACACATTAAAACCCCCAAATAAACAAAAGACCCGGAATAAACTACAACAGAGCTGTAACTGAGTGACTGAACTGGAACGTCTGAAAAAAAACCCTAACATGCAAATACATATATTACACAGAAGTTTTGTTAAAAGAGCACGGTGTTTTCAAAAGGGTAATCATTAAAAATATTTTGGCTGCACATCAACTAAAACTCCATGACATGTTAATTCCTAAGCTTTGTTCCAGTTTTATCAAATCTCTACAGTTTATTATTATTATTATTCTCATTCCAATTTATGGCAAGGAGTAATTTATTCATAGAAGAGTTGTGGGACCTCACTATCCAGCAGGATGATAGAGAAATAATTTTTGAGTGAATTTAAAATCCCTTTTCAAAATGTAGTAATTTAAACTCAAGGACTTCCCCAAAGCTGTGAATAATCCAGATCTCCTGGGTGTAACTAGATATGTCATAAACCCACAACTGGAACCAAAAATCTGCCAAAACAACATATGAGATCAAACAAACATAATACTTACAGGGCATATACTTTCATCTTCAGCTAAAAGTCCAAGACTACAGCACTTCTGATATATGTCTATTAAATCTAACATATTGCTTCTTGCTAAGAAGGCATGATAGGCTTTTTTCACATCAGCATAATTTTCAGGTTCCTTCATATTTTCATACAATCCCAGTTTGTCATGCAACAAATAGTTCCATGTTTCCAACACATCACTAAGTGATACTGTGAAGTCTCCACGGTGCTAACAGAACCAAAAAAGGCAAAAAAAAAATGTTTCATATTCAGCACAGTTTTGAAAACAAATTTAAAACAAGCTGCAAATATATAAACAACAAACATATATCTGAAAATCATTATAATTTAAATTGGCCGGAAACAAAGTCTTACTTACAGCTTCGCATTGACAGTTGAATTTTGTTATATTCTGTCAGTATTTGTTCCTGATCTTTAAAATACCAGGCATGTATATTAAATTTCACTCAAGAGAAAATAGTGAATGTTGCAGGACTATTCCTTACATAAAGTTCTTTATTTGCAGAAATAGTTTTCAGCATTGGAGGCATTCATTTCTCAAAGGGAGTAAATATGGCTCCCTTACTTTGTTTCAAGCAGTAAACTGGGAAAACATATGCCAATTAAAAAAAAAAAAGGAGCTTTTCTTTCTTGTGCTAATACAGTTATACTTTATCATAACACTGACAGTGCTGCTACACAGTTCTAATAAATATATTAAAGCCATGCACATCCCTCTGTTACTACTACTATAATTAACCTTAACTACACAGTATAGACTACATTCTTCTGGTGAAAATCATCAAATTTTGTTCCATGTGCCTCTCTGCCATCTCCTCCAACCACTTGCTCTCACCACCTTCTCTTTCACAACTTGTCCTCCTCATTTCTGTCCACATCCTGCTCTTTAAACTGAGTATCAGTTCCCAGCTCCTGCTGGTAAACTTTTGTCCACACTTCTTGTATCTAAAGCACTCCCCAATATGTGGTAGCAAAAAAAAAAAAAAGGTGTTTTTCACCACATAACATGAGATAAATGCCCTGTGACCAAGTTTACAAGCCTTGTCTTGCACTGTCCATACAGGTAGATGGCTCCTGTCTACAGCAAAGGTTTAATTCTATTTAATTACATTTCCATATTAAGCAAATTAATTACTTATAAACACCATTAGCAACAGAACACCTAAAATAAGAAAACATGAGAAATTCTAATAATTTACATTGTTACAACCCAAAAGATCCCTCCTTTGGATTCTAACACATTTAGCACAACTTTCTCAATAGACCTACACAATCCTAAAATCCTGTCAGTCAACTATTTTGATATTGCCTAGGTGAAGAACAAGGAGAGAAAATTAAAGAACACGCACATATTAGCCGCAGAGCACTTTTCTGCCTTCTTATTTGTGCACGGGTTATGACAAATCAGCACTATGAACTTACATATTATTCCACATAGCACCAGAATGTTAAAACTGCACATGTGTTTTCTGAAAAGCACCTGATTTTCATTTCAGCCCCTCAAAAAATTAAACATATAATCATATTATAACTCAATTTAAACAGATCAAAGCAGCAGTAGATGGGGGAAAAATGTTGTTTTCTCACTTTATTTTGAATCAAAATCCTTCACGAGTACCAAGTACAACTTCATAAGGTATCTAATAAATCAAAACCTTTCCTCACCAGATCAAGGGCCTGCAGAGATTACCAAAGTTTATGTTAGTGCTGCAAAAATATTTTAAATCCAAATATTGCATTCCAGATATTAACCTTAGTGATCAAGCATTTACTGTGATGGCATATTCCATTACTTACACAGTCATTTTGTCAAGTCACTGGTTTTAAAATTAATTTTAAAAATACTGTGGTGTTTTGCAGCAAGCATTTGTCAATTGGCTAATAGCTTAAGGAAGTTCAAAGTCCCATGTTTTCATTCTATTATGGGCAAAGCAAGTATTTAATTTGATAGGAATAGAACCAATATAGTATTATAAAGTACCTTCACTTCCTGGTAATACATCATATTAAGTTACCTGGGGACTGTGGTTTTAGAATGTCTGAACTCCAGTAGCAACATTTCATGCTTAAAGACACCATTTTTTACTATTTTGAAGGTATTGCAAGTTTTCTAGTGCTAATTACATAGCAAATGAATTTCTATTTTGACAGCAAATTGTTTCAAAAACCAGAATGTTGTGCATTTCACCATCAAAATATTTATCTTCCACCTTCCCCAAACAAAGGCTCACCAAGCCATTTAGGAATATGTGTGTAAAAGACTGCTGTGCTGAAGCACCACCTCTGTGTTGGGTCTATTCTTTCCAGGCATACTCCTAGACTGCAGCATTGTTTTCTGGCTTTGTCCTTGAGTTGGGTGTCCTAGTTTGCCAAGGAATATATATTTTATCTACCATCTGTTAGAGGTATGGCAGTTGTCTTCTGTTAAGTGGGCAATTTTCCTTATCTCTTCCACAACCACTCCTCCCTCGGGGGACACATCTGCTGATAAGGGCTTTTGAATGTCACTGCATGACTGATAAGAATTACAGCAACCCATTGTGAGATGCTCCGCCCAGAGGGAGGAGCCAAGCATTCCCAACTGGTTATTATCTGAGCTCTTGGGACACCAGAACAGCATCTCCACTGGATTCCCAGAGGAACAGCTGCCTCTTCCACTGGATCTTCAGAGGAAGATTCCACCCTTCTACAGGATCCCTGCTCCAACAGAGCCACACCTGACGCTCCAGGAGGACTGCAGCCACAATTCCAACTGGACTGCTACCAGCATCCTGGCCAACAGGGTGTCAGGTTGTGTTCTGACTCTGTCAGTGTTGTTTAAGTTTACTGCATTGTTTATTTTATCTTTTTGTTTTCTTCCCTATTAAAGAACTGTTATTTCCTGTTCCCATATTTTTTGCCTGAGAGCCCCTTAATTTCAAATTTCTAACAATTTGGAGGGAGGCGGTTTACAGTTTCCAGTTCAGGGGAGGCTCCTGCCTTCCTTAGCAGACACCTGTCTTTCCAAACCAAGACATTGGGCAACTCTGCACTCTTGTCACCTCTAGCCCTGCTCAGCCATCCCTGCTTCCCTACACTCTCACACAGCAGAGGAGTTCCCAAACTGTGGTACATAAAGCACATGAGGGTAGGAAAAAGCATTTTCAATAAGTTTCCCATCATGCTGATAGAGCTGTGCACGGACTGAGAAACTGGTTCATGTGAACACAAGCACGTGGACATCGGACAGTTGTGCAGAAGCAGTGAAGTTACAGGTCAATAGCCCAAGCTTAGAGAAATTACAAGATTATAAAATAATAAATAAAACGACAATGGCATGGACACTGAACACTTTTGGTTTTTTTGTGGGTGAGGGGGAGTGTTGAGGGACAAAGTAACAAAGTACCAGGGCCCAAGAGAGTAGATGCTCTGTTTAAAGATTACTAGAGAGCTAGTATACATACAGGATAGTGGAACAGTAGTTGCAACAGGAGAATCACAGAATAGGAAAAGAAAAACTGTACTCACCCAAACAACAATCCAGCACTTTTTAAAGCCAACCCTATCAATTACAGTGGTAATAAAAATAAAAGACTGAAAATTTAGAACCCTGCTGGTTAGAAACAATAAAACAAACCTCCACACATCCTTGCTTCCCCTTCTACGCCTCAAAACAGACACCTGTAATACTATAGAGGGAGGAGTGGGAGGGAGAAGAAAAAGTCCTATTGATAAGCTAGGAAAGATGCATCAAGACTTAAGTAGCGAGAGTTTTAACACAATTCAAACAACCTCAATTGTTAAGCAAAACAAAAATACACAAAACTAACTTACAGACAGGATGTGATTACACAGGTTATGGGAAAGACAGTAGAACAGCCTCAATATGTAATTTCCTCTTTTAAAAAAATGCAGGGAAATATTTATTACTCCAAATTCTTTTCTAAAGAAGGGCCTGTCCCTTGTAGAGAAGGCTACTCAGCACTGGTGAGACCAGATTGAAGTACTGCATCCAGTTCTGGGCTCCTCAGTATGAGGGAGACACAGAGGCACACTGGAGACAAGTCCAACGAAGTTCACACACCACCCACAGATATCATTAAGGGACAGGAGCGCCTCACACACAAGGAAAGTCTGAGAAAGCTGTGGCTGTTTAGTCTGGAGAAAAGACTGCTCAGGGAAGATCTCAATGCATACAAACATCTGAAGTGAGGGTGCAAAGAGGATGGAGCCAGGAGATTTGTTAAGGTGGTAGGAGCAGAGGCAATGGGCACAAACTGAAACACACAGAAGGTTCTCTCTGAACATCAGGAAACACCTTTGTACTCTGAGGATGCCTGAGTACTGGCACAGGTTGTCCAGGGAGGTTATGGAGTCTCCATCCTCAGAGACAATTTCAAAGACACCTGGACAGGTGCCCTACTTGAGGTAGGCTGGATAAGATGACCTCCAGAGTCCCCTTCCAACTTCAACCCTTCTGTGATTCTGTGAAAAATTAATCATGCTGAAGAACAGCCAAGACAACCTCTCTTAGTAACATCATCACAACATATTACAAGCAACATATCACATAAAATTGCTACAAAGTTAGTTAGGAGTATCTCATTACCAAAAGGGAGACAGATAGAACAGTTTAAAGGAGTAACACTGTACAACTCTGCATATTTCTTCATTTTCCAACATGGAAACAATAATTAGGGAAATCATTTGAAGAAATACAAGACACCAAACAGAACACAATATTCTTCAGTCAACATGCAAAATGCACTCATGGAAGCACAGAACAGAACTAAACCACACACCAAAACTGCTTTTATGCAAAATCAGAAACATACAAACACAAATTTCAAAAGGGAAGATATATTTCTAAAATCAACAATGAAGCAGTTTTTCCCCCAGTATCAAAGTTCTCATTCGAGAAGAGATTTACAGCACATTTAAGTCTGACAACTTAAACTCACAGATTCTGGAGAAATAATTGTTTTATACGCTTTAGTTTCCCATGCCAGTAGCTAAAACAGCCATAGGCTGAAAATGACAAGTGATTATTTGACCTAATAGCTCATCTTCTACCCCTGCTGATCCACAGGTACAGTCAACTTAAAGCAATTACTCTCAGCTGAACTTCATCTTGAAAACTGTTATTACTATTTCAAACCTTGAGAAAGGTTCTTCTTGAAAATGTTCCTAGATTTTAGACCTATACTAATCAGTCTAGGTGAAAGGTATTTGCTTCCATCACAGATCTTATGCCACTTGTCTTTATGCCACACGGCTACAACCATGCCCCAAACCAAAGTATTTTCAGAGGGATTCAGAGCATAGATTTTTTTTTTTTCTTTCATCCCTGCTGTTTGATCAGGGTTTATCACACTTTTTGCTACCCTTATTCTGGTGAAATTTAAGGTTAATAGATTATGAAGCTTTTAAAATTTCCTAGAGTTCTCCTAAAAGCTTTGTTATTTTTCACTTCCACTGTGGATACGGGTACCAGTTAAAACACCAAATCCATTAAAATTGTCCAGGCTCCTAAAGGAAGAGAAGTGTATTTTGGTTGTTTGTGATATGTTGGATGTGTTGGGTTTTTCTCAATACAGCCTCTCAATAGCCTGTTAATAAAATTATTTTTATTGCAGTAATTGACTTTACCAGAATAGATTTCCATTCTACAGGTGCTAACAATTCAAAATTATTGTATTTAAATCAGAAACCTAACAAGGGACATGCCTACAACTGTAATATTCTGCATCTTATTTGAAGATTCACTGCTGGACAAAATAAACCAGACAGATTTTGCTTTAAGACTGTGAACTTCAAAATGGATACCATCTAAAGAAATTGTGCTTCAGAGGCAGAACATGCAAATGCTAAAATAATTTTAATTCACATATCCAAGCAAAGGTTTGTCTTATTAGACCAACTAGTATAATCAGAAAAAACAAATCAGAGTTCTGCAAACTTGTTCTTTCTTCAGATCCAAAGGAGAAGCTGAACATTTCAAAATTAAATTAGTTGAAAATAACTGCTATAATTTTTGTTAGACCATGTCTGAAAGAAAAGATATTTCTGGAAGAGAGGAACATTATCTAGAAGATGAAAAAAAGGATAAAGTAGAGTAAACTAATTACCTCTAGTGGAAGAAAAAAACTCATAGTAAGGAAAACAGGGAGCAATGAACCATAACCTTTTCACATCTGTAAGTTTTGGCATACAGTAGAACAACACATTTTCCCAGAGGTGGCTTTGGAAAACTAGTTACAGTTTTCCCTTGAGACTCTCAACAAACATGACAAACAGCAATCCCCTCCATACGTAGTTTTGCATTAATGTCTTCTACCAGTTTTCCAAGAGCTAATTTCGATGCACGCTGATTTTCTCATTTTAACCTACACAGGTATTGTGAGGACACCAGGCTCCTGGCTGAAATATATTACATTCCAACAAGTACAAACATAGTATCTTGGCATTCTAGTATCCTTACTGTAATGTTTCTAGCAATGGGTGATGACTTAACCAGTTTTATACTTAATGTTTAGACAAGAGATACGCCCAGTCTGCACATTTTAGACCACAATTTTTTTTCTGATGCACAAACTGAAGTAGGTTTTCTGTTTGTTTGGGTTTTTTTGTTGGCTTAGGAATTTCACTTTGATGTGGTTATCTTGTTTCTGGTATGTTTGTTGATTTGGTACATTTGTTTTGGTTTTCTTACACTAAAGCTTTGTACTACAAATTTGACTTACTATGCAACACTTGAGTAAGTCTTCCAAAAACAGTCCATATTGTTTTCATCAATAATTAGGTTAATTAACCTAAAAAGGTATCTTTAGGTTATTAAAACAAGTATTGCAATAGCTCTCCTTAGATGAGACACAGGCAAAGGCCTGATTGTATATTCCAACTGTTTCTGATATGTTTCAGACATCCTCCAGCTCTGACAAGCCATAGCGCTTCTTTCAGAGACACCTTAGGGTTATACCTCCTCTTCACCATTTCACACTTCATGTACACACACACAGAAAGCCATAAAATTCCTACTGGTACTGGGTACACACTCACAACATATAGGCCTTCACTTGACAAGTGTAAGGAAAAGCAGCAGCCAAGAACGGACTGTGGCAAGTGCACACAACTATACAACTCTCACAAACTATACCAAATCAGTTTTGTAACCTTCTTCTTCACATGTCATTCATAAATATTTTTGGAGAACTCAGAAAAAAAAAAATGCACCCCAAATGCCATAGTTCTCCCCCACTGATCTATAGCACAAAAGAAACATAGGATGGAAATAAACAGAAGCGACATGCTCAGCAGAAATACACTAGTGTTTAAAGTCTGGAGCTCAAATATACACATAAAGCACTTCCATCTGTCTTGCTGCTCCTTTTTCTAAACCCTGCTTCAATAGTGCACTTAATCATATTCTTTTTCTTGCCTTGCTGCATCTGGCCCTTAAACACACCTTGTTTTAACAAACAGCAAGGAAACAACCAAAAAGTGATTTCAACTTGGCGCCTATGGTTGGAACATGCTGAAAAGAATGCTAACCTGTTTATTGACTTCAGCCATGGACAGTTGTAACGCCATCAACATGCAGTCTGCTCCACATACAGTAGTCCTTTCAGAGTTGGAAAATAAAGGCCATTGTCTTCTGAAACACTTGACCAAGTGTAAAATTTTTTGCTGGAAAGTAACCATTGTCCAGACTAGAAGATCGATATAATCAAGAGAAAAACAAATATAACTATGCCAGAGGAATATGCAGGTCTTCACCTCCCAACAAGCTGTGCACACCCTGTTGTATCTTCTTAAAGACCAAGTTCCCAGAATAAACTCTTCCAACTAAACCAGACTTGCCTCACTGTGACAGAGCAACTATGAAGATAAGGGGTTAAAAGTGCTTATGCATGTCACGCCTTCACGAAGCCCTTACTTTCCTTGTATGCTCTGCCAACATAAAGGAATGTTATCACAAATATAAGTCTTTGTCTCCAAAAGCAGCCTCAGAGCGTCTTCAGTACTTTCTGCATTCGCTATACATACAGAGGAGTGTC
Source organism: Pyrgilauda ruficollis (assembly GCF_017590135.1). Lineage (NCBI taxonomy): Eukaryota > Metazoa > Chordata > Aves > Passeriformes > Passeridae > Pyrgilauda > Pyrgilauda ruficollis. Next base: position 1,143,420 of record NW_024529155.1, on the reverse strand, counting down.
TACGAGGATGTTTTAAACCTGGAAAAAAAAGAGATTTAATATTTCTAAGAGTTTCTAACACACATGACTAGAGACTTTTGTTACCAATATAGTCTTTTCCCTTTTTTTTTTTAATTCTATAAGGCATTATCTTCCCTAGCAGTAACTGGACTACTTCACGCTTTGGTCTCTCTCACCTTCTTGCATTTGTCAAGAAAAGGTACATGACAATGTAGTAGAAGTTTGCCTTTAAACTTGTTCTTTTCTGAAACAAAGTTCCCCAACTTCGTGACAGTACAGGAGCAATACCCATCCCATGTACTTACAGAAGAAAAAACTCAACCTTTGACCTTTTTCCATACAGCTAAGGCACGTTTGGTTTTTCTGGTGATTGGCACGGCTGTAAGAGAATGAGAAAGTGTGGCCAAGGGACAGGGAGGACAGGCGACATGGGGAAACAAGCACGACTGCAACTTCTCACTCTCCAAAACACTTCAAGGGGACAATCCACTTGCTAATGTGAACGTCATAAGGGGGTCACAGAGGATGAAACAGGTGGGCTGCCGGTCAGCGTGGGGCAGAGTAAAACCTCTCCGAAGGCTTTTCTTTCTCCCCACCCTGCGAGCTTTCTGAGGGACCATACCTGTCGCTCCCAGCGAAACAGCCCGAACAAGCCAAAACCCTTGCGGAGCCGCCCCTAACACCCAGAAGGGGCATTAGCATTGCGGCCGAGCGGTCCGGCGGCAGCCGCCCCAGGCCCCGCTGCGGTGCCCTCAGCGCGGAGCCGGAGCGCGGCCGCTGTGGCGGGGCTGGGCCGGGGCGCGGCGGCCGCGTTCAAATCCGCCGCGCGGCCCAATGGGCGCGGGGCCGCTGCCCCGGAAGCAGCCGCGCCGCTGCCGCCGCCCGGGGCGGGCGCTGCTGCTGGGGTACGGCGGGGCCGTGCGGGAACGGGAGCCGGGGACGCGGAGGTGCGTGTGAAGCGGGGCTGGGGCACCGCCGGCCCGGGGGAACTCGGGCAGCCTGGCTGGGGAGCAGCAGCTGGGCCCTGAAGGGAAAAGGAGGGAGTAGGAGGGTAAAGGATGCGCATAGATGGGGGGAGGTAAGGCGCGTCCACGTGTGTTTGCCCTAATCGTGCTTCCTAAAGAAATGAAGGTAAAAATACTCCTGGTGTTTTCAAGCTGGTCTGGTGGTCGATAATTCAGGCTGAGAAAGTTGGAGTTGTTCAACGTGGAGGAGTTTGAGTGGAGATCTCACAGCGCCTTCCAGCATCTCAAGTGGCACACTACAGGAGAGCTGGAGAGGGACTTCGTCAGGAACTGTAGTGATAGGAAGAGGAGCAATGGGTGCAAACTGAAAGAGGGGAAACTTTAGTTACATGTGAGGAAGAAATTCTTTGCAGTGAGAATGGTTAGCCCCTGGAACAGGTTGCCCGGGGAGGATGTGAATGTCCCAATCCTGGCAGTGTTCAAGGCCAGGTTGGATGAGGCATTGACTGCCTTGTCTAGTGGAAGATATCCTTGCCCATGGCAGCAGGGTTTGGGACTAGATGCTCTTAAACTCCTTAACATTCTAAGATTCTATAATGGCTTGTTCATGGGAAGCCTTGGGGGAATAAAACTTTTGATAGAATTAAAACTTGCACTTGGCTTTAGGTGCAAAGCTATGCAAGTTAAATGGCTAAAGTATTTACGGTAATATAGTGGACTGTTGTATGAATTAATACACCAACACACAACTGTGGAGAGCCTCTCTGTGTTTGAGTGATGCCTCTGTCAGACCTGGCTGCCTCCCAAGCAAAACATTCAGTCTTGGATGCTGAGACCTTCCGATCGTTTGCACACCAAAATCTGTCAAAGGTCTGAGATTTCAAGCTGGTTTTCCACGTGGTGTGTAGTTAAAGGTCTGATTTCCCAAAAATACATAAACTAACGTCAAATCTGTACTGGGACTAAAAAGAATTGATTCTGAAATCAGTTGTGTATCTTGGCCTCTTGTGTTCTAGCACAGAAATCTGGTTTTTGTGAAAACTGGTTGAATGCTCGACAGGGTTTTCATTTACAGTTTTTAGTTTGACTCACAATCTGTAAAGAGGTAGACAAGTAAAGAGAATTTGAAGGTAGTGACATGTTGTTTCTTCTCATTTGGTTGAAAATGTTAAAATGCTTTGTGTGACACTTCTGGAGCATGTGCAATTACTTGTTTTTTTGTATTGGTGTTGGGTTGCCAAGGACTGACTCAGCAGTTCTTGCTGAAATCTGTAAGAGACAGTTTTGAATATATGTTAGTGTAGTAAATATTCTGATTGACAAAACAAACAGGCTACATCTAATAAGCTTAACTGCAGCTTTTGTGTCCTTGGACATGTTATAGGAAATTTTTATTTGCTCTGCCATAAATACTTTATGTTTTTTATTCATGCAATGAATCATCTCTGCTTTTTAAAATTTTTGTGTAGGAATGAGGATTGTCATCCTGGAGAAGACATTGCTTCTGTGATACCTTGATTTAGTTCACTGAAAATGAAGCAAGATTCTACTAGAAACACTTCTTACACTGTGGATTGCGAGGATTATGTGCACGTGGTAAAATTCAATCCATTTGACAGTGGAGATTCATGTTCCCTCATTGCTTATGGTGGCAACAATTACGTGGTTGTTGGGACTTGCAGATTTCAGGTTAGTTGTTTTTGTTAGATGCCCCTGAAACTGACTTTACTAGCACTTCTACTGCAGGAAGACTCTGGTCACTTTGCTGTTTGCTCCCCTCCCTGTGATAAACAAGGGAGAATTTTACTTGTTTATTACACTAACAAGTCTAGGATACTTGTTTTTCAGGAAAATATAAATACTTTATATTTATATTTATATTATTTTTAGGGATGAACTGTAGAAATACCTCATTTTTTTATTGCTTTTATTGGATCTCACTCACAGACTGTTGGAAACAGTAAAATTTCTTGCCTTCAAGTTATTTACAGTTATATTGTGAAAAATTTTAAAATGGAAAATACTGAGTATTGTATATTTTTATACTGGATAAAATGTTTTTCACTAGATGGGGTTTTTTGCCTAGATTCTTGACAATCAATTGAAGACAATTGCTTGGAATTTCTAAGCTTTTTTCCTTCATCTTGCTTCTTGATTATACAATATTCTTTTTGTAATTTGTCTACTAGGATTAATAGTGTAGCTCATATTTTTATTATTATTAATTTTTTATTATTGTTATTCCCCATGGTCTTACTGTTGGAAATTTTCTGAAGAACACCTAGTGCTCACCACAAAATCATACTGACATTTGTTTTGCTCACTACCTTGTTTCTGGTGTAGGCCTGCCTTGAAAAGGAAGTAATTAAAATTTTGACAACCACTGACACAAGGTGTTTTTTCTATAATTTTCATATCCTCCCTTCCCTTCCACATGTGGAGTCAATGAGTATTTCAGAGTAGGAGAGGAAAATGTTATTCTTTCTTCCTGTTGAGAAGCATCGAAAAGCTGGGTAATTTCATGCATCCTCAGCTGGGTTCTACATTATGTAGAGGACGTACATAGAGGTTCTTTATCTTAAAGCATAATTGTGATATAGAGAAAATTGTGTAGGAATATCCTTTGAGGCGCTCCATTGGATGTTCTGAAAACTTTTAAAAGATTTTTAGAGGTCAGTTTATTGACAGAGACCATAATCCCAACTCTTGTTTCATTTTTTCCTGTTATCTGGTGTTCTTTACCAGTGGTAAGAATAAGCAAGCTTGTATTTAGGACTAGATGACAGAGGGCACCTTTTTATCTCGTGCTGTTTGAAGAGCAATGCTCTGGAAGTGACAGCATTTTTCCATGGTGTAAAAACAACTGAGAGAGAAGACAGATTAAATTACATGTTTGCATTTGTTCCCATTGCTTCTTCTCACTGCAGTGTGTGCTAAATTGCCATGCTGCCTTAGTTGTATCTGTGAAGGTACTACTTGTACAGAGAATGAACTCAGCATCTTCGTAGCTCAGTTCTGATTTTTCTGCTCTTCATTGGCCTCTGGTTTGAGACTGCAATCAGTCATAATTTACTCATGCTTTAATGTATTTCTAAGTACTTAAATATTTCAAGTTAATGCTTTCAGTACGTTCCAGGTTTTTGCTTTGAAGATGTTGTGATCTGAAAAGATCCCAATATATGTAATTTTGAAAGCCCTTTCATTTTGTAGCAATCTGATTTGTTAGAAGCCACTAAGACCTTGTTCTGAATCAGCTAACTGCAATATTTCTATAGGAGGAGGATGCAGAAGTGGAAGGCATGCAATATAAGACACTAAGAACATTTCACCATGGAATCAGAGTTGATGCCATAGCATGGAGTCCTGAAACTAGACTTGATGCTATACCTCCCCAGATAAGGTACTTAACAATAAACTACAGTGAATCCTTGTCTCTTACCTTTTTTTTCCTAAGTCCTTAATATTGGACTGTTCAAGGCTTATGAGTGAAATCTAACTTCTTAGAAAGCACTGATGAAGTCTCTGAATTCTTCCGTAGAGTATAAATTCTTACAGTCTTTTTTTTTTTTTTTTGCTAATTTGCTTGGTTTTTGTCCTCCTTCTTGTGCCCCTTGACCCTCTCCTCACTGAACAAGCTGTAAATAATATTTTTTTTCATTATTTTTATGGACCTCAGACATAGTTTCTTTCTTTGTACATCTCTGAGGAGCCATTTCTTTTAAGAGCTTTAGTAAATGTGAGATCATTTGAATGGCCCCCTTTATAAAGCTATTTGCATAATAAGTGCTGTGTTTCAATGTAGGTTAGATACTATTTGTGAGAGCCTTTGAGGTGTAAATCTAGAAAATCTAGAAAGATAGTTAGCTATTAAGTGTGAACTTCTAAACTAAAATGTACTCAGTAGTTTGTTTGATTCTTCAAAATTACCGTAGTTGCTTACTGCTCTATTTTCATACAGTCTTTTGGGTTAAAAAATGTTAAATAGAAATTGGTTTCTGAATTTTGTATTTCAGTATTTTGAAACACTGATAATGAGGTTTGTTTTTATGCCTCACCACTTAACTTCTTCCAAGGAAAGTTTCAGCAGCATTTATGAGAGATATTTCAGATAATTGGTAATTGATCCAGATTTAGCTTTGTAAAAATATCTGAATAAGTATTCTTGGCACTTGATGCACACTGTTTTACAGATAAGCTCCAGTTATAACTCTGCTTGTGGCCAAAGCAGAAAACTTAAGACAGATGCTTTTGGGTTTTTTCAAAATATGTTTTTTTCATTGCATTTTTAAGATGAAGGAAAACTGATTAAAAGGCAACTATTGCAATGTTGATTGACTGATGAGCCTTTTTTTTGTCTGAGTGTAGGTTTTGTACTGCAGCTTCTGATAGGAAGTTAAGGCTGTTTTCTTCAGACCTGCAGGACAAGAATGAATTTAAGGTAAGGGCAGCTAATAAGATTTCTAAAAGATTATTTAGTTTTTAGTGAAGTCTAATCTTTAACTATCCTTCTGCTCCACTTGTGACAGATCCTAGGTCCATCATCTCTAGGGATAATAACTGTATTGTAAATACCTTTCTGTCTTTAAAGTGGGAATAGCTGTAATTATCACCTACATGATGATCTGATTTTCTTCAAAATTCTTCCTTTGAAACAATGTCCCAATCCAGGTACTACTGTTAATTAGATGTTTGTGCTATTCAGTATAAAGATTTTTGGTGAGGTCTTAGCTAACAATAAGCAAAGCTAATTAATAAATTTAAAAAATTGGAAGAGAGTATTCCTTGGCATTTACTGCTTTAGAGTATGATGCCTCTTTTGATGAGAGTGGCTTATTGGGTATAAAGGAGAAAAAAATAGACTTTTATTTTTGGTGTGTTAATTTATATTACTAAGACAATGAGATTTGTCATAGAGAAATTAAGTAAATTGTGGATGTCAGTTATGTGGCCATACTGATAACAGAATGAATACAGGCAGAGCATAAGAAGTAAAGATGGATGCTGCTAAATGTCTTGAAAGAAAATACTTCTTGTGTTGCTTCATACATGCACATACTTTTAATTTCCTTCTTTTTGTGTTGGTCTTACATGATCTTTTTGTGTTGGTCTTACATGATTTTGCCACTGAGCAGTGGGATAACTGACATAGTTAGTCAGCTTGGTGAGATTTCTGACAAAATCGTTCTAAAAGTTCTTTATGCTCTTTGCTTGTGAGTTGATGTCTGTCATTCCATATTGAAGTTATCTATTTGTGTAATATCTACAGTTTTGTGAATTTCGGACAAGAAGCTTTACTGTTAAGCTGTAAATTAAATATTTTAACTTAGCAGAATGTAAAGTTTCTTTAATATTAGTTAATGGATTGATAATAAGTTGGAATAATGAAACAATGGGATAAATTTGGTACTACAGACTCTAGTGAGCTAAATTCAACATCTAAGTTCTAATTTTTCAATTTACTTCGGATTAATAAGGTCACAAGAAATAGCGTGGTCAGCAGGAGGAAGGAAGTGTTTATCCCTCTGTACTTGGCACCTTGAATCCTCTCTTCAGTTTTGTGCCACTCTGGACAAGGAAGACATTGAGGTGCTGGAGCATGTCCAGAGAAGGCAGTGGAGCTGGTGAGGGGTCTGGAGCAAAAGTCCTATGAAGGAAAGTCCAGCTGAGAGAACTGGGGTTGTTCAGCCTGGAGAAAAGAAGGCTTGGGAGGGACCTTACGACCTCTACAACCACCTGAAAGGAGGCTGTAGCCATGTGGGAGTCAGCCAGCAAGCCTCCCAGCCAACAAATGTCAGGACAAGAGGAAATGGTCCCAAGTCATGCCCAGAGGAGGTTCAGATTGAATATTAGGAAAAAATTCTTCTGTGAAAGGGTAGTCTAGCATTGGAACAGGATGCCCAGGGAAGCAGTGTGATTGCTGTTTTCACCTTATAGATGTGGTGCTTAGGGACAGACCTGGCAGTGTTAAATTCATGTTTGGACTCGGTGATCTCAGAGGTCTTTTCCAACCTTAATGATTCTATGATTGTTTGGTGCATATGCAATACAAATGAGAAATGTTGGCTTGAATTTAACAGTAAAGCTATTAGCTTTGTTTATGCCAGCTCCACCACTGAAATTAGCTGTCCAAGAACTTTATTAAGGATGTACTCTGGCTGAGGGACAAGTAAAAATGCATACTGTATTTTATATGGGTCAGGCTTGGTCTAATGTTAAAAATAATCAGAAAACAGCTAAGAATACATATTTTTACCTATTAGTGAGGAACTCATTAACAAAACAAAGAATATGGACTAGTGTGTGTTTATGTCAGTAAAAGTTGTCTTTGAGACTGTCTTCTGGAGTTTTTTGATATAAAGTGTGGAAAACCCTTTCTGGCAATCAGTTAATTTCTTATATCTGGACAATTATTATACTTTAGTTAAAGCACATGCAAAAACACAGATGTTGACAACTTCTGGGTGAGCTATGCTGATCTGGCTTTCAATAAAGTTTGATACAGTGGCTTCTTATTAACAGTTAACTGATACCTCAGAAAACCTATTTCATAAACCTGAGGTTGAACTCATGATGAACATGTGGAAAATTTTGATCTATTATACGATGCACACTTGACACATGGGATCTTCAGGAGAGGTCCAGAACATGGAAACAAAGCTGAAGGAAGTATGTGACTATGTTCAGAATGTAATCTCCGAACATTTTGTCTTTTATAGTAAACAATTAGTACGTGTTGCTTCTGGAGGGATAGACAGAGTAATCTTACTCTGTTTTCCCAGTGGAAAAACTGTCTTGATGTAATTATCAACAAGGAACTTGAAGCACATATGAGTTTTCCATTACTCTGTCGACACGACAAATCCAAAATTTATGGGTTGGATCAAGCCCAGAACAAAAAAACAAAAGGTAAAATATGACTGATGGATCTTCGTGAAACCTTTTTCTTCTTTTGAGGTTTTCATTTAGAAATGAATTATGGCTTCCTTGTCCTGTTTCAAATTTTGCTTAATAAAAAGCATATTTCATCAGAACTGTAGAAGTAAAATGAGGCAGGATATTTGAATTCAGAATGCTGAAAATTGTCAAAAGACTTGGCATTCTGTCTAAATAGTTTAGCATCATCTTAGGGCCTATTAGTTCTAGTATAATCCATTAGACTTTAATAAAATAATGGAAAAATATTAGAAAAAAAAGTTGGCTGCTGAAAATGTTTCTGTATTGAATTGATGAGGCATTCTTAAAACTTTTAGAGAGGGGGATTTAGTTATTGTGCATGCTTGAGATTTTCTTTTTTTTTAATCTGTTCTGCATTTGTTCCTCAGAATAGCTACACTTAAAGGTGGTGTGTTTTTCTTTGAGAAAATTGTGGAACTCGTTTTCATTCGACCTTGTTTTCCTCTGCAATCTCTCAGTCTCATGCTGTTATCGAGAGGATATTTTTGTCTCATTTTTATGATACCTTGCTGGGCAAAACAAAAGCAGCTGTGCCTTGAGATTTAATCAGTGAGACTGAATAGAGGAGGGTGGAGCAGTAACAGATACATCTACACATGGAAATTTGCCTGGCTTAAAATTTTGTGAGATTTCTTTTAAAAACACAAATAGGTGTATTTAATGAGAGATTCAGAGATCAGAGCTACTTACCAGTAATCAGAGTTCTTTAATGTAGGTAGATCATGCATTCATTGCCTGGTAATTCTCCTCTTCCTTTCTGAGATTTACTATCTTCTACCTTATAAATTCTGTGGTTGAAAAAATGATAAAAAGCTCTAGTGTGATTCACAGATCTCTGTCAAGCAAAAGCATCCAACTGACCTCTGTGCTAACTACAAGGAGTAGTGGGGGGGATCTTTTCACCTGCAGTATGAATCTACACACGAATTGGATACTTTGAAGAAATCCAGTTACTCATAAAAACTTTTTTTACCTTCTATTAAAATTATAGTTTTATCTTAACACACATCTTTCCTTTAGCAGGTCTGTTAAATACATTGATGGAACAGTCAGCTCTAAGGTAAAAGTATTTCTCTTTTCTGGTTGGCAGACATTTGATGGCCACACAGATTACATTAATGATCTGGTCTTTGCTCCCAACGAAGGTCAAGAAATTGCAAGTGTAAGTGATGATCACACCTGCAGGTATGCGTTTTGTTCAAAACACTATTGAAAAACTAGTATTGGACTTTTTCTATTTGTGAATGTTTTATATGTCCGCTTAAATAAATAAGCATTTATATTTTTATTTTTAGTGTGCCTTCCTGGCCCACTAACAAGACTAGTCCACTAACAAGATAAGAAATGGACTATTCTTGTTAACTTAGGTTGTGGACTGGCTTTTTGTTGTGACTTGTGGGTTATCTTTTTTCAAAGCAATATTTTGAATCAGCTAGATTCAAAATGAAGAAAACTTTTGTCTTGGATTTGTATACATTATTTTCCCCCTTCTGGGATAGGAATAAAATGAGAATACGAGAAAGCAGACATGTACAACTCAGTGCTGCATTATACAGACCTTCTCTACGTATTCTGTCATCAGGTGGGTCAAGTTTAAACTCAGTGAAAGTCAGTATGTGAGCTTGTCCATCTACCAAGTGTATTAGCCTTACCAGGGGATGGGATGACATAGCCTGAAGACAGCACCATCCTAATACAGTGGTATTGGCAGCTCAAAATACCATGATTACAGCTGCTTCAAACCCAGATGTTTGGATACTTATAACTGGAAGTAGAAGGGAAGCATGGTTGAATGCTTTGAAGCCTGCTGGGTAAAGGTTTTTGATGCAGGAGTTTGTCAAAAGGTCACCCATCTTCTAGCAGTGTGCAAGAATCTGTTAAGCTGCTCCTCTTACCCCTCCAGTGCAGTTGGAAAGATCAGGAGGTCTGTGCAGGCTTTTCAGGTCATTGCAGTAAGGCAGCAAGAGAGTTGGGAAAGCATCATCTTTGACTTTCTGTACTCTGATGAGTAAGCAGTTTTTTCCATACATGTCTAGTCAGTATTTCCAACAAAATCATTAGGAGTGAATAGTAGAAATGTATGACTTAGCTGTATCTTCTTCTGATTTATTTCCTATCCTTGATTTCTTTGTTAAATCTAAACTCATATTTGGCTTATTCAGTAAAAAACTGTTTGACTCTGTGGCCTTTTCCTGTTTCTTTTATGAAATGCTCAACTTGCCTAGGATTAAAGAAAACTGTTTTAAAACCAGGTGTCTAATTGATACTAATCTAAAGGGAAATAAAATGTATGTAATTAATATATACTAACAAGGTTGCAGCTTAGTACCTATGAAAGACATTTTATGCCATAAACCATACAGTCTTTGGTTAAAAGCCATGGGAAATAAGTAGGATTTTTTTTGGCTACTTGAGTTCTTATTTTTTCCATTCATGCATGTGGGGCATGAAGAGTTTTTCTATTGAATTTAAAGGTTACACTTTCAAAACTAATGGAAAATGCATTCCTTGGGACTTACCAAAATCATTCTTTACTTACTCTGTAATTTGCTTCAGTACTAATGTAAGAAGAGGAATAATTCTTCTGTTTGTACTGAATTTCTATCCGGGAATTCTTCTTAGGATACAAAATCTGATAATGCCTGTGGAATAAAGTTCTAGAACAATTAGTACAAGTCTTGAGTTCCACTTTTAAGTCTTAATAAAGTTTTAAAACAACTTCTCAGTATGTACTGACTATATACAAGCATGATTAGGTCTTCCCTGGTTTTCACTCAAGGGAAAGTTTAGGTTTAAGTTCATCAGAAGCCTCTAGGGAAGTGAGATTTTCAGTTTTCACCCACTAAATAGTCTTGCCACATGCTGCTGCAATTGTGACATCTCAGACTGGAGTTCAATCATTTTGGCTGGAGGACAGACACTGTAAGTTGGATGCTGGTTACATCCAAAGTTCTTACCTTTAAGTTGCTGCTGTGTCACTCAGGAATTCTTGTTTCTTGCACATGGTCTTTATTTGTCTTGATCTCACAACTCAAAACTTTTTTGCAGCTGTGAAGTAGAACTGCACTAAAAAATAATTGCAGTGGTCATCTGTGTTACAATGGCTTTAAGGATTTAATACCTTGAAATGGTAAGGCAGTATACACTTTGAACATTTGCATCAAGTGTAGGAATGTGTGCATCCCACTTTGTTAATGAGATCTGTGTGTGTGTGCAACTCCTTGTGCACCACTCTTCAGAAAAAAAATTACTACTGGCTTTTTCATTATGATTCAGAAACACAGTCTAGGAGTCTGCACAAATTCAGATGTACAAATGATTTTGTTTTGATACTTAAAGCCAAAAAATTGTGGGAAATGTTTGGAAAACACCACAAGTTCAACTGACACCCTCCACTTTTGGTGGTTAAAGACCTGGTGTTTCTGGAATTACTTAATGCAAAATACCATCCTATCAAAACCCACTAATCTCATATCCATGCTAAAAATGAACCTCTTGACTGTCAAAAGGTTAATTCAGTCTGATTGATAATCACTTCGTATTCCCTCCTCAGGTGGAACTGAAAGGTCTGACAGTGTCAGACCCTTACAAATACTAGCATGGCAATTTCTTCTGGTCATCGAGTGCTGGAATGGCTTGTATTTTGAAAAGCTAAAAAAGACTCATCCATCCCTTTCTCTCCCTCACTCTCTTTTTTTCTTTTAACTATTTCTTAAACTACATCCTCTTCCTCTTTTTTTTGAGTGCAAAATAATGTATAGTTGAATTATCTTCCACGTTATCTGTGACTATACTTGCTATTTGATTTCTTTCTGAGTTCTGTTCATTTCCTTAGGCCATGGCTCACATCACAGAGGACTTTGTGAATTCATCAGTTACTCTGAAGTTCAGGCCTTCTCTGTGGCATGTAGAATAAATGATTAGTTTTGTTCTCTAAGCAGGGGTTAGGGGGCAAGGTTTGATGTCACTGAAAGCTAAATTAACTATAGTTTTAGAATGCTTTATAGTGTTTCATCTGGTTTTAAGGGGATTTATCTAGCATATTTTTTACATGGTACTCTCATACCCTGGGTATTTTGTGTAGATTTTTCTCTAGACAATATGAAGGAAAGCTAATGGTAACTCCTGGGTTTCTGGGTTTTGTTTTTTTTTTGTTTGTTTGTTTGTTTTTCGGGTTTTTTTTGTTGTTGTTTTTCTTGTTATCTTTAATGTATTGCCAGCACACATTGCACTTGAGTCTTACCTTGATTATTCAATAAATATTTCAGGTTTTGTCTGTGTTGAAAAGTGGTCATTATCATTTATTTTGCCTCCAAAACCATGTTCTGTTTGCATTTCTAGTGCAGTCAAGTATGGATTTCTGTCAAAATTTTTATAAAAGTTGTCATACCAAATTACTTCTTCTTTCTCAGGTATGCTGGTTACATTTTATCAAGCTAGTTCTGCATTATAATTTATGAAAATAAAGAAGTCTTGGATTGTTTTCAGAGTCCGGTCTTTGAATTTGCACACTTGTGTGCATCCCTGTATGTAGTCTTACACAATTCTGTTACATTGTACAGCAACAATGCATTAACCAACTGGTTTTGGACAGTGCAAGAATTAACTGGTCTCCTGTCAGCTTAAAAAAAAAAAAAAAAAAAAAAACAAACAACCAAAAGCTTTCTGGATCAAATGTTTGGAATATTATTTCAGTGTGATCTTAATAAATTTTTCATTAGGAAGTCTTCAAAATATGAGGATGATGGAGTAATTTCCTTTGTGACACTTTATAGCTTAAGAGTAACATAGCCCTAGAATGTAGTCTAGCCTATAAATTGTTTTTAAATAGAAATCATTGCATTAGATTTGTTTAGAAGTTTTATATTTTAGAAAGCCATCAGCAGAATTGGTAGTTGAGTTTCTCAGTAGCAGTCATACCACAGAAGCATTTAGTGTTAGATCTGCATTGGGAACAATAAGCTGATAGCTCTTAACAGCCATTTTTTGCTCTGGTAGAAAGGACAGAACTGAACTGTCACGTTTTTGGTCAAAAATGCTGTATGGTCTCTGTTTTTGCATTAGATAAATTTAAAGGTATTTCAGTAGTAGAATTAGAAATGTGTATTTCTTGGACTTAGTTCTAAGTGTGCATGGACTGAAATGTGTATTAGTGAAGTGGAGATACTGCACTGTGTCTCCTGCCTCTGCCAACACTGCAGGGTATAATTGCAGCCCACAGTCAGCAGTGAGAAATATATCAATCTATTCATTGCATATCCAAGTAAATATTACAAGAAGCTAGAGATAACATGGTTTTTTATGTCAAGGTCTGAAATACTCTAATTGCTAATTCTTTAGGAACAGTGACGTTTCCTTTGATCACCAAAAGAAAATGGTGAACATGGGTCAGCTTTCTGAAGGAATATTTGTACATTTCCTCTGTGAAAACATTTCATTAAAATTTAAATATTACACCTTTCTCTTGCTCTGACCGGACAGAGGAATCTCTACAGTTCCACTTCAGCCTTTCATGTCCTGCCTAGTACCCTCCAGCTCTGCGATAGCCAAATCCATATGGAGTTGGCAGAAGACCTTAGAGAAAGCCAGTATTGGTTGTATTCTCTGCAGTATTTCCTAATCTCTGCACTTCCATGTTCCTTTTCTGAGATCTTCTCACTCCTTGTGCTCAGTGAGGAACAAGTTCACCTTTGTGTGATCTCAGGAACAGAAATCCTGCCCTTCTCCATAGTCCTCTAGGCTTTTCAAGAGTGACAGGATTTTACTTGCACATGGAATATGTCTGATGGAGATATAAAGAAATGTATTAAAGTTAGATACTAAAAAAAAAAAAAAAAAAAAAACAAAAAAAAACAGTTTGGACGGGGGTAATTAAAAACAAAAAAAAAAAAAAAAAAAAAACCAAAAAAAAAAAAAACAACAACAAAACCATGTTGGATAGGGGTAATCTTTGAGTAATGGATCAAGTATAGTTGATCATGCTATGTGAGTGGGAATCAGATCTCAAAGTTTCTTCTAGCCCCCACCCACTCACTGAAATTGTTAGAAATCTTTGTTGGAAGAATTCCCATTTTTACTTCCATCTTCTGGGGATTTGAGAAATGCCTGAAGATTGCAATCTGGTTTAGTTCTTTCACTAGTGCAAACTATTATTTTTATCCAATTAGCAGTTGGTTCTAGTTAGAATTATTCATAATTCAGAAAATTAGAAGATAAAATAAGGATCATCTCCATTGCCACAAGTTTCCAAAATTCTAATGAGGTACTTTGCCAGCTGTAATAAAAGTCCACTGTATGATGATACTGCTGCACATATGCATCCATATTCATGCATACAAGATATAGTTGGGTCAATGGAATATGAATATCTTCATGCTAGGAGATAACTGCAGTTTTCATTTCTTTGTTAGTTACAAGATGTGAGAGACAAGAGAAAGGTACTAGTGTCTCAAGAATTTTCTTAAACAGCCTTTGCAACTATCTGTATTTTAGTTGGTTTAAGTTTTCTGAGTACTGCAGTAAATAATTTCTCAGTCCTTAGTTACTCTAAAAAATTATTTTACTGAGAAGATTAGATACTATTTTTGAGACTATACATTAATCAAACTTGGTCACTTATTTCAACTGTATTTATTCAAACTTTTCTCCAATAAATTTTTTGTGGAATTTTTTTAAATATCAGAAAAAAATACCACAAGCGCAGTGACAAGTCTATGCCACGATAGTTGGTTGGAAGAGAAGTAAGAGAGGGACACATTGCAGGGTTAAAAAAGATAAGGATGTTTGGAGAAAAACAGACAGTTATTTTAGTTTGGTATAAAATCATGGTAGTATTAGTAAAGTTTCAAGAGCTTTGAATGGGAGACAAATTCCTCAGTCTTTTTGGATTGATTTACGTGATAGGAATGTGGACAAAATAGGGAGGCAGCATCTGTAGCTGATTTGGTTATGATTACTGAGAAATTTAGGAATTGAAAATCAGTTTGGCTAAATTTTTGGGGTTTACACGTTTTTTACTTGGGTTTTTCACAAAGAAATATTGAAAAGGGTTAATTGAACACATATGTAATTGTATAGACATGATGCATTCAGACAAGGATCTATCTTGATATGTATTGCCTGGTTTGTGTTTTTGGGGTTTGGGGGTTTTTTCCCCCAAAACTAAATAATACTATCTTTGGTATCAATAAAGAAAATTAAAAAGAGGCTTTTAGCCATTCTCCTCCCCATTCTGTTTGTTACTAACAGTCCTGCCATTCTTACAAAGTAAAAAATACAAATTTGGTAACTTTATAAATAACAAAGTTATGGAGGTAAAAAGCATAAATTTCTGTCTCAACACCTAATAACATCACTCACTTCAGGGAAGGAAACATAATGGCATATTCCTTTTGCCAAAATGATTCACCGTCTTCTCTTGTATCATAATTTTCTCCCTGCACAGTAAATACACATGGGAAGTGTTGATTTGACTTGGACAAATCTACAAGGCAAAATTTTTGGCAGTAGAAGAAAGTATTGTATGTTTCTAAATTACCTAATCAAGTAGATATTTCATTTTTTAAACACTTGTCAGGTTTTTGTTTTGACTTTTTTTAGTAAGCACACTGATTCTTCAAGATTAGAGACCCTGTGTTTTCTACGGGGAGAACAAATATTTGATCTATTGTGGTTTGGCATAAGAAAACAACATTGTTCATTAAATATATTTACTTTATTCCCATATATTTTGTCTAGACTTATGATGTATTGGTTAAGAGTTTTTTTAAATCTCTTAAATATAAGGCTCTAAGCACCCTGGTGAGATATAAACTGAAAAAGTCTGGAGGAAGTCAGCAAAAATCCTCTAGAATAAACAATAATAGTACGTAGCCACTCATCTAGCTCAAAAGACTGGGCAGAACACTACTTTAAAAACTGGCTGTTTCTCAAGTTTTGCATGTCAGAGAGGAAGGATATATGTGTATGTTTCAGTGTCCAAATGTATATAAATAACATGTAGCCTTGTGGTTTAGATTGATGTTCACAACTGTGATGTCTTTGTCCTACAACTGAGCTATCGATTTTGTAGGAAAAGAGGGAGTTGAGCAGTGGCTGTGAGGTAAAATAGTCTCAGTTTTGGTTTTGTTGCATTTTAGAAACAAAGTAGCTCCATGACTCATTACCATTCTTATTGAACATATCCAAAGAAAACTCACCCATCACCTAACTAGTTTTGGTGTTTCAGCATACACTTTCCTGTCCATCCATATTGGCCAAATACTGTTGATTATTTAATATTTTTATAGCTGCCAGATATGTGCTATAGGTGTTTTTAAAGGAAAAGGTAAAACTGGCACATGCAATTTACCTGTTGAAAGTTCTCCAAGACCCTTTCTTGATTAGTGTTACCTCTGCCATAGATCCTTCTGTTTGCCTTAGCTTCATTTCTGGTTTCTTATATTTCCATTACTCAATCTTGTCTTACCAGGAAATGCTGGAAACTCTTATATTAGGCAGCCAAAATACTTTCATAAAGGGTCTTGCCCTTTACATGGCAACATGGATCATTTAAGTTGTTTGGTATACCTCATTTTAGGTTCCTTGTATCAAGTGGACCAACACTGACTTTCCTGCTTTGTACTGCCTCACTGTTATTTATGGTATAGTACAAAAGGTGTAGTGTTGACTTAGGAAAAAATGAAAACATCTCACTGAGATTTCATGTCTAGATAAGTTAAAATGTCAAATCATTTGCATAGTTAAGCAGAGGCTCTGCCTAGATCATCAATGTTAAAATACATTATCTGTAGCACTGGCCACTTTCAATGACTTCTTGAAATGATACAGCATGAACACTATTTCATTTGGTCACTTCCTCTGTGAACATATTGAGACACTAAAAATTAATGTATTTACAGTCAAATGGCAATAGTTTAGTACTTTACTTCTTTTTCTTTCTTTCTTTTCTCCCCAGAGTCTGGGATTTGGAAGGAAATGAGAAGGCCCATTTTGTCTTACGTTCTTCTGGAATGAGTGTTTGCTGGCATCCTGAGGAGGCTTTTAAGGTTGTGGTTTCCTCCGTCACCACCTTTAAAATAATAGGAGAGAGGACATACCTAAAGTGTGAATCTTTGATGCTGTAGTAACATTAAAGTTTGAGGACCTAGTTTACACTGTAACTGGATATTAATTGGATCTGCTAATGTGAAGGGACTGTGAATGAATTGTCATTGCCATTCTTGTCATTTTACTCTCAGTTCCTTACTCCTCCCATCAGAAATATTCCTTCTTGATTAGGTACATCAGTTGTTGATAACTATTCTGCTGATTGCTTAATAACTGACAGTTACCAGAGAAGAGCTTGAGTTTTCTCAGTCATGGTAACACAGTTCACCAATAATACAGACTCTTCATAGAACATGCCAAGCTTTGAAAAGTATCTGTTTGAAGCAGACAAGGGACATTTTTGTTGTTGTTGTTGCTTGAAGTGTATGAAATATGTTCTGAAAAATCAAATCAATAGACTGTGATTTTATACTTATCTCATTATTGTACTGAGGAGGATTAATCAGCTGGTAAGTACCCAAATATCCACTTTCATTAATGGTCTAGTCCCTGCAGTCTTGGATTTATTATTCCTATTGTGCCTATCAATAACTGCCTTAAGCAGCTACAAATGGTTGTTCGGGTTACCACAAAAACACATACTTAAAACAGAGAAAAGCAGTCAAATAAGATATCAAAATATTTACACAGCAGTAGGGAAGGAGGATCTCTAATCTCATCACACTTTCCACCAATATCAATATCCGTCCTTACTAAGAAAGGAAACTGTTAACAAAGAAAACTGTTGATTCAGGTGGCATCAGAATTTAATGGGTTAGCTGCTGTTTGCTACTGGGCAACTTTGTTAGCACAACAAAATTAATAGATTTTCCCAAAAATACTGCAATAGTATGCCAGTCTTAGATATTATTAGCATGTCTTTTCTTTGACCATTATCAGAGACAGGCACAAGGTTTTTTGGACTTTCTGGGGTTTTTTTCTAAAAAAAAAGAAAAGTCCATTCCAAACGCTCATAAAACATGATAGATTTAGTTCTTGCTGAAAAGCTTATTGCAGGTCAAAATGCTTACTGCACCATGACCTTTAGTTTGCAGGAAAGCATGTTTTGGTGACAGTTCTGCTTTTCCAAACTAACTGGTATTACTGGAGTATTTTTTTATGCTTCTTTGCCTTTCCTAATTATTGTTCATGACTATCTGAAAACCATTTCTCCTCATGATGAAAAATCTCATGTCATCATCTGGGCATTGGAATGGGCTGCCCAAAGAAGTTGTGAAGGCTCACTCCTTGAAGTGTTCAAGACCAGATTGGATGGAGCCCTGAGCAATCTGGTCTAGTAGAGAGAGTCCCTGCCCATTGCAGCAGTTGTGAACTAGAGGATTTTTTAATTCCCTTCCAACCCAATCCTTCTATGATTCTATAATTTAATCAGGAAGTTCTTTCTACAATACGTAAAAAAGAACTGCTTGAGTGTACTGCTGTAATGGAAAAAGTTTAGATAAAATATTTTGCAAACTGTTATAGGATGAAGTAAGAGATGTTACATAAAATCAGTAAGAGTGGTTCTACAGATTCTACAGCCACACTAATTAATACTTTGCTTAGAATGACAGAATCATTTAGGTTGAAAAAGACCTCTAGATCCTTGAGTCCAGCCTTTGATTGAACACCATTACATCAAATAAACAATAGCACTAAGTGCCATACGCAGTGATTTCTTGAACACCTCCAGGGATGGAGACTCCACCGCTTCCCTGGGAAGCCCTGTTCCAGAGTTTGACAAGCCTTTCTTTTTTACAGCACTATGTGTCAGTCGGTCCTTTGTACTCAGAACAGAAGCTGCTGTATGTTAAAATAATAACTTTTTGTTGTATGAAAGCACAGTGCTTTGGTGGTTGTGAACTGATGTTTCTAACCACCAAAATTATACACATAGATATCTGTAGCAATATAGAAATAAAATAATGTAATCATTATGTATAACAGTGTAACAATAGTATAGATTAAAGTAGTTTTTATGTATTGGTTACAGAGTGTCCAAGAGAAAGTCTTCTGGTATGAAGTGAAGAGCTGTACTTCTTCATTTAGTGTTAATATTTGCTTGAATGTATTCTAGGTTTTCTATAGAGTAGAAAAAATTTAATTTCCATTACATGCTAAGTTTACCACGTTCTATGAATTTCTTTTTAAAGCTGATGGTGGCAGAGAAGAATGGGACAATACGATTCTACGACCTTATTACACAGCAGGCCATTCTCTCCCTGGAGTGTGAACAAACACCACTGATGTCAGCAGACTGGTGTTTAAAAAATACTTTTAAAATTGGAGCAGTGGCTGGAAATGATTGGTTGATCTGGGATATCACTCGCTCCAGGTATTTTTATGCCCATGGCATAGGTGTCTTTATTCTTTTCATGAGAAAATGCAGGTACTTGGCTAATAAAGCATGGCAGTCACAGAATCACAAATGGGTCAGGTTGGAAGAGACCACAGTGTGTCAGCTGGTCCAACCTCCCTGCTCAAGCAGGGTCATCCTAGAGCACAAGGCACAGGATTGTGAATATCTTCTGTGAGGGAGACTTCGCACCCTCTCTGGGCAACCTGTTCCAGTGCTTGCTCACTTGCAGAGTAAAGAAGTTCTTCCTCATGTTCAGGAACTTCCTGTGCATCAGTTTGTGCCCACTGCCTCTCATCCTGTTGCTTGCAGCACGGAGCAGAGAGTGGCTCCATCCCCTTGACACCCCCCTCCAGATACTGATGGACATTGATGACGTCCCCTCTCAGTCATCGCTTCTTGAGGCTGAACAGGCACAGCTTCTCCAGCCTTTCCTTGTAAGAGATGCTCCAGCCCCTTGCTCACCTTTGTGGGCCCAATGTATAAGCTAAATAAATGAACAACTATCAGGAATTATGATATTGATACAAACCATTCTCTGGTATTCTTTGTTTCATCTTTATCAATATTTTATGTTAAAAATGTAAAATTTTCTTTTTGTCCATTTGAGATAGCATCTCACTACTGTTTGCCTCTCACTGTATGTGTTTGTTAAAATTTTATTCCAAGTCATAAGTAGATAACTATTGATCCATAATAAACTGGACAACTACTTCAGTTTTCCTACTCTAAATTGAGATTCAAGCTGCAGGAATGCTCTGGTTTTCCCACAGCTGCTTCACAGAGAGTAGACAATGTGTCCCCTTCTGTACTTTTAGTACTTAAGTACTTTTAATACTTACAGTATAAGCTGTAGTTATTTGCAGAACAGTTTTTTACCTGAATGTCTATTTTAGTTATCCACAGGATAAGAGACCTGTCCATGTTGACCGAGCCAGATTATTCAGGTATAAATGTTGTCTTGATTTTATGGGGTTTATCTGTTTAAGTCTATATCTATGCCAACTTGTGAGTTTAATAACCTGCTTGTGTCTCACTTAAGTAATTTTTAGGGGGACTGGGTCTATAAACTTTGTGAAATTTGTGAATGACCCACATTTAGTATATATGTGTAGCATTCATGTGATACTTTTTTTTTTGTTGTTTTACAACACTGTTCATATGGGGCTGTGGGTAGGGAATCATTTACAAGCTAATTCACTAAATGTTTCTCTGCTGTTAATAGAATATGTGACATGTTCACAGTTAGTCCCAAGGGAAGAGAACTCCACTTTGTGTGCACTTCTGCTGGTATGAGAGAGGTGTTTGGAAAGAACATTCATTTTATTCATAGGTGGGTTCATTTTATTCACAGGTGGTCTCGAGTGAATGAAAATCTGTTTGCAACCACTGGATATCCAGGAAAGACAACTACTCAATTGCTGGTTCATCATTTAGGACACCCCCAGGTAAATTTTTGATTTGAGTTGTATCTGTTCTCCTCAGATCAGACTCATGTTACCTAAAAACTAGAACTAAAAACTAGCCCAAACCATTCAGAACTGCTGCTTGGTATACCTACTTCATTTTATTTTGGTTTGTGGCATTCATGCTAAGGAAAAAAAAATTGGTGCACACTTAAACTGCTAATTTAGAAGCTGCTTGATCTCTCTGTTTTAGCTTGGTTTGCCATATCAGTTCTAAGGGGAAGAAAAACACCTGTAACCTGATATTTAATTAATCTGGCAATATTTCTAGTTCTTAGGAGGCTAAAAACACCTAGTGGTATATTTTTTCTGGTTTTAACTAATTATATTTTAAATCATTAATGAAAATGCAAAGCATAGGAAATATTTTGGTTTTGCTGGAGTCAGTATATATTTGTAATGCTTACAGTAAAAATATTACCTCCAAACATACTAGTTATGAATACATTGGAATAACAGAGGTACTTTCATTTTAAAAGGTTTCTCAGTTTGATATAATGCCTTTATAATAGTAGTGTTTATGCTAATGTAAAGAGTTGAAACTATTTGTTATTATGGAATATTCTGTTGTATGTTACTTAAATGTAGTAAGCAGCTACTCAAACTATGTAGCAGAGAATCACATTTTTCAGTAGAATTTCTGTTGTATTTTAACTGTATTTGTTAAGGAGTATTTAATCTATGGTGTTTATTTGCCTATGCAACTTGGTATCTGCAGTTTAGAAATCATTTATAAGGGAAATTGTATTGATATTTTTCTCTCTCTCTCTTTGTTTTTTACAGCCCATTCTTACTGGAACTGCAGCTGTAGGATCTGGTTTGACATGGCACAGAACTCTTCCATTATGTGCAGTTGGAGGAGACCATAAAATTTTCTTCTGGGTTACTGAAATGTAAAATAAGCGTTTGCCTTCAATATGAAGCTTGACAGCATAATGCCTTTTTTCTAGTAAAATGAAGAAATTTGCTTTTTGTGATGGTTTTCACTTGGACAACAGAATAAAGAAACAAGCAAGATATAAATCACTTGTGTTTGATTTTTAGCTTGCAAGTACAAGAGCTTTTGAAAAAAATGGTTATCATACATCTGGTTCTTGGTTTTTTCTATTAGAATAAAATGTACTTTTTAAACATGGTATTTGGTGTGACATGAATTTTTTTTCAGGAGTTTTTAAGGAGATTTTGTGTCCCAGCATGTCAGTTTCATAATCTCACTCAGTTAATAAAGCTCAAATACCTGATATTGTGCAGAGTACCTACAGAAAGAGCACCTCTCTATATTAACTTTGCTAACCATGACTATCTTATAAGAAAAAAAAATGCAGTAGTGTACTGTGATATAATATTGTTCCTGGATGTTTTTGAATAAACTAGTTACCACTACCAGTGAAGAAGCTAATGGTAAAATCAGAATGATAATTTGAAGCAGTTTTATTTCTCTAAAGACGACAGAGGGATTTACTTTAGGCCTGTCAAACAGCATAGTGAGGGTTTTTTTCTGCTTACAGTCTTTTACTTCCAGTCTTTACAGGAAAATCAAAGGCATTCTGCTTTCTAGAAACATATTTTTCCTGTCATTCCCATATAAGACCCAGAACAGAATGAAAAAAAGAAGACAGACATAATTTCTGTCTTAAGTATCTTTCTTGCATACTTTTGCAAGTGAAGGGATGTCAGGATGTTACACTAGTGTAACAGCTCCTTACAGCACTGCAGCCCTCCTTATTAGCTATAGTTACATTTTAAAATATTTGTTTATTTCTTTGTTCCTATTTATGTGGGACACATAAAACCAGTTCAGAAGTAGGACATCAATAAGTGAAATTACAGTCACCTTTTGAAACCTAGGACCATATTATATTTCTCATAATCCTTTATCCTTGAGAAATTTTGCTTTCCAGCTGGCACCAAAATTAACCTAAAACAAATATGAAGTTTCTTGTAAGTTCCAGTGGACTGGTGTGTGCCTAAACTGTAAATAAGCAGATGTTTCAAGGTAACAGTGCTCTGTTTATCTTGTATCCATTGTCTGACCAGAGATAGCAGCCTTAAGGGGAGCTTTAGTTCACTTGTAGCTAAAAATCTTTGTGGCTCCCGGAGGAAGGGTTGGCCTGAGGCACTGTTATCCTTTTGGTGTGTAGTGGAACTGAAACAGGCATGGGTTTTCCTGTCCTCAGAGCAAGCTTCACACAGCTCCTGCCTATGCTGAATATATCCACTATAGGCACCAATTAAAAACGCGGGAGTTGAATGGTGGGTGCTGCTGCCTATTATCTGTTCCCAACAAACCTCTCCTGTAGAAAAGCAGGCTGAGTTAACATTCAGACAACGCAGTCAAACCCCCACACAACACCACAGCTGGCTCAGCGAGAGAGGCAGGAAAGGCCCTTTTTGCAAGGTTTTATTCCAGTTAAATATATCCCATGTGACTGAAAGGAACCCGGGGAGAGAGCAACCATGTGCTGCAGGCAGCTTAAGAAGGGGAAGGGGTTGGGGTCGGAGCTAAGGGCAGGGCAAAGGGGATCGTTCTCCAGGGGAGGAGGCAGCCACCAGTGGTGCCAAGCCAGTGAGGGGACAGGGAAAGGGGAAACTAGGGAGAGCTGCGAAACAGAAGTTCACGTGGGAGTCTGTCCCCCAGGAGGACTCACTCTATGGTAGGTAGTCACTGCTATTGCCAGGTCTGAGAGGAGAGATTTAATGAGATTTCATGAGATTCCATGACCACAGATAGCAGCCTTAAGGGGAGGTTTAATTAACTTGTAGCTAAAAATCTTTGTGCCTCTGGGAGGAAGGACTGGCCTGAGGCACTGTTATCCTTTTGGTGTGTAGTGGAACTGAAACAGACACGGTTTTTTCTGTCCTCAGAGCAAGCTTCACACAGCTCCTGCCTATGCACAATATATCCTCTATACTCAGGACCCATACAGACAAGGGCAATATGCACCAGGTATGTGCAGGTGCACTCCTGAGTGACACTTTTTTAGTTTGGAATTGCTTAAGACCCAAGAGGGCAAAGAACAGAAATTCTTTTGTTTTGTAGTTAGTCAGAAACCAGGACGTTTGCTTTTCATACTCTGTTTTTAAGGACTACTTAAAACTGTTTACCCAGGAATAATCTTGCCAAGTTCAAGGCTCTTCATTTTACACTGGAAATAAGTAATATGGATATTTAAATAAATAAATAAATAAGAGAGTAGTTAATGTTTTTAGCATGTTCTCCATGCTCTTTTGTACAGAACAAAATAATTAGTTAATCCTCTCATGTTGCCTCAGCACAGTACTTGGAAAACTGAAACTTGACAAACCATTTTCAGAGAACTTCAAAACATTTATCATTTAGTTTCTTTCTTTCTTTTTTTTTTTTTTTTTTTTTTTTTTTTTTTTTTTTTTTAAGAAACATACATAAAGGCTAACATTTGTATTTCTCAGTCTACTTAACTGTGAAGGGTTGATAATTCTGTGAACTGTTTGCAAGAATTGTACAAATCCTGGCATACTGAGATTATTGAGATTGGAGGGGACATTGCTTAAATTCAGCACAGAGAAAAATCATTGAGACAATATCAGTTTAATAGAGAAAATTTTACTAGAATACCCTTTGCAAGCATCGTTTTAGAAGACTCCATGGGAAATCAAGCAAATGTTAATCCACACTGATCTTTTCAGCTGTTCATTGGACCACCTTATTAAAAACAACTATTGCCCCTTGTGGAGGATCAAGTGACACCATGTCTGGAAATTTTTTTGGATCAGCTTTTTGTTTCTGTTTAACTTGTCTCTCACTTGTATATCTATTTGAGTTCTGGGCTGATTCTAACCTGAATGTGGTGTCCTGGGACCTGTAACAGTATATAAGCACACAAGATGCATATGAACATTGTAAGCTTCAGTAGCACTTGCCAGTTTTTCTGAGCTTGTGCAGTTGTGTTTTGCAGTTGACCTGAGGCTCTGATTCCGGAGAATCAATATGTGAATTATGGATCAATATACGGAGCAGATCAGTTTCAATGCTTTGAAACCCATGTTCTTGCCTTTACTTTTCTGTGTACCCCAATCACAAGTCAGGTATTTTTTACCAGTGATGAAGACAGAGCTCTGATCGGTTTTCTGTACACACTGCTTTTCCACTCCAAGCTAGCCTCAGCATCTGGAAAGCTGACATCTTCAAAATACCAATGGTCAACCAAATTTCATTTTGGTAACTCTTAAACTTTCCTTAATCTCTTTTCCTTCACTGGAAGGTGGAGCTACACAACAGGGCCTTTAAATGAATATGTAACTGCTGGCAGTTTATACTATATATATATATATATATATATAGGGTATAAACTGCCAGCAGTTACATATGTACAGTACTTATTCCTCAGTCTGACATTTATCATCCAGCATGGGTGCTGGTAAAAAATACATTTTCAAATCGTACACACTATAAATCTGGATATTATCACTCAATTATGTTTTTATAAATCCTGTCCTTGGAAGTTCAGGCATTTATATTTACAGCTGAACAAGTTAGTTCAATTTAAACTTTTTTAAGAGGTTTTGGAAAATTTGGATCATTTCCTCTTTTCTGTTTTTCACTTCTCATACCCTGCATTTCCTAACTCCAGCTGGGAGGGAAAAGTGCTGTGTTGCACTTTTCTATGCAGTATTTTTGGGCAAATTAAAAGCAGGAAGTACCAGAAAGTTCATAAAATAGCATATTCTTGGGAGATTTCTTATCCAGCTTTACAGACCAAGACATTTAGATAAGATCTGGCTATGCATTTACATTAATTTTCAGTGCCATTGCCTGGAAAAAATGTTTTATAGACAATGATAAACGAGATTAATTCTTCTTGAATATAATTTAGTTGGAATTTTAAGGTAATTATAAGCAAATAATTTAGTGGCAAAATAAATAAATTTAAATAAACAGCTCTGTTGCCCAACACAAATTTGCACAACTCCTGCAAGCTAGGGATTGAAAGCTAAACTCACTGAATTTTGTAGGTTAGTTTGCTGCTCATCCTTTGGGAGAGGTGAGAAATTGAGCCAACAACGTGTCAGTGCTCCAAAGCAGAGTATGAATCAGAAGATGTTCAATAATTCAATTAGCATGCACAAAAAACCATTGCTATACTATCTTAGTAAGAGTGTAATAATGATGTACATATGACAGCAGGTTAGTAATAAATACATTGTGAAAGTAATAAAGCCAAAAAAGCTGCTTCAGTAAATAACTGAGAATTTTATGGCAACTGGAGTAACAGAACTAAGTGCTCTGTGTACAGCTACCATTGATTCTGTATATGGATTTGTAGAATGTTTTGTCAAACTGATTATTTGGAAGTAAACTGAGAATTTTGGTAAATTTTAAACCAAAATTAGCATAGTACATTTGGGATCTAGTCTTCAAAGTCTTGCAATAATTAGTGCGTCTTTATTCATCTTATCACAAGAGAAGTTTCCACCTGACAGCCTCAGACTCTGATGGTTTCTTAACTGCCCTGAATTTAGGAGTTTTCATTAAATGCAGAAGTATTTAGATGTAACCATGGAGAATTTGCACTAAATTTGGAGATCCACTATAGTCTCTTTGGATTTACTGCTGTAAACTACGACTCCAGATCACCCCAAATTTGTCTTTTTTTTTCAGAAGAACGCAGAGCCATTCAGTGCTCCTTATTTTGACTCCCCACATACAAAGTGTGGCACTTCAACACTCAAATTATGCCTATGACCACAGGAACAGTTCCTTCACTGGCTTTTCTCATTATTTCCTTGACATTTGACCGCAGGGGACGACACTTCCCAAACACCCCCATGCAGGGCCCTGTCCTGAGGCCTGTGGAGAGCTGGGTGTCAGTGTGACCCCATTGGCATGGCCGGGCCCCTCAGCGGTGGCCACCACCAGCATCGCCAAGCGGGTGCCAAAGAAGGCAGCCCAGCAGCTCGGGGTTTATCCTCAGGGCTTATCCCCGGGACAGAGCCAGCCGTGAGGGCTGAGCCCGGGACTGCGTTTCCCAGGAGGAAGCGCGGTGCAG
Source organism: Pyrgilauda ruficollis (assembly GCF_017590135.1). Lineage (NCBI taxonomy): Eukaryota > Metazoa > Chordata > Aves > Passeriformes > Passeridae > Pyrgilauda > Pyrgilauda ruficollis. Next base: position 1,116,566 of record NW_024529155.1, on the reverse strand, counting down.
CGGGCGCGCCCCGCCCCGCGGAGCTCGGGGTTTGTTTCCGGGCCGCGGCTGCGGAGCGCGGCCGAGCTGCGGAGCGGGGCTGTGCCCTGCCCTGCCCTGCCCTGCCCGGCCCGCCAGCATGGACGAGGACGGGCTGCCCATCGTGGGCTCCGGCATTGACCTCACCAAGGTACGGGCTGCGCTCGGCCGGCGCTCCGGGGCTGCCGCTCCTCCTCCCCGGCTGCGCTGGCCCTGGTGCTGGGCGAGCCCCGCGTCCCCCCGGCTCCCGGCGCGGCCCGGCGGCAGCGGACGAGGGGAGCTCCCCGTGCGGTGACGGTGCCGCCCTCGCAGCCGGGAACGAGCGGGCTCTGGTCCTTACCTGTGTCTCCAGCTGTTTTCCTGAGGCGTTTTGCTGCAAGTTCTGCGATAACTTTGTATTTAAAGACTAAGCCGTTTCAAACATCGATCTGGGAGGCAAATCCTGTGCAAAGCTGTGTATTAATTTCTTTAAATGTTGCAGAAACTTTCTTTTTAAACGTAGTTTTCTCAGCAGAGAGCGTAAGGACAGTTCCAGTTCACCCAGTGATTCTTCCATGCTCTGTGCCACCCCACAGATTTCTGCTAAGGTCATAAGTGCAAATTTTGGAACCACAGAATTGAACTTCAGCTGATGCTGCTGTACAGTGCACAGGCTGAAGACTCGAGATAGTAGCAACAAAAGTCTCAGAAAAAGTCAGGATGTTTTAAGATGGCCATAGAGAATTGTATATAGAATGCACTGATAAATCAGCAGCTAAAGAAGAGGTGAAGACCAGAGGGTCACTGTAGTCACCAAAAAAGTGCAGCAGAATCCTGGCTGCCAATAATATTCCTTGTAAATCTTCCACTTAGTGACAATTTCATAGGCTAATTTCCTTTGTGAAAGTTAAGACTTAAAGCAGTTGTCCAAGGTTATTAACCCTGAGGCACTAAAACTTTATATGTAAACTTTTGTGTGCAAATTCAGTCTTCTGTAATGGTTTAAATAAAAATGACAACTTTGTGTTAGAATATGACCACCATTCTTTTTGGCAAACATAAGATTCTACATTTTAGTCTGAAAAGTATGTGAGCATCAAAACTGATTTGGAAGATAATTTTGGTTATTTTAGGGTAGTCTGGACTTGCAAATGAGAACAAGTAGGGCAGCCACTAAATGCTTAGACTGCAACATCACTACACTTCAGTTTTGGTCATGGTGTTAGTTGTAACTGACTGTTAATATGGCTGGCCAAGTTTGGTTTTCCTTCTGATTTTCAGGAATATTCACAATTTCATATGAAGGTGTTTTCTTTAAGATAACAATCCTTCATTTCTTGGGTCTTGTTGCCTTTTCTGTGTGTGCTGTAAATTCTCAGCTCTCGTGTTAGTAGATTTTTAGTGGCAAAGGATTTGTATGAATGCATATGTTTATTAGAAAATTGTTTGTGTATGTTTGCATTCATAGCAGGCACACTTAAGACAAATTTCCAAATAATTTCTTCTAAAAAACAGATATTTCAATCCAAATGTGAAAGTTGCCATTGATGTGTAACCTAGTTTTCTTATATTTTTTAATGCAGGTTCCTGCTATTCAGCAGAAAAGAACTGTAGCATTTCTAAACCAGTTTGTGGTTCACACAGTGCAGTTTCTCAACCGCTTTTCTACTGTTTGTGAAGAGGTATGTTTATTATTTTCCCAGCTGTCCCTTTATACAATTTTTAAAAATTCAAGAAATGGGAACCATTCATTTAAATGTTTTTGATGCAGTAATACTGGTAGCTTAAACCAAAAATGTAGTCTGTTTTCTGTTGAAGGTTTCTCTTTAGTAAGTGCTTAAGACAGAATTTCTCCCCAAGGGATCCACATGAACACTGATTATGCCACACTCCATCCCATTTTCTTAAACTTTTGCTTTTGGAACAGTCTTTGAACTTCTTGATACAGGGAATTTATTCTGAGCAGCTTCTTCTCTGGCTCTTACCTTGTTATGAAAGAGGGATGTCATGTTCTTGTGGTCCATCAAAACTTACTTTCAGATTTTATCACCTTTAATTTAAGAGAGTCATACGCTAAGCGCTGAATACAAATAGTTTTTATGTTGAAAAAAGGACATTTTTGGCAAGTGATTAGTATAGAACATGAAGCCTTTAACTTCAGTTTCCTGCAAAAAGAGAGAAAAATAAAAATATTTAGGATTAGTAAATTTATGTGATGACTTTAGAGTAAATGGAAATACACCAGACCAACAAGATTAGAATTGTCCACTGAACAGGACAAGAGTCCTCCTTGTAAAAAGGGTATTTTCTAATGTGGCTTTGAGGGTAACTTTTTTTAGAGGTTTTTTATACTTTTTCATTAGTTTATTCAACAAAGAATGCTATACAGCTCTAGGCAGCTGATCCAGGGCAGCAGTCAAATCCAATTAGACTAAGCCATGTAATCTGAGAAATTCTGTTACTTGTTGGTGAAGTTTAGAGCCAGACGCATGACAAGTATAAGATTTGGCTATTACATGAGTATATGGAGCTTCAGAGGAAAAAAAGTAATTTTTCCTAGGTTTTTAAACTTCTTGTAACTTGATAGGTGGACAGTGTAACTGCCTGATGATGCTGTTGTCAGTTGTCCAAAAGTCAGTTGTCGCCTGATATCAGTATTCCCTCTTCCATGGGCCCGGTGGAAATCAAAACACCTACATTCAAAGCCACCTTGAGCACACAGCAGCACTGTGAAGTCTGCCTAATAAAACAGTTATTAGTTAACCAAAATGTGTTGTCACTCAAGAGACTAAATAGTTGCTTTATATACTCCTTGAGAAGCTTTTCGTATTCATTGAGTACAGAAGTGTTTTTAATGTGAAAGGTCGCAGTGTAAGTCAACAGAAGCCAAGAAACTCAAAATCAGGGCTGACACCATCCTTAACTCTAAATTTCTTGGCTCTTGTCTAGTCAAATAGACCCATAAAATTGCATAATTGTCTTTTGTGCATCTTTCCTCCCCCTTATCCAGTTAAATGTAGGACACATAGTTCCTTCCAATAGGAACTGACTCCTCTTCATGAACAAAGGACCATCTGTAAACAAGTCAGTGCTCTATCCAAAAAGACTAACTCCTGTCAGTCTCCTGCTTTTTCTAGCATATTGGCAGAACTGCCATTTTCTTAGGGTGTTAAAGTTCTGCTTCAGAGCCAGGCAGAATCTTGCCAAGGTGCCAGAAAGCTGTCAGAATGGTACGTTATCTGCCAGCCAGCACTCTAGCCAACTTCACTTGGACAGGTCTGGTGGAGTATGGTAGTGATTAGTTAAAAGACTGGCAGTTCTTATGGAGTAATTTAGAAAAACTTAAGCTGTATTTAAAAAAAAAAAAAAAAAAAAAACAAAAATTTGATTGAGGTGCACCTGTCTGGCTAGTTCTGATTAATTGTGGATTTTGACTGTATAGGACTTTGAATCACCTGCTGTATTAATTATCAGATTTTCTCTTTGTATTTGCTCAGTTACATACACACACATCATCTCTTTTCATCTTCCACATTTGGAAAAAGCTTTGAAGAAAGATCTTTCGGTAACTGGGAGAGTACAGTGTGTCTACCATTATTCTCCAATTGCCCAAAGTAATACCCTATTTACTTTGGCTTTCTTTTGTAAACAGTCTATCTTCATTTCTGTGATTATATGGGAAAACCAACTGCAGAATAAAATTATTTAAAATTTGTACCACTGTAGCTACTGTTCTAAAAAGGGTTGTCATTGCTTCATTTATTTCATAATGTGATAATCTCATTTACACTGTACTCTGCCTTCAGCAGGGAGAAGTTAAAAAAAGTGATTTTTTTTTAACTAGCTGCAAACTCTTTTATATGTCCAAGTGCATAGGGGAGTGTTTACACATTCTAATTGTTTTCTGTTGTAGAAATTGTCAGCACTCTCTCTCCGTATCCAGCAAATTGAAACCACACTCAATATTCTGGATGCAAAGGTTTGTATGGATATAGACTTCATCTTCTAACAGTGACAGCCTCCTAGATTATATGAACTAGCTTCCTTTTTAGAGTCTGAATTGAGCAAATAAGTTTTCATAATGATTTGAAGAAGCTGATATAAAATCCTGATACAAAAAATTCTCTCTTTAACTCTCTTCTCTAGTTAATGCCTTACTACTTGTACTGTGTAACATTTGAATATGTAGTTGATAGAGAAGAAGGGAAACAACAGTACCTAGTGGAAAATTTGAGTTTGTTATGCATGTGAAACAGGAACGGAACACTTTTTGCCTACAAAGGCTAATAAGGAAATTCTTTCCCCCTTTGTGAAACAAAAGTATTTTTGTATGTTACTGGACTGTAAGGACTTCAGCTGATATAAGTAACTAGAGAGAAGCCTTGTAAATCCTTTTGGTATTGAAATGTGACCTGAACTAGATCTAAGCTAATGTAAATTAGTTTGATTTATCTTCTTTAGCTGAAATGACAAAAGGATATAATCTGTGGTCTTAGATAGGAAATATAGTATATCATTTACGAGGAAAAAAACACAACAAAATCCCAAAGTCAATCAATCACCCACTATAAAATTTTAACAAGTTCTTCTTGCAATAATGATGGAGGCAATTTCAGTTGGCTTTTCTGGGAGCAAGGGTGGGATATTTTGAAAGCGTTCATTAAGGTCTTTGTGAGGAAAAAATAGTGTAATAATACAAACAGAGCTTACTAATTCTTATTTATTTCAAAATATTAAGGAATTATCTGAATTGATGATTTTTGCAGAATTCTTCAGAATCATATTAAATCATATTTCCTTCAAATAGATTTGTGGTGTGTTTAATATCCACTCACATAATTTCCTTAAAAAAGTGAAAGATGTAGAAAATTGAAAAATTTGCAACCAGTCTCCCATCTGTTAGGTGATAGAGCTGTTCTTGCCATGATTTCTTTCGCTGTAAGGGAAGTAACAGAGATTGCATGGCTCTTGTGTGGTTGATAAATGCAGTAGCAAAATGCTGGGAAGGTGTGGAAGCCTTTCCTGCTCTGCAGCACTGTGTTAACAGTGAAACTTTTTATTGTAGAAGGCAGCTGGATAGAAAGATTTTTTCCCCAATCAAAATACCAAAACTAGGGGCAGAAAGTTACAATTTTACTAACGTAAAACCTACCTGGATAATAAGTTGTAAGCAGAGTGCTGCAGATTTTGTTGTACATGTAGTCTTACGAAGTGCTCATTGCTTATTTGATGATGTTTTTTACATTCAGTTATCCTCAATTCCTGGCCTAGAAGATGTCAAATTTGAAACATCCAGTGCAAATGTGAACAGTGTTACAAATGGTCCTGTGGCACAGGCTGCTACAGACCAGCAGACAGCTGGATCACCTCAGTCTGGAGTAAGTAGTGAAGCATAACTCATACCTTGAAGGCATAGAGCTCTCCAGGTCAAGTTTTTAATGTAATTTGCAGTAGATAGAAGAAGCAATTCTATTGGAAGTGAGCAATCACTGTAAAAGTCTAACACTAGGCTTTTCTCTACTGGCACTGTTTTAACAAGTGACTTCAAACAAAAAAAGGCTATACCTTTTATTAGCTATGTGACTTAAATAATTAGAACTCACTCAAATCTAGTGCTAAATTTCTCCTTCCTTTTCTTCAATCACACTAAAATATGAACATGAATTACATCAGGGCGCTGGGAAAGTCATGAATGAAAGTAACATTTCAAATCACATCATTGCAACTCTTTTCTCCTTTCTTCAGAATGTGAGCTTTTAGCTCAAATTGGAATTTCTACCATGCTTAATTCTAAAGAGTTTATTACGTTGAAGGTTTTCTGTATATTATCCTCCACATACAGTAAAGGCCAGCCTATTACTAGCAGTCAGCATTAAAATACTACCCCTGCAACTAACTTCTTGTCATTTTGGGGAATTTAATGTGTGTGATTGGTTGATTTTTTAACCCAGACATTTGAGTCCCATGATCACCACACAACTAAGTGAGGCTTTCAGGCCCATTTGTAGATGGATTTCTTCTCCCGGTTTCCCCTTACAGTTTCTCCTCATGGAATCCTCAATTATGATCTCTGCTCATTCTCTTATTTGGTGGAAGTTGCTGTGGAAAAGCAGTAGCTGGAGCACTCTGCTGCTTTTGCCTGCCTGTCAAAAGTTACACTGTAACTCTGATTTGCAGGCAGCAACAGGGGAGACCCTGGACAGCATTGCATATTCCAGCCACTTTAGAGAATGACTCACCATGAGTTCATTTTCTTTAAAATGTTCCTCCTCTCAGATATGGAAGTATATAAAGTATGTTTAAGTATATAAAGTTCATATATTTCCACGCTTTCAGGTGGTTAGTTTTGTAGAAAAAATAGAGTTTTCTGTGTTCTTTTAAAAGTACTAGAACTTCGTGTCATTTTTCATTTCATTTAAATTAAATATTTTCAAGGAATCTTTGATTTCATTACATTATCCTTTGAGTAATGATTTATACTCAAAAGTATAGTTTAGAAGTTACATGATATGTATGAAACATTTGTCAAGGAATCAAATATTTTGAGGAAAAAAGGCATTGGACTACTGGGGGAGATTTATAGATATACTCCTTATAAATATTTTTTATAAAAAGACTATTTACATTGAATACTGTGATATTTATCAAATACAACTTAACAGGGTTATTAGGGCATTTTTGGTTTTTTATGTGTTGTTCAATATCTTAAAATTGTATCTAAAAGTAGAAAGACACTTTTGTAACAGTGAACAACAAAAGAGCTGGATTTATGATTTCATACATCTAGGAAACCTCTAATTTTGTGAGTGTGGATCAGAATAATCTTGATGAGGAAGAGTTGCACTTTACCCTAAAATATGTAGTTTATTGTTTGGAATCTCTCCATGGGTGTGGTGTGTACATCTAACCATTAAAGGGTTTGTTCTTCACACACAGCAGAACAATGCACAAGAGGAAGCGTTACAGAAAACGGAGGTAGTAACAGAAAATGTCACAACTGTGGCCAAGGATCCAAGATATGCCAGATACCTCAAAATGGTACAAGTGGTAAGTCAGTTCTCATGTCATTTTTTTGGCTAACGTGTTATTTTTTTGGTGGAAAGTACCACACAGCTGTAAGTGAACCTTAAATGTCTAAAAACATATATTGCAACAGTAACCTTTGAGGTAGGGTAACATCATAATATTCTAGCACATCTTCTCTAATGAATTAATTAATGTAATATATTCCCTCAAGACAGCTTCTGGCAAGATCTTTCTACAAAATTCTTCTGGTAGACTTGTGAACTGAAGGTGTGAAATGTGTAAATGCAAAGTGATATTAGCCGGAGGCACAGAAGATGCCACTGAAAGTGGAGTTGTCCTGGCAAATTGGAGTAATTTCCTGCATACAGACTGATTACAGCCTGATTTTACTGTAGGGTACAAAATACAGCTTTGCAAGTATAGTCCAGAACAGGAGTACTTGATATTTCTGTAAGGACCAAAATGGAGATAAAAGGATTGCTTCATTATCTGCTTCCACTCTGGTTTCCTGTTATTCATGATGCAGGTTTTGTTTACATCTTTGTCTGTGGTCTGTGCTGCAGTAAGTTGGAAATAAATTATTGTAATCTCAATATTGATTTAATGCCAGACTTCAAAGTGGATTTGAAAGTGCTGGATGGTTTAATTACTTTGAAATTTTTTTTTTTTTGTGACTGCTAGAGGAGTGAGATCTCACTTTCCACATTTCTCCTGTGTACTGGCAGTTCTTGGTGACTCCTCTGCCAGTTGTAAACAGTGTGGTAGGAAAGTCAAACTAACATACTACAAATTAATGTGTGTTTTTGTATTTGCCAAACTTTTCTCCTTGTCCGGTCAAGTATTTCAGTTAGTGTCATTTATTTGCCCAAATTAAGCTTCTAGCTGAAGATTTGTTTGAACTGATAATTTATTTATTACTCACAATGTTTGTAGTATAAAAGAGCACCATTCTAAACTAAAAGTAACTCTTCCATGGAATTGTGACAAACTCATTTTGGTGGAGTGCAATTGAGGATACTAAATTCTTACTTTTTAAAATTTACAATATTCCAAGAAATCACACAAAAGCAGTACCATATTTGAAGATTAAAATTTAGGAAAGCATGAAGTAATTGTAAAGTCCTGATTGTATTATAAACAGATATTTACAATCTTAATTGTTTTCCTTCAGATAAGAAGCCTAAAAGAGCATTGTGATTAAACTTCAGATTAGTTTTGTGAATCTATGATATATGAGGGTACTGAGAGGATTCTTTTCTCGCAGATTTTAATGCACACAGTGTTGGAATAAAACATGCTCCAAGTGTGAACATAAAAACAATCCATTCTTAGAAGTCCTACACCAAATTCCCTTTGATTGAAATCAAAAATGAATTCTGCCTTGCCTGATCTGTCTCAATTCTGTTTTCACCTGGTTTGAATTGATGCATAAACAACTCATCAGTGACTTCTGAGGTGGGAAAAAGCACCCTAAGAGCAGTCAGGCAGGGGAAAAGCATTAGTACAAGATGGTGTGTAGACACACAATCCCTGGTGTCCAAATCTGTACTAGAACAACTGAATTTTTAAACCGACATGAAATACTCAAATAAATATTCAAAATATTCACCTTTGTAATGCACATTAGTTGTGAAGTACTGAGATACTCTTTTATTTCAAGGTATTACATTGCAGCTACTTGAGTGACCTTTTTTGACATTGTGCCTGATAGATTGCTACAGCTATGTAGCTGTGTGTGTGCTGTTCCACAGTGCTCATGCACAAGCCTTGATTGTGATTCTTACCTTGGAGCTGTCACTAGAATCACATCTTGTTCTGGAACATTAGTCATGCCTGCCCTTTATTTTAGCACTATTTTACTTGCTTTTGGACAAAAGATAATAGTCCTACACCACTTTTCATTTAGAATTTCTTAGACCACCAGTAACTTTGTCCCTTTCAAATCAGAAATTGTATCCTCGTTTGGTTTGGGGTTTTTTTCCCATATCCTATATTGGCATGGAGTGATCCAGATGGTGTTTCTGATGGTTTCCAGCAGGAGATGGCAAAGCAACAAGTTGCCTTTGAGCAACTATAGTGGAAACATAGGAGCAGTTTTTTGGAATGTATCTCGTGAGAGGATGTGGGTCTTGGATATGTGATCCAAGATAAGAGGATGTTTAGGTGTTGATGAGTAAAATAAAGTGCAGAAGCTGTGGAAGGACTCTCAGTAAAGGGAAGGAATTTTTTTAACATGTACATATTTGGCTGATATCTGTCCACAAGTCACAGAAGATTCAAGCCTGACTGTACAAGCAGTTGTATTCAGAGAATTCACTTTTAAATTGTGCTTCTGTTCTCATGTCCTGTTTGCCTTTTTCTCCATGCTTTTTAGACTTCTCCAGCTTTTAGCACTGCCTCACGAGATCCTTCTGGAGTGGTAGCAGATGCACTTCCCTGGTTTTCTTCTCTCTCTTGGGTACACATACCTTCAGCATGCCCACGTCTTTCCTAGCACAACTTCTCTGCTGTCGTTGTGTTACTTTGTGCTTTCTCCACATTCTTACCCATACAGATAACGTCAGCTTCATAATTTTGTGTGCACAAATTGCAGTTATATCTATCCAGTCTTGATTCTCTCTCTTCAACTTTCTGTAGATGTTTTGCCATAAATACAAGATGGATTAAAAGGACCTTTAATCTCAATCATTTCTTGCTTCTAGGTTCACATTGATGGGAACTGAGATTAATGTTCTGTGCTGTTGTTTGACAAGTGACATGCATAAATTTATATGAAAGTGTGGTTTAAAAGTACCTGTGTTATTTAACTCACTTGTTTGTGTCCAGTAGTTTTATATTATTCTTCCTCCTGCTACACAGGGTGTTCCTGTAATGGCAATACGAAACAAAATGATTTCCGAGGGGCTAAATCCAGACCTTCTTGAGTAAGTAATTTGTGACTCCCAGTAGGGCTGCAGTGCAACTGTGTGTTTAAAAAACTTGGAAAAACACGTGCTTAGAAGAGGTTAATCAAGGTGTTCTGAGCTATAGCAGTGACAAGCTAGCATCTGACAATGTGCATTTGGCAATGAGGACTCAAATAAAAGGTCAGTAGCCATTTTCAGTGCCCTGTGTAGACTATGAGGTTTTTCCCAGATACTTGATTTCAACACTCCAATAAGAAATTGTCATTACTGTAGAGTAGTAAGAACAAACTCAGTCTTATTTTGTTGAATGCTTGAGGGACAACACAGTTGTTCCAGATTCCCTCAGTAGATGTAGTGTACAACTTGACTTCAAAATTGACAGCGTAAATTGAAGTCAGCAGTTCAGAATTTTGGCTGTTGATTGAGTTAATCTGAAGTGAAGCCTACTAAGAATAGATAGTAACTTTTAATGCTTCTTGTCTGACCATAAATGTTAATTTGTTAAACTGATTAAAGTATTAACTTTCATTCTTACATTATAGACACCAAAATGTTTGAAGTATTTTTGCATTCTTTTCAGAAACTGTCAGGGTATTAAAAAGTCCATTTTTCATTTCCAATGAAGTCCTTTTACATTTTGTAAAGGCTTATGCAGAAACTAGCTACTTGTTAAATAAAATAAACCTGAAGTATCATCATATGATGAATGACTTTAGCTCCCAGTTTACTTCCTGGTCTAGATAAACTAAAGTAGTTATTCCTCAGTTGTTTTCTTTACTGATTGAATGAGAAATAAAAAAAAAGACCCTGTGCAAGTTGGAGATAGGTTAGCAAATGTGGGTTTTCTATATGTGTGTTAAATATATTGTATTTTTTGCTGTGCTTTCAAGTCCATACCTTTCTATAAATGCTGCTATTTCTTCATGTTTGGGTGGATTTTTATAATAGATAAAACAAAAAGATAATAAATTAAAATTTCAAAAGCTGTTTTTTAAAAAGTGTCTGCTTTTGGATTGCTATTTTGCATTAAGACAGAAACGTTATTACTGTGGCTTGAGGCTCACAGAATATGTTTGGCGTTAGATCTCAAAATCCATGTTCAAAGATCTGTGCAACAGTAATGCTTAGCCAGATTTTCTTCAAAATGTTATTGGTTTGAAAACTGGTTAAAGAAAGCTAATTATTTGGCAAGGTGCATGATGTGGAACATGTTAAGGTATCGGAGGTGACTTCAATTTTCTTGCTGTCGTGATACTATAGGCTTCTTCTTTTATATGTGTCTTGCCATTCACCCTGTATTTTCTGGGTCTTCAGCTTCCTTAGGTCTGCTCACTCAGTCCCAGAGAAAATTAGGAAAATGTACCCAGGGCTGTGTGCTCAGTCACTTACTGCAGACTCCCCCAGCTCCTTGCCATTGGCTGAGCATGGGTTATTTGTGGCTGTAGATGTGCTAATTCTCATGATACAATATTGTTTCTACACTCTCCTCTTGGCTTTTCCACCTCTGTTAATGCTCCTCTCTCAACTTTTTACAGTGTTTGGTAACTGCCTGTTCTATCAAGCTCCCAGTTTACCTATCTTTGACTTTTGTTTCTTATCCTTCCTCTCTTGCCTGTCTTCAGTTCCAGAAGAGTTTGTCCTGCTCTCATGAGCTAAAGGAATTCAGCATCATCTTCCTCTTCTTAATAAATGAGAGGTTTTGCTCTGGTCTCTGCAGATCACGTCTTTGCACAGCTCTTCTGTTTTGTCATTACCATGGCAACAAGGAATAATATTGTGAAGTGGTATTTGCATGAGAAAGCAAATGCTTTCTTCATTTGTTTTAGAGGTGTGCAGTGGGGAGGGAGAAGGCTCTTCTGCAGTTCTTTCACACACTTCTCATCTTTGCACCAAAAATGTTTAGGAACACTTTAAAGTTACCTTAGGGATTCCCAACAGAGAAATTATACTAAACAGAACTAATGTTGGAAAAGAAATTCTATACTCCCAAGATAAATAAGAACAGGATGATTAATACAACTGTCAGCTTAGTTTAAAATGCAGTATTTTATCCAAGAGATGTTAACTGTCATACAGGAAGTGAGTTTCTCTGAATGTCATTTTCCCCCAAGTATAATTATGTTTGTATTTTCTACCTCGCTTTCAGCCTTTATCAGGCTCTGTATTGCTTGTATGTCAAATTAATTACATACTTAGGAAAGAGAGTCCATGGAGAGCCAGCATCTTCAGGCAGTAATGTCTTAGTCTTTAGATGGCTTGCTTCTCTCACCTTCATTTCCAGTAGATTCCCCAAGCAAACATTTTGCCACAGTGTTAAGATCCATCCTAAATATTCTCTTTAAAACTAAATACAAGAGGTCTGATCATTTGTAGTCAATAAAAATCCCATGGCTGCTCTTGCATGTCAAATTTAACCCAATGTTCTAGCCAAATTCCACTCTGAGTAATTCTTTTTTGCTTCACTAAATTATCCCTGCAGTTTTAGTTGGATACAATATTGTTCATTTCCTGTCTTATTTTTTTCATGTACTATTTACACTGCTCAATGGTGTACAGAATGTTCCTTTCAGCCCAACCTCTGAAGATTGAAAAAAATTGAATTAATCATTATTGCCTGCTTTCAACTCTTTCTACAAGTGTTTGCCACTTCTTAATGATCTGTCATCATTTCTGATGGCATCAAAGGTGTGCATTCATACTGGTGTCTACAGAGTTTTGATGTCCAGTGAGTTACAGATTCTAGTGTTTGCCTTCCAGTTGTAGGTGAAGCAATAGCACTAAGGTGTGAGTTTGTGAACCATAAACAGTTAATGTGTTAAATGTTGTGGCAATAAAGTGCCTGCAGTTGTTGTGCAAGGACAGTGGTGTTACGTGCTGAGCTGCTTGTGCTCTTAGCTGGATTTACAGCACACAATGTTTTTGTTGCCTGCAGGACCCCAGATGCCCCTGTGCCTGCCTGGGGAGATGATGGCAAAGCAGAAGACAGTTCTGATAGTGAATCTTCATTCAGTGACTGAAGAGACTGATTCCAACCTTTGTTAAGTGCTCATGAGTTTGGAGCTTTGGCAGACAATGGTTTTCTGTGGATCACACAGATGACATGGTTTGTCTTATGGTGTTTTTAAGAACTAAGATCCTCTGTGTTCTGTTCTGGAAAGTTTGAACAGGCAGCATGTTTCAACCTGAACCTTTCCCCCATGAAAATGAATCATGAGATCCTTGCAGTTTTTATGCTGGATTGTGTCAGATTCTTTTCTGGTTCTGCTAAAATTTACTTTGTAGGGCTCTAAGAATTCCACACCTCTAAACCTCCATGTCTCTAAAATTGCGTTCTGGTCATTGTTAGATTTTCTGTGTAAACATTTAACCTATGTTGCCTTCTTTCTGCCTCTTAACTTAAAGGTAAATTAACTTTGGAAAATGAAAGTGTTTCATTGATAAGCTGTACCTTTTTTGCAATATCCTGTGTTTGCAGTGATGCAGCAAGAATTACATATAAGTCAGCTCTCTTATGGTGATGGCAAATCAGTGATACTCAGATTTGAGAAGAACTAAAATACAAGTGAAAAATATATTAAAACCCATTTTGAATCTATTTTCAAAGCATATACTGCTATTCAGTGCCACATTAGAGTCTGTATGAAGCTGTTAAAGGAACTCCTGCTCTTGAAGGGTTGATTTATCCAATTCAGGTTGCAGTGTTGTAGAAAGGTACAAACATGGCAAAGTTGGTTTGAAAATGACACAGAGAAAAAAGCAAGGGACTGGGAGATCATTAATGGAATCTCACTACTTGTTCACTGCTGTGTGGGTCAGTTGAAACCATTTTCTGACTTCATTGGCCTTACTCGAAAGACACTGTGGCTGAACAGTTTGCTTAGGATGAGAAATCACCTCCAGGTTGGTGCCTTTGCTGATAATTTCAGCAAAGAAGCTAAAATTCAGCTAAAATAAGGATAAAACTACCTTGGCACCTCTTGAGGCACTCATTGAGGAACAATATAAAGAAATGCCTGATGTGCTCTGAAGATTCCCCTCAAAATTACTTGATGTACTTCGTGACTCAAAAATTATATTTCATTGAAGAGTCTTCTTTAATACAGTTTGTTGCACATGAAATCCTTTGCAATTTGTTTGAATTCCCCAGATTGTTGTGATTATACCAGAATGCTGTGTGCCAGGCAGTCAGTAACTTTACGGTATTTCACATTCTTGCTGTGACCAAGAGAAGACTAAAACTGAAGCTCCAAGGGTATAAGTTTGTTAGCCTTTATGACTGAGTCAATACCTTCTCTCTTTTATTTCTCTCAGTTATTTCTGCCACTTCAGTAGGTTACCTGGTGTTTTTTTTTTCTTTTTCCTGTAGCTTAAGCATGGCTCCCATTTCAGCCTATTCAGACATATTTATGCTCTCCATAACCTGTAAATCAGAATAATGCCTGAATCCCTACAAAAGCATATGTGCACTAGAGAATGTTGAGAGATGGTATTTCAATGATGGGTTAATTGCTATTGAACACTTACTTAAAAATGTACTTAATAGCTAACACTTGGTAAAACACAAAAAAATATTAACATATTAGCAATAAGTATTTCAAATGTAAATGTGATAATGTTATTTCAGAATGTATATATTGAAATACTCATGACTTTTTAAAATCTATATTTGAAAACTCATTTAAGCAGCCTGTAAAATAAAAGCTATACTTTGTATCCAAAGTTATGGTTTCATTTTATTCCAATATCTTGTTCTAAGACACTGAAAATTCTTCCAAAGTCTCTGCAATTCAGGTTTCTCCAGAGCTAACTTTGCTGATACAACCTGCTAGCCTAAGGGGACAGTTTTGGAAATTGGGGTTTGGAGTTAAAGTTAACCCATGGCGGCACTCTGACTGCAGGAGAACTGAGTATCCCAGAGCCACTGTTCTAAGAAGCAAATTTAAGGAAGGCTGAAATTAATGTGCATTATATGTTTGATATTTTTGAACTGACATGGACCTATGTAAGGAAGTAGCATGATTTAAAGAGTTGAATTGCTACATAGTAGTTTATTATTTTACTAAAGAAACAAGCAAGGTTAACAAAAGACAGTAAAGAAGCAATAGCTTCAGTTGTTTAACATTCTAAAGAACTTATCATATAAAAAAAATTTTAGTTTGAAAAAAACATCTTAAAATCAATTGTCTTTTACACCACTGCAGATACACTTTTATGTGGAATGAAAAAGAAAGCCTCTGGCCTACAAACACTTGTTAAAATAAGGGATAATTAATCAATAATTATATATGTCACGGAATAACAGTTTCATTAATAGGGATTGTGAATTTAGCTGCTTAGGAATTGGATGATCTTTTCAGGGTAGATGTTTACTGTGGAGTACTGCAACGCTGGTAAGTTTGCTGAAACATTAAGAAAAATCTTGCCACTTTGTCTCCTCTCCCAGTTAAGTGGTAACGAAGTCTAAATGTCTGAATCGTGAGGAACTGGGGGGGAAAAGGATAAAACCATCCCTTTTTACATTCAGTGTCTCAAGACCATAGTGCTTCCTCTACCTTTGGAACCTCTGACCACTTTAGGCTCCTCTGCTCCTAAACCCATGCCTTTGCTCTTAAGCTGTAGCCAAATTCAATCTGAGATGTTTCAGCTGACACAAGGAGCTATTAAATATGGGAAGGTTGGTTTGAGGCTGAATTATGTCAGCTGTGCTGGTGCTCCTTGATCTGCAACAGCTTTCTAGAGATGTGGTGCTAACCCAGCAAGTCCTTAGGACTGGAAAGTCCTTAACCGCAAGCTGAATACTGTAAGCGGAGAATATTCCAAGGCGCTCGTTATTTGCCATCTGTTTTGGAATAGAAGATGGAGGGAGTATTTCAGCTTGGCAGCACAGTAATCAGATATATGTAATACTTTCAAGGGATAAAGTCCATTTTTAAGAAACTTTTATTTTTAAAAGCTTCCAACAGCAACGAACTTTTAAAAGATATGGTACACATTAAGAAGTGTCAGTAATACACATCTAATATACACCAATTTTGCGTGGATTTGAACTCATCATCTGGGGCAGTATTACAACTTGTAGGCATAAAAACTGCTGCAGAGTGTTGGTGGGATAACCACTGAATGCATCTGTTAATACTAATTATGTACTACTGGTAAACCGTAATTCTGGTAAACTGTATATTCTTAGTTTAAGCAAACATTTTTAACCCCATCACCATATTCCTCATTCTGCAGGTGAATGGGAGTGCAGAATGCATAATGGTCAGTTTCTTAATGGTATTACAGGCATTTTAAATGTATGTAGATGCTCTTAGACTAGATGCATGTCTGTATTTTTGTAAGTAAAACCTCAAAACCTGTCAAAGGCAAAAACAACATCTGGACATGATAACTTTATAGTGAAGTCCTGGTTTAGCAGTTGTAATCATTAATCTGTTTCCTCTCAAGTATTCTGTTCAGCTACATTTGAAATGAAAATTGGTGGTTCTTTTTCCAAGCTGAGTCTCTTCCTCTCTCTTGTTTTTCTTTCCAGTGTGTGTTATTTACACCAGTGAGTAAGTGTATAGTTTGACGTTATGTGAAAAAAAAAAAAAAACCAAAAAAAACAAACTATAGCCTGTACTTGGAAAAAGAGAATATCACTAAGATCAGCACTTTGAGCTGTGTGTGATCAGGTCAGTTTTGCTTTCCATAGTGTTACATAGTAAGAAACTCAAATTCATCATGGGCTCAATCTGTCTGGAGATTGTTTTTTCTCTGAAAAGCCAGACAGAGGTAACAGTCTTACAATGAGTTTGTCTGCAGAACGGGACGTGTATTTTCTTTTTCTGAAAATTTGGCATCCTGCTGTCTGAAATGCCTGCACTGGTGTCCAAAGTGTTCCTCTCCTGGTGCTTCATGTGATGGGGTCTCCATTCAGGGCACTTTGCAAAGCACAGGCCAAACAGGAACTGCCAGCAGTTTTGTCTGTGCTAAAAGTCAGTGCTGAGTGCCTTAAGGGAAGATGTGAGGAGCACCACAGTGTTCCTGCAGTCCCTTTTCCAGCCACCAAGGCTTCACTCCAGCCAAGAGCAGAGATTGATGTTCAGTACAAAATTGCAAGTTTGTTGGTGCTTCCAAAAATAATTTCATTAATTTGGGAAGCTGTGGATATTCCTGCCTAGTGTTTGGCTCACTAACTTTGCTAATACAATATTGTTTTAAGGGAGTTCCATGGGCTTGTTCATTATGAGGGTAACGAAGCAGAAAATTCAAATAATATTCCTCATGCCATACAAAAAATGAGTGACAGCAACAGGCTTAGCATAGGATATGTCAAATTCTGAAGAAACAAGTCTGAATAGCCATAAAATAAAATGCACGTCATTGGGTGAGGACAGATGCAGCACAAAGCACTCAATTTTATTTGTTTAAAAAAAAAAAAAGTTAGATCTGTGTCTTGACCTTAAACTAATGGATTATTTTCTCAGTTTATTTCCCATTTTCAGGTTAATGGGTGGAAAGGAAAATTCTGAACATTCACTTTGCAGAGAGTTGGTTTGCTTTGCTTCAAATTTCAAAACTGGTGCCCTCTCCCTGAAGGAATGAAATGGTAAATAATAGTATTCTCTGATTTAGGTAGTACACTCTTTGCCTCTCAGGCTCTTGCATATTCTAGAATATGGACTAGAAATCCCTTCCTGGGTTTCATTATGGCCTCCTGCCCTGATCTGTGGAATCAGAAGTTGTAGTAAAGTAAATGCTAGCCCAGTCTTTCACTGGAAGGAGCATTTCAGAAGTGCTGAAAATACAAGGCAGAGCAAAGGGATCTGAGAGTAATTTTTGACATTTATATGAAAAGTTCTTTTTATAGGTGATTACCATCAACTGTTTGGTAAACCTTATCCTTAAAGTCATTTGTAGGGGTGAGAAGTTGAGTACACGTGAACCAACCTGCTGTGAATAATTGGACACTGGACATAAACTTCCAAGGCCTGTTTTAAATAATAGCTCTCCTAAGAACTGTGATGATCCTTTTGCTTTCAAGCAAATGATCTCTATAATGTTCAGTTGACTCTATGCTCCCAGCAGATTGCATAATCCTGGTGTGATTTCCTATATGGTAATCCTGGACCTGGGGAATTCTTCCTCAGTGAGAGCCAAACTGTTCACAGTTAACATCGTGCAATATTGACCCTGACCGAGCCCCGGATCGGGAGAGTGCCCCCGTGCTGCCGGCGGTGCTGGCCGCAGCTAGCCGGGACACACCTTAAGGTCAGCCGCCGCCGCTGCACTCTTTACTATTTCCCAACAACTCTTTGAAAAAGAACAATTCTGTGTGCTGAGATGATTCTTTGGTCTTCAGGATCCAGCTGACCTATTTTTAAAGTAGATCAGAAGTAGGGAGGGAAATGAACCGAGAAAATTAGTTGTCTTTTTTCTCAGCTGTTTCATCATTTGCTTTTCCCTCAGGGGACAGCCTGTATTTTTGTAAAAAACGGATTAGGTGAAAAACAGTTCATAATGCTTTGTCATGTGTTGTTTAGGAAACTGATGTTAGATGCTTGCCTACGCAAAAGCATATGTCAAGAAGATTATTTCAAAACAGCTGAATTCAGTTAGAATATCATGGGTGGGATTTTATTAGTAGTATTTTTGTTACTGTAGCTTCTCCCTGCCTCTTACTTGGCTTTTGTGTTTGCTTCCTCTTCTGTTGTAAATGTGAGGCTTTGTTGCTGTTCTTTCAGCCTCCTGGCATGCTTGCTCTTCAATCATTGTTGAGCTAGCCTATTATCATATTTGTAATCAAACTGTCTTTTGAGCTCTTCCATTTTACAGGATAACTCTGTGATGCTTTCTGCGTATTTTAATTGTGAAAAGTGTTTAGCTTGTTTTACTGTGGAAAAACCCTCACTTTATACACATCTGTCCTTAGTTTCCCTCAACTTTCAGAACCTGTTGGCTAGTTTCAGCCACATTTGGGTAGGGACGAGAGGAAGACATCCCAAAGAGTAGGGTTCTCATGGATTTGATAAAAAATAAATAACCAAGGAGAGATGGTGTAACAGCATTTGTGCTGAAGTATCCTTAGCTGAAACCTTCTTATACCCCGAGTGGTCCATGCCACAAAGAGGTGTTACCCAGAACCCCATTCATGCTTTTCCCCTGAGATTGTGCCCTCTCAACAGAAGCCTTTAACCCCCTCTGGTTACAGCCCTAAACCCAACTATAGGATGGTCACCTGGATTTTCTTTATTCAAGCCATGTGTCAGTCAGCAGAACACCACAGCACTGCTTCATCGTCAGTGAGGTCTGACTAGCAGATAGACCCCGAGGTGCAGTAAACAGAGCTTCCTTTTTTCCAGGGCCTCCTGTAACGTTTTATGAGCATAAGGCAGTGTGGCCTGCTGTAGGAAATGCACAGGTGAACTTGCATCTTAGAAACCAAAGCCAGTCAGGCACATGCTCAAGCTTCCTAGCAAGTCAAATTCTGTTCACTTCCCTGAACTTCTTGCTCTAAGTATACAGTTACCAGAAAACATTTCAAAATGTGACCAGCTTGGATCAGGAGACATGCCATGCTTTTGTGGTGACTGGAGCCTTGGCAGAGAGGACAGGAACAATAGGACAGTTCTCTTTGGGAATTATTTATTTTGTGCTCTTTATTGTGCTTCATATGTTACAAGTGGACCATGTTGTGCTGGTGTTGTGTAAGGCAATCCTCAGGAAATCAGGTGGGAGTACAAACTTTCCTTTCGCCGTATAAACAGAGTGTATTGCATAACTGAACTTGTCTTTCTGATGTTAGGGATGTTTTTTTCCATTTCAGTTATGTGTCTATATCGTCACACATAGCAGCCCACCCTGCACAAGCTGTTTTCTCCAGGCCCCGTCCCTCCTGGGCATCCATCCCTTCGCTCCATCACATGCTGTTGCTCTCCACAGGGTGTCCCGGCGTTGCAATGAGCATCAGCCACCAGCAGCACCAAACACAGCTCCCCGTGGCAGGCCCCAGCTGGCTGCTGCTCCCTGTGTTGCTAATCTCACCTCTCCCGGGGCCTGAATTGCTCAATCTTGCCCAAATATTTGACACTGGATTCTTTTGTCAGATGCCTTTGCTGGGACAGTGTGATAAGTAATGAATGGACAGGCTGTCAGGAACAGGCTTTGCCAGATGACACACAATGGGGCTCTGCTGACCCAAAAACGACTTCAGGAGCCCTGAGCCCCACCTTCCCCGAAAGGGCTTCCTTTCTGAAAAGAGGTTATGGTTTGTTTGTGTGTGTGTGTGTGTGTGTGTGTGTGTGTGTGTGTGTTAGCTTTCAGTACATCTCTGTTGGGCAGCTCACCTGCCATTGCATTCACACACTGAGCACACAGTCCAGCTAGAGCCACAATTCATGTCACACAGTCAACTGAGGTAGCAGACATGCCATTTTGGATGCCATATTTTGGCCATTTTCCAGCATGTATCTTCGCTGTGGGAGACTCCTTATCACAAAGGAATCACCTGCCAAGGGAAGGCCCTGTCATACAAGAGAAATTTAGGATCAACAGTCATTTGCTTAGCTGTTCCAGGTTTTTTATCTGTCAGTTGCAAGCAGTCATCACCAGTGCATTTCATGTCCTTTCTTCAATGCACCTCAGCTTAGCTAGAGGATAGGCAAAATTTCTGATTCTAGATTTGCATAGCAAATTCACTTTAGGGGCAGTCTTTACTTAATACTTGTGCTTGATCTTTTTCTCTCTAGTTACATAAGCAAACACAGTGAACTGTGGAGAAAAAAACCCATTAATTGATGCTTAACTTCATTATGGACAGAATATTTATCATCAGATTTTGGAAGTTTTTATTACATGAGCTCTTTCATGTCACAAAGAAAATGCATCCACACATACACATTCTCACATTCACACTCCTAACTTGCCAGCGTGTTTATATTTTCAGTTCCAATTTGTAACACTTCATCTGTTCCTGAGCAATGCACATTCTTTATTTATGTTCAAGATCCAAGCAAACAAAATTCCTTCAAACATCTTTTTGAATCAGAGAAGAAATGACAGTGAAAAAAAGCAAAACAATTAAATTCTCCCCCATTTATATGAAAATTTTACTGAGGCTTGTTTTGTTACATAGTGTTATAGTGAAAACAGATGATATTTGGAACTTGGCTTTGAAGCAGGCCTCCCTTCAGCCTCCACAGGCAACCAGACATTCCCCTTCTGCACATCACTTCCAACAGCTCTTTCGTGCAAAACATTTCCCTGTTTATCCTCCAGACAAATTGCATTTGCTGGTCTTAAGTCATCTGTGTACTAAGAAAAATGATGTGTTGTCAATCCCAGACCACACTCCTCTTTCTAAGTCCTTTCTTTTGTAAATGAAAAGAAGAGGGAATTAATTAGTTGCACTTCTTTCTTTTCCTTTAAGATGTCAGGGTGGCTGCAGTGGGGTCAGCTGCTCGGTGGACAGCGCAGTTACAGAGCAGCAGATACAATCAGCCTGTGTGCCCTGTCTGATGCCCAGGCTCAGGGAGCACAGCTCCAGCAGCTCTGCTGACACCAGCAGAGCAAACCCTGCAGTTACCTCCCCTAATCTGTGTTCTTTGTAAAATGACTGTGAACTGTTTAGCAAAATGTTTAGCTTGTTTTGATAGCTGGACTAAATTGTAAACAAATGGTAACCGCATGTTACTCACGGCAGAATAATTTTGCTTTTTTTGGTTTTATGACAGCATTTACACAGTATTTTTTGCAACCTTAGTGACCTACATGAGGTTTTTGTCTACAAGGACTACTCTTTTTCTTTAAAAACAAAGAATTTAAAAAATAGATTATGGCAGATTTGGTTTTTTACTATAGCAGCTGGTAATTTAATGGAAACCACTCCCAGTAAACTTCTTTGGTGTTTTCAGAGATCAGAAAATCTCTTCTGCTGTCCCAAGGGTCTTTAACAATACTCAGTGGAAGTTCATTAAGCCAGGGAGTGATGGCAATACACATTACTATTCTCCATAATTCCTGCCATCACAAACCATTTTCTGGCTTCTCCTCACCTTGCTGTGAAGTGGTTTTTCCTTTGGTTTACAGTGGTTTTTTATTCAAGATTTGGGAAGAAGGGGGTACATTGTGATGAAACCTTCCGTAAAATCACTGACACCATCACACTGCAGTTACAGCTTTGCCCTATTTGCCTTAAGGCACAAGCCAAGACTGGATGGTTCTAGATCAGGAAAGAAGAAATGGAGAAGGCAAAACCACATAAAAGCTTTTCTCCTCCATTCAAGATTCCCAGGAGAAATCACAGATATGTTAGGTCAGCCTTACAAAAATTGTTCTTTAACAAAACACAAGTAAAAAGAAAAAAAACAAGACCCAAAGGGTGTTCAATATCTGAATTATTTCATGGTAGTGTTGGGAAAGCAGTAGCAGAATAATTTTGTGGTTCAGTTGTTATTTTCAAGACAAGACAGCTTTGTAAAGTTGCATGAGAGGGAACAGAAACTTCTTGGTTAGGATTTGTAAATAGAAAACATGCTAGAGCTGCTGTCCCTTTCCTCTTCTCCTGGATCATAATTCTCAAGAAGCTGCCTGTAATTCTCTTTGTAAATTGTCTGTGCTGCACGTGAAACAAGGAAGGAAGAAATGGGAGGAAAAAACAAAACAATAACAAAAATCACAAAAAAATTTGTTGAACAAGACCCAATAAAGTCAGTATTTTTGAAAATGTTTTATTTTCAAGGAGGGACATCTCCCATTCTTGATTCTCTAGTGTATGAGGAGGGGATGGTTACAGCTGCTTTAACCACTATCAGCTCCATTTTACTCCCAAGATGACACACTTACAAATTGAATTTATAGTTGACTGCAAATATAAGAAACACCAGTGCTACTATTTCTCAGTGTTTCTCTGTGGATTTTGTGTCTTATATGTTGAAGCTTTTTCAGTAAAAGATACAGACTACAGCACGAGCAAATGCTTCCTTTTCCCCATAGTTAAATGAGTCACTGAGATTAAACAAAGGCTGAAGTTCAGGAGTCTGACTTAAGAGTCTCTTCCATTTCTACTACCCCTAGTGTTTTGTCTTACAGGCTGTCATGTTTTTTATTCCTTCTAAACCCTTTATGACACTAATGTGCATAAACAGTCCCATGGCAATAGCAGGAATAATATTTAGGTCTCTAAACCAGAGCTTCTATCCATACTCCCCAAAAGAATGTCAGCTCTGAGCACAGGTAGTCAAGATGCCATTTGAAGTTCCTGCCACCTCTTACACTGTGATGGTGAATCTGAATCTGAATTGCAGCAGCTTGATTCAATTTTCAATTCTTTTTTCTTTTGCAGGAATGACTGGAGCCCCTGGAGAGGAAAGACTGACCTGTTCCTCTTGCTTCCTCCAGCTCCTTCTTGATGCCTCACTGACTTGCCTAGTCCTCTCTTTCTATGCTTCTCCTCATCCCCTGCATCCATTTCCTGAAAAAGGTCAGAAAAGTATTTATAAAAATTTCAGACCCACTTAAAGCAGATTTTTAGACCTGCCATGTTCCAATCATTGGGATGAAATATTCCAGACCAGGTGCCCTGCTTGGGATGATTTGTTTCTGAAACTTCTGATTCAAAATTCTTTCTTGAGAAAGTTAGGGGGGAAAAAAATTCCATTTTTTTTCTGTATTTTTAAATATTAATTTTTAAACGTTTCAGTGTTCTCACATTTAGATCAGAGAGAAGGCCTTTGCCAGGCAGCACCAAGGGCAGGTTCTCTTCCCCTGAGGGAGGGCAAGACAGGAACTGAGGCTGGTGGCAAGGCAGGAGCAGAGCTGCTCAGCACCAGCACAGTCCCACAGACCATGCAGGAGGAGAGCTGGCAGGGTCCAGACACTGAGCCCAAGCTGAGCCAAAAGTCCAGATCCATAGTGGTGAGGTAGGTTTGAACTGAAGTTGACTTTGCAATTCACATTCCAGTCCAGAGAACACTGAGTCATTGCACATTGATCACCAAGCATGCTCGTTGTGTGAAGGGAGCCAAGCTAGAAAATCAGACCAGAGGTTTTCTTCAAGAATTTCAAGACTGGTGATTGGCCTCCTCAGTTATAGCTCTCCTCCCAGAGAGGTCCAGCCCCACCAGAACTTTGCAATCTTCAGTAAAATCTTTGCAAGCTCCACTTTTCCCTTTGTGCAGTGAGGATGGTGCCCCTGGTAGCCCCCAGCCTGGCACCACAGCAGCAAGAGTGACAGGGGGACAGGACCTGTGCAGCAGCCCACAGCAGGGATTTCCCTGCCCCTTTCTGGTACAACATTTTCTGCTGAGCTCCCCTCAGTTTAAATACATAAAAATACCATGTCCAAGAATGGTGGAAGTAATGGCTGCCCTGCACCACCACTCAGGAAAGATAACAAAATTGGAGCTTCCCTATGGGAATATAGAGCATAACTGCAAAATAAAACACAAATGGCACTGCACTTGCAGAGGAATCTCAGACTATACTGTTGCACAGGTAGTTTTAAAACTGACAATTTACAACTTGCATTTTTAGGGGAAAAAATGCATAATGGTCTCAAAGCCCAGTTTTGGCTTGAAACTGTAATACGTATATGCAGCAGAGACTGAGAGAAAAGGGTTGACTCACTCTTCTTGTGTGAGGAGGGATAGTGTGGAAAAGACACCAAATAACACCTAATAAAAAATAGGCAGTGATGCATATAAACTAGATCTTGGGAAGAGGTCTGGTAAAACTTTATTTTCTGGCACTAGTAGTACGCCCTGAAAGGCTGTCTGAATATTGGAGGGGTTTCTTGACAGAAAACGGAAAACTCCAATTGTAATAAAAGGAAATATTTTTCTGACAGAGCAACAAAAAGGTGCAACATCTGATGTCCTGATAAATATACCCAATTACCACAGGCACCTACAATGCATCCTCTAAACACATTTTTTTGGCTGGTGAAGTGGAAAAATGGGCAAATTTAGGATTAAAGAAAATTCTATTCCACTTTGAATGTCTGGAGAGTGCCTGAACGGTATAAATTGTGTATCTTGGCCATCTTCAAATATATAGGCAGGCATTTGAGGCAAAGTGTTAGAACTGCATTTCCTCAGAGACAAAACTCAGTTGCAGCTGTCAGTAAACTTGTACTTTTCCATCTGACATGGTTAGTAACTTGGATTCCTGATGAGGAAAAAGAGATAGTAGCAAATAATTAAACACAGAAATGGTGACATATGCCCTATATGGTAGGAAATTTTCTCAAATTGGTTAGGTGGAACCATGGAGATATGAAAAATTCATGCTTCCCTTATAACAAAACACACAAACAAACAAGAGGTCTACC
Source organism: Pyrgilauda ruficollis (assembly GCF_017590135.1). Lineage (NCBI taxonomy): Eukaryota > Metazoa > Chordata > Aves > Passeriformes > Passeridae > Pyrgilauda > Pyrgilauda ruficollis. The sequence goes on along the minus strand of NW_024529155.1, from coordinate 1,091,327 downwards.
AAAACAACTGTCAGCATGACTCTGCATCATTTGTCTGAGCACTATGCGGGCAATACCTTGAGTTCCACAATGGTGAAGATGTTCATCTATGTTTGTGCAGCTATTTTGTGTTCAGTGAGTTTCAAAGATTTGATGGAAAAATGTAATGGAAAGCTCTGGGAAAAAACCCACTTTTTAACCAGTTTTCTGGGTTTGAAAGACTTAAAACTACTTGCAAGGAGGTGTAATTGATATGTATGAAACTTTAAAGCAATTATTTTTGTCATATTCCTTTCAGAATATTTTTGTCACATTCCCTTTAGAAAATCCTTATGGTCAGTGAGAAATATTTGTGTAAAGCTGTTAATATCGCTTTAATGAAGATATTATGTATTTTTTTTCTCTTTATGCTATACTGTGAGTTGGTTTGGCTTTCTCTTTCATCCCAATCCTGTCTTAAATTCAAAAATAAGAGTAGAGACACTCATATTTGTTCTGCATATGTAGCTTTTTAGAATAATTCACACTTAATCCAGAAGCATCTTATTGCCAAAGAGGAACTGAATGATCAAGAGTGCCCAGACTTTGTCTCGTATTTAAAACATGCATATAGGAAATATCAAGTCATAGAATCACAGAATGGTTTGTGTTGCATGGAACCTTTAAGATCACCCAGTTCCACTGCCCCTGCTGTGGGCAGGGATACCTTTCACTAGACCAGGTTGCTGAGAGCCCCATCCAGCCTGGCCTTGAACTCTGCCCGAGATGGAAGTTTGTGCCATTCATGTCATGTGATTTTCCCTATTTTAAAAGCTGCCAGTCTTTCTAGTCTTTATTAACACCATCAGTCTAAGATCTGCAACATCTGCTTATTAACCAGCACCCTTACAGAAAAAAAAGGCTTGTCCTTGCAAAAGGATGGCTTGGATTGCGCACTGGAAGGCATTTCTGATTGACAAAGTTCTGCTGATTATTGCATTCATTCCTTTTCTCCTCTATGTAGAAGATGGTTTGCCACATGGTGAGAAAGGCTCGAGGAAAAAGTGGAACCCTGTGTGTTGCAGATATGAACTTTTTCATCCTTTCCATCTCTTGCTCCGGTCATATACCCATCATGGCAAGAGAGAAGGAGAGAGAGCAACCCTGACCAGCAGGATAAAAGTTCTTTGAGGTCCCCAGTAGGTAAGGGTAGAGCAGAAGGTGTGAGCTCCAGCTGACCAAACCTTTGTCCTACACCAGCACGTGTGGACGTGTGGCCAAAGGGTGACTGCTCCAAAAATGTTCTTGGTATCACCTGTTTTAAAATAGCAAGTATAATAATGCCTGAGCTGTTGCAGAAGTGCAGATACGCTGCCTAAATAGAAATTACTACGTCTGGCAGTTTCAATATAGTTAGGTGAGTATATGGCAAAATATGAAATTCTAGATGTCATGTGCGGCAGGGGCTTTCCTGCTGTCACATCATTATAAGGACCTTTAAAAAGTTATAACATTAAATTTTCATTTTTGTTTTCCTTAAATGTCCTAACTGGGCAGCATTCAGTTCCAAAAGCGTCTGGTTTTGGTACAAATGACTCATAAATAAAAACTTACTGTAGAAGCTTTAAAGCTGGCATGTAGTTTTCCACAAAGCAAAATCATAAGGACCTTACTCTCAAAGTGGTGCATCAAATACTAGAGTAAATACACAGGGTGACTGGGGGAGGGGGATGGAAGATAGACAACCACCTCAGTGCAGAAAACTGAATTTAAAAGGTGGGGGAATATTCTTTTTTTTTTTCTCCTTGTTTCTATGTTGCTTCTTTTAGAGGGCAATCTGTCCAAAAGTATTCAAAAATTCACATTCAATCCAAACTAATTCAAATTTGAAATACTTGCATTTCTTTGTTACTGTTTGAATCAGAGATACAAATGCTGGATCAAGGACACGTGTGCTGAGAGGTGCCAGCAGAAATATGGCAGACAAGTCAGTAAGAAAACTTTAGTGATAAAGAATCAGATTTTGCTGCTTTATGATAATAACTGGAGACTGGAAACAAGCCTTTGAATAATTTCAGATTTTCCACACTTCAGACTTTTCCAGCCAGTTTATGGTTCCTCTACTTTAGCCTTCTGCTAAAAATAACAATAATTACCTCCCACTGATTTTAATCCACCAAAGGCAGGAGAAGTTGGAGTCCTCCTGCAGGCAGGCTGCTGGGAATTGCCAGATTTTGAGCTGCCCTTTGGTCTAACTTGCAGACAGCAGAGCTGTACCTGAGATTTATAGAGCAGTTGTACTAGTTTACTAAGGTAAGTGTTGTCAGGAAGACACTGGAAACAGCAACAAGGAGCAAGAATGGGAGCTGAGAGGGGAATTAATGACAAGTCTTGCACTGTAACAGCCTCCCATGCCAAGACTGCCATAGTGATGAACTGAAGTGAGGACCAAGGCAGCAGTGAGGGAGACTGGCTTTTTTCCATGGTGCCCAAGAGTGGCTCCTCTTTGGGATTTTGTCCTTCCTGTGCTCAGCTTTCACAAATGGCATGAACCTTTCTGACAGCTGGGAGCCCACAGGTGTCTGTCCCAGCCACAGTTTTATGAGATTCCACTGGAGACAGCCCCACATATCCATCCATCTATCCATCCATCCATCCATCCATCCATCCATCCATCCATCCATCCATCTCACAGCAGGCTGCTCTCTGCTCTGCTTCTCATCAGCTGCTGCTGCCTCAGGCCATTCAAGTTTTCTGCTTCTTCAAAACCGCAGCTGAAACCTTGTTTTGGTGAGCTAAGATAAAGTCAATGTAGCGTGGTTCCATCCTTCCTGCCACTGTTAGTCTGGCCAGCCATGGAAACACCTGTCCTCCTTCATGTGTCAGCAAGCCTGTGGAAAATAACCTCACTGACCTCTAACTTCAAAGAGACTCAGGGAGCAAATTTTCTTTCCAGTTAAATGGAGTGAATCGCTCAAATTCTAATTTCTCACTCTTGTATTTACTGATCTGTCAGCATATTAACATTTTGGAAATACACTCTGTAGACTTTCAGCCATTTTTTCAAAGACATTACATATCCAGTGCAAAATAAAGCCTGTTTTCTCCAGGTAAATCATTACTCATCTATGAAAAACCTGTGTTATTTCTATAAGTTTCCTGCAGGCAATTTGCAGTAGTCATTTAGGCAGCAAAGACAAAAGATTGTGATCCCTGAACTGCATGCTGTGGATCAAACTCAGTGAAATACTTAACTGACTGCAGAAAAAAAATTTGTTCTTATGAAAAATAATTGACAGAAAAAAATATTCCAAGTCAGTAATAATTAAAAAAATTAAAGCAACAGATTATTGCCAAACTGCAGATTTTGTCAGGAGCACAGACTATCAGTGGTTCTGAGGATTGCTGTGATGACTGGTGGTTCACAAACTCTCCTTGGGAATCACTTTTCCAAATCATAACTGAAATTATGACAACTTTTAAGTCCAATTTGCTTTCTGTATAGCAGGCAGAAATATGATATCACTGTGCAATTATTCACATGTTGTTTGGTTGATTTGGTTTTGTTGGGGTTTTTTTATCTCTAAGGACAACTGACATTCTGTGTTTTTCTCTGGTGAATGAAAGCAGTGTCTGCAGCTAAGACTAGGTATGGATTTACTTGGATATGGAAATATTGATGGGCTTGAATTTCCTTTGAAAGCTGAAGAATGCTAAGTCAGCATTGTGACAGCTGGGCCTCTGCTCACGTTTTGAACAAACATTGTTTTGGATTCCTGGGCTTGACTGATTCTTAGGTTTATATTTATTTTGCACTTTGAAGTTCATGTTACCAGATAGGTGTTCCTGCCTCTTTTTTCTCCATTTTGTTATAAATAAACAAATCTCAGCATCATACAAAGTTCACAGAGTTTATGGTTTGATTTTCTTCATTTGGTTGGCTTGTCTCCAGAAAAATTCTTGGGTTTAGGTGTATTCACTCAGAATTAATGGACTTTTCTGCCCAGATTGATGCCACTTGTTCCTCAAAAAGCCCAAAGTGATTCCTGTAAGGACATCTTTCCTTTTTCATCTCATGAGGTGTAGCCTTGTGTTATCACCCCAAAAAAATCTTCATTCCCAAGGAAGACTTTCCTTGGCTTTACTAAAAAGTCTTATACAGTACTTTCCTATTCTAGGGAAATCAAATGCTGGTGGCTGACAGTGCAGATTTTTGTAAGAAAAGTTTGTCACCTACGTTATTTTGCTTCTTTGTGACAAGAGCAGAAGGTTTGGCACTGAATGGCATTGCAACATAACAACATGGAACATAACAACCAGTGAGAATCTTTGCTCTGCTACTTCCACCCTTGTGCAACAAGACTGCAAGATCTTTGAATGATGGCATTAGTTGCTCTGTTCACAGGGGATACCTGTGCCTCATGGCTCTGTTCTGAGCCTGCAAGAGAGCTTAAATGCTGAGTAAGGGAGAAAGGCAGCTCTACTTTTCAGAATGCCCCCTAAAAAAAGGCAAGATTTGAAGCCCACCTGTTTAGCGGCCTTCCAGGGCTTCTCCCATAAAAATATTGAAGATCTGCTGCCCCAAATAGCTTCAGTAGTCAGGAACTTAGCAGTTTTCATCCCACCAGATAAAAGAATTTTCCCAATCTAATATAATCACAGTGTTGGTCTGTGGAGTTTGGGTATGCCATTAAAGCTGATATACACTGATTTTGGCTATCTGTTCTCTAGTTTTCTGCCTCCATTCAGTATAATTTTAAACACAGAACTGATTGAAACAATTTTTTTTTAAAGGGAGAAAACAACCATTTGGAGATTCCATTTAATGAAACCAAGACAAGCTTCTACTAATTAGACTACATCTGATGGAGCAGTATCAGTCACAAAAAAGGATAGCTTTGAAATTTTCCATCCAGGAGTCCTTACTGTTGCACCTGGATACATGGTCCAGAACATATTTAGATAGTTCTGATAGGTACCTGTGAGGTAAGATATGTTTTTTGACACTGCTCCAACAGCCAAGTCAAATAAGGAGTCACATGTGCAGGCTGGACTGACAAAGAGAGCTGTCCCAGACTTACACATCTGCAGCCTTGCCTTATGAATGCTAAACCCTTGGCCTGCCAGCTTTGCTGGTCATTTCCACACTGCTGCCATGAAGGTATCAGCAAGCTCTTTAAGGAAGCCTGTAGTTTTTGGCAGAGTGTAAAGGAACACAAAACATTTTTTGGCTTTGGCTCTGGGTCTTCTTGCACATGAATACTTGTAATTGGTCTTGCTGTACATGGAGCACCATTTCTGGATAAGAAGTTGGATACAACGATAAATGAATTGTCAGTTCTAATTTGCTAATTAACCCAGTGTGTCAGGGTGAATAGCCCAGGGACCTGGTGCCAACCAAGCTGATCTCTGTGATACCCTTACTGTTATGTCATTGTATAGTACAAGTAGTTTATTCTTTCCAGGAGAAGCCGTGTACAGAACTCATGGCCAGTCATTCAAACACATGTAGGGGCAGTGATAAGCCCATATAAATTTGTACAGCTGGAGCCAAATTTTCATTGATGCATTCAACTGCTTGACAGGTGATGACGAACAGAAAACAGAAATTACACAGCCCAGCCCCATCAGTAACAACTGTGCACTGAGTACTCCAGTACTCAGTAGATAAAAGTAGTGTTGGTAGCCACTGATTACCTGCCTCACAAGTTGCTGTCAACCAAAACCAGTAGGCAACAGAGCTTTTTCTGCAAATGTCCCTTGAAGGCATTGAGCAGATGAGCATGACAGGAACAGAATGTGGTTTAAATTCAAGCAGCATGGGAAGATTCCACAAGTTTTTGATGCTGTTGAATGAGTTCTCTTGTAAACAACCTTCTTAACATGGTAGATGCCATGTAATATGGTTAGAAGATTTTGTTTTCCTCCTTAGGCCAAATTTCCCCCACCATGACCCCCAATATCTACTCCTTCCCCTCCAATGAACATGAAAAGGGCAACTGCTCAGTCTGGTTTGCCATCTCCCATAATTGCACCATTATCAGGCATAAGGAACCCATTAATGTGGAAGAGGTTTTGAAACCAAAGCCTCTCTTTTCAGAACCCTGATCTAGGAATGCTTTAAGGGTATATGCCAGCTCAAGAATCAGATTCATTTTGGTTCTGGGAATCAAACCACAGCCTCTGAAAAACAATGGAATTCAGGAATTCATGTCTTGTTCCAGAAAGTTAAGCAACAACCTCAGTTTTTTGCTAAAAGAAGGCTAATAAGGCTTGATGTAACATCAGAGGAGCTAATTCAGAACTAATAACAATACCTAATTTTTGAACTATTTATCCTTTACACAAACAGTTTCTCACTTCATAATTTTCTTCCTTAGGGCCTTCTTTCAGAATATCCTACAGACAGTTGTCCTACTTAGCAGGACACCCCTCATATTCTTCCAATTTCCAGCTACCTTTAAGTATTTTCTGTCTGAGAACATTTCACCCAAAGAATCCTCTCTTTCTGTGGGGGATGCCAGATGTCAGCTGCGCTATGACCTGCAGAAAGACACCTGGGCAGTCGGATGATGGGCTTAGCCATTCCTGCCCTTTTTGAAACAGCACTGTCCCTTTGTAGAAGTAGATGTAGAGAAAGAATGAGCTGTGTACGAAGCAGTGTGTTATGGGCAGAGTTGAAAGGCAAAGGAGAACCAGTTTTTACTGCACCAGCAGAAGAATTACCATGAACAATATGTAGAACAAAAAGCATCAGCAAACAGGACATGATCTCAAGGGAGCAGACACTTCCATTTATATTTCAAGTTTAAGAGGATCCATTATAAAAATAGTTGCTCACATCACTGTAAATACAAATAGAAGATGTTCCCAGCTACTTTGACTTTTATAAGCAGCCAGGAAGTACCAGAAGCCTAAATCACTCCAATTTGTTCTAAATCTTACGTTGCAGCCCTAATAAGCACTCACAGCTAAGGGGGTGGGGAAAAAGATGACACCAACTGGAATTCTTTAAAAATAAACCGGTATAAAAATGAAGTAAAAAAAAAAGAGTGAGGAAAAAGGTGACAAAAATGACTAGGTTTCTGAAAGGAACTTGCACTGGAATTCATGTCCTCTTTGCAATCTCCGCTGTGAACTTCAGCCTCTATAGCTTCCTGCCTGTACCCTGCACAAGGAGTGTCTGGTGTAGCTGGAGGCAGCCCAAACAGAGCCAGCTCTGTGCGCCTCTTCACACACAGCATTGCAAAGCAGAACACCAGCAGTAAACGAAGTTGTTTTAGGAACAATGCCTTAATTACTAGTGGATCAGCTGGCCTTTGTCCAAATTTGTGCAAATCTAAGATCAGTAAGGTGGTTAAAAAAATATTTTACAATCCTAGGAAGTTAAAGGCACAGAAGTGGCCATAAATGTTAAAGAGTAAAACTAGATGTTGAAAAACAGACTCCCCAGATATGTTGGACAAGAGCCTATAAAAGCCTTCAAAAGAATTTTCTTCAAAACACTATGAAAATTAACAGGAAACGCTCTATAGGAGATTTCATAATCACTATAAAGATGTTGTTTGGCACTTTCTGAATAATGTGTTCTTTTGTTTAAACAAAATTATACTGAAAATTCACAACAACCCAAAAAGAAATGATAAGGGCAGCAACAAACATACTCTAAGGAGTGGGTTCAGATTAGCAATAAACAGTGGTTTAGCAGTAGACCAACAGAACAGTCTCCTTTGTGGAGTATTTCATAGATGAGCATTAAATCCATAGGCTTGGTTGGGTGAAGTATCACTGCACATTTGATTGATCCTAACGCAGGCCAGTATAAACACTGGTAAGAAGAGCTGTCTTCACCCTTTTCTGCTAGAATCTCTGAACTCCTGATCATCAACAGATGTTTTAAGAATTCATTACATATTATTTGGTGGGTGATCATTTAGCTTGAGGCTCTTCCAGTTGCTTCAGCATAGTTCTTTTCCCTTTATGTCTCTTCAGACCAGTACTTGTCCATTAGACTGACCAGAGGTTTGTAGATCTGCACCTGTTGTATTTCCAATTTCACTGGTTTTCTTTTTGTTTTTCTTTTTTTTTTTTTTTAATCTCAGTGACAAGCACAGGGCTCCTCACTTAGGTTTCAGTCTTCCCATGCTTCTTTGAGATGTATTTCAGCCATCACTTAGCTGCTGGGAATGGAGAACCCATCTGAATCAAGCAAATCCTCCTTGCACCTACCGTGACACCCTATTCAGAGTCTTCTACATGACACTGTGGACAAAAGCAGATAACCTCAACCATCTTGTGTAGCTCACCCCTCACTGTTTCATTACAGAGGCTCTGTTCCTCTTCTAGTCTGCGATTTTGCTGGCAAAAATCTCCCCTGTGTTCCCTGTGGGACTGCCAAACAATCTGGTGTCTTCCCACCAGAAGCTATCTGGAGACCTTTAGAAGCAAGAACAACCTCCTGTTATCCCAAATTCTACATTGAAAATCCACAGAAAGGGAAACTCCTCCTGCTGCAATCTGTGAGCAGGAACCTTTTCTCCAGGTCCTGGGACTGTGGTTTCAATATAACTTGACTCCCAAGAAACCTATCAAAGTATTGATCCTTAGTGTCCAGAAAATGGCAGAAAAATGCTTTCTCTTTTGATTCCTCTTTGTAATTTGATGTCATTTAATGTAATTTTTTTATGGGGTAATAATGGTGTGTCTCTATGTTTCTTTATTTCCACTGAGGCCAGAGATAAGTGTCATGTTCATTTCCACAGATCTTGAGGCAAAATCCTACCTTTTCCTTCCCTCTTTTCTTAGGGGAAGAGAGGTGAGGGACTCCTCTCTTTCTTACCCTTTCTGTCAGCTTCCAATCTTTTGCCCTATTTCTCAGTCTGTTTGCCTTGAGAGTAACAGACAAAACTGCCCCAAACACACAGGAACTGCTGCTTCTGCAACACGCTTACACAATCCAGGTGAAGACCCATCTCCAGCTGCCCTTTGAGGAAAAGAATCACTAATTCCCCTTTTGCCTTGCTGTCTAACTGCTACTGTGATTTATGGGATAGTTTCAATAACCCATCTATGGTATTGCTAGGATTTTGGTTTCCAAGACTTCTGTTTTTTCCTAAACTTCTTTTCCAAAAGAGTTACACGCAAAGGCAGAGTTTCTGCTCTTCCTAGAAATCCATGAGAGACTTATCTGTCCCCAGTCCCGAGCTGAATGCCTGATGCCCAGTGCTTTCTGCTCACTGAATTTAACTGAGTGGTCAACCTCCTTTCACCCTTCAGCCCGACTCAAGAAGACTCAGTGGTCTGCCGGATTGCATTTTTACTCCAGAAATTGTTTTTTATTTGTCTGTTTGTGCCTTTTTCCACGGTGAATTTTTATCTGACAGTGCAATGAACAGTTTCCAATCCTGTCTTTCTTTAGTTTCCTCTCACTCCTCTTTAGTCTTAACATTGTTAAATATTTTTGCAACCAGAAGGTATTTTTGGAGTGAATATACTGCCATGACTCTCTGTTTTCAATGGCAACGCTCAGTTCTGGCTGCCACGAGCAGACACAAGATGCCATGTAAAACTGCAAGTTGATTTTTAAAAAACATGATTATATAATGTTGTACCATTCCTTTTGGTTGAAATTCCAGGAAAGTAGCGATCAGGATTTTGTATTGCCTATCCTAAACAGTAAGCATGTTTTAAATTCAGTTCAAGAGTAAAGAGCTATGCTAATACAATAATAATCTTCAAATTTTAAAGCTGTTTGGCAAGGAGGGGTACTGAAAAAATGTCAGCTTCACCCTTTGACAGCACTGGCAATCACCCTTTAAAATCTGCTATAATACTATAATTACCCCAAATATTTGGTTTAAACACTTTTAAGCTAACCAGCCATGCCAGCTGTAGGCAGGATCTCAGTTGAGAGTTGATTTTGGTCTGCAGTCAGGTCAGAGAGCACCCATGACTTACTACCTGCATATGTTCAAATTCCCCAGACATCAGATTGAGACCACAAAATGGAGAAAAGTAAGGCTAATTTGTTGACTGTCATGAAGAAAGATGATTTCTGGAACAGAATCACAGAAACCACATCCTAATACTAACATACTGGGAGAGCTGTTTGCCAACACAATTTGTGTGAATTGAGTATTAGGTAACACAGAAGGACAGAGGACAAAGGGAGAAATAAGAAATGGCGCCATCTCCATGCCACCAAAACCCAGAGGAAACCAAGCCAATGGAAAGCTTCCACAATCCTGAGAAAACAAGTGCTTGCTGAAGCTTGGATCCTACTTCCTCAGTTGCTTCTAAGACTGTTACAGCTACTTGGGGATGTCTCAGATCTGGTCACAGTGCCATCTTCACACAGTTGCACTGAATTTCAAATTAAATGTCATTAGAGGCTTAATCAGAACTATATCCTGTTGTAGTTGTGATATTAGTTCTGAGAACTCAGGTCTAAATACTTCACTTTGAACTCTCAATTTGTGTTTCTTCAGTAAAAATCAAGCTGGGTTTAAGGAGCAGAGGCAGAACAAGCAGAGTCTTAGAGCTTGGTGTCTCCTTCAAACTGCTTACAGGGAAATAACTTATTTTCCAAATTCATCCCTGAGATTATTCTGCTGACACCAGAATCTATCCAGGAAACATCCCCAGGCTCTGTGAACAACATATGCACTTGCTCAACAGAGGAAGAAATACTAACATTTAAAGTCAGTAGAAGTCTTGTAATTTGATTTTAGTTGGTTAAAAGATCACTTTTCCTTCAAGTGAAGCTTATCTCCTGTTGAATTTTTTTGTATTGTCAAAGGCTAACTAGATCTAAAAGGCTAATAGATAAGAAAAGAGGGATATTTCATCTGGTGCAATTTCTGAACGTTACATTTTTGCCTGAAGAGCAAGACCTATGTCAACATCCTTTCTAAGTAGTACACAAGATTTTATGCATAATCCCGTCGAAATTTCAAATGAGCACAAAGTTCTATTTATAATTTTTTAAAGGGAAAAAAACCCACAAATTGTTTTATTATCAAAAAATCCTCTTGAGCTATTCAAACCAGAAGAAAAACCTCCCTGCAAACCATCTAATATGTTTCAGCCACCTGATGCAGTGTGAGAGGAAGGAAAGACACCTCTTTGCATGGAGATCCATCAGCTGCAGCTTCTGCATCAGCTAGCAGAGCTGCAGAGAATGTTCCTGCAGGTCTCATGATGGAAGTCAAAATGTTCATCAGAGAAATCTTTGAAATGTACCTATAATGAGTTTTATGAGTGTGTGTTGGGAGAGTGCTCGTGGAGTAAGAAAGTTCTACTGTGTTAAAGATGTCTATCAGTAATGAATCACTCATACTTTGTCAGAGCACTTTCTATTTTTTTTTTTTAATCCATACAACATTTGGTAGGAGTTTCTAGAGAAACATCCATGCTGCCCAGCATAGTTTATTTAAGACTGTGAATGCTAAACTTGCATAATTCCAGGTAAGATAATGTTCAGGAGCCTGCATTATTGCTACACTTCACAGAAGACAATGCTAACTGTTTTGTTAGGCAAGGAAATAACTGGAAAAAAAGACATTTTACATGTGAAGTGCATTTTTAAATAGATACAGCAGCTACCTTTGAATTTTTTTTACAATCAGCCATGTCACTTTTTCTGGGTGCAGACTGGATGCAATTTTGAAATGTTAAAATCTTGTTCTTTCTAGATTGTTGTCTCATGAAAACAAGGTCTACATTGTGTCCTAAAGCCCCACTGCAAACTGACAGGATTCTACTGAAGCAACTGAGGGAAATGTACCTTCTTTTTGATAGGGTAGGAAAAGCTTCCCAGGAGAAGTGGTGTAGTAATGAGAGCTGGATGTCAGCGTGTGCCAGTGATGACTGCAGGCTCCTCTGACTCAGACAAATTAATTCAAAATTAAAGTTGCTATGAGACTACACATGGCAGTAGCAAAACATATTTACTTAGATGAAGGCAGGAAGGGATGGCAAAGAAACTTAGATCCGATTTGTTTTCCACAAAGGCAAAACTCATTTAACTGGACCTCCAGACGACTATTAAAATCAGCTAAAGCTACCTACAAAACTACTGTACTTGCTTGCCTGAACGTGGGAAATAAACCCAAATTATGTGGGCTGCTAGTGCCATCTATTGTGTATGGGGAAAAATACAGATACCACATGTAGGACTTGCCTATTTTCTCCTTAAGATGGGAGAAACGCTCTTTCTGAATTATATTTACCAATCCAAGGTATAGCCAAAGCTCATTAAATTGCTGTGATTGTTTATAAAATACAGCATGTATTTTTATTTCTGTGTATTGCAGCAACATGCAGAACTCTGACCACTGCCAGGCCTCATCATGCCAGTGCTGCTTGTGTCTGCACGTGTGACTGTATGGGCACTGGCACACACACAAATGCAGTGAAAGACAGACCCAGCTCTGACAGTTTTTAGTCAAAGCTACAGAAAATTTATGCATTAAAGCCTATTGCTACTTGCCCACATTTCTCCCAAATAAATGGGCATTTACTCATCTTCCAAGGAAACAAATATTATCCCCACTTAAAATACATGCACCATGCTGCCATTCACTGTCTCTCAGAGGAGAACAGCTCTTCTAGCCTCTTCCAGAGACAATATTTCCAGTGGACGTTGTAAACCACGGGGAATCAACCCCACACCCTCTGCAGTCTGCAAACAGGTGCTCTAAAGCCTGAAGACTTGTGAAAATGTGGTCAATATTGAGACTAAGACTGTATTTGCAGAGGAGTTTTAAATACCAAGCTCTTGAACCTCTTTACAAAATTCACTCTGGAATGTCCAGAATTCACTGATGTGTTGCCATAATCCCTCTAATCTGCTTGGAAGTTTTGCTACCAGTATTAAGAGCAAGAAATAAATACCTTGACGTCAAGATTATTGTACTACTGTCAAACATACGTTGCTGTCAGAGGTAAGGCAGTATGCAAACTGAGCAGACCAGAAATTTAAGTTTAGTTTGCCTTAAGAGAAAAGCCAGTGATAAGGTCATCACTAGCTCAGTGTGCACTGGAAGGCAAAGCAGAGCAAGTGACAGTGTCCTAAGACAAAGAGGGTTTTAGGTATTTTGAGTTGATAGAGTTTCATCCCTACACGATCTGGAACTGTGACAGAGACCACAACAGTGGTATTTCACCTGCAGATCAAGATGCAACCTAGAAAAATTAGCTTTTGCACTTTTGGAAGCAGTAGAATGATTTAGCATAACCACTAAAAATAACAGCAAGTATCATGTGATTTACTGGAGTTTATGCAAAAGGAATTTCTCAATCACTCTTGATGGGCTGACAAATAGAGAACATCATGCAGAGTAGATGATGAAAATATTTGTAGCATAGCTTCCAGCAAAAAAAAAAAAAAGCTATTTATTGTTGCTAAGAAATATGAAAATATAGAAAAGACCTGTAGCAAAGCAACAGAAATGTGCTGTGACATTGTCTGTGCTAACCTCTAGAAAACACTTGCCTGAAAAAATTAAAGTGCAGTATTTAACAAGAGTCAGCCACAGCTAAATTATACCTTGCTAGAATATTATTTTGGCAATTGATTGCAACTTGTCAACTCACATTTCTACTGAAAAAAATAGTTAAGCTGTTGACTGAAAATCTGCTTGAGACAGAAAATAATCAAAGTGTTTTCAATAGTTGTTCACTGCACAAATAATAAAAATCCATTGCCTCTATCTGCTTGTCAATGCACGTTGAGGTCTTAGGCCTAACAGATTTAATAAAAGGTGCACCATTGGTGCGTTCTTTTGGTCATGAATATAAATCATATTAAAATGTATCACAATAAAGCTCAGGAAAATGGGAAGGATTTGATTCAGTACTTGAATTTACCTCTTGACTTCAGGGATAAGGTGATCTTGATTCAGCCACTTTCTCTGAAATTTTTTTTCTTCCCTTTAGGATACTGTAAGCACTGTAAAGGTTGGCTATTATTTAAAATAACAACTTCTTGCTTCTTATACTTTACTTTATGAAAGCTAAGAATAAAAAGCAATAAAAGAATTAATACACAATGCATTAGGAAATATGGTCTTTTCTTAACAGAGCCTTGAAAATAACATGATGTCACTTTTTGTGGTTGATACACATTTCCTTTATGATCTTCACTTGAAGGAATGTGTGTCCCTTACAGGATACCCAATCAGCAAGAAATAAGATCCGTCCTTAATCAGTACTAGATTTGATTTTTAACTTGGTTGTAGCTATAAACCTCTGCAAGTTAACCTGAATTCTATGGAAAGCAAATCTTCCAGTGGAGAACAAACACTTTTATCTGTTTTTATCTGGAAGAACTTACAAACAAAACATCAACTCTTTAAGTTGTGAAACAGCTGAATTTAATACAGTTTAAAATACACATTAAAAGAAATATTAACAGATGATTAATCTTAAGACATCACTCTCCAAACACACATTAGTTAGTGGATATTAGCAACTGAAAATCATCAATATTTCTGCATAAACTGTGATAGTGTGGAAAATGTAATTTTCAGAAAACATAATTCACAACCAAGTGGCTAATGCACTGAATGGAGGTGGTGAATCAGTCCATGAAAGAACCTTTTACCTGCAGATACTTGTAACATCTGACTTCTCAATCAGTTCCTTTTCAAGTCTTTCATTACAGAAGTAACTCTACAGCAGCAAATATCTTCATTACAGATGCTCTCAAGGTTTGTTTTTTAATTCAGTTTTATGTATGTAATACTCTTACATTTATTTCTAAGTACCTGAAAACTACTGCCTCTTCTTATTTTCCATTCATTCCCAAGACTTTTTTTGAGACCTTCTTCACTCCATTGTAGATTAAAACACAGGCTGGAAAGTTCTGCTTTATATTAACAAAATTGCAATAAGATTTCTCTTTATTACATCGTGCTTAAATGTCAATTTACTTTCTATTCCCACTTCCGTCTTTTGTTTCCTGTGGCCATCAGTGCATAAAAGGGAAAAAGGGGTGGATTTTTACAACATGTACTGCAGTGATGATTAGAAAACATTTTTCAAGCAATATAGTTTAAATTTCTCTTAGTATTTGCATTTGCATTACAGTGCCCAGTATCAGAAATATGTAGCATAGTGTTGACATCTATTAACTTCAAATTTCTTCAAACAAAGATCCCACTCTTGCTCTCACCATCTTCTCCAGGCCTTGCAACTTAACAGAGTAGGAATTCAGTCCTAGTGATTTCCATTGCCTTTACACTTCTCTCTTTGCAAAATGTACTTTCTCAAGTTTAAAACTTGTGCTACTGATCATCACACTACAACAAATTAAAAAAGTACCGATATGTCCAAAATGGAAGAGCTGAGGAGATCAAGTCCTTGAGTGATTTTCTGGTGTTTCTAGATATTGCTTTTATTACAGTATTTTTAATATACCAAACCATATAAAAATTACAAAATATTACAAAAAGGCAGGAGAAACCTTGCTCCAAGTTTTTAATATCTTTTAGTGCTTGCTGGTGCAGAGTTAATGGCATGGGTTCTTAATAAAATCTTATCAATCCTTGTGCCTCTGCCACTTTTTCTATAAGTAAAAAGAAACCTAGAATATTCATAGATATAAAATATTGTTCTTTCACTATCAGGATTCTTCATGTATTTCTGTTGATATCCTTACAGAAAATCTCTAAAAGAAAAATAAAGCAAGATCAGCTTAGGATAATTTAATTTCACAGTTCTGTGATATAAAGTACAAGGAGATTAAACAAAACAAAAGAAACAAGTGTTAAAGTGAAATAAATACTGGAGGAAAATTAGAAAAATAATCTTATTTTTCTTGAAGTGTGGCAGGACTTTTTTACTGAATTAATAATTTGGTTTTCTCTGAGAAATGGTTATGACAAAAAGATGATCTAAAAAAGAGAATCTAAAAAATCTTTCTGTCATTGTCAAACACTAACATTGGATTCATGCTATTTCATAGCCTGTAATTTAAAATGGCCACAATTCCATTTTGTTTAATTTCATCACTTTCTCTTATTTTCAAATATTTATATTTAGTAAAAGTTTTTATGTGTCTGAAGGAGAATTATCAACTAACAATTGTTGATAAATATTCCTGCAAATCTCTGTCTCCAAGAAAAAAGTCTGACCTTTGATAAAAGAGATGCCATCACATATATAAACATCAGGGAGTGATTATAAATACCTCCCCCCAAAAATCATGCATTAAATGATACAGACATTTTGGAATGGTTCTTCAATAATTCTATCAAGTTTAGAAGGCAATTATATGCCTTTAAGATCATGTATTGTGTAATTCAGAACAACTATTTTTCTTTTCTGAAAGACGTGTTTTTCTCTGCTGAACCTAGCTTATTTTATTTTATTATTTTTTAATTTTTTTTTTTTTTAATTTTAGGAAAAGCCCTGCAGCTATGATCTATTCAGTACTAAGTCAAAACTAAACAAACATGGAAATGTTTGCTATTGGTTAGCAAAATATATGTTAACTCTGAATCCAGCTACCCAAACCAGAGGGCTTTTGTGCCAATACTTTTCCAAAAATTATTTCATATTCTTTGCACTGAGAGGAAACATACAGCAAAATGTGTAAAACATCAATTATTGAAAAGCTTTGGATTATCATATAAAATCCTTCAGTCAGAAAGAAATGAAGTTTTAGTTGCATCATTTATTTGTTATTATATCACCTTTAGAGGGACTCTTTCTACAGAAAATAGTAAATAATTGACTGTTATTAATTTTGAAGAACAGGCACTTTGAACATTAAACTGAATTTTATGTTTTATAATCAAGGGGGAGAATATTCATTATGTAGACAGAAATCAGTTCTGTCCTTGGTAACATTTGTTTCTGTATAGCTTTGATGCATCTATCTAGGTAAAGAATGGTAATTTTCTATTGCATTGTTATATAATTCATAGCACTTAGTCACTGCTAAAATATGTGGATACCAACCTGAAAATCTCTAATGAATGTTAAAAAGAAGAAGATGAAACCAAAGGCCACTGTCCATTCACAGATTGCACTTATAAAATGGTAAGTATAATCCTGATGGAGTGAGATATAAAACAAATTTTCAGATTAAACAGCTGAATAAAATATGGGTGAAATGATATAGACATCTGCTTCTGTAAATGCAACAAGTAAGATTTATGACTTGTCATCCCTGTTGTATAAAAGTCAATTCACATTTTGTTTTAACAGTATGGTGAGTAAATTTATCAAGGTGCATGTTTTACATTAAGTCTTGTGCAGTACCATCAAAAGTAGCAGAAGAAAACTACAACTGGCACAGTATCAAAACAAAGGCTGACTGTAATATAAACCTGAAATCATCCAGTTGTTACATTAAAATTACTGATGTGCCCGTGCTCCAAGCTGTCACTCAGAGCCACTGAGCTCAGTAATTCTGAGCAAATCCTTGCCATGTTTTGAAATGGAGGGCTACTCTTAATGACAGTTCCTGACAAGACTTTTGTTTTTAAGACTGTCATTGAAAACGTTTGTCACATGACACAAACAGAATGCAAAGTGTTTCTTAACATGCCATCACCAAATATGCCATCTGTTTCAGTAAAACCATTTTTTCATCTTTGCATCACATAAAAACCCACAAAACCCCTGAAGATATTACTAAGATTGTCAAATTTGCAAAGATTTATCTCACAGCTGCCTTGCAATGTTTGGTTGTGGCACATTTGCTAAGTGTGTTCTTATTAAGCTCTTCAAGCAGGATATACTCTCTGCATTATTTAACCTTTTTTTTTTTTAATACCTCCTTTTAGCAAAATTTGCCCAAAAAGAAAAATTAGCTTTCATAGTTGTCATTCTGAAAACACTGAAGTCAATTAAATTACCTAAAATTAACTTTAGGATGTTTTAGGTCCAAAATTCCAAATATTTATGACAGTATCAAAGACTATTAAATAAAAAATTATTAAAAGCTGAGATAAGCAATATTGTAAAAAACCTCAAAAACTACAGAATTAAATTGGTCCACTTATTGTTTCATGTGAAAAGTTCATTTTCAAGAAAATTGACTATAAAAGGAAGTAGAACAACTAATTTCCAGAAATTTTGT
This sequence comes from Pyrgilauda ruficollis, assembly GCF_017590135.1. Taxonomy (NCBI): domain Eukaryota; kingdom Metazoa; phylum Chordata; class Aves; order Passeriformes; family Passeridae; genus Pyrgilauda; species Pyrgilauda ruficollis. Next base: position 1,073,278 of record NW_024529155.1, on the reverse strand, counting down.
TTGGTAGTCTTTTTCTATGGGAAACTTTCAAATTTTTAGTCAAAATGAAAGTCTAACTCTTTCAAGATTGATCACCCATGAAAAGTTTTCTTACCCAAGCCGCAGACATCTTTCTAATGAAGAAGTGACTGGAAACCAGCATTGCACAAATCTGTTCATGATAATGTGCTATTTGAAGTCTCTGACATGTTTGTAGTACTTTAAGATAAATATAACAGCATTCCCCAAATAATATCACACAGGGTAAGTTGGCTGCCTGGTATGATTTTACCTTTTCACCTGGAGTCCAATCAATTCTTGTCATGGAAATTTTTGAAGCAAACACAATCACTGGGAAAAACAGTGTAAAGGAAACTATACAATATCAGTGAGTAAAAATGAAAATATCTGCTTACCAAAAAAAAAAACCCAAAACCCAGACCATCTTCCCCTTCTGTAGCACAGGAGACCCTGAACAGCCAGAATATCAAATCAAGGTATTAAGAATACAAGTAAATGAAACACCTTATTACAAGACAAGTGGTAACAGCAATCAAAATGCATTTCTGCACAAATGAAGGTTTCTGTAGGTTCTTTCAAAGTGTAGACAGTAAGGGAGACACTCCAAACTTAGGTGACACTTGTGATCAAGAACTATGGAAGCAGAGTCCTGCACTGCTGGAAGTGGAACAATGTTGGTTTCCAGTGATGCACACTAAGTGCCTTGATCTGTTTGTACAACTTCCTCTCGGGACTGAGGCCCTCTTCCAAAGCCCTTTCACAGCTGCTGGAACCAAAAGCAGGCTGTAGCTGGCTCATGTGATGAGCTGCTGCAATCACTTTTCAACTCTGGCAGACCACCCAAGGCAAATAAATAAAATCAGTGAGATGACTAATTACAGCATGCCAAGGGAAAAGCCAGGAAGTTGTGCAGCATGGCTTTAGGAGAGGTGACTACTGAGGTGAAGAACCAAGCAGCATGGTCAAAATCATCTGCTTAGGCTTGTATGCCACCCGTGTTTTTAACTTCTGTGTGTTTGATTCATTGTAGAAGCAGTGGCTCCCTTTTTCAGACTTTCCTCCCTACTCTCCTTTGAGGGAAGAAAGTTGGAAAGCTGCTCTAGCTTCACCAGTGTATGATTCTGTGAAAAACACTGGGATATTTTTTTTTAAATATACCACTGAAATAAGAGATAAAGCTTTTTAGAAGCTCCCAAAACTCATCTTTATGCAATTCATGGTGTCTCAGCCTGCTGTATTATACACATTAGAGAGCCCTAAGTAAAGAGTGTGACCTCATTTTTATTTTTTATCAGCAATGTTTTAACTTAAAAGGAAAACCATGAACACATAAAGGGAAAACCATGGGATACACCACAAAGGATACTGGGAATGAAAGCAGTGCATGATATGACAGATATGGCCATCCTTATGTGACACACAAAGTAAGTGTTCCATCGTGGGCAGGACTTGTAGGAGATTATAGACTGAAGTGTGATGTACACAACACCCGAGCCAAAGGCCACCAAAGCTCCTATGTCATGGACACTGGGAACAGCCAGCTCCTGGAAAAGGAATCAGCACAATGATTAGCTGCTGTTATTTGAAGAAACTAGCAGGTAGTGCACATGAATGTAAATTTTCTGCATGACATACTGATTAGAGGAACTAGACTGAATACTAAGGGAATAATTTCTAACTCCAGCTTTGCTTTGATCTCCTGACTTGAAACATCACCCAACCTTGAGCAAATCTCACATCCTCTTCATGTTTCAGTTATTAAATTGGCAAATAGGGATCAGAATGTACTGTTCACTAGTTGTACATATACAGTGAAAAGATTGAAGGTTTGCAAGCCACCAATTCCAGCTTCTCGGGCAATTAAGGATGCTTGAAAATCTGCTAGATCAGATACTTAGCTAGATTAGATCCTTATTATGCTCAGAACCCTTTCTACAAACTGCACTTAACATGGAAAGCAGGGTCAAAGCAGAGGAAATAGAAATTAAGTGAGGAAGGAGTTTATGGACTGGCAATGAGACACAACAGAGATATAACAAGAACCCATGTTATAACTGTCAAGGAATCCCTTTGGAAACAGTAGGATCAAAGTTTCTGCATCCCTGACTCTCACAAATTATTTTGCATTCCTGATTTGTCTTTTCCCTATTGAGTTTGGTTTCTATTTCAGTCAGGCATCATCCAACTTTTTTTTTGTGCCACATATAAATTTTATCAATAAGAACAGGGATATTTTAAAGTAAAATATGATTAGAATAAACTACAGTACCTGTGGTGTTTGCAATCCACACACACTGCCTGGATGCAAAGCTAAAAAGGGCAAGTTATCATCCTAAAGCAGAGGGTTTTTTGTCTGAAAATACTATTTCCATTACATGTAAAACTGTACTGGCTGTTGAAGGCCCAACAATCTTTATTTTCAATTTCTGTGTATGTCATCATGTCACTATATGAGCACAATGGTATTTAATAAAATGTTCCAAATGTTCCTTTAAAAGAAATAATGCAGCTGTTTCCACAGATTTTAAGGCAATATCTCAAGCCACCTGCCAAGTGAATTTAACTTGATTCTAGGCTGAAGCTTTCAGTGCAATTGTCCTAATATTTGTGTCAGAATCTAGCTTATTATACACTTCCTCACTAGAAAAGTTGAAATGAATAATTTGTTTCAGTATTTTTTCTCCCTATTGAATTTTCTTTCAGACACTGAGTGGGGGAGCTTTGGTTTGTAACGAGATACTTACTTCTGGCAAAGTAAGCAGTAGTTCTACATCTCTATCAAATGATAAAACATGTTGTTATGTAATTTCCTACAGACTCAAAAGTTTAACAGGCTGATATTGTGCTCAGTTTTCTAAATAAAAACCTGTCAGATAAGATTAGCTTATTTTGTAGAAAATTCTGCTGGTGAGTGTGCCATCATTCAGCCAAAAATGCAGATGCTTTTGTTAGTCTGACTTACTCTGCCCTACCTGATTATAAGTGAACTAAACTTAGAATAGCAAAAATTTTTACATTCAAGTTTTCACAGGAAAAAATTTACAGCAAAAAAATCCATACAGTACAGACCTGTTACAAGACAAGCACACAGAAAACTCCTTAATGGCATAACTGCACAAGCAAAAATTCTCTTGTATAGGGAGGAACCAAGTCTGTTGCTGAAAAGCTACTGAAAAAAGGCAAGAGCAAGGAAAGCATTCTTACTCCATTTTCCAAGGGTCCACATGGGGATAATGTTAATCACTGTTATCTAGTTGAAAATTTTAATGGTAAAACAATCTTATCTTATTTTCATTTTTGTTATGAAATTTATGGTCGTACCTGAAAAGTTGCAACTATGCCCATTCCAGTGCAGCCCATCAATCCCACACATAATGTAAACATATTGCATGAAGACCTAACAAAGTGTGATGATTCATTTTGCTTCTCTATTAATAAATATCTGATGTACATTGTAATTGAAGCTGAAAAAAAAAACAACAAAAAAAAAGTATTTTGTTCAATGATCACATATTGATTACATTTTAACAACTTTTTCCTCTAACACATGACTTGCAGAACAAAATTATAAACATAATACAATAAATAATGGAATGAAGAAGTTAATTCAGATGAACTTTCAGATGGAACTTCAACATTATCTTTGTCTTAAAATTGCATATTATTGCTATGTAGAACTAAATGCACATCAGTTCAAGAAAAGCACTCATTTAAATCTCATTCTCCTGGGTGTTTTGGGCACAGAGGCATTGCCATTCCACATTAGGAACAGATGTTACAGGGAGATAAGAACCATAAGATGCAAGTGGGAGGCCTTATTCTGCTCTGAGATTCAGTCTTGTGCAAGAACTACATCTCCTTATGATGGATTGTCTGAAGAATTAATTCCTTTTTGTAGAGTCACTGCATGCCTGGCCCTAATATGCAGTTCACTCCTGGCAAACACCAGTACTGAATTAGGAAATCATGGTTCTTAAGGATGTAATAAGCTGTAGACTGAATTCCACAATTCCATAACACAGAACACAGTTTCAGCCTATCTGCAATTGGAAAAAGAAATCCGGTAGCTTTGCCCAGGCACTATGAGGTTACATGAAACACTCCAAGATTGTGACTGAACAAGGCTCTTATAAAAGGTAAAATATGTTTACTTTGCCTTAAGGCCATCATACAGAGATACACAGCTCTTGATCCTCCATCCTCTTAAAGATAATGGAAAATGCCAAACTTCCTGATTCACATCAGTTATTTTGTAGAGTAGGCATGCTGTGGAGTAAACCAGGCGTTGCTTCAACACTGTTCTTCCCTTTACTGCAGCATCTTAGAACCTAAAGTTTCCCTACACCAGAGTTTTTTCAGAGTAATTATGCCATCTTTGCTCCACTTTTATTTCCAGTGTGCTGACTACTTTGCACTGATGAGGTGCTCTGAAGAGACACAAGTGCCTCTAAGCCTGCACTAACTGCTCCTAAGGACCCAACTCCCCAGGTATTACTTACATCTACCTGATACTGCCATTTGACTGTGGAGAAGTTTTTCTGCAGAATACTGAATACATTTCTGTAATGAAAGCAGGCATTTTTCACTAATTCTGATTTCTTGATTCTGGTCAACCCAAATACCTGCTACATACCTAGAAGTGCTGAAATATTAATCATAAATCCAAAGACACCGCTCTCCGGAGGTTTAGTTCCAGTGTCGCTAAAGCAGGAAGAGAGACAAATTAAAAGTTAATTGAGACAAACATAAATGAGACAATTGAAATCCCATGAGAAATAGAACTCGTGTGAATTGCTGCTGTGTGTGTAAGGCAATTAATCTTCTGCTGCACCATTTGTAGTAGAGAATCCTTCTTTTCAAAAGAAAGCATATTTTAAGAGCATACTCTTTGAACTGCATTTCTTCTTTTTCTGTATGCAGTATGCAAAGATGTGACAGACCTGTACTTTGCTCATGAATGACATGATTACATAAATGACATTTCAGAATTAATGTTTATTTTATCTGCTGAATTAACACTGTGATAGAGTAAAAGATATCTAATGGCAATCACTGTCTGAAGAGATGAGAGAATTTGATTTAATTTCTTTAAAAGGAGTTAACCCTATGAGAGAAATTGTGTGCCATGCCCAAGAATGTTCCCAGCAACTGCTTAATTTACTGATGTAGACACAGCTTAAGAGTACTCTATCTCCAAGGTGTTTTAAGTCTCTTCTGATGAAACACTTCACCTTTACAGGGAATAATTAGTTCACTGGGACATGGAGAGGGAGCATGAGTATGAAAATATCTACAGAATTTATATACATATCTACATGTATATGGCTACACATGTCTAGACATATATGAAAGACATAATGTCTTCATCTATTTCATCTATATATATATGAAAGGCATAATGTACACAAAACATTTGTTTTTTAGAAAATGGAACACCTTCACCATAGAGTCGTTTCCCCTCTTTTTCCTACATAAGTGCAAAAACTCACCCCAGAGAATGCCCTTTCCTCACAGAATGAACATACTCCTGGGAGTTGTGTACTCAAGCTCCCTCAAGCAGAAGTCTTCTATGGAAGGTGAGTGCTCTGTTGAAAGAACAGTACTATGACCTTGCCACCTCTTTTTACTATTTTTTCTTCTCTGATGTCCTTTTTTTTCTTGTTTAACATACAACCAGTTGATATCTATTTGATCAGGTTCTGTTGGTCAAGCCAATGGCAAACATCTAGTTCTTCAATCTTTACATAATTTGAGTGTGAGCTAAGTTTTTAGTTACTGGGCAGTACCAAGAAGCAGGATAGTGTGTTTGAACAGAGGCACCCAAAAACTCTACGGTCAGATATGTGAACACATGAGGGTTTCAGCTAATGCCAAAGCTTAGAGGACACTGAGCAAAGATTCTGAGAACAAATCTTTCTCCTGGAGTGGCAGTGTCAATCTGATGGAGGGTAGGAAGGCTCTGCAGAGGCATCTGGACAGGCTGGATTGGTGGGCCAAGATGAGTGGTAGGAGGTTCAGCAAGACCAAGGCCTGGGTCCTACACTTTGTCCACAACAACCGCAGGCAGCATTGCAGGCTGGGGAGCAGTGGCTGGAGAGATGCCCAGCAGAAAAGAACCTGGGGTGCTGGTTGGCAGCAGCTGAACGTGAGCCAGTGTGTGCCCAGGTGGCCAAGAAGGCCAGTGGCATCCTGGCTTGTACCAGCAACAGTGTGGCCAGCAGAACCAGGGCAGTGATGGTCTCTCTGTTCTTGACTCTGGTGAGGCCACACCTCAAGTGCTGCTGTGAGTTTGGGCCCCTCGCTGCAAGGAAGATATCGAGGGGCTGGAGTGTGTCCAGAGAAGGGCAGCAAGGTTTGGGGCACAAGTCTGATAAGGAGCATTTGAGGGAGATGGGGGTGTGTTGGGAATTTTCTACAGGAGTGTTTAGCCTGGAGAAGAGGAGGGTCAGGGGTGACCTTGCCACTCTCTGCAACCACCTGAAAGGAGGCTGCAGCCACGTGGGGGTTGGCCTCTCAGATAAAAAGCAATAGGATAAGAGGAAATGGCCTCAAGTTGTGTCAGGGGAGATTTAAACTGGATGTTAGGAAAAATTTCCCCACAGAAGGGGTGGTTAGACATTGGAAGGGACTGCCCAGAGAGGCGGTGGAGTCACCATCCCTGGAAATGCTAAAGGAAAGCCTGGACTTAGTGCCATGGTCTGGTTGACATGGTGGAGTTCAGTCATAGGTTGAACTCAGTAACCTCAGAGATCTTTTCCAACCTGTGTTGATTCTGTGATTCTGTGTATAATGAAACAAGTAGGTACTAGCTAGGGATATTTTTTTATGTCATGCAAGAAGAATAATACTATTCATTCCAACAGTGAGGCTGGATTAGGTTTCAGTGCTAAGATTCTGAAGCTACCACTGAGTACAGCCAAAATGACCTCAGCATGAATGCTCTCCACAGGCAAAAGAGAAAGCACTCTCTACTTTAGCAATCACTCTCAAGGATTTTGACAATTTTGTGAAGTTCAGGACAGAAGAGTATGACCATCTCAAATGACTTGATTATTTTAGAAATTCATATTTGCTCTCCAACCCTTTCTATGTTATAGAATGACTTGTTTAACAAAAGTTGCTAAGATGATTTATCATCAATAGGAGGAAGCTTAGGATAAAGGTAGGATCTTTTTCTATGAAAAGCTGATGGAAAAAATAGAGAAAATTCATATATTTCTTTTTACGTGATTGGTTTCAAATTCTCAGACAGCAAAATTTGGACCAAGCTTTTAGACAAGTTTTTACAACTTGTCAGGCATTGGGAATCCCTATTCTCCTGAATTTTCTTGTAATGCTTTCTGAGGACTTGTTCCAGCTGGTAGTCTGTATTAATCTTGTTTCTCTTTGACAGTGAAATTGATGAAAACAGTAAACTAAGACTTTTTGTTTGTTTGTTTGATACACCTGAAAATCATCTTAATTTGTGTTTCATTTAGCCCATTTTTTAAACTTGAACTTCATGTTTTCCTTTTGTTTCTGGAGTGTTTTCATTAACACGACAAAGGAGTCCATTTAAAATGTGGGCCACTTGTGACAATCTTCAAGGACTTTTTCAAATCAGAAACCACTCTGTGGTAAGTACATGACTGTAATCACTTCAAAGCTTTTGAAGGGCTTTAGGTGAGAAGAGAATGGAATTGGCACACACATAGAAAGCCATTTGAAGTTCTTGGAACACACTGCAGGAGCAAACCAAATAACGTGAAATTGCACTGAACTACATTTTTTAACAAAGTATTTTCTCAAGCTAAAGGTTATAGGTGATTTTTGCTATTGCAAATTTTTAAACTCAACAATCTTAGATTATGTTGTAAACAAAATTCATACCAGGAATATTATATCACAATCCATTTACAAAGTACTGCACTGGACTTTTAAGGACACAATCTTCTTAATGCTATATTTTGCATTAAAAAAGCTAAATGAATACTTGGATTCATACTCATTTTTCTTTAAGTCTGCTGCTTTGACAAAAAAGATTACCAAAAAAAGCATTGGTGACAGTCCCCTCCTTTTTATGAAAAAGAAAAAAGGAAATGGCATATTTGAAACAACAAATGTGCTCACTTATTTGAGCTGGTGCATAGGTGAGCTCAATCACCATGGAAAAGATGAAGAACCCTGTATGAAAATGACAGCATTTGTGTCACCATCTCATGCAGAAGAATTTTAAAAATGAACAGTCTTCTGAAGAGTGGAAAGACAAGAAGGTGAAGGAGACAAGGAATAAATATTTTAGGGCCAAAAGACTCATTGAATTTTCATTGAATTTCATTAAATTTTCTTCAGAGCCATCATAAACTATTTCTCTTCAAACTGAGGTCCCAAATTTTTAAAATAGGAAGATTCTATTCCACCTACAGGGATTCTGATTTCTCCAGAGGTACCAACTGGTAGCAAATACTTTCAGGAAAATTTCCTTTCCTCTTTCACTGAGAATTTGAACAAGCAAACAGCCACCCCAGCACATCCAAATTGGTTTGGATTTTGAGCAGCGTGAGTAACAGGACTAATTTTGGCATAACGTCATCATCTTTTAGGACTCAGCTGCTAGAAAATACAAAATCATATTCATTTTATTTACCAAGAATTGTATTTATATGGTTTACTTGATGGGACATTAGCACAGTCACAATGACAAATTTAGATGTGGTCTCTCGCTGTAACAACTGCTACATTGTAAGCAAATAAAATTAATGTCACTTCAAGGCATACACAGAGTACTTGGGGAATGAATGTAAGAATTACAGAAACATTGAACTCAAGTATGTCAGTATTCTCCTTTGTGAAACTGGAATTTCCCCATATGAGCTCTATTTAATTTTTATACTTCATTTTAAGATATTGCACAACTGAAAGGTTGCAACACTCTTCCTCCTTTTTTAACACTCTTAGTTTTACTAAATCACATTCTCAATCACATGATGCATATTCTTAGGCTAAAGCAATGACCTGCAAATTAAGCATTGAATATGGTATAACTATTGTCCTGAGTACTTAGAAAAAAACCTTGTACTATTCCCAAGTGCATATTCTATGAAGTTCTTATACTTAGAGCACAAATGCCTTTAGAATTGTTGCAGGTACTTCACCAATATCTCCATATATTCTTAGTCCAAATGTGGTGTTAAAAGGATATAACATAAACAAGACTTTTAAAAGCTTTACTAGTAAATGCAGAGGGACCGAAATATGAGTGGGAATCACTGGTGCAGCCTCTTATGTCTTTGTTTTGTTTAGGTTTTTTAGGGCATATGGACTTTTATTGTGATTCCATAGCTAAAGGATAAGAACAGTGTTTAATGGGTGCTATTCCATTAAGTTGATATAAGTGTGGCAGCTGTGATACATTAACTAGACTTGTACAGCTGTAACTTAAAGGTTTGGTCCATCCCTTTTAGAAAGAATGACAAAATTAAGATATCTGGGCTGTCAAAAACTTAACTGCAAACAAAACTATACATAAAAACCACATCCCGCTCTTTCATATATTTTATTCTATGACATGGCTTCAACATAAGAAACATAATTGGTCAAATTTCTTACTACAGGATCTCAAAATATTTCTGAACACAAACCAGGTACAATTATGTCAAATGTTTAATTTTTGTTAGTTAATACTGGATAAATTGCACTGATCACAAGCACTTTTGTATTAGTAAAGCTTTGTGTGTAATCAAGGATGAGCAGTAGGGTATTTGTTCAAGTACAAGAAAAAGGCTTTCCAAGAGCTTTCCAGATTTGTGCAGAGAGTCCTAAAAAGTTTTGCTAATATAAACATGAAGCCCAACTTTCTCTGGCTCAATTTAAATGAAGCTCAGCTATCTTGTGGGTTGTGGTGTCATTTGCTCTTGCCTATGATGACAAACCCTAATTTTCCATCAAATTTTCTTCTATGTGCCAATCAGGTTAGCAGTCTTCTGAAATTGTTCATGTCCAAAAAGTCCTTCAAGACATTAGGTCTAGATGCACCTTGAAAAATATATTTTAAAACCTTGTTTAGATCTTCTGTATATCAGAGAGAGTCTGGGATTTCTGGCTAACCTTCAATCTCTTGAGAGATAAATACTAACATTTTCATAGTTTAGATCTAAATGTTAACATAAGCCATGCCTAAAGAATGATTTACACAGAATTGCACTTAAATGAAAAAGGTTATAAAAAAGAGATGCCAGGCATCTCTTGGGAAGTCTTTAAAACCCACTGGTCCTATAATGAAATATAAGAACTGTATGTTTGTGGGGATGTTGTGTGCTGCGAAAGCCATCACAGGGCTTTGAGTCCAGTCCTCATCTGGTGCACTTTGGCCTAGTTCTGGAGTTATACAAACAAAATTACACTTCCACCACGTAACAGTAAAGTTTTTCTAGGATCAGGCCTGCGTTGGCTGCAGCAGAAAACATTCATGTCCTTTCCATCGTGTTTCCAGCGTTGTGTCCTGAAGCTCTCAGAGGTGCTAGAGGTGTGATGGGTGCCGGGAGCGCCCAGCGTGTCCCCCTGTCACCGGGAGGCCCCGCCGCCACTGCCTCTCCTCCCCAGGGGACCCCACACTCCCTCCGGGAAGCCCCTCAGGACACCGCCCATGGTCACACACGCAAGCCCCGCAGCTCGGCCGCTCCCCCGCGCCCCCGCCTCACCTGATGTAGGGGACGAAGGGCTCGACGTGCCCCGCCAGCACGGCGATCACATAGGAGATGATGAAGGCGGCCGAGGACCAGCTGACGAGCAAAGCGGGCACGAAAGCCACGCCGGGCATGCAGCACAGCATCGCCGCCCGGGGCACCGGCGGCTGGGCGGCAGCGCCCTGCAGTGACGGCCCGGCAGCCGCGACTGGCGGGGCGCATCCGCGCTCACCCACGCGTGCCGGCCCCGCAGCCCCGGGGATGCTGGGGGCGCTGGCTTCCCTTCACTTTCGGTTCTCCGCTGCGCTCCCCGCCCCCGACGGCGGCGGAGAGCCAGGGACAGCCGTGGGCCCCTTCGCCTTTCACCGCTGGCGGCACCTGCGCGCCTCGGAGAGTTCCTGGCTGCAGAACTTTCTCACCCCAGAGCCCTGTCTCTGTCGCTGCCGGCTCTCCGGGCCGCACACGCCCCGTCGGGGCAGGGAGGCGGGCGGTGAGATGCTGCTTGGACTGCTCGCCGGGTCTGCGGGTCATGCCGCCGGCTTGCGCCTTGACAGTATTCTTCAAAAGGGCTAAAAATGGGTCCAGTGTGAGCGTGCAGGGGCTCTTTGCAGCTCGCCGGCCGGGGAGCGGTGTTGGGGGCACGGAAACCGGGCCAGAAACTGTGCAGGTCCCATTCCGGAGTCTTGCACACACCTCATCTGCCTTGGACTTTCGTTTCAAACATATAATGTAGCCTTGATCTCCAAATTTCCCCCGGAATTCACTTTTCCACATGCTTAGAGGGAAACCATAATTTAATTCAAAATCATGACGTGTTCAGCATTTTCGCTTTTGTGTAGCCTGAAGCCACGGACAATCTGTCAAGGGTGTTTCTGTTTCCTTTGATTGTTTGTAGTTATCAGCTCTCCAAACCAACATCTAAACTCAAGGTCACCATTCTGCTACAAAGATATGTGTGTGCTTACTCTGCCCCTCTCCCTGAGAATGTATTGAGGGTTTTGCCTTCAGTGCACATTCCCTGTGGTGGATGCACACAAGGTGAGTACTTGCCATGACTCTGAAGGTATTAGGAATGGAGATAGAAATTACATAAAAGGACCAGGGACAGTACATCTTAATGCAAGTACAGAAAAATAATTTAAAAAATTATTCTACCCCTAAGACTGGAGGTAGTCGACGACCTTCTTCTTGGCAGCAGCAAGTTGCTTATATTCATAACATATAAATTGAGCGTAATAGTTCATACCATGACACAAATTCATACTTCACCTTTCCACAGCTAATCTGCCTTCTAGTAAATTTGAGTGACAGAAATTTCTGACTGGAAGAACAGGGTTTTTTCTCTTTATATTAAAGGTGCAAAAATAATGGAAGGGAGATAATATTTGAGCTATCTTAATACGTCGGTTTAAAAAATTCAGTGTAATTATGCCTCAATATCAGGTATCTTAGGTTTTTTTCATCTTGAAACAGAAAATTAAAGAACCACTATAAAGGAATGAAACCCAATCTCTTTGGTCAATAAATGGCAGAAACATATTGATGGTAATTATATTTATAGCAGTAGAATTTTAATTTTTAGTATATCAGTAATTTATTATTTTGGTTTGGTCCCTTGCAAAAAGAGGATGGAATTAATTTTATTTTACTCCACCAGCATTTAAGTCACATTGTTGGAAAAATGTTCCATCCACAGTTCTGCAAGTTCCTTGTACTACCTTTAGTTTTGTAAGTAGTAAATAAATTACTCTAAAGTGTGAGTTGAGTATTTACATTATTCACATGATTTTTTGAAGTGCCTGAACACTATCTGGAGTGAAAAAAATGGACACATTTGGCTCAAGCAGGTGGCAATTGACTGTTTGGTGATCACTAGCAAAGGCTCTCGTTGCTATGTAAACATTTATTGCAGCTCACGTGATGTTTCATTTTCTTTATCATTTTATTGTAAAATTTGAGCAGTGTTCTTTAATAATTTTTTTATCAAAAGCATGTTCTTTAAAGATCATTAGAAGCTGCATGCAGTAAAAAATACAGGTTACTCACAAACTTGGGAAGAGTAATTTTATTTACTGGACTTCAGAACACTAGTGTGATATTCCAAAGAAAGTCTGTGTATTTTAACTAATTTTGTTTTTGATAAATTATATTAAAACTCTGGTAGTAGAGAAACATAAAATAACTATGGATTTTAATATAGCTCCATGGGATTTTTGTGGATGAAAAATTAGATAGGAGTCGTCAGTGCGCACTTGCAGTCCAGCAAACCAGCTTTATCCTGGGTTGTATGAAAGCATGGGAAACATGACCAGAAGGCTGAGGAAGGTGATCCTGCCCCCTTGTTCTGCTCCGCTCTGCTCTGGTGAGACCCCACCTGGAACACTGCATCCAGCTCGGAGGTCTCTTGCACAAGACATGGACCTGTTACAGGGGGTCCAGAGGAGGGCCACAGAAATGATCAGAGGATGCTGCACCTTTCCTTGTTGAAGAAAGGCTGAGAGAGCTGAGATTGCTCAGGCTGGAGGAGAGAAGGCTCCAGGGACAACACATTGAGTCTTTTCATTATTTAAATGGGGCTTAGAAGAATGACAGCTGGAGACTTTTTACCAACATCTGTAGCGACAGCACAAGGGCAAATGGCTTTAAACAAAAGAGGGTAGGTTTAGATTACATATTAGGAAAGAATTCTCTGTTCTGAGGGTGATGAGACACTGCAACAGATTGGCCAGAGAAATTGTGGATGCCCTGTTAAAGGCCCTCCTGGACGGGGCTTTGAGCAATCTTGTCTAATGGAAGTTTCAACCCCACACCCATGGGAGTGGAGTTGAAACTAGGACATCTTTATGGTCCCTTCTGAGCTAAACCCTTCTATGATTCTATGAATCTGTGATTTAACAAAATCATCAGACTACTTCAAATTAGAATTATTAGAAAATAAATATGTCAAGGTATGCAAATAATAACACATCCATGTCAGTTATTTGAAAATATATGAAGGTAAGGAAATAATAATGCAAGAAATCTAAAATAGCTTATGCTGCTGGTACTTGTATCTCCTCTTTTCTCCTGCTTTACTCAAAATATGATTTCCATGGATTTTTAATTTATTATATATGAATATTCTTTATAATATGTGTGTTTTCCAAACTCATTCATTATGGAATTACCTGTAACATGAAAGACCCAGTTAGAAGAATCTCCTTCCCCAAACATATTGGTTCTTAATATCTCTGCATGATTTTTACATTGAACCTGTACAGAATAGTTACAGTAGCATTTACTTCCCTGATTTGGTAAAGAACCTGCTGGAAGATGGAAGGATGGAAGAACAAGTGAGACAAGAAAATGGTAAGCAGTAAAAGTTTGGAATGAGAGCAAGAGAGATGCAGTTCAGCTACTTTTTGAGAGCTGTTGCTACACACAAGCACTAGGAAAAAAAAGCAGTCAATCTGTGAATGTAATGCCTAAATTCTTTTATTAACAACTGGTTAATAACTGGTTTATTAACACAGGTTGCACCAGAAAATACATTTACAGAAGGAATCAAATACATTACCTGTAACTTCTTCAGATTACGGTGTGAAGAGTTCAAGCTGGTTTGTGGTACCTCTTCCCTTCCTCTTTGGTCATGTGCCAGTATCTGTAACCTTCTCTCAGTAATAAAAGCACGTGCAAACTATTCTCACTTCTGACAGGAAATTTGGAGTAACAATAGTAACAACCCACATCCTCTGTGAAGTCTTACACTGTGAGGCATCCATGGCATGATGTTAATATTTCTAAAAGGTAATGGGAATTAGTTATAAGGCAGTATTCAGGTGTTACTGTTTAAAATACAGTTTATTTTGCTCCCTTTGTTTTGGGTCCCCCCTGTAGATAGCTAGATTATATGTAAATGTCTAACCAAAATTCAGGTAAAAGATGTCTCAGCTGTCAGAAAGATTGGACAAGTCAAAAAACTGACAGGTCCCTTAAGAATGAAGAGAAGTTAACTACTGGGCTGAAATTGTGTAATTTCATCTCTCAAAAAAAAACCAAACCAAACCAAACCAAACCAAACCAAACCAAAAAATCCAAAAACCAAAAACAAAACCAAAAACAAAATCAACACCCCATACCCAAAACCAACCAAAACCAAAAAACAACCAAGCAACCAAAAAAACCCCATAACCCAAAAACAAGCAAACAAATCAAAACACCCCCAAAAAAGTACACACACACACACACACACACACAAAAACAACCAACCAAAAAACCCCAAAACCAAAAAATGAATAGAAGCTTTCTCTGGTGCAGGGCAGATTAATATCTTGCAATAGTGATGAAGTGTGAAAAGGTTTATTCCAGAATTTCTAAAGAAAATTAGCTCTCAAAATCTTTTTTTTTTTTTACTACTCCACTCTGCATTTTGAGTTACTTCTTGAGTGATGTTTTTTCAAATAAAATGTTTATTGGGAGAAATCTTTGTTTCCAGAATGCGTGAGCTGTAGACTGACAAGGGCTATAAAGAGCAAGAGAGAGGCTGTTTAGCTGCAGATGAACCATTCTCCAGTGGCTTTGTTGTCCTTCACTCTAGATGAGGTAGTGAACATGTTGAAGCAGTTAGTAGGAGAATTTGGCTCTGGCATTTTGAGAATTTTGGCAGTACATTTTTGTAGAAGCACATTTTTAGTGAAAAGTAAATCATTCAAAGTGAAATGGGAGCTTTTTATGTGGCCTTGTCATCTGAAAGAAATACCTTTACAGTTTTCTTAGTGGTACACAGTAGCTGGCAGTAAGTTGCTTGCTGAAGATTAGGAGAAAGTAATGAAATTCATGACCTGAGTCAAATTAGAATGAAAAGGGATTAATGAAATCAGACTCTAAACAGAGAGAATTTGATCAATCCTAGGAAAAGCTATCAAAAATATTTTTCTCAATATCAGAAGTGGCTAATGATGTAGCTACATCCAATACAAAACCTCCTGGAAATGGAGAGTAGTCGCTCCTGAAAAATCAGATTCTATTTCCATAGGTTAATATTGATTTGCCAGCACAATTTAGGGGTGTTGGTTTGTCTACCTTTACTGCATCATATTGTTAAATATAGGGCACTCAATTATTTCTTCCTGTATACCATGCTTTGCACTTTGCTGGCTGTACTACTGTTTGCTTCTTTCATGAGTTTCCTTTTTCTGTGTCTGGCCACAGCTGACACCAAGGTCTAACAGGGCCAGAGGGAGCTGCCACATGTGCTTCAGGGAATATTTTGAAATCTGTTTATGTTGAAACTGCTTGATTCCAGCTGATACATACTGAACAAACAGACATACCTAGTAAAATGTAGTTTTACAAAACCTAAATATTGCATCCAATTTTGTCTTTTCAGTTTTAACAAACTGTTCTTTCCATCTTTTCTTGGCCTTTGTCCATGTCCTTCATACTTCTTCAATATCAAAGAGTCATGCTACACAGTAAATCTGTTATGACAAAAATATACAAATAATATGAAAAAAAGGCAGGATTGTTCTTGTTCACTATAAATGCAGTGAAATCAGCATCATGAGGCATAAACAAATGCTCAGCCTTGTAGCTGGCAATAAGCACTGCGATAACCTGTTGAGCATCACTGTTTATTTGTTTGAGGAACTTCAGATTGAGGAACAGCTGCTGCAGCTTGGGAGTCTCAGAGCAAAGATCATGAACTGTACCTGTGTCTGTACCAGCTCCTCCACACTCTTGAGCAGCAGTTAATGGCTGGACTCGATGGTCTTAGAGGTATTTTCCAGCCTACACAATTCTATGTCTCTATGTTCTGAAATAAAATAGATATGAAGGACAGCTAATATGGCTTTCCAAAAAAATATTGTAGCAATTATTCCCACTCTACTCTCTATGTAGTCTCTTAAGCACTTTTAAACATAAAAGTATATTTTCAACCATCAAAGGAAATTGTTAATCCTAAAGAGGTCCTTTATCTATTCAATCCTTCTGTCTGATGCTGTCATCCATACCAAATGATGGAGAGCTAACTAACCAAAATTAGATGCTCTTCTCATGTTCTGTCTCCCTCTCACTACTGTGATGTAAAAGGTGCAGGTTTTTTGATACAGCCACAAAATCCTACTGACCACTGTAAATAACTAAAAGCACCTCCACTATTTTCTGCTATGTGCTGCTGAGTGGATTTAAAAGAGTACCCTGCCCATTTCAACCACCAAATCTACACAGTCTGTTCTCTGTGCCATTGCAACCTGGCAGGATTAACAAAAGAAACATAAATTCCATCATTATGATGTAACAATGCCGTCAGTATACTAAAGACTCTGTGTTTCCAGTGTTAAAGTAAAAAATACTACCTTCTTAACCATTAGAATAATAAAACATTTCATAGAAGCAGACCACTGTGACAAATTCTATTCTACCCTCTTCTATTCTACTCTAGTTAAATATCAAGGATAATGAACTCCAACTGTATATTTTCAAAAAGAATTATGAAATTTAGTATTTATAAAATAAGGCTTCATTCATATATTTCCTAATATATATAAAATACATTAAATCACGGCCTGGGGAGATTTTCCAGGATATTTCATCTACTTCATTAGGGACTTTGGAAACAGACATACAGATATGACTTGGTTTGAAAGCCACTGCCTATTTAAATTTTAGTTTACCATTGCTAAGAGATATCTCTTTAAAAAGCAAGGGCTTGCAATAAAGAAAACCAAGGACAAAAAACCTAACACCCCAACAAAAACAACAATAGCCCCAAACCAACCAAAACCAAAAGCAAATGCCAGATTCTGCAGAGTTTCAAAAGGTTTCTTCTGGCTTTCTGCAAGCATTTATTATTTTAGCTTGAAGTGTGCAGGAAATAACAGATCTTTCAGAGTAAAATGTTGGCGAATATTATGCTTAGAAAATCTGATTTTGCTGCCAGGTGCACATGCTGCCTCAGCTTCATCTAGATGCTCACTTTTAGAGATTTTTCAAATGGCATTTTTCCAGTCCTTTGCTCTCTAGGCACAGCTTTTTCATCTATTTCTGAGATACTACTCTATTCTCTTTAGTTATACCTCATTTTTACCAGCCATGCTCTTCAGATTATTTTAAATATTCTTCCCGGTATCTGCACAAATAAAAAAGAACTGGAAAAGGTAGGAACTGACTGATGTTTCAGAGATATTTTTTTTTTTTTTTGGTAGAGAAATGGGTACAGTAGAAAAATGGATATGGGAAAAAAAAAAAAAAAAGGATTCCATATTCTGTGGAGAGAATTTTCAAGTAAAAAGTCATAAATGTTCCTTGCATATGCATCCAGAGGGTTGGGAGCTGAACATCTGAGGGTTTTCAAAAGTACTGAAATACTGAGCACAATTTTAAAATCTCCACTTTTGCAGTACTAAGTGAAAACTCTCACTGGCTGCATATAATTAGAATGCATTTGCTCATGAGTCTAAAATTACTTTAGACTGATTAAGAGATAATCCATTAAAAGACACAGCAGCGAGGTCTAGCAGTGCCTTTCAGAAATCTATCACTTGTATTCAGTCTCTGTTTTAGAGGTAATGTCAGTGGCATTGAGTCTCACCAAAGCCTAAGAGCTCTATAAATCATGGGGGCACTGGCACTGTGCCAGTGTCAATCCATGACAGTGAGTCAAAATGAGATTATGTGTTGAAGGATAGAACCCTGCTCAGTCACCATCTTTTACTCTTTTGTGTTCTGAGTGACTAATGTGATTTAATTATTGTATTTGATGGATAGTGGTACTGCCAAATTCACAGTGCCATACCAAGCTATTAACTCCAGTATGTCTAAGGCTACTATTTAAATTTCAGAAGCATAGATATTATAGTTTTTTGGGAGGGTGGAGTGGCAGGGAGAAAAGTCCTAGAATGCCATATTTTCTCCCAGTTCCTTTCCATAGAGAGTGCTTATTCATCTCTTCAAAGTAGTGACAAACTCTCCCAGGCAAGTCCCACTACCCCTCTATTCTGAACTTTTACTTGCCTGACTTGAGACACCTCTGAATGCTCAGAAGTTCAGAGCACTCATAAATGAAACCAAAATCCCTAAGAGTGAACTGCTGAGCCTTCAGAGTATCATGAGTTATTTCCTGTACTGTGAAAATTCACATTTCAAGTGGAACAGATATCAAACTTGCTGAATTTTGTCTTTACCTTTGTGGTCAGTAATTTTTGCCTCACAGAAGTGCTACAAGTTTAATTCATGTTTGTTAAAGACACCATACAGAGACAAATAGAGGAAACCCATGTTGATGCTAATTCTCTTTTTTTTTTTTTTTTTTTTTTTTTTAGAACAAGATTAATTAAATGTCCAGGAAATAATATTCTTGGCTAACAGAAAAGCTTGAGATGCTCAGTTGATTATTTCTGGTCTTTTGCCTCAACCAAAGATAATTACACTGCTGTCTCGGATGTTTAGCTCCTACTCTTCTCCTTTCCCAGCAAATGAGAACACAAAAGACCTGGAAAGAGCTACTTCTGGATAAGTTTACCATGTCCAGTAAGAAATTCTGCCTTCCTCGAGATTTTGAGGATACAGAATCTCCGTTCCTGTTAAAAGAAAGCAAATATCACTTTCCTTTTCAAAGTACTTTCTACCCCTTCTGAGAAAGGTCTAATTGTAGTAAGAAAAACATCAAAAAATCAGTTTTCTAAGAGCTAGGAGAGAAAAAATATTGATGAAGACAACTTGCATAAAATCAAGACCAAGTGTGTTTATAAGTATTTGAGTGCTTATTTAGATTACATCATAATCCACAGGAGGCATGCCTTTGTGTTAAGTGCTGCAATGTGCACCTTTGAGTTAACACAAATACAAGAACAGTCAAGCAGATCATTCCAAGAGCCCAGTGGTTTACATGGATAACGACTTGGCAAGGCCCTTAAGTATATGTTGGATTATAAGGACAGCGTCTAATTTTTAAATACCCTGACATCTAGTGGAATTTATTGCTCCTAGCAGAATATCTGTGTTCATTTGCATCTCCAATGACTGGGAGAAATGGAGAAATGAAGAAAGTTAAGTATTCTGTTCTTGGATACAATTATAAAGTTCTCACCTGGAGAACTGCACAAGCAGTGCACTACGAGATAAAATGTGAAAACAGAAGAATTTGGCCTAAACCCTGCTCCTTTCAGACACATGCCCACAAAGAGAGCTGTGAAGGGATACAAGGCCCCTGATCTGGTTTCTGGTTTTAAGCTTGGAAATAATTTCTAGTGAGAGACATAGAATAATCCCAGCAACTTCGATAGATTTTCTCAAAAGTTATTTGAGCCTGCATCTGGCACGTGTATCTTAATAGCTTGGCATTAATTAGCAAGCTGAGGGTGGCCTTGTTTTCATCCCTATTCCACGCCTTTCACAGAATCACAGAATCGTCAAGGTTGCAAGAGACCTTAAAGATCACCCAGTTCAACCATCAACCCACCATAAGCACACCTAAAATGCATCCCCAAGTGCCACATCCAGATGCCTCTTGAACACTTCCAGAGACAGTGACCCTAACATCTCCCTGTGCAACTTTTTCCAGTGCCTGACCAGTTATTCAGTGACTTCTTTTTTTCCCCCTAATACCTAATCTAAACATCCCCTGGCACATCTTGAGACCATTTCCTCTCATCCTTTCATTTGAGACATGGCAGAAGAGGTCAACTCACAACTCACTAAAACATCCTTTCAGAGAGCAATGAGGTCCCTCCTGAGCCTCCTCTTCTCCAGCTCAAACAACCTCATTCATCTGGAATAATTAAAACTTTGATGGACAGAAGATGGGAAGAGACTAGGAGTCTATGGCAAAATGGAATATAGGGGAACATCTGGAGTATAGAGTCCCGTTTCCTGTCACAATCTGGTTAGGCTGTCTCTCAAGGCCTGATAGGTATTCCTCCTATTCCTGTTTGATATATATTCCAGAATATAGTTTTTTCTCCTTTTTTTTTTTTTTTTTTTTTTTTTTTTTTTTTTTTTTTTGGGTTTTTTTTTGTTTTTTTTTTTTTTTTTGTTTTGTTTTGTTTTGTTTGCTTTGGGTTTTCCTGTGTTTTGTTTTAACCTTGTGACGGTATTGCATTTAGTTTAAGTAAGTTTCTGATCTCCATTTCTGTGATGTGAGCAAGTCAAAACCTTTTAATGTCTCTTTAGAAAGTAGGATCTAGTTGTTCCTTTTCATGCACCAATTTCAGTTTAATATATATTCCTTGAATATAAGTATTCTACAAGAAAGGACAGATATAGTGCCATCATTATTTGTTCAGCACCTATTTATATCTCTGTGTCTAATGGTATGCTTTGCCTGATACTTTAAAAAATTATTTAAAGATTATGTGACCATTATTTTTAATGGTTTTATCACATTGGTATCACATGGAAGTATTTATTAGTCTGTATAAATGCATTATCTCACACCTTGTACTAATTATTAATCCAGGTCTTGAAGTAATTCAGCTTCCCCTGACTGGTTTTCTGCTTTATATTGGTGATATATCTCTCATCTTCATCTTTGCAGGACGGTCAGTTTCATTTCTGCATTTACACTGGTTTGTTGAAACAGATTTTTTTGACCAGAAATAGGGATTTTTCTCATAATCTGCATATGTGCTATACCTCAGTTCTCAATGAAAACCTCAGTCTGCTGACTCAGAATACCAGGCCGTCACTGGTACTGCTGGCACAGGCTGTAGGCATTGGTAAAGAGGCGCTGCTAGGCAGTAATAATAGCTGAGTAATAATAGTTTAATAATAATAGCACAGTGCTTGAGCAGGAGGGGCAGGTGAGGGAATACGCAAAAATTATATTCCCCCAGGATAGTACTTTGGCACATGGGTGAGAAGGCAAAGGAGAGAAAAGTTTAGTTAGTCTTCTGTGTACCAAGACTGGAAGGCTGCATTACCATGAAGGGCCAAATAAGTATCATTAGACTGATAACACACCATAATGAGGAGGAACACAGCACCATGAGGTGGGTTCTGAGGCTCTTCAGGTAACCCCTGGTGAATTCGTCATCCTGCCCTATGGCCCATTGTCAGGAAAATCCACAAATTCCAGAGGTTTATGTCCTAAAAGGAGAGAGAGGAGTCCTGCAACTTTATTTGAATAAAGGTAGAGAGTGCACCAGGGCACACAGCCACGGGATTTGCTCTCGAGATTTCACAGGGCACAGCCTCCTTTTGTCCTGAACTCCCGGCTTCCTCTCCCCGCTGGCTGAGGCACAGGGAAGGTACAGACTTCCATAACCGCCTACCACGTATTCCCCCTTGAACCTACTATTTTACCCCAAAGTTCAGAAACTTGGGCTTGTGCAGACCCTTGTCTGTTCCAGGAGCCAAGCTGCCTGGGCCCTGCAGCAAACCTGCCCTAAGTCAGGAGGGATATTAAGCCCCATTTCAAAGACGTGAACACCCATCCCTTCACCCATCAAATTGTTTGTAAGGACATTAGCTTTCCTCTCACTCTGGAGAAAGACAAATGCTGTGATGATAAAAAGTAAATAGGAGGAGAGAGAGACGTGCCAAAGAGCCGTGCCCTCTTGGACATTTCTTAAAGTACAACCATGTGTAGTCTTCTCAGACTACCAGTGTCCCAATATTGGGACAAAGTTCTGGAAAGCGTCAGGCATTGTTATTTCCCACAGGAAATATAGGCTCACGAGGGTGATGGTTGTGACTCTGAAGTCACTGCAGGGAATTTTAAGAAATACTTAGAAGACCTTTGGATGCAGGATAGACTACAGAGACAGGTGCTACCATGCCTGGCCTCCTGCAGGCCTCTGACACCCCATCATTTGGTGCCTCTGCCCTCAATGGCAACAGCGTCCGTGCTAAGCAGGTGGCTGGATGTTGTGATGCACCAGTTTAGTTGTTCTCTTGCACTGGGTGATTGGGAATTTGCACAGAATAGTTTTATGTTGCACTGTATAGTTTATGTTACATTATGTGGTTTGTTACCCCGTTTCCCTATCACATGGTCTTTCCCTCACCTGTCCCGGTACCACCCGGGGGTCTCTCCCCTGGGTTACTCCTCCCCTCGCCACTCCTCACTGGTATCCATTGCCTGTGGATCTCTCCCTCTGTCTCCATCCCGGGGGATATAAAAGCTCCCTGCTGCCAGGGAATGCCCTCTTTTTCTCCCATGGGTTTGTCTGCCTGATGTGTGTCTTGGAATAAAGGACAACGTTTCCCACGTGGAGGAGAGCACTTCTCAATCTTTTACCTTTTTCTATGAAGTATCGTGTGGGCAAGGGTCTATAGCTAGCCGGAGTGGACCCCAACAGCCTAGGAAACAGGATTCTTCAGCTGGACTTCATGGCAGAATCCAGTGTCAGCTGCCAGACAGAGAGTAGCTGTCAGCTAACGAATTTCCTGTTTTTTCCTCAAGAGCCGGTCTTGAAGAACTCAATCAGTAACCCTCTCTAGCCTGCTGATTCCCATTCCAGGAACCCATCCCCGCACTTCATTTCTGTGCCATAACACGCACGAACCGCTTAAATTGAATCTCAGCACGCAGCTCGGCTGTATCAATCAGCGCGGTGTCCGCAAGCCCTCAGCGGCGGAACGGCCAATTGCCCGCCTCCGTGAGTGCCGGCGGCGCCGCTCCCTCAGCGCGCCCCCTTCGCCACCGCCAGGCGGCGCCGGGCGCTGCCGGAAGCGGGGCGGGCGCTGGGCCGGCGGCCCCGCCCGGCGCAGGCAGCGCGGGGAGCGGGGCCGGGCCGGGCCGTGCGGGGCGGCGGCCGCCGGCGGGCCATGCTGCTAAAGCTCCTGCAGCGCCAGACCTATACCTGCCTGTCGCACAGGTATGGGCCCTGTCTCTGCCTCGGGGGCCTCGTCCTCATGATCGTCTCCGCCCTGCAGTTCGGGGAGGTCAGTACGGCGCCGCGCCGGCGCGGCGTGGCTGCCCCCCTTGCTCTGCCTGCCTCCCTCCCTCCGTGCCGAGCCGAGCGGTGCCGGCGGGACAGGCGCAGCCCCGCGGCTGCACGGCCCCGCGGGGATGTGGGGCTCTTTTCCCTCGGGGAAGCCGGGTAGCTGCGTTGTCCCGCGAGCAGCGAGGTCCCTCTCCGGGCGCCTTGCGGGTGACAGGTCCCGCCCATCACGGCGCCGTGTGCCCCGTCCGGCTGTGCCGAGCGGCGCCGCCGCAGGCCCGCCGTGCCCGCGGGGACTGGCTGGCTCTGCCCGCAGCCCCGCGGCCGCTCCGCTCCCCGCGCCGCCCCGGCCGCACCTGTTGGGCTGCGGGCAGCGCCGGCGGTGGCAGCGCCCGGGTGTCCCCTCGGGGTGAGCTGGGGTCTGACAGGTGACACAGCCCTGCGTGCTCGGACAGCTGCTGCTCGCTGCTCTTGTGCAATTCTTTTCCACTTCCCTCATCAGGTGACTTATTAGCGCTGTGTTTTTGTTGGAGTCTTTGAAAGCCTGTGCTGGATGTCACCTTCGCGTGTCGACTGGGAGTGACAGAATCTTTCCCCTCTCCGGGGTTTAAGGAGTTAAATGTATCCTCCCTCCAAGCTGCGCAGCAGAGCCTGCTTAGCTCGCTGCTTGTTACTTAGTTTGCTCGCATTATTTTGTAAATGATGCAGTGTAATTGCGCTTCTTCTAGATATGATTTTACACGGTTGTGTTGGATGTGTAAATCTTCATTTCACATTGTCTTGTCGATTTGGTAAGTCATCACTGAAGGGATGTGGAGATGAGAAAATTAATCCTGCTTGAGCACAGTGTTTGTTAATATAGTGAGGAATCAGGGAAATCAAGTTTTGTCAGTCTGAAAGGATGGCAACAAACAGAATTTTGTGATTCCTAAGCTTTTTTTTTTTTTCTTTTTTTTTTCCTTCTGTGTTTTAATTTGATCAGCTCTTTCAGATACAGGAAAGAAAAAAAAAAAGAAGAGCCATAAAGACTATGATCTGAAATTCTTGCGTGTACCACAGCCAAAACTTTGTGTACTAACTCATCTTCACATAAAGTACTAATCTCTGCTGTCTTGTGGAGACCACAAGTTCCTGAAACACTTCAAAGGCATCAGCAAATTAAGTAGTTTTAAAGCACTCATAGGCACCTGTTGGTACATGAGTATCGACTTGGATTGGTGTAGTTTTTGTGCTGCTGTGAAGCTGACATAGTTTTGCATTTCTTCGGAATGGGGACTTAAACCACAACTTTAGGATATCGTAGAACTCTGAAGGTTTTTAAAAATATTTCAGTAGTTGTCTAAGTTATGGCTGATTTTGGTAAGAATCAGTCGAAATCACTGCTCAGATTTTCCTGCTAAATCTTAGTTTGCTGCTTCCAGCCCTTTAAAAGCTACTTGGAAAGCTTAGATGCAATTTAGAGAGTGAGCAAAAGAACTGGAAGATTCATGTAGGAGTAAATTTTCCAAATTATATATGAAGAAAAAAAGAAAAGTGACCAGTAATGGTTTAAAAAAAAACAAAAAACAAAAAAAAACAGCTAAAAACACCAATGAAACACCTGAGATTTTTTTTTTTTTTCTTTCTAAGGGTGGTAGATAAGCCTGGGGAGAGATGTTTGCATTCATCTTGCTTTTTGCCTTTGTACTTTCTACACAGTGGTAGTTCAGTGACTTAGAAGAGACAAGGCTTACGAGAATGAACACTGTTAGACCTCTTCTGATGACTACTGTGGGAATGGAAAATGCTTCTCTTCTTCAGTACAGAATCTGCAAGGCAGCAACTAATAAAAAACTATAAAGCTGTTTGGAAAATGAAACCGAGAAATCTTGCTAGAAAATAACAACTTAACCACTTTTAGCCATCTGCGGGAAACTCAAGCAATAAAAAGCAGCGTGAGGCAGCACTTACCAGACCCTGGTGTCTGAACAGCTTTTGCAGTTCTGCTTTTGCCCCACCCCCAAAGCCAGCTTTTTTAGCTGATTTTGGTAAGAATCAGTCGAAATCACTGCTCAGATTTTCCTGCTAAATCTTAGTTTGCTGCTTCCAGCCCTTTAAAAGCTACTTGGAAAGCTTAGATGCAATTTAGAGAGTGAGCAAAAGAACTGGAAGATTCATGTAGGAGTAAATTTTCCAAATTATATATGAAGAAAAAAAGAAAAGTGACCAGTATTTTTTTTTTTTTTTCTAGTAGGCAAAATTAGGTCTGATTTCTTAGATTCATGCTAATACCAGTATTACTGATGGAGTAAAAATGGATGGTTAGGGCAAATAATTTGAGATTAGTAACGATGTTCTCACAGCCAGAAGCTGCAAATTAGCTTCATTTGAAGGAAAACCTTGAGCTCAGTGAAATACTAGGGCATTGAACATAAGTGAGAAATTTTTCTGCAGAAACATACAGGGCAGCCAGGTCTAAGTCAATGCTGTTCCCTGTTTGTAAGATGAGCTTTAGGTATTAGGGCAGTTTGATTATAAACCCTTCTTGGCCATCCTTCCGCAGGTGGCTCTGCTTTATAACCAGAACATGCCAGAGACACTGTTATCAGGTCTGATACAGTATCTCCTAATAGGTGGTGTTTCTCCCCTTTTGAATGTTCCCCTGCTGGTTTTGTAATTCCAGTATGCAAAGTGGAAGCAAAACAGCCTCTAGGTATTATTGCAGGATGCATACATAATGTGTCAGGAGGAAACAGTTGCAGGGGAAAAATGTATCAGGTAGGAAGAGTTTTTAACTTTGTCCTTAATGTGTTCTTGGGAGATCTGTCCACTTCTTTTTGGCTATAGGTGTGCAAAAGACAAAGAAGAAGGCTGGCATGGTTTATGTTGTCGTTCTGGAGAGACATATAATTCATATCATATAGTCTTACTCAAATACTTCTGTATTTCTTCTAGACACAGATCAGTCACAATGTGTCAGTGAGTGATTATCAGTAGGAGCGAATGTTTCCACGTGGATATGAACTTCCAATGTACACTATATTAAACCTGGCATTTGGCAGAAGGACTCAGTGACTTGTGCATTAAGAAAGTGTAATAGTGTGTGTTTTTAAGACAATTCCTGACCTTGGTGTTTAAGGGAGGAGATTTTTATGCCTACCTGGGCAATCTGTGTCCTTTGTGTGAGGGGAATGGTGTGTGCTGATGAAATCTTGGTTACAAAGAGACCATTCGCAGCTCTGGCAGAAATTTCATGTATGCGCTTGTCACCCAGGCACATGATGGAGCTTCCCTGCTTTGGGGAAGGATTTAATTTGCTTTAGTGGCAATGAGGGTAGAGGAATGTGTAACTTCTTTAGAGGGAGGACAGTTTGTATATGGTTTTGAAGGTGGCCTTAGAGAAATGGTATATTTCATAGTTCCCACAATACAAGAAATAAGCGATAATAACATTTAAATCTAGGCAGACCGGTGTGAAGTACTATAAGTACTGTGCTTTCCTGGTTTTCTTTCTTTTTGTTTTGTTGTTTTAATTTGTTTGTTTTGGGTTTTTTTCACTCTCCAGTACATAGAAATGTGTACTTATCCCAGTAAATTCAGCCACCGTGCCTTCAACTCTAAAACAGCACAAAATGCCACTACTTTTCAAAGCTGGACTTTTCACTGTAAAAGATGTCATACCAAGTTTATCTCAGAGGAGAACATGTATGTTTTATATTACTTCTATCTCAAAATACCTGTACTTCTTTATTATGTCAAAGCATATTTACCACTTTTATTGTTGAAAAATTGTGGGGGTTTTTCCTGGCTGTTTGTTTGCAAAGCTCAGATTTTGGAGATGTGTATACTTCAGTATAACCTGTATGAGAATAGAAAAAAATGAACAAAATTGTGCAGGGGTGTGTGTGCATTAGCGGTTTCCTGCTTTTATCCAAGTGTATTTGATTGAGGTCTCAGTTTTGGGAAAACATTCCTGAATTTTTAGATGCTAAGAAACAAGGGGGAGGTGACCTAAATAAAAAGTAGTTTAAAAAGAGTATACATAAGTCATGAAATCCTTTGTTGCAGAGAAAAGCAAAGATTGTTTAAATTAACTATGCTCTTCAGTTCTGGGTCTGATTGCTGCCTCAGTGTCATCATTTAGTTGGGATTGTGGTCTGCTCAGTTGTTCATGAATGCATAGATCGATTTGAATGAAATCAGTTATGGTTAAACATTTCAAAAGGTGAAAATTAAGTGTCTAATAGGTGGTGACATCAAGTGGTTTTGGTTTTTTTCTTTGCAGGTTGTGTTGGAGTGGAGTAGAGACCAGTATCATGTTATGTTTGATTCATACAGAGACAACGTCGCTGGCAAATCATTTCAGAATAGGTGAGCTTTACCTGCACTTGACACTATTGCATGTTTTACTTTCTAATTAAATATTTAAATAAAATAGAAAGTTGAAGTAAAATATTGTTGAGTAGAACCTTACTGTATGGGCTCTAAATCTGCAGCAAATTTTAAAATTAGTGAGTGCTTAGTTAATGCATAATCTCCCAGTTTGGAAGATTGGCTTTTGAGAGCTCTAGTCATGTAATAAATTTGCATTTTGAATGTGTCTAATTCATCCAGTCTCTAATGAAACATCAAAATGATGACAATGTTAACAATGAAGGGAGGCCATGACATGTTTTCCAAGTTAAGATAGGAAAACATAAGTAATGTTCCTATGTGCTTAACATTTCAGTATTCTGTGTTTCTAGAAGTTATTTTTAAATTACCTTATGTTTTCTGTGATGTCTTATGAGGCTCATTATTTAGCAGAGAAGTCACAAAGCTAGTAAGAAGCTGTTAAAAGTTGAGTGGATGGGAGAATCTCTCACAGCAAGTTGGAAACCAAGTCATATGGGTCATTTATTTCAGTTGTGTTAACTGCTACATGACTTCCTGTGGTTTCATCATTCATGTCTGAATAGCCATGGGGTCTGTTGCTCAGGGAGTAAGTGTACTGTGAGTTGGTAGGTGGAAGAAAGCTACTTAGCAGGTATCATCTGCCTCTTAATATTGATACACTTGACTGGGATAAAAGCTAACCCTGAAAGCAGAGATTTAATCTGCCTTGAGGTTTGTTGCATCATGGAACAGTAGAAATGATCAGATCAATTTGTCACGCTTTAGTTGGTGTGAGATAACTCTAAAATTCATTGCATGGTGTTGGTGAATACTGGGAACTTTTGCAATCTCTTCTCCTCTCCCCCATTTTACAATGGATGACAGATAAAAGCAGAGTGATGCAGCTCATATGGATGAATAGCTTAATGTGTACATGTTTTAGCAGTACTGAAGTAAAACATGGCAGTTTGGTTCTGATTACTAAAATCCCAGACTTTGTGATAATTAACTGGAGTGTTTTTATAAAACCATTGACTTTTTCCAAAACAAAATCACAAATCTTACTCTTGTGGTGTAGATATAGTCATTTCCATTTCTCCAGTGTTTCCTTACTTCATTGTGGTTGTGAAAGCACTCCTTTGCTGGCATTAATTTTTGAGGATTGTGGGCAAAACATCCAGTGCCTGGTGAGGAACTGTTGGCTGCCTGAGCAAAAGCTTAAGGTCTTTATGATGGGTGCTTAAATTATTCCAGTTCACCAATATGCCTTTAACAATCTTATGTCAGGAATAACAGGGAAGTTTGCTGTGATTTGTGTGCAGCTACCAACTTCCTTTAAAAATTCATACTAACCAGAAGTCTTTGTGGAGGCAGTACTTTCAGGCGTTTGTTAACTTTTAATGTCCCTGATCAGGGGTTCAATTAATTTTTATTATCAAACTTCACAAATTCAGTAATGGACCCTGTCTTGCAGCAGGCACTTGCATCAGTGGTGGTTTGGCGGAATTTTTTTAGGCTGGTGTCAATGCAACATACAGAGTTGCATATAAAACGAGGACTTCCAGATTGAATCTAGCTTGTCTAGTTGGATTTTAAGCATTTCCTACTTTAGTGCTAAAGAAAAATAATCAGAATTGGAGAACAAGAGGCTTGAAAATTGGTTAAAAAATTAAGCAGGTGTACTGCTTTGTGGAAAGTAAAAACTGCATGGCCTTTGGGAAATATTAATGGGCCTTCAATTGAATTTGAGTTGTGTTCTTCTCCAGGAGCCTTGCAAGTAAAATTTTCTGTTCTGAAAAAAAACTCACTGTGAATTGTAGACAAATTTGTCTGTATGGGCAAGCTGCTTATGATGATAAACTCATCACACAAAAACAATGACATCATTAGTAACACCTATTGAACACTGTTCTCTACCACACCAAGGCAGACTTCTGGTTTTGCCTTGGAGTTTAGCAATAGCTTTTGATTGTTTTTCCTTCCGGTTGCAAACCCTTGGCATCCCAACTGTGGCACCTTAAACTTGCTTCTTATATTGCTCAGGCTCTTACACAGCTTGAGAGAATGCACTAGAAATTCCAGGGCTTTTTACCAAGGCACTTTGTCCAAACCTATTTTTGAAGACTAAATTTTGATGTGAAAATAAAAAGGGAGAAAAGGAAATGAAATAATGGAGTTCCATGCATGAATGTTTTGGATGAGGACTGCGTTTTATTACTCTACTTGCAAATGGTGTAGTAAGTGTGGTTTACTTACTGTAAAGTGTAACTTTGCTATTGAAGGATGTCTTGTGTAAAACTCAAAAATATATATGGAAAGATGTGAAGGAATAATCCCCAACTTTTAAAATGTGCAGCATGATTTCAGTATGGTGCAGCAAATGAGAGCTGTCAGTGGTCGGCCAGCCATTAACTGAGCTGAGTGAGGCTGAAGAGAGGAAAAGATGTACAAATCAGGGAGCAGGAATAGCAATGGAACAGATGAGTTACTGAAAGTGCATAATTACAGAGCTGGAACAGGCAGGAGGGCTGGGAGGTTTACTTATGAGCATCTTAGACTTTACTTTCACAAAGAGGCTCAGCAAGATTGGAGATCATCATGTGGTAGCTTCAGAGAGATCCAAAATCTGCTGTACTCCTTCAGCAAGAGTGGATGTTGAGGCAAAAGTTTGTCCCCTACCCACAATCTCAACTGTGATGATGGTTCTCTTATGTAAACACATCATGGGTATGAGAAGCTCCTGCCAGGAACTGTACCCTGTCCTGTCTGGTGGGTCTGGTTTTGTCTTCAAGCAGGAACCTATGGATGTTTTTAGACTTGCAAGTGGCAATGGATACACTTTGGAAGGAGAAAAATGTAAAAACCTCAATGAATTTTTTGGGAGTCTCCAAGGAATTTTCCAAAGCAATGATTTTCTGTAGAAAGGTGCTAAGATAATTCCCACTTGGAATCAAATTGCACTGTCGAGTCACTTCTGTTAGTGAACCATAAGTTAGTCATGCCAAAGAGGGGAAATAGCTGATTAGAAGGGTGGCTGTAAATAGTAAATTAACTCAGGTCACCTTGGGCTTAACCTGTTTGCCAGACTGCTGTTTCTGATGAAGCCCAAATGTATGAATCCATATGAAGGAAACACAGCTGCAGAATTTGAGAGAGAGTTTTTGAGCTTGTCTGAACTTCAACAATCTGCAAAAGATTCTGAATGTTAAAATAGTGTTTGAGAACAGTACTACTGAAGTGTAGTATCTGTTCCTTTTAATTTTAAACCATTTTACAGCAAAATTCCAATACATACTTATTATGTGACTCTATGAAGGGATGATTGATGTAGCACACTTGGGGTCACGAATTATCACTGAAGGGGTATCAGGGACAGCCAAAGGTGATACAGAGACTCTATCATCAGAAGGCATGAAAAGACTTTATTATTAGAAACCTACAGTTCTTATAGAATCAATGGTGGACTTAAGACTTGACTGGCCTTTAGGAATCTTCTCTCACACTATTGGTGAACTATGAATAGCACACTCTGGAGAGCTATATATATAAACAATGGTTACAGAAAAAGAGCTAATAATTGTTTGAATTCTGTGCTTGAAGTTTCCCACAGCTTCTACCCAGCTTCCCAAGATTTTCCTGGAAAAACCATGTCTCTCTCTGTTCAGAGGATATGTAACTGCTACACATACTCATGAAATAAGCTCCCAGTATACTTTAGGAAGCCTTGAAACCATCCAGAAAGCTTTGACCAAGTCCAGAAAGGTACAGACTTAACAGTGTTAGCCTAAGTTTGTACAGTGTTAGTTGGAAACAACAAATTGACTTTGGATATCTGGTTTTTATTATTATGTTTGATAAATATTACTTTCTGAAACAGTGTGTGCTGTAAAGATGCATTAAGGAAATTTACTGAGTATTTGGATAAATTTTAAGCAATTAGACTAGTGGATCTGCAAACAATTCACTTTTTTTTTTAATTACTGGTCTGTTTCTCTTGCCACTGGTAATGAAGCATGAGCTCACTATGCCAGGGTTGATTGAATTGGCATGCCTGCATCTGACCAAAAATGCTTTTCCTCTGTGGAATTCACTAGGTTTTGGCTGTATGTAGCATAATGTAAGAAATTACATAGGTGTATGTGCTACGGCATAGAGACACACTTTTAGGATATGGTAAAGTGGAGAGAGGCTTCACAGAAATCAAAATTGCCTCATACTATAGAAAGAGCTGGAGTTCTTTTGGACATACTATGTTCTTCAATGAAGCCTGCCTGAATGAACTCTGCACTTTGCCCAGAAGGCTGAAGTTTGGAAATTTTTGAAATCCGCTGACTTGAGTCAGGTGCTTCCACCTAAAACACTCCTTTCTGAGCTGTAGCATTCCAGGGACTGTCAAACCAGTAATTTAACTGATCACAACAAATGCAGAAAAGCTGGAAGAGCTCCTGCCATTGAATTTCTGTTCTACTGGAGGATGTTTTAGTTCAAAACGTACCTTGTAAATGAACCGGAAGTTATCTCTTAGAGAAAAAAAGTGAATAATTGAATAGAAGGGTAATTGGAATTCAGTAAATTGACTTTTTTGGATAGAAGGGTAGCATCCTGCAGGTGTGAGAGACTTTCTGGGTGGTGGTGCTAGGGAAAGCAGCACTGCTGCTGAGATGTTCAGGTCATCTCAGAATTGCCCCAGCATTATCCTCTGAGAGTTGCAGCTCAGTTAGGAACATCGGTAAATTGAATACAAAATGTTCCTGCCCATTGTGCTGTGACGAGCTACTGGATGACCTTTAACAAATTTTTTGCTTCAGTTGTTGAGTCTGAGCCAGTAGAAAACAAAGCTGAGTGCCAGCTCTCTGCATGGCATGCTGTGCAAGGGCAGGTGGACAGAACACCTGCCTGTAAGCTCGGTCTCTCTTTGAATGCTTTTGGAGGGATGCAGTGGGTGGAGAGAGAACATCTTCCAACCTCTCTAATGCTGAGATCCGTGTGGTCACAGGATGATGTTTTCCAATGTTTGCTAGGCCATCTGCAGTTTAGGAAGGTATTAAATAGCTTGACACTGGAACTTCGGAAATAAGAACTGGGTATCCTCCTGCTATATGGGACTCAGATTCACCCATGGCGGTAGCCTGGGTGGCACGAAGCTGTGGTTCTTGGAGAGGAGATTATCATAAAAAAAGTAGGAGAAAGGTACCCAAACTCCTTCCTTCTGCCTTATGCATGCTAGGAAGTATGTAGTGCTCCAGAAAGAGCTTCAGGATGTTCAATTGTGTCAAGAATTAATTTGTCTGTCATCTCTAGAGTCTGAATTCATGTACCCGAATTAGCTTGTTATTTTATGAAGTGCCCTGTTAATATAATCTAAGAGACATTCCTAGGATAGAGACCTGCTCCTGCTGAGATCTTACTGGCTCTGTGCAATTAAATAACAGTAAGTGTGATTTAAGTTATGCTTCATGCTGTCCTGTCTGAAGTAGTTGGTGAATTAAGAATGTGCTCAGGTCTTGGTACTGACTTGAAAAATATTTGATGGGTTTGAAGGAGGTGGGCCATGAGTCTGAGTCAGTGAAATTTAGAGCATAAAGCTAGGATTTCCTTTAGTTACTCAACAGTTAAAACCACTTTGTGTCCTTTTGGTTGATGTCCATGCTGTTTTGTCAAAGGCTTGTGTATAATTAAGACATGATATATATAGCTAAAGAGAGTCTTTTTGCTTTGTCTTGTTTGCAGCCCAAACACCAAGTATTTCCCTTGTTAGACAGAAACTGCTATTGTAGGATGCCACAAACACTTGTAATGTAATATTAAACAGCTCATGTAGCTTTCCTTTGTATTACGTAGGCTTTGTTTACCCATGCCAATTGATGTGGTGTACACCTGGGTGAACGGCACAGATGTGGAACTGATCAAAGAATTGCAACAGGTCAGGGAACAGATGGAGGAAGAACAGAAAATAATGAGGTAATAATCTTGGATATTTTTTCCCTTTAACTGACAGCAGCAATCTAATGCTGTACTAGTTTTCTTTGTTGTTATTTTTCCCATGTTACTCAACATGAAAATTAAAAGCTCATTTTCTCACTTGTTCATTTGATTATTCCCAAAACCTTGTTTCAGTTCTACTTTTAGCTGTCAAGTACTGTCTAATTAGAAAATTGTTTAAGATAAGCATAATAATTAAGGCTGTCCTATCATGAATTTGTAAAATGCCATGTGGAAAACTGTGTGTTGCGTATATCCTTTTGTATTGATTTCTATAACAGTTTGTAAATAATAATTAAACTATTCCTCAAACATATAACCTCTCTTCATCCCTTTTTTCTCTCCCCTTTTAATCCTCCTGGTATTTCTTTTTATAACAGGCTTCATAAAATCTGAAACATGTTTCTTAAGTTCTTGTTTTTAAATTAGATTCCTAGTCTCACAAATACTGAAACTGAGAAATGGGAAAATAATTTATGCATGTTATAAAGATACGAGTTGGTCTTTATCTGTGAAAGCAAAGGCATGTATTGCTGCATTTGTTGTAGATTGTGCTATAGAGTTCTGCAAAACTACTGATCTAAGCCTTCAAACACAGGCTGCTGCAGATACCTTGGATTATGTCTTGTAACAATTAATTTAGTTTTTGATAAGCAATTCTGCTGATATAATCTCTTTTGGCCAGTAAATATGCTAAATGGAAGGACAAGTCTGTATTTTAAGAGTTATAATAATTTAGTTCAGAATAATGAGAAGTCCACGACTTAGTGGATTGAATTTTGGCATGCTGTGTCTTGTAGTTTAGGCTCAAATGAGAAATGATCTCAAGGGAAATTCTTGATCTTTTTTTTTGTTACCTAAACACGGAAGTATTAGAACTTTAATTTGCTTTAAACGTACACAGTCTCTGTTCCAGAAAGCTTTCAAGTTTGTGCTAATATTTTCCTAGCAGCTCATATAGCTAATATTAGTTGGTTTAACTTTGTCATCACTCATGCTATGATTCCTGTTTCAGGAAGGAAAAAACACGTGTTTTTTTTCTGTGATACTGATTTGGAAAGTTGAGATTAAGCTTACGAATAAGAATGGTGTCTATACCATGTTTGCTGTCTACAGGGACAGCTGGTTCCCTCCCATGTAGATAATTTTTTTCATGTCCTTTGAAATCAATGAGCACTGCTATAAAAAGAGCTGTTTCATAGATCTTATCAGAATATTTACGTTGGGCAAAACAATCAAGTCAACCTAGTTTCAGGTCACTTCATTCTGGTTTCTTACCAGTGTTTTTCACTTTTGTTAAATAACCTAATAATAGTAATAAGTAAGCTAATAACCTAATAATAACCCCATAAATTCCTGTTAGCAGAAAGAGTCCTGCTGCCACAATTCTCAGCACAGCCATGAATTTTTGAGCTCCACACTGCATGTGAGCAGTGAAGGGCATGTGTCAGTCTGTACTCGCCTTGGCAAGGCCTTGGCAGCTTTTTTCTGGCAATTGGTGCTTTAACAATGTGTCCCTGACTCAACTAACAATCTGCAATTAGACTAATTGACAGAAACATTGTCAATTCAGTGTTATTTAATATCCTTTTTTTAACTTTGTAATAGGGAAATCCTTGGGAAGAATGCAACAGAACCAACAAAGAAGAGGTGAGTTTTTGGGATTTTTGGGTGTAAATTGGAATAAATTATATTCTACTCATTGTTAGCTGAAAGCAGATGCTGGCTGAGGGGGTGGTTTGGTTTTCTATAACCTTTGCAAGCTTTCCTATGTCGCTTCTAGAGCTGATGGCATGATAATATATTTGCTTTGAATGCAAGTGATGTTATTGTTATTGTGACATATATGAATGAGCTTCTGATAACAGTTTCTGGAGTTTGGAACACACATCCCTGTCACTGTTTAGGGTTAGCTCTTGTTCTGAGTATGAAAATTTTTCATGCTTTTGAATGATAAAACTCCAGGTACATATGCATTAAAAATTCGATGTACTTTCACCTGCCATTTGTATACGTGGCACTTCAAGTAATTGTCTGTAGAGGGTCCAGTGCCCCTGTAGAGGGTCCTCCTGTGGCTCTGCTGCCAGTGGTCTGTCCTAGTCATTTAGCTTGGTCCTTTTGTTATTTAGAGATTTTTCTATAAGGTCTCTTCCATGGGCAGACTTGGAAATCTTGGAAACTTCAGAAAAAACAGTTATGAGAATGAACTAAACTCTACCAGTCAGATATTTGCCTTCTGCAGGAAAATAAATGTGCTCGTCAATAACTTCCCCTTACCACAGCAAATGTTACAGTTAATCAGATTTTACAAAAACTTTTCCCATTCCATTCAAGATTGATTTCTATTTTCAGTTTTCTAGTGGTGTTAAATTTGCCTTTGGTGTTTTGCTGTAGTGAGAAGCAGCTGGAGTGTTTGCTGACACACTGCATCAAAGTGCCCATGCTCATCCTGGATCCTGCTCTGCCTGCCAATATCACACTGAAAGACCTGCCGTCCATTCACCCTGCTTTACAAGCTGCTAACAATATGTTCTTTGTAGCAAAACCAAAAAATCCTTCCACCAATGTGACTGTAATTGTTTTTGATAGCCCTAAGGACGGTAAGAGGCTCTTTGTCAGATTCCATCCAGTTTTCCAGAGCAAGTTTTTTAAGCTGCTGTGAATTAGTTTTGGGGGTTTTTTTTCTCCAGTACTGACTTCGATGCTGATTTTCTGTTTGACTTTAGCAAGTCATTCAGTGTCTCTCTTGACCTCAAACTGTTTGGTGATGACATTAATGATACTGTTTGCTTACCTCCCAGACAACTGATTACAGGTGATTAGAGTTCTGTGCTTTAAAAAGCTATTGCAAAACGGGTTTGATATCTGAATATCTGTGTTGCACTGATAATCTCAAGAGGCTGGGGTTTAGGCTAAGGAAGATTTAGTTTTAGAAATCCTTTAATTGCTGTGAAGTCTAGTTTGAATAATGTCCAGTAAGTTGTGCCCTTGTTCAAAGGATTGGCAACTGTGAAACAAGATTATTCATGTGTTTAACATCTTAGAGCAGGTGCAAGTTTCATATTTTGTTTAATATGTAGTGTCTGACACCTAGTACAACCACTGTTCTTTATTTTACCACCAAGAATTATTTACTATTTGTAAAGACAACTTTTCACATATAAATACTCAAATATATTTAATTTGCAAAAGTATTTATTGGTTACTATAATAAAGAAAATAAGTGACTTTATACTGTAAGAAGTTTTTGATTTGCAATTTTATGTATTTTAGTTGAAGCTGCCCATTCTGGAATGTTAAAAGACAACAGCAAACAGATAGTATGGAGGGGTTACTTGGTATGTACTTTGACAATCTGTGATTAGCTTTCGTATGTGTTAAACATTTTGTACATTTTTAGAAAGTTTCTGTGCTATTCTCTTTTCTTAGCATTCATTTTCATGAATGCTATTCATTTCTCTTTTCATAACTCACATTAGTAAAAAGTGAAAGCTTTCAGAGCAACCCTTATTGTTACGTGAATTATTCTACCTTTAAAATGGTCTTTATAACCTGTTTTCTTGTTTTTAGACTACAGACAAAGAAGTTCCAGGTTTGGTACTAATGCAAGACTTGGCCTTTCTTAGTGGATTTCCAGCTACATTCAAAGAAACAAACCAGCTACGAACAAAACTGCCAGAGAGCCTGGCCTCTAAAGTAAAACTGGTAAGGCTCTGTAGGAAAGAGTGTCTTAGTTGTACTGGTCTTTTGGAATGGCTCAGGTATGGAATCTCACCCACTTTGGAGACTTTAGGATATTTCTGAGAGTAATCTGGGGTATTTTGTGTTTCTTCCCTGAGCAGTGAAGAGTAGCAAATAGTGACTCAGAGTTGCCTGCAAAAAACCAATTGCCCATTCTGTGACTGCATGTTCTTGGACATTACATTTGCTAGCCTGCAGCTGATTAAAAGGCAGCCTTATCAGTTTCTCACAGCCATTTGCTGGAG
This sequence comes from Pyrgilauda ruficollis, assembly GCF_017590135.1. Classification (NCBI taxonomy): domain Eukaryota; kingdom Metazoa; phylum Chordata; class Aves; order Passeriformes; family Passeridae; genus Pyrgilauda; species Pyrgilauda ruficollis. The sequence goes on along the minus strand of NW_024529155.1, from coordinate 1,035,427 downwards.
GCTATTTTCTTGCTGTAGAATTCTAGATCACTAGCTTGTTTAATGTGACAGAATTTTGTTTCTGTAGCTTCTTAGATTTTTTCTTTCCTCTTAGCTCTCTTAACAGTAACAGCACTGAATGCTGCATTTCTCTCTGCCCTGTGCTCCATAGGGTCTTGAACAAGTGGCACTTCAGCTGACCCAGCTGCAAGGCAGCAGAAAACAACTTGTGTGATTGCCATTTAGTGCCTTCGGTTCTCCCCTGCTATTTGGGCACCAGTTAAAGTTACAGTAAGGCTTAATGGATAGGTGGAACTTTAAGAAATCTGTTAAAATCTCTGGTTTTTGTACTGGAGACAGATGTGATTCGTGGGGTGAAAAGGATTGAGGCCAAGGAGTTTGTGGAAGAGGAGGAGTTAGCAGGGTTAATGGGATGGCAGCAATTTTGTTTTCATTATTCTGATATACACCTGTAATATGGGCTAACTCACTTTGTGGCTTATTCTTGGTGCTCAAATGAACACGAGGCCCTTTTCCCTTTTCTTTTGTTGTTTTTTTTGTTTTTTTTGTTTTTTTTTTCTTTTGGTAGGCTGGGCTAACAACTCATTTACTCTGTTGCAGAAATTATCTTGTTAATTCCTTTCCTAGGCTGGTCACACTCCAACATAATGCAATCTGGAATTCTTTCTTGTCTCAACTTGTGTTAGCTGACTTGGAGCCTTGCTAATGGCAGAAACCTTGCAAAGTAAACACATTTGTACCTCTCTTGCTACATGCCCTAAAAAGATTAATAGAGAGAGTTTTTAAGCACTTATTGAAGCTTAAATAGGTATTTTCTTTTGACTTTGCATCTCTAGTGTCACAGTAGTTAAATAACAGAGGATATTCATATGGTTCATTGATGTCCAGATGAACATAAAGGCTGCATCTCTGGGATGTCTTAGATATGTTTCCCATCTCCATGTGCATCTTTATGAAAGTGACATCCTGTGCCTATTTTCCTTTTATATGATTTTTCCTTACCCTTAGTTGTGTTTTTTAATTTGTTATTGGTCATGTGTCATCTATTTGTGAGGGTTCCCCTTTTCTGTGTGTAAATGTTGCCACTGTGATTGTTCCTAAGAGCTCCTCTTCTGCAATTTGGTTAGGCAGATATAAACACTGTTTATATATACAGATATAAATTGTGTTTATCTGTATAAATGCAATTTTTTCTCAGGTATCCACAATATTCTGTGATTTTCTTTCCAGCCATCTTTGCTGTCTGTGTTTCTTTTCCTTTAGATTTTTTAGAGCAATGCTTTAGAGCAATTAGATCAGGATTATTATACCCTGTGTGGTCAGAGCAGTGAATTCTTTCCCAGCCAGTCCTCTATTTATGATAGCAGCAGTTCATGTATGTTATGAAGAAACTTATGAATGTGAAGGTAAGAATTGTTTTATTTTCATGCATAAAGGGTTTTACATCAAGTGTGGATGTGGTTATTTCCATAGAAGCCCTTGGTAGGTTCTGAGCTCAGAGTCAGTTCTTATTTCAGTGGATATGGTAGGTAGGCAGTAATGGTAAACACAACCAAGTGTGGTTTTCTTCTTTTTACCAAAGGGAGATGCTAGGTTAATGCTACAGTTAAGTAGAAAAAAAAGTTGATTATTTATAGTCTCTACTGACATTTGTAGCAATGCCTCTCTTGTTATCATTCCTGGAATCTCTGAAGTGATGTGAGTTGCTTTGTGGAGAAGAAGAAAGTTGCACCTGAGCTTGAACTAGACTTTGGTCTCATAGAGGCCTCCTGATGCTTGATGGGTTTATGTGTGCTTTAAGTGGCTGTGTCTTACTTCAACACCACAAGCAAAGAAGTGATAATAAAAGCTTTCAACAATGCTGCTGTCAGGAGGGAAGGAAAGTGATAAAGGAAGGAGTGTAGTTATTGGTGCATTTGTGTTGAATGTTGATAATGCTTTTTTGGTTGGATTGCTTTAGTTTGGTTGCAATAACTTCTTAAATCCAAGGAAGACCAAAACTTATTTATCTAGACCAGATAGTTCTTCTAAAAATCTAAATATCTGAGTAAAGCAGCTGAGCTCAACTAGAGCTGATTAAAATGTGAAAATTCATGATATAATGGATCTATTTTGAAGGTGAATTCTATCTGTTAAGAGTCTACTGATTTTTTTTTTTTTTTTTGTACTTATGACCTGCACCGTAATGTAATGATAGAGAAGTTTATTTCAAGACGAAAGTTGAGGGGCAGAGTTGTGTCTGCCTGTCACATTTGTTGTTGTAGGTCGTGTGTTATGACAGATGAAATTGAAAGTGATATTTGACAGCTTTTTTTATTGTCCATGTGTTCTTAACTGAGTGTTAGAAAGCCACTAGATGGAGGTGTTTCTCTGGTTGTGCAGCTGATGGCTGCTGAGCTGTTTCTTTAAGACCTTACCTTGGATCTATATTTGAAGAACAACTGAGTATTTCATTTTCACCTCCCCCCTGCCCCCAACCTTAACTACATTTCTAAAGGAGACTATTATTCAGCCTAAAGAGATGCTTGTAACTTGAAAGCTGCATTTGTTTAAGGACTTGATTTGTTTGCTTTTGGGTTTTTGAGGCTGTCATGCTAACAGTTTTTCACTGAAATTGTACAGAGTAGTGTACAAAATTTTTAGAGAAAGTTGATTTTTTCCTTCAAGATTTAATATCTTGATAGCTTCAAGGACAACTAAGAGCTTGTAGATCTCCCTCTTTGCAAAATATAATTTCTTTTAATCCACATGCACACACACACACATACATAATATAGACAAGTTATGTTACAAACTTAGGGATGTCTTAATGACCTTGTCTTATTAATGGAAGTAAATCCACATGGGAAACTGCAGGCACAGTGATGTTGGGTGTTTTCTGTCCTCACTGTAGGATCCGTGGTTTGGGATCCTTACTGCTGCTCATCAATGTTTCTGGAGCAAACAGGTGGCTCCAGGAGGTGGTGTTATGATCACACAGATCTAGCAAGTAAGCTTTGTAGAAAAGACCCTAAGGCATTGCATTAATTTTGACTCAGAAATGACCCTCCTACTATGTCATTTTAAAAAGACTACATGAGACATTTGTAAAGACAAGAGTGTTTCATATCTGTAAAGCTTTTTGTAACTTTTCAGCATATGCCTCCTTTCCCTTGCTATGTAGGCATATGAGTTTTCCCAATATCCACACTGGAGTGGGAAAAGGGGAGCTTCTTATTTCCTTAATAGTCAGCTGGTTAGGAATCTAAGTCCCACCTCAGAAAAAAAAAATGCTCTTGAGGCCTCTTACCTTGAGAAAGTGGAAATTAAGATGTTTACTTCTGCATGGGGTGTCTGAGCTCATCTGGCTCCTAATCTAGTAAGCTAGGAGTGAAACATGCTGGCTCCATGCTGGAGAACATGCATTTCAAGCTCCCTGTTGGAGATAATGCAGTTTTCCTGTCTTGTTTTCAAGTGTGTGGTAAAAATGTGTCCCAGTGGTGGTCTGGGTGTGTGCCTGCAAGGTGTGTTCTCAGCCCGCTTGCATTAGCAGAGGCTCACCTGGTCACACTGACTCTCTGCATCTACCTTCTTGTTCTTCTGTTCTGTTTTGACCATACCTTTGGATCTGCTGACCTGTTATGGCAGGATGTAGATGTTCTCTGGAAAGTAATGGGAATGGGTGATTGCATCCATCCCTACAGAGACGAGGGTGATACCTGTGAGACGTTAAAAAATCTGTCAGGAGACAAGTTCATTTTGCACATACCAGCAGCAAAATGCTTGGAGTAGAACTTGAAGTTTATTAGAATCTAATTAGTTATTTCATCAGATAACTTCTCTGTAGTCTAATTTTATTGATAGCCTACTTAGGAAAAGACTGGTTTTTTCAAAAGTTATTACTGGAAAAAAAACCCACTTTGATGTAATAAAAATGATCTATTGAGTGCGGGGGTTAGCTAAACTCTGATGCTGAGAAATGGAACATGTTTTTCCACTGCTTCCTGTATATGCTTGGAATACTACAAACTAAAAACTATGGCATATATGCTATGTTAGTGGGGAGTAAGCGTTTGTAATAAAGCTAAGTAGGAGTTGGTAGTACAGGTACTTATTTTGCTGACTTTGGGAACAAGTTAAAGAGAAACTAAATGTTCTCACATGCTTTCAAAGCTCTAACATGGTAATATTTTTGGTTTATTGTACGTATGATTTACGAGAGAGATTCTAAGGGGACTGTGTGACACTGTTGTATTGCTAAATAAAGCACATGCCCAGTGCTGGCAGCTTTGCAATCTGCAGCATTTCAATGCTGATATTTTTGGAGGTTGCTGCCTGCAGTCCGTAACTATACCTCAGCCATTCAGCTACTGAAGCCGTCCTTTCCACCCATAAGTTCAGATGATTCCCTGGAAGGTCTGAGATTTATCAGATTTTTCTAATGACAGGCCTCATAAGTCAGATTGAAAGATCTCAAATAGCATATGAGTCAAAGCATCAACAGCTTTAAAATGTCACAAGTGGAACAGCTGGTCTTGCTGAGGGAAGGGCTGCTAACTCTGGGACAAGTGTTGTTTTAAAATGAGCAGAAAGGATCAAATTTAATAAAAAATTAAAACCACTTAGGGTTGTTACAATGGGAACTGTGATGGTTTTGCTTTTTTTGAACATGATTATTCAAATTTGATAGCTTATGAATTGCATTTACACTGAAAATTTGGTAGATGTGGCTGTCTTATATTGCCTTAAGGAACAAAAGTTAAGCATAGCATCAAATAAATATTAATGATTAACTGTGTTTATTCTTAATTAGACTGTTGAATGCATGCACTTGGAAAATCAAAGTGCAGTCCTGCTTTTAGCTTGATTGGGTGCTCATCTTTCTTTGTATGGTAAACACAGCATTTATTGGGTTATGCCATATTCCTAGGGAGCTGCTTTGTGTCCCTGTGATCTGTAAACTAAACTCGCTGTTAGGGTGTGTAGTGCAAGCCCCTGATCCTGTGCATTATGAGATCTGATATACAGACTTACTGGTGGCAGGAGATGAAAACAGCCAACAGATCAAACAGTCCACAACTGAGAAATGACCTTAGCAGCAAATTGGCAACCAGCACTAAGGACTTGGAGACCCACATGGATTAGCTCTGGAGCCCTTTGTGTCTCAGATTTCGGAGCTGTAGGTTGAACTAACTGTAAACCATTCTGAATGTTTCACACTTCTGACAATGCCCTAATTTTCTGGGAAGATCATTCCTTGTTTAAGATGGGGGGGAGAAAAAGGACAATTCTTTCTGTCACATAAGAAAGTGTTGATAAAACATGAATTTTGTTATTGGAGTGACAGAGAATGGATGGGGACTTACTCTTCATTTACTTCTGGAATATTTAAAACATGAAAAGGTTTACTGTTGCTGGATCATTGTGTAAAGAGACATTTACTTTGCAAAGTGAAAACTAAGCAGTTTTGTGTCTTGAAATGTTTTTAGCTCCCATTTTACTACTTCTTTTTGTGTTTTTATGAAATTGTAGCTCTTTAAAAACAGTGCTTACCAGTCATTCTTCTAAGTAACTCTAGTAAAAATAACACAACGAAAAGATGGAAGAGTGCTGCTGGAGTTGTTTTCTTTGCTTGTATAGTTGCAGCTCTATTCAGAAGCCAGTGTGGCTCTCTTGCAACTGAATAACCCCAAGGGTTTCCACGAACTGAGCAAGCAAGCAAAGAAGAACATGACTATAGATGGAAAAGAATTGACGCTTAATCCTGCTTATTTGCTATGGGACCTCAGCTCTGTCAGTCAGGTGGGTAAATTCTCTTACAGCAGGTAAATGCTGCAACATTTCAAAACTGGAAGTAGAGGCTAACTTGTCAGTGACAAGGAACATGGGGTTTTTTCCAGAAGCTTGGAAGTATTAAGAATAAAATATTTATTAGCTTGTAAGAAGACATCACAGGAACACTGTCCAGTTCTCAAATCAATGGGAAAGAAGGATCAAACAGTGTGATACTTAATTGAAATTTTCATGTTCTCTGCTAAGTGAAATATGTTGCCCTCTGCACATATTCTTATAAAACTGTGTGTTGTAAAATCCTCAAAGGCTTAACTGATCCTGACTGGCAGATAAGCAGGCTTCTTGTGTGGGGACATAGAGAGTTTTTTAAACAAACATGATCGCTTCATTCCCAATCTATTTCTTAAACATTTTTTGCTTTGCATCATCATTTGTGCTGAGCAAATGCTAATGCTAATTCTCTTTCAAAAATGTTGAAATCCTGAAATACAGATATCTGTAAGGAAAGGAGGTTTACTTTAAATGCTTTTGATACAATGAAGAATGTTTGGTTTAAGAACAGGAAATTAAATAACAGGTGTCTGTTTCAAGAGAAGATATTCTGTAATCTTTAGGTTTTTCCTCCTGCTGGAATTTAATTTTTAACAGTAAATATGAAGTGGCATGGTTAGTGTGCCCACTCCTGAAAAGCTTGGAGTCTGTCTTTGTGTCCTGTGACCTGGGCTTTTGGGGAGTTCTTCCTGGTGAATACCAACCCTGAGCTGAAACTTTATATTTCCCCATGTTGAAATCAGGGTTAATTTTGTGATTGGGTACCTAGCCAATAGCTGCTGGTGCTGCTAAAATGTTTTCAGTTATTACTCTTTTGTGAATGTGAAAGCTGCATTATTGTACATATTAGAAAACGTATGTATGTTTTCTACGTGTGTAGAATCTGCAGTGAAAATGGTAATTATTAAACATTCAACTATTTTCTGAGTTTTCTGTTTCATTTGGGCTTTAGAAAAGTTCCTTTTAGGCAGCCTTACTTGTTGGTTTTAAGAGAGGTCATTAAGTTCTCATAAAAGTGAAAAGAAACATGTTCCAGTGTCCTAAACCTAATTTTGTTACTTAACTAATAAGTTTTTAACGGAACTGTTTTCTATTTAATAAAAATATATGGAAACATTTAGCTACTTGATAATGAATATTAGGCTAAGTTCTATTAATTTTCTCCTGCTTAAATTCTTTAAAATAATAGAGCAGGGGATAATTGAAGAGCAGCTACATCATGACACTTCCAGTATATCTATATTAGGTGGCATTTATATACAGCCCATGATGCAACGTAGTTGAAACTGGATTTCTGAAAGGTGATGTTACTGGTTTGAAATGCAGGAGGGGGTGTTTTTTCTGTTTCATTCTTCAAGAACTTCTTTCAGCGTGGTCAGCAGACATCCTAATGGCACCAGCTGGTCAGCCAGTGATGTCAGAACACTGTATTGTTCACCGTGATAATTTAGAAGAATATGATTCTTTATAAGAATAATAGTTATTATCAACGTACTTTTTATTTCTGAATTTCTAAGTCCTGAAGTGCTTATGCACCCATATGCTGAAGCACACTGTCCTTACCTAGCTGGATCAGAACTTTAGTGTTCTGTTTAAAATCTAAGAAAAGGTTTTTTCTTTTTGTAGTCCAAACAGGATGAGGATGTTTCTGCCAGCCGCTTTGAGGACAATGAAGAGCTGCGCTACTCTTTGCGATCAATAGAGAGACACGCCCCTTGGGTACGGCACATTTTCATCATCACCAACGGGCAGATTCCTTCCTGGCTTAACCTGGACAACCCTCGCATAACTATAGTGACACATCAGGTAAAATTCAACAAAACTACCACTGTGAAAGGGCCAGCAAAGATATCCTGTTTGATTTGAAGTGCATTTATCCTCTTGCAGCAAAAGGCTGTGTTTATTTGGAAGAAGTGACAGCCTCTTCCCTCTCTCACCCAGGGTTTTATCATGTATGTCCTTATATTTGGGCTGAACAGTTAGCTGAATACGTATCAACCCTGCATTTAGTACGCTTTTTCAAATATTGAGGCTTCAGCTAGCACATACCCATGTCTAATTTCCTTACAGAGTCTATTTATAAAAACCTGAGGAGAAGAAAATGTAATCAGAATCTATAAACAGTCTCTCAGAACCAGTAATAACCTAATAAGCTTGTGTTGAGACAGGATGGATTACAATTACTGGAACTAGGAAGATGGCTACAAAAAAAGTAGCTATGCATTTTCAAAGTGTTATTTAAAAAGAGAAGAGGAATCCATCGAGCTTCCTGACTAAGTGAAACCAAATTCTCTAGTAGTATATTACAAATTGAGGATTAATTTTGGTATCTGGACGTGCCATAGAAATTCCGCACAAGAAAAGTGCTAAAGAGATATTTATTCAACTTGGTCTGCTGGTGAAGTTACTTGCAAAAGATGGAGCAGTCCTGACTTTTTGAATGCTGTGACAGGTTCAGTTTGCTAGAAATTTTGTGCAGCCTGAAATTATGAGAATTATAAATGTGTACTCTGAGCCTGGTCCAGTGCTCACTGGAAGAGGAATGTGTGAAAGTTTGTGACTTTGTGAGCAATCAGGTGCAGTTCCTTAGTTAGGCAGAAGAACTGAAAATGTTTTTGTGTGAGAAAAAGAGATATTAAAGTATTTTTTTCTTTGCTTTAATATCTTTTTTCTTTTGTATCTATCCTCATACTTGCTATTTTTTTTTACTAGATAAGTATCAAGTATTTGTGTGCCTGACTGAAACAGTTTTTGGTTGTTGGGGATTTTCTTGTTTTAGGAAATATTTCAGAATGTGAGTCACTTGCCTACCTTCAGTTCACCAGCTATTGAAAGTCATATTCATCGTATCAGTGGTCTTTCTCAGAAGTTCATTTATCTCAATGATGATGTTATGTTTGGGAAGGATGTTTGGCCCGATGATTTTTACAGTCACTCTAAAGGTCAAAAGGTAAGCCATTATTGCAAGATATTTTAGCAGAAGTAGAATTTTTCTACTCTGTTGATAAAAGTCAAAGGAATGCTACTTTGAAAGGGTGAGCACTAACTCCCCCTTTTATTTCTAAAGGTTCATTGTTCTTAACTAGAGAACTGTTGGCTAAGGCTCAGGGTGTGGAAGGCTCTTCTCTCTATTCATATGTATGCTGCGTTTGTAGGATTACCTTTTCATGTTCACTCCTACATTAGGGTGGTTAAAGTGGTTCCTCTGTCAGGATTCACTTCAGTTTCTGTGTTATTCTCTAATTCTCTTACTTCCTATCAGAGCACTGGTAAGACTAATGTGGTGTTTGGCAGTTGCCAGTCTTCCTTCCTTGCAAATTTTTTTTTTTTTCTTTTTGGGAAATACTCAAAACAAGCAAGAATTGTCTTTTCTGTGGGAACACTGAGGTCAGATGACATTTGATCCATTCCTAATATCAAACTTTACCATTAATTGCCTCTGTTTATACACCCATAATATCTTTGCCCAGTTTGTATATAATCATATATATATATATACACAATATATAATTGTTTGCTAAAATAATATATATTGTTCCAGGTTTATGAGTGTAAAGTAATTTAGTCTTTCAACAAACCCATTATCAACAACTGGGGTTTAAGCAAGGAAAGCAGGCTGAGGGAACATTAGCAATAGTTATGCATAAACACTCTGGCTGCCAGCAAGGTTTTCATCCATTAGCTTCATCTACAAGAGTGACATGGAGGAAAAAATTGAGGTTTTATGTATTATTCTTTCCATTAAAGGAGTGTGTGCACAAGGCACCAGAGACCAATGAATTAAACATTTTATGCAGGCAGATGTGCACACTTGCACACAAATACAGAAGTGTTGGGCAAAATTAGTTTAAGCTACATTAAAATAACTGTTTCAGTACCTGGGGATATTAGGAGGCTTTTAGTTGTTTTATATCTCTAAGGATAGAGGCATATAGCTGCAAAACCATGTTGTTACAGCATTTGTACTGTTCTTTAGTCACCCATCCCAGTTATGATGATGAAGTCAGCTTAGGTGCAGTGTTGTTTGTGATAACCCGATCAGCAAGTGTTACTGTAGGAAAATGTGCTGCTAAAATCTTGAAGCAATAAAGTCTAAAGGAAAATGTGTGGGGTTTTTAATGCCTCCTCAGTTGAAAGAACACACACATACACGCTTTTTTTTATCCTGCCAGTTCTTAGGATTATTTAAGTCATAGAGGATGAGATGCTTCAGGGATTATGTTCAACATGTGCTGCTTATCTCATGACTGGTTAGTAATGAAGAAACGTTTTGAGTCAGGAGAATGAGTGAACTGCAGAGCTATTTTAGAGTTTCAGCTCACCCTTCATATCTGACAAAAGAGAAGATATTAATTTTAATTGGAATATGGTTTGCAGAAGCGGATTTGGGAAGTCCTGCTTTCCATTTCTGCCTGTTGCTGCTTTGTTGTATGGCCTTGGGTGTTCTTCCTTCTCTTTGAAAGGGATAACATTTACTTCACAGAAAATGGGGTTTAAATTCTATTTGCAAAGCTCTGTGAAATCTTAAGGCACTGCACACAGGGAGACATTATTGAAAGTCTCCATATTCAAAGAAACAAGCTCAGTTGACTTCTATTTGCCAGTCCTTGTCTAATGTTAATGTTGTTTCAGGTGTACTTGACTTGGCCTGTGCCAAACTGTGCAGAGGGATGTCCTGGCTCATGGATTAAAGATGGTTACTGTGATAAAGCCTGTAATAACTCAGCATGTGATTGGGATGGAGGTGATTGCATTGGTAAGACAGCAATGTTGAATTTAGGGAAAGTGATCTGTTTGTTTTTCCTTACAGGAATAATTCTGTAATTTGTCTTTTTCATATAACTGCAGAATTTGCCTCCTTTATTAATAAAAAAAGTTGACTTACACATTAAAACATTATTTCTTGCAAACTACAAATTTTTATGGAAAATTACAGGAAATAATAGGGCATAGGATAATCTTTCTTTAGGTATCAAGTTTGACTAGCTGAATGAAGGGGTTTTGAAATTTAAATTATTATATATTAATATACAGTATTATATACTTGGACTCATAATCCATATAATGAATTATGAAGCTGCACTATTAGTTCCTAGATCAAGTTTTCAGGACTGCAGTGTAATAAAACAAAGTGGTACTTCTGGATTGAGGAAGTGCTGCCTTTCTAGGAGACTGCAAAGTCAAGACTGTAAGCACAAGGAGTAGTAAATCAGTTTTCTGCCTGCATTTTTGAAGTTAAGACAAAATATGTTGACACTTTGGATAACCTTTTCACTTGATTCCTAAGCTTCTACAGTGAGTGTAAAATCTATAGGATTCACAGACTCTCAGAAGTCCAGTTAGGACTTGCTCCTTTTTAATTTCATTGATGATTGTTTAGTCTTCAGTCTAGCTTTAACATGGTAGCCTTAATGTGCCTTTCTTCAGTTATTTGAAATTCTTAGTTCTGGTGGGTTTGTTTTTTTCTCTTTTCTCTAGGTAACAGTGGGGGTAATCGCTATGTTGCTGGTGGAGGTGCAGTTGGAGGTATTGGCAATGGCCCACCATGGCAGTTTGGAGCAGGAATAAGTGGTGTTTCATACTGCAACCAAGGCTGTGCTAATTCCTGGCTAGCAGACAAATTCTGTGACCAGGCCTGCAATGTCCTCTCATGTGGATTTGATGCTGGTGACTGTGGCCAGGGTATGTAGAAAGCATTGCTGATGAACTTCCTGTGGGGATTCTCTTGAATTGCCTGACCTTTCCTGGTTCATCGTTACTCTCAGACTGGGCTGAGATGTCCTGTACGAGCATCTTTACCTGACTAAGGACAGTTGAGTTGATGATGCCTGTAGCAGTTAAGAAGTTTCAAGAACCTCTCTGATGCTGACAGTGTGAGTTCAAGTCTGGCTCTGGGCTCTTGCCAAAGGCTGCTTTAAGTCACAAGTCAACTTGTCTGAAGTTCATTTGGATATGAAAGATTAGCAAGGAGTGAATAAAGTGATGTAAAGTGTTGTCTGGTATACACAGGAGAAGATTTTTCCTGTTTGGAAGAGCAGAGGCTCTCCTGCATTTCAGCTGAGACAAATGTGTTTCTGGTGATTGTATTGCTAGCAGTGAGGTTTTGTTCATCTAGGAGGTGACAGATAATCTGTGTTCTGCTGTAGGAGGGAGAAGTTCCTTTCAGCCTATCTGATTTTGAAAATTTCAAATCAAGATGCAGCACTGTAGCAGTGAACTCTAGCTGTTGTAACATTACTGTCCTAAAATGTGGCAAAAATGTAAAAGGGGCAATTTGCTTATGACTGATACAGAATTTTAAGTGACGTGATAATAAAATGCTTTAGGCGCTTCAGGTAGAGGTTGAAAGAGTGATGAATTACACTGGCTTTTAGAATTAGCATGGGAAGGAATGCCTGGTAGAATTATATATCTGAGTATATTCTATTCATCCATTACTGAAGATAAGTGAGCAAGAAGCTGGAAACTAGAGTAAGTGTTCTTTCACAAAGCTGTTTCCCTGTTAATATTGTGACTGTAGCTGGGCATATTACTGTTAAAAAAAAGAGTGGAAGATAAATGTTATGCTGAAAATTGACAGAAATTTGTTTTGTTTGGGTTTTGTTTTTTTTTTCTTTTCCAGATCACTTTGAAGAGATGTACAAGGTGATGCTTCAGCTTAATCAGACCTACTATGTTATTCCCAAAGGGGAATGTCTGCCCTACTTCAGCTTCAGTGAAATAGCCAAGAAAGGAATTGATGGTTCATACAGTGATAATCCAATTATCCGACATGCTTCAGTTGCTAACAAATGGAAAACTATCCACCTAATCATGCATAGTGGCATGAACACAACTGTGATCTATTTTAACCTTACATTCCTAAATAAAAATGATGAAGAGTTTAAAATGCAAATAGCTGTTGAAGTTGATACTAGGGAGGAACCAAAACAAAACACAACTTCCATGCAAAAATCTGACTCTGATTTTAAAAGTGTAACTTCAGTACCAGAAGCTGAAATGATATTTGAGGATATTCCAGAAGAAAAACGCTTTCCAAGAGTCAGGAGACGTAGAAATGGCACAAAAGAGAGTGTATCTGAAGAGTTGATAATCCCATCAGTAAATGTGTCTCTTCTTCCTGAAGATGTCCAACTAGCACTGCAGAAACTGGACTTAAAACTGCTAAATGGTGATATAACTCAGAAAGGATATAACCTATCCAAGGCTGCTCTCCTGAGACCTTTCCACTTTTTAAGCACAGCAAAGAGTATTGTAGGCCTGGAAAAAAAGGGCATGCATAATCATTCAGAAGATCAGAAGACCCAGAGCAGCTGGGAAAAGCCTAATAAAGATGTAAATGATGGCAAAATAAAAAGAGTAAAAGCAAAGGAAGAAGTTCCTTCGAGGCTTATGGGAGCAAAGGGGACTGTTGTGACAATGAGCACAAATAAACATAAAGTACAGCCTAAAGCCACACTTCCCTCCCAGAGCATGGGGAAGAAAAATGAAACTCGAGAAAAAGTATTGAATGCACTCATATTAAGGGAAACACAGAAATCAAAACATCCTGGGAATTTTGTTACTGGAGAAGACACACAGGCGGGGATGGAAGGAATAAAAGAGCATGAGCAGGTGGATGCAAATATGAAGGAGAGACTTGTGGGAAGAAAATTACAGTTTTATGCTGGAAGTTACCAAGGCTTTTTGCCATGGGAGAAAAAGAAGTATTTCAAAGACCTTCTTGATGTGAGTATCTTAATGTCATTCCTTATTGGAATAGTTGCATCTTTCTGCATTTATTGGGGTATTGTTAATATGATTTATAAATTTGAAATGTGCTTTGCCTTTGAGCCAAATGCTGGGATTTTTTTTTTTTTTGAAAGATACTTTTCACATAAAATGTGACTTGTTTATGATCTGTGCCTCTCTTAACTAGGTGGTAAAAGCCAAATAACTATTTTTGTTCTCTTTCTACTACCTTTTCTTGGTCAAATTAATTTTTTGTTTGCTGTATGTTGCCACAGGGCTATTGTTCAGACACATAGCACTATAAAGAAAGGTTAAATTTATGGATTTATGCAATTATGGATTCAGTTTATGTTTTAAAAATGCAGAAAATAGGTATGATGATAAATAATTCTAAAAGTTAAATTGACAGTCTGCAAAGAAACTACTTATCTATATTGTGTCAAGAAAATGTATAGGAAATTTCCTCTGCTTCCATCCAAAGGATTTTGGTAGTTGTGAAAAGATCTAGAAGATACAGTGCTTCAGTTGGTAGCAGCTGCATCGCCCTATTTCACATGGAAAAGGGCTATGTTTTAAAAAGACTCTTTCTATTCATCTGAGATTGAATTCTGCATGAAGACTCTTTATATTCATAGGATTTCAGTTTATCAAATATGGATGAATAATCTGCAAAAAAGGCAGTATTGCAAATAAATCTGATGATAAATAGGGCCCTAAGTGTGTGTGAGGTGTCAGAGCACAAATATTAAGGAAGCCTTTTATAGAGTAGTTTACCTCAAAGTATGGAAGCTTTAAGGAAAAGTTTCTTTTATTTCTTTTTAAAGAAAGGTCTAACAAATATGAAGAAAAATATTAAAAAGTTCTCTTCCCAGTTTCAGATATGGAAAGAGTTGGCAGCTGGCTAAAATACCATTTTTCCTGCATGTCTAGTGTTTTCTGACGTTTTCAGTAATGTAACCTAGATTTATGCCTGTCCTGCTCTTTAGGAAGAAGAGTCATTACTCAAACAAATGTCATACTTTACTGAAGGTAAACATTTCAGAAGGCAGCTGAAAGATACATTTGCTGATTCTCTTCGATACGTAAATAAGCTGTTAAACAGCAAGTTTGGATTTACATCTCGTAAAGTCCCTGCTCATATGCCTCACATGATTGACCGTACAGTTATGCAAGAGCTCCAGGATATGTAAGTGTGGTTTTGCTTGGAATAATGTAAAACTGTGGGAAATTCTACCTTTCTGTTGCTTTGCTGTAGTCATTTTCAGTGTGTTAATGGCTACCCATAAAAATTATATTTTGGAAAAGGAAATAAGAAATTTATTACAGCATGATAGTTGGGATACAATAAGATTTTTGAGGCACTATCAAAATTCTGGATAATAATTTATTTTTAGGTAAGGAATGTTTTCTTCAAGAAATTAGGGTACTAAATGAGTTTTCATTCTTATCTAGGTTTCCTGAGGAGTTTGACAAGACATCATTTCACAAAGTGCGTCACTCTGAAGACATGCAGTTTGCTTTTTCGTATTTCTACTATCTTATGAGTGCAGTTCAGCCACTGAACATTTCTCAGATCTTTGATGAGGTTGATACAGACCAGTCAGGCATCTTGTCTGACCGAGAGATTCGCACACTGGCCACCAGGATCCATGAACTGCCATTAAGTTTGCAGGTACTCTTTCCTTGCTGATTAACTTTTAGAACAACTTCAGTTTTAAAGTCCAAAATGGTTAAAATAAAACAAGTCGAATTTTGTCCTTGCTTGTAGCATCAGTAACATTTGGCAATTTTAAAATATTACCTGGAAAATACAGCATTGTGTTCTAATTATCATTGTTTGGTTGTTTCTTCTGTGGAGTCTGTGATTAAATTGAGTTTTGGCAGCTTCAGAAAAATGGCTCACTGCTGTCTGAGTTCAAGAAAAGAGTGTGAGTTTGTAAAAAAAAAAAAAAATTCACTGCCAATAGTTGGATCCTGATGTGTGCTTACTCTAGTTTTTGCACATAGTAAAGGATAGTTCTTGCCCTGAGGAACTTGCGGCCTAAAGAAAGAACTGAGAATAAGGATAGCAAGGAAGTCGTACTAGTAAATAGTATGGATAATGTAAAAAGACTCATGCTTCTGTTCTTTTAGCAACCTCATAAACAGAGACATGGTTTTTGTAGGACTTGCATTCTGAAATATACATGTAGAGAAGAAAGTGTGCTGGTTTTTCTTTACAGAGAGGCAGTTACATAAACCAATGAAACAGTTTGTTTGTCATGCAGGGCTCAAAATCGTTGGCATAGTCAGAACACAGCCCTGCTTTAGTGCATTCCTGGCCTGTACCTTAATCAGAAAGTCTTCCTGTCCTTGCAGTTAACGCTTCTGTTTGTTTGCTTGATTTGGGATTTAATGTGCCAGTGTTGATTTGGGAACTCTGTACTGTCCTGAAATTATTAGTAAAGGTGTGCTGTTAATTTTAAATGAAAATGACATGAAGTCATACCTTATCTGGTCTCAATGAAACTCTGTACTGAGCATTTGCTTTACTTCATAGAGAGTCCCACTGACTTAGCAGTTACTGAAATGGGGTCTGCTGAATATTAGGTCTTCTTCTGTGGACAGTAGCATGGGAACTTATGTAGTTAACATTAAATGCATTTGTGCACCCTACGTTTTTAGAACTATGTCAGTGAGAAAATCAGTAGGATTTTAAATGTTTTTTTTCCCCCTTTCTTTCTGTTAGGATTTGACGGGTCTAGAACAAATGCTAATAAATTGCTCTAAGGCTCTCCCTGCCAACATCACTCAGATTCATGTTATTCCTCCAACTCAGGAAGCATATTATGATCCAAATCTGGTAAGAAACATTGATCTTAAAAGATGCTTATTTTCTTTCCTGAGTATATATTTACTTTACTTTAAATGCTGGTTTGAGTTCTAGAAGGAAATTATTTACAGAAATTACTACGTTGTATGTACATTAAGTAAGTGTTACAAAATGAAAATTTTATAGGCTGCTTCCTTACTTACTACCATAAATTTTCTTTAAAAGCAAAGAAAAGCTGAGATTTAGGATGTTGTTATAATGGGGATTTAAAAAGAGTGTCATCCTTGTTAAGAAAATTTACTGTTGTGAACCAAAAAGACAGTAAGCCCAATACCTCTCTGACTAGAACTTCCCAATAAGTCTTTATCTGAATTATAACCCATGTATTCAAAAAACACTGAAATCCAAAAATCTCTGTTGTAAAGAGATTGCCTGGGCAGTTTTACTGGTGGCCTTTGTCAGAGAAATATCAGACAGCTGTCAAGTTAGTTAGAATTTTTGAGTATTTTACTAAGAATGAAGTTGCAATGTTTTTGCCAAAAATAATTTGTAAAATAGGAAATTGCGATGTTATGCACCAGTATTTTTTTGTTTTTTCCCTCCACAGTTGATAAAAAAAGCTATTGCTTTTGATTCCAGGAGAGTCAAGTATGCAAGCCACTCTAGCTGTAATACAAGTTTTCTTACAAAGTACACCTTTATAACACTCTGTAATCTTCAGTAACCCATAATCTAAACAGTGTTTTCTTCCAGCCTCCAGTAACCAAAAACCTAGTGACTAATTGCAAACCTGTGACTGACAGGATTCGTAAGGCTTACAAGGACAAAAACAAATACAGGTATGTTGTGGCAGTCGTGTAAGAGACGCTTAGTGTTGTAAAGCCATAGGAAAAGGGATACATACACACATAACCCAAGATTGCTTGTGTGTGCTAACAAGTTTTAGCTCAACTTATTTTAACAGTGGAACTAAAGAAACATACTGTTGTTAACTTATGTATGTTTCATCATGCAGAGTGATGTGGGTTTTTTCATAGTTTGCTTAGTGGACTAAATACTTCCATGTTACTTGTGTCATCTTGGGCCATTTCCTCATTTTTGTTGTACAACAGTAAGCCAGAGTATGTTTGGATGGCTAGAGAGTGAATACAGTTCAAGTGGCATATCAAGAAGGAAACAGCCTTTCTGTACCTAGAAGTTGTAAATCTAATTCATCCTTCCTTCTACTGAAGCTTAAAAAAAAAGAAAAGAACAGAAAAAAGCATTTTAGTTTTAGCTACCTTGTATGTTTCCTGTGAGATGGAGGAGTGACAGTGGCATGAGCTTTGTAAGTGGAGGAGGTCTCAGGTGAGACTTGAAGAAGCCTTCAGGATACTTTCTTATATTAAGATAAGTGAAGTGAAAAATATAAGTGTGGTATCTACCACTAGTAAGACTGTTTACCTGGAGTCAAATTATATGCTTTGTCTTAGAATTCAGATCTATGATTGATAGGTAACCACCTATCTAATAAATCTACAGAGAAGTGGTTCTGTGCAAGAGCATTAGCTGAAAAATTTAAATGTATTGATAGAAAGCAAATGGCAAATTTTAATGAAGGTTGACCAGTCAGGTTAGAAATCTTGCTCAATAATGTTAAATACAAGACTGATATTTATTGAACCAGACTTTAGGCTGTTTTATTAATGTATAAATATTATTTCGACAATAAGGTTTGAAATCATGGGAGAAGAGGAAATTGCCTTCAAAATGATTCGCACAAATGTTTCTCACGTAGTTGGTCAGCTGGATGACATACGAAAAAATCCCAGGTATCCTGTTTTGTGATTTGTGTGAAGTTGTGAGATGATTTTAATTTTCTGATTTGACTCTTTAAACTTTTTTTTTGTATTTGGAAGATAATTTATTGTATTTCTAAACTGTGTGTTAAAGGTAAGTCAAATTTGAACCAAAAGAACTTCTGATTTTTTTTGTTTGACTGAAGCTGACTAGTCTCTCTCTTATGCCAGGGGCTATCTCAATAATTTGTTACGTTTTTATTTACCTAAAATTTTGAAAACTTAAAAACTTCAGCTATTTTTGAAGCTTTCATTTTTGCCATTCTAGAGGGCATACAGTTTATATTGCAGGGAATATTTTAAAGGAAGAACTTTTTTACCTGCTTTATGCAGGTATTTTATACTAGGAATTAGGTGTAGATTTTTGTTACTAAATCAGTTTTGCATATTCATTGTGCTTTCAAGCTTTTTTACTACATGGAAAGAATTTTGCTTCTGTCTTCAGAAAACCAGAGTTTTCTGCCAGTTTAATGAGTTTGGCTGCAAGAAGAGGTCTGACAAGTGTCAAAAGGCAGAGCAAGGAGGAAAGTAGAACCAGGCACCCTGGGCCAGGGAAAGTGAAGCCTCCTCTTTTGGTCACAGAAAGCTGTTAGGTAATCTCAGCTGCCTGTAAAGCTATAGCATAATTTGTATTTGTGGATAAAGAGTAGATTTCTGCTTTCCTCTCAACATTTTTGCTGGGTTCTTTGTTGAGAAAGGGAAATGGTAGCCTTGAGGCATTTTACAGCTGAAGGTGGTTTGTATCTATTGCTGCTCTTTCAAAGAGTGCCTTCTGGCTACATAACTCCTGCATTCCAGTAGCCACAATGATCCATTTTAAAAGAAAAGTAGGCAGTGCTCTAGCTCATCCTGCTGCTTCCTTTTCCTTCTCTATTCCTTAGTCTGCTGGCTACAAGTTGGTTTTTTTTAAAGGTAGGGGTGATTTCAAATCTTGCTAGGCTCAGAGAGGCCTGAGTAATGTAAGTTTCTCACCTTCAGTGTTCACAAAGTGAGAAGGAGTCGATTACCTGGGCCCTGTTCCTGCAAAGAACAGTGCAGTACTGCACTTGTTAACAAAGGAGAGCTGGCACAGTTATGTAGGCATGCCGTTTCCTTCTCTTTGCCGTGTTTTACTTGCATACAAATCAGTAGTTATAACCAGTCTCTAAAAGCAGGTTTTTTTGCTTGTCTTGGAATGGACTAAAAGTGTCATTCACTTACTGATCTCCCAGGAATGTTTGGTTTACACCCTTAAGGTAAAGTCAGCATTAATTGTCTAGGCGTTAATTCTGGAATATCCAAAAAAATGTCATGTTTGATTCCTTTTGGGTGAATTTAAACAGTCCTTCCATTAGAAATGGGCTAATATCCTCATCAATCCTGTACTTTTCTGTGTGTAGCAATCTCTCAGTCTGTATCTCTTTTTCCATGAAGCTAAACAGGAATGTACACTCTAGGAATACAGCTACTGCATTCCCAGGGCTAATGAGCTGCCAGTCCAAGGGACGAGGTCAGGGATAGTCCAGAGTTAACTCCCAAAATGCTTAGAGCGTAGCCATGATTGCCATAACCAGCTGCTTTGCATAGTATTACTTGATACAGGGGATACAGCCTGCTCGCTTTTGGAGAGCCATATTTTATCTTCTCAGATGTGGCAATTTGAATGCCTGGTTATGCCCTGCACGTAATTGTCTAGAGCAAGGTTACCAATTACGCCAGATGCAGTACCTTGCCATTCAGTGCTAATTCCCTGTGTGGGCTGATAGACAAGCTCCAGAGCTCTGCTTATTTCCAGATTCCTGTAGAAGTCTGAGCTTTGCTCTTTGGGGGAGCCCACCATACTATAGAGAATACAGCTGAGCAGAACTACTTACTTACAAAGGTTAGCAGTGACAAGGCATATGGCATCAGATATGATTTCTGCCTCTGGGGAAAATGTAGGGTCTTGTATCTCACAATATAAATAAAGCATGTAGCCTAGGCCCAATGTGGGAAGGGGAATTTTTGTTGTCAAGCACCAGGTCAGAGTGGCCAAGAGTACATAGCAGTCTAGCACACTAGCTGCTGCTTTAGTTTCAATTATTTGCAGTAATTTAGTTCTATGTTTTTTACATGAGAAATAGCTGTCTGCAGGAGACATTATTGGGAGCGTGCTTATTTGGTCACAGTGATTTCCATGTAAATTCTATCCAAATTATTGGTTTTTTGTATTTTGGTTGGTCATACAAGTCTAGCTTTGGGTCTATGATTTGGCAGACCAATTTATATAATGTTCTCAGTAAACCAAAGCTTAGGGACCAAGCTTTGCCCTCTCTTACACAATCTAATATAGTTATGTTGATTTTCTCTAAAGAATTCAGCATTCACACTAAAATATTAATAATTTAGTATGTTTCCCTCGTACAATGAAGCTCACTTTGTTATTTAATAGACTTTACTCAAGATAATTCAAAAGTATAAAAATCCTTACCCAGATGGTAATGCTGTGTTCAATGGCTCTGGGATGGTGCACACTCTAGTGCCCATTAGATGGCAGCATTACCTAACTAGAAATGTGGCCTGTCACTGGGTTCTGCTGAGGTTTTGACTTGCTGTCAGTCCTCCTGCTCTTAGAATTAAAATAAAATTAATTTTAAATAGTGCAACAATAAAAAATATGTCTGTTTGTTTTTAAAATGATATGGTTTCAATTTTGTTTTAAAGGATTATGTTTGTGTTATTGGTTTGGTAATACCTTTCCCATACTATCAAAGAAATATTCTAACAATGTCATCTTGTTTCCTAGAAAATTTGTTTGCCTAAATGACAATATTGATCACAGTCATAAGGATGCACAAACAGTAAAAGCAGTGCTTAGAGATTTTTATGAGTCGATGTTTCCCATCCCTTCCCAATTTGAACTGCCAAGAGAATATCGGAATCGTTTCCTTCACATGCATGAACTCCAAGAATGGTATGTTCCATAAGTTCTTTTCAAGTTACTGTAGTGCAGTAATATATAATTACCTAAGATGCTACTAACAAACTGGTTTTCCCCCAGTATGGTCATGAAAGAGTTAACAGTGAAAATAGTGTGGTGAGATTTGTATGGAATAAAATATGAGGTCTGCAGGATTTGGGTTTTTCCAGTGCTTAAATAGTCATCAATATTTTATCAATTGTTCCTAACCTACTGCAAACAAAAGCTGTTGGTTTGTTCCTTTGTTTTTTGGTTTTTTTTTTTTTGGTTTTTTTTTGTTTTGTTTTTTTTTTTTAATAAAACAGGAATTCTAGCTTTCTTTAAACTTAAAAAAAAAACCCAAACCACTATTGCATTTCTGACTAAGTGATTTTTTTTCAATCTGTCACATAGCAATAACCATCTGGATAAAAATCAGAAACGAAATATGTGTGTATCATTTTTGTATAATATGTGAAATTTTTGTGTGTGTTTATCGGTTGCCATTTCATAAATAACAACTGAAGAAATGGGAGTAGTTGACTTGAGAAGACAAGCAAAACATTGACAGATGCAGTGACAAAAATTACACAAGACTAATATAAGTAAACCTGTTGCTGATCAGCAAATCGTGAGAAATAGCTGTTAAAAAGAAAATAGAAAGCATTGGAGGAACTCCAGAAGGAATCAGAAGGATTGCAGGCGTGACTGTAGTGCTACAAGACCAGCTGTATTAATGGCGGAGGGAGCAGGGGCCCTTTAGAAATTCGTGCTGGAGGAGGAAACACAGTGTTGGCTCCCTTTAGAGACCCTCCATCAAATCTTTTTGTAGTTTCAAAAAGATACTTTATTTTGTCTTGTTTATAGCCAAAGATGATTCTACCAGGGTGTGTTAAGGCAGATTAAAATGCTGGTGGAAATCAAAGTGTTTTCAGAATCACAGGACAGCCTAGGTTGGCAGGGACCTCGAAAGATCGTCTGGTCCAACATTTCATGGGAAAAGGTACTTTTGATGAGACTGTCTCCTGCCAGCTCTCAAGTGTCTTGGCTGCAGGTATATAACTGGTGCACGTGAGGGAATTGCAGTTTGGTCAAAAAGGATGAAGTGTGACTGCAAATCCACAGTTGCCACACGTAGATGTGGCACTTGGGGATGTAGTTTAGGCCTGGACTTGGCAGTGTTATCTTAACAGTTGGACTCCATCTTTGAGGTCTTTTCTAACCTGAAAGACCCCATGATCTAGAACCCCGAGCAGTCATATCTTGGAAGCTTCCAGTGGTGCAGACTCTACCCTGTCTCTGGGGAAACTGCTGCAGAAATGATTGTCTTGACTGTAAAGAAGATTTCCTTATATCAAGATAAAACCTCTCCTAGTCCAGCTTGTAGTTGTTGCCCCTTGTCCTCTCTATGTGGCTCTTTGTGAAGAGAGAGCCTACATCCTCTTTTTAGTAAACCTTTAAAAACTGGAAAAAACTTTCTTTGCATGTATTGTGGAAACTCTTTAAATATTTGCATTTATGATATATGAAGCTGTTTTTGTGTTTCCTTCTTTCTTTGTTCAGGAGGGCATATAGAGACAAGCTCAAATTCTGGACCCACTGTGTTCTAATAACACTTATTCTATTTACAGTCATCTCATTTTTTGCTGAACAGGTAAAGTTAATGTCTTCTTATCAAATATGTATAACACTTAAAAGATTGTGGAATCTTCAGGATAACATTGGATGAATTTTTAAATAGGTTTTGAAGAGTAGATAGGATTTTCCCTTCATAAAAGAAGTAACAATGGTACATGACTCATGAATAGGTTGCTTTAATTTTTAAGTCACCATGTTGAGATTCCTTGAAAAGAGAGTCATATGGGGAGAAGGAGAGTGGCACCTTCTGAGGTGCCTTGTGACAGTAAAGTCTATCACCAGTGTGCTAAATTTGGATACTCAAATCCAGTAATTGTTTTAAAAATTCTTGGTCAGTTAACACAGATATTGGTAGAGGTGTACAGAGGTAATGTAAATTAAGAGGAAGAAAAATTAGTCCAGAAGGGGATCTTAAGTTACTTAAAGGCCTTATCAGAATCTCTTCCCTAAGTAATTGATTGCAAAGACTCCTACTGAATTCAAAGGGTTTTGAATCTGACTAAAGGGAAAAAAACTCCTTGACTTCTGCAAGCTTAAAATGGCTTTCTTGAACATGATTAGTCCTGCTAAACTCAGAGGGAGTCAATGGAACAAATCATATGGGTAATTCTTTGCAGGTTGGGGCCTTAAGTAACACTTTCCGTGGTCTGATGAAGAGGGTGTAATTCTTGAAAGGTTGGCTTTTGATTATTATTTTTTTCCCACCTGTAACTTTTGCATGACTCTTTCCCTTGATTTTCAGCCTTTTTTATATATTAGAAAACTCCGTTAGTAACTTGGTTTTGGAAGGTGATAAGTCAGTGGTACAGTTAGGAATCTAAATACCATTGTAAGATGCCAGCTTTGTGCTGATCTTTTAAAAATAGAATGTAGCCTGGTGATAATTTCAGTACAGAAATTACCTTTAAAATAATCAGAATAAAGGCATGGTGTATTTTTTCACTTTCTGCTTGTATTCTGATTATTGAGAAGTCTAGTGGAAATGTGCACATCTAATAGATGAATTGGAGTAAAAAATGCCTTTCTGGTATCATCAGAAAAAAAAGTACAGTACTGAGTATTTACCATGGGTGGTGCAGATTTGATAGTGTCTAGGATGAAAAGCTGACCAGCTGTGGACCTTTAGCCCAGCATAAAATACATATTGTATTTTTTTCTCTCCTCAGCTAATTGCACTTAAACGAAAGATTTTTCCAAGGAGAAGGATCCAAAAAGAAGTTGGTCATGAACGAATCAAAGTGTAGAAGAGCTTTATTTTGGAGATCAGTCTACCTCAAGCTGTGATTAAGCATTTTAAATGTTTCTTTCATAAGTGTCTTTTCTGGTTTGCTGTTTGACTACGTTGATATGAAGAAAAAAAATCATGCACCTACATTCGAATCTCTGCAGTACTCTTCATGGTATAAAAGCTGCTGGAGCTGTGACAATGCAAAATAACAACAAATAATTGCAGGACACCTGTACATAGGCAGTTTTCAACAGATCTTACTTTACAACTCTTAGTTCATGGCCATGTTATCCTTTTTTATAAAAAGGGTTACCTAAATAAATGTAACTGCATTTATTGCAGTGGATGTTGCCAACTAGATAAAATGTTGGAAGGAAAAGTCGTTTGGGATCAGCTTAAGAAATCCTTGATCTTGCATTCCAAAGCATTTTGCAAATCTCTGTCACTGCTGCTTTTTTTAGCCTTCTGGGGAAAATTGAGAATTATGTAACTTGTCATTTAAATTTAGAATACATTTATAGTTGTTGACATTCTTTAAAGCACAGTGACAATTCATCTCCCTATTTGTAGTGTATAATTGGGATTTGAAAGAAAGGTATGCTACTAAAAAATGACACACTAACAACATCTAATGGTTTGTTTGAAAGATGTTTTATATCTGGTGTATTATGGTCCAAAGAATACACAAAGAAATGGTGTTATTTCTTGGCTTGATTACAAAGAGAGGTTGTAATCAAAGGAAAATGATCAAGGTAAAATATTTTACAAGCATTGTAAATCAAAAAGCAAAAGTGCCTCTATATGAATGGGTAACAAATTGTTTCAAAGTAGAAATGTATGGGGAGCAGTGTTTCACTTCATAAAACAATATTTGTACTGACATACAAAGCTGTGGTGTTTTTAAATTTCACAGGGTTTGGCCCTGTATTTTGCCGAGATACTGGAGTAGTGTGGTTTTATGTGGGAAAGGGTACTGAATCTTTTCAAGCAGAAATTTTTGGTGGTGTATCTTCACTTAATTGTATTAGCAGTATTCAAAAAGCATTAATTTTTGTAATCGGATGATGTACAAAATGTATGTGCATATGTATTGTAAGATACTTGGCTTGCTTTGAAATTAACTAAAACGCGATGAAAGTTTTGTCTGCCGTTTCTGTTTCAAAGTCAACCAAAGCGCACACATCTTGGTAAATTAGCCAGGAATCTGTATGAATCTTTACGTCAAAACTTCTTATTTTTTTCCGATAAAAACCTTGCAGCTTTAATGATTCGAGAGTAATTTGAAGCACGGCTCCGTTCTGAAAGCGGGATGAAGCTGTCGAGCAGCGTGAGGATCAGCAGGCCGTGCCCGGCCCCGCTCCTGAGGGCGGCGGCGCCGCGGCCCTGCCGCTGCCGTTCCCGTTCCCGCCCTTTCCCGGCGGCGGGAGGCGCTGAGGTGGCGGCGGCGTGAGGGCTGCCAGGGGCCCCGGGGCTTTGGGGTTCCCTCCGCTGCGACGGGAGGTGCGAGCAGCGCTGTTCCTGCCGCCTGTGCGTCCCCTCAGGCTGCAGCTGAGGGCCCGAGTCTCCCTTGCTGCTCTAAGGTGGGTCCCCGCGGTGAAAAGCCCCGCACTCGAAATTCACACAAGCACCGGTTTGTTTAATGTCTTTTTGGGGCGGGGTGGAAAAAAAAAAAAAAAAAAGAGGTGAGTTTCTCTAAAAAGCACTGTTAAAATACTCATCTGTGGATTGAAGACACTCAGATCGGCTAAAACAGGTACCTACACGGGATGGGTGGGGGCTGCTTGGGCTTGTGAGGTGGCAGGATTGTTTTACACCTGGCTGAGGGGGACTGAGAAGTTCTACTTTGTAAACTGATTTTTAATACAAAGAAAAGTGTCAGTATGTCAGATAAAACAGATGCTTGCAGTTCAAAGTTAAAGTGCCTTGACAGCACAAGGACAGGCACAGCTAGACATTATGGACCAGCACTCTCCTCCTTTACATCATGTACTCAACAGTCAGCAGTTGAGAAGCAGAGTAAGTCTTGACAATTTTCTCTCATTTGAGGATAATTCTAATGCAAAGGCTTTTGATTTTCCAGTCAATAAACACACTTGTTTTTCAAGACACTTGTAAAATCTAAAATTCTACATGCTACGTAGAGAAGCATCGATGTCGGTAAAAGCTCGGTATTAAAATGTACTCTTTCCTTAGCATAGTGTGGCCATGTTTGTACAGATCCATGGAATTTGCAATTAAAAAAACATTTTCACAGCGATTGACAAATAACTAAAAATAAAAAATCCAACAAAAACACAAATAGGAAACTGAGGTGTGTGAGAGAGTTGATAATGTTGGGGGGACCTCACAGTCCTTGAAATTCAAAAGATTGTTAATGGAGTTCTCAGTTTCCATGTGTGAACTTAATTTTTAGGTCTGTCCCTGCCCTGGCTTGTGGAAAACCTACTGATATTTCTGGCAGTGTTGGATTGTGTCTAGAACGAGAGGTTTACGAAAGTAAATAAATGAATAATTTTTTTTTTTAAGAGGGTAGTCTATGTGTAAAATGTTTGCCAGTGTAGAAATAGCATTACTTACATTATAGAATGCAGAGGTGTAATAGCTATAAAGAAAGCTAAATTGGAATCTGGAAGTTGTTCAGGACTTTAAAAAATGGTATAAGCATATGTATATTTGACTTTACATGTGGGATGGCTTGTAGGATTACATTGTTCTCTATGGTTTATCATTTCTGTTCTGGACAGTAGAATATTGGCATAGCTTTTGGGGAATGCAGTACTGGATATGACAAAATGTGTAAAAAACCTTAATGGAAGCTAAGCTGGCAGACATCTTAAGAAAATGGGTACTTTATCTTTTTTTTTTTTTTTTTTTTCAGCAGAATCAAGTATGTTCCTAGTAGTCCTGGCATTTTTTAACATGTTTTTAAAGTATTACTGATGGGTAATGCTGTGGAATACCTCAAAACTAAGCCACTTTGACTGCTTGCATATATTTACAGGTGCAGACTGTTAAAGAGATACCCATAATAGGTGCAGGTAAGCATGAAAACGTATTTATTTTCAATTTATTGTGAAGGAAGTTATGTCACAAATACAATATACTGTTTCAGTAGGAAAAGATCTCACCATGGCACCATCAGGAAGAAAGCATGGAGGAAAAGCTGGTAAACCAGCACAGGAAGATCAGACCATACCTACTTTTGACTTTGAGGAGGAAAGAAAAGAACTGAGTGGATCAGAGGAAGATATTAGAGAAGGTGCTTATAAGAAATTTTTAGGACATTTGTAAAATGTGAATCTTATCACATTTGTGACTATGAAAAGAAGGGAAGAACTTCTGAGTCAGCCAGGGACTGAGCACAGCGTGGTTTGTAATGCCAAAGACCACCAGGCTCCTACTGTGTCATTTTGATTGGTAGTTTTCAAAATAATATAAATATTTGTGATTTTTCTTTTTAAAGGTGCAGAATTACAATACTTTTTTACAGTGAATTCAGATTGGACTTTTATAAATTTTTATGTTATTTTTAGCTTTCTGATGATTGCTGTATTGTGAGCTGTGAGTAATGGTGTAGTAGTGGACAGAGAAAGTAAAACTGTTTGGGACCAGGGTAGAGAACTCAAAGCGGTGCCAGCTCCAGTCTGGCCTTGCAGAGCCATTCACCACCATCCTTCAGCTCCAGACTCAGAGTTAGGAGCTGCCTGTGTTACTGATGGGAACTGACCATGAGACATGGCCAGGGAAATGGCATTACAGAAAAGTAATTACACTTGTAATAACTCAAACCACCAACACAAAATGTATTTTTGTAAATATTTCTATACTCCTTCTTAAGGTGACATACCAGTAATGGACAAGCATGGAAAGAAAAGACCTCTGGTGACTACTCATGTGGTTCCAGATGATGTGGGGTAAGGTTAGATGTTTGGGGGCTTTTTCCAAAATAAGCAGGTCTTAAATAGAGACCAATTTCAGTTATTCACTATGCTTATTTGTGCCTTGTTTGGGTTTGGTTTGGGGTTTTTTAGTATTTGATTAAAAAAATCAAGTGACAGATAATACAGTAGTTGTAGGTAAAAAAATAATTTAAAACAAAACATTTTAAAACAGTAACTCTTCCATTTCTTTGTAGTTTCTTTTGAACATGCAGAAAAAAATTAACATATTTGTGTGTTCTTAAAATTTGTTTATTTTAAAATATTACTTGTTTTATCCTAAATTGTTGATAATGTCATTAAATCCTATTAATTTTTTTCTTCTCATTTTAGTTCCTTGAAGATATTACTAATACTTTAAACGATCCACATATTGCATGAAAAAGAAATTATTTTACAGATAAATCTTAATTTAGTATTCATGGGCAGTGAATAAATATTAATCAAATGTAATATTCATGGACAGTGTAAATGGAATAAAAAAGTACATGCTAAAAGAGTGTTCAAGCAGATTATAACTGTTAGGTTGAAGATACTGTATTGTATCTTTTTACTGTACTGTAACACTGCATTACACACTGGTGTTACCATCTTAAAGATGCTGTAAAAACAGCCCTGAAATTATTTGCCATGGGATTTTTTACTGTGCCAGTTATGCTAACTGAGAAGGACTTATTTTCATTTGCTGTTCCAAATACCCATTTTGTTTTCTTTGTCATAGGGAATAATCAGTTTTACTTACTGACTCCCCTTATTCAAGGCACGTTAAATGCCTCTTTATATAACAGTGCTTCTTTACTGGGGACTAGCTAAGATTCTAGCATTTTATTAAAAATAAAAAAGGCAAATTAATCTGAAAAAGAAACCTCTCACAGGAGAAGAAAAGGAATAAAATTATCTTATGGCAGTGGCAGTTCTGTTACTGCTTAGAAGTAATAGGCATGTGTATAAAATTAGTTCTAAGCATATTCAACAGGTCTGAAGTCAGAAAATGGGCAAATAAAAATCTGAAACACTGTTTTGTAGGGGTGAAGTACAGAATATGTTGGAGAGATTTGGAGGTAAGTACATTTACATTCTAATAAAAATAGTTGCAGAGTTGGCAGTAATAACTCACCATTAAAATAACTTCCGAGATTATGTAAAATGACTAGTCTCTGTAGCACTTTTCAGCATTTCTGAATAAAGCCAGTTTTCAGGAAAAAAGAAAAGTTATATCTAAGGAGAGCAAAGGGAAAGAAGAGGAGGGAATATCTGCATATAAATGAGTCACAGCTTGTAAGTGTAGATAATTGCAAAAGAAAAGGGAAAGATGCATGAGTGCTTTGGATAATCAATTTTAAGATGAAGTTTAAGAGGTAGTAAATATATTGTAGAGAAAAGGGACAATAGCAGTTTGCTGTTGTTCTCACTCAATTTTTTGTTACACTGGCATAGAGGATACTGGAGATGGCAAGACTTGAGTGAGAAATAAGGGAAATGTAAATGTCCATGTAAGTAGCAAAAGAGAACAGTTCCAATTCTAGACAAGCAATTTTGGAAGTAGAGTTTAGTTGTGATACAGAATGAGAGAGCAGTCTGTACTTAGCACTTCCAGAAATCTAGAGAACAGGGAATCAGCAGGTCAGAGAATTTCAGCAGTCAGAAGGAATATGAGTTTCTAGAACAGCCAGATAACGAGGGTCAGTAATGCCTGTCATCCAGTGATGAGCAATTTGTGTGTGTCACTCCGCAGGATTTATTACAGTCATTATCAGATCCTCAGGTGGCTTTACCTCGTTAAATTACCAGCTGAATTCTAGATAGTGACAGGATAGAGCAAAAATAGTTTTAACATTTGTAAAGAATGAACAATACCCTTCACAGAGTAAGCAAACATCAAAAAGCCGTGGAAGGAAGGGAAACCATCTTAATGCCAGCATTACACACTCAATAATACTTTCATTGTATGTAATAAAAGAAACCTGTACAGAGTCATTACTTGCATGTCAAATTTAAGGTGAAAGAGAAGCTTGAGTAACTCCTTAATCCACAAATTAGGACTTTCGGCTGTCACAAAATTATATATTTTGCATTATATATTAGAATGTTATTAGAGATCTGGCAATTCAGATTAAAGCAGGATTTCAATGCTAAAAAGTTATGATTGTCTGTAATTTAAGACTCAAAAAAGGAAAGGAAGGGAGGATGGAAGGAGGGAGAATGAATGGATCAGAGAGAGGATGCTGTCTGCACAAAATAGTGGGTTTGGCATTAGCAGAGACAGATGCCTCAGCAGATTAGAGAAGTTTGACAGATGTTTCCTGAAATCTACAGTGAGAAAGGAAATAAATTACTGTATTAATCTTAAGCTGTGACTTGATAAATCTCCAAATGTAAATTGAACTGAAACAAACACAGTAACTTATATTAATACTGAAAAAGTACTGTCTCTCTGAAGTATAAAAATAGTTATTCATTCATTCAGTATGTGCACAGGAATAGTAACCACATACTAACCTTAATTTATTTCTGAAATTCAAGAAATTTGCATATGACTCTGAAACAGGTGTTGGTTAGAGCGTGTGACAGGCATAAGGAAGCTGCGTTCACACCAGTGCCACCAGCAGGCTGAGGGACATCACCACATCAGTCCAGATCACAGCAGCTTCTTGTTGCTAGAACACACGTCAAAGTGTAACTCATCAGCCTTTTTAATGCATATCCAGCATGCCTAATTTCTGAATATTCTTTGGCTTTCAGCTGACATTAACAAGGCTCTCTTAGCTAAGAGGAAAAGATTAGAAATGTACACAAAAGCCTCACTCAAAACCAGTAACCAGAAGATTGAACATGTTTGGAAAACGCAGCAGGAGCAAAGGTGACCTTTACTCTTGGTTTTCAAGCCTATGGAACTAGATTCCCTTCTGGGTCACACAATGGATGGCTGGTCTGTCGCCTTGCAATAGCAAGTACTGTGTCTGATGTTAAACATCTGCCCAGGGCCTCTGCTGCCTTCCGTTGTGTCCACTGTGTTAATCTGACAGTAAGTTTAGCACAGTCTCTATTGAACAGACAGATCTATGATTTGGAACTCTGAGAGCAAGGTACATTAAAGAGTGGGGCTTACTTTTATCTTTATGGAAAGTAACCTTTGATGTTATTATGTATTTTAAAACAATGTATTTTAAAACAATGTGGGGGTTTCTTTTCTCACTTTGGAATTTTCTGTTTCTACCTGAAAACTGAAAAATGTTCAGTAAAACTTTAATATCATTCTGGTTAAGATAGTAAATAATTTTCACCTTCCTTAACATTCCTCGCACCTCTTAAGGCATATTAATTACTACATCTGATACCAGAGAGCAAAGTGAAAAAAGAGCTAAAAACTAAAAGTCAGCAATA
The DNA here is from genome assembly GCF_017590135.1 of Pyrgilauda ruficollis. Lineage (NCBI taxonomy): Eukaryota > Metazoa > Chordata > Aves > Passeriformes > Passeridae > Pyrgilauda > Pyrgilauda ruficollis. Next base: position 1,004,118 of record NW_024529155.1, on the reverse strand, counting down.
GTTGTAACTGTCTTGGATTTGTTCTACATTTATTTGTATTTGAAACTTGTACGGACAAAATTTTAAGAAATGAGCTTATCCGTTTTGTAATGTAAACACCTTGTGTTTAAGCAACCACCGTATTTGAATTAGAAAAACATGGTAAATCTCAGAAAACCTGACACTGTTAGGAAGAAGAGTTTTTACAATTTCTTTTTAACGAGTATTTTATGGGAGTGCTGTCTCTCTATAGAGACATTCCACATCCACTCAGTGTATGTGTGCGTTCAGTTTTTAAACATACAGTATTTAAATGGGGTCAGATGTCAAAGTAGCCTATTTCTTTATCTATGCCAGCTTTTATTCTAGTCCATGTGTATGTTGAACCTTAGCTTTCCTTGTAATTCCCTGTAGCATTTGTCATACTTACAGACAGTGTCTGTTTATAGGCAGAAGCTCAATCACGAGTTCTCCCAGCAGTTCCTGACTTTATTTCAGCAGTGGGATGTAGATGTGCAAAAGGCAGAGGAGCAGGAAGAAAAACTAGCGGTGAGTTTCCAGCATGGTGTGAGTTACACTGTATTTTCCACAAGGAGGGAATATTGTTGTTTTGATACTCAAGAAATGTAAAAACACTTTATGTAGTTTAAACATAAATATATGATTGTTTAAGTTTGGGAAGAGAGGTGCATTTATAAACTTTATTACAAGTTTATAAACACTGTTAAGTGATCCCTTAGGCCAGCATATGGCTTGAGAAAAGCAAAGACCATTTAAGGAGAAGAAAGACATGTGCTGTTTCTCTCCATCCATAGTCTTTGGGTTCAGGGAACAAAGGAATAAAGGAAAGTAGTTGTTTTTTAGCATACAATCCTTAAAAATATGCCTGTATATAATAAATGTAAGAGAATTTGATCACTGAAAGAGGATAGGAGCTACACAATGGAAAGTAAACATGTGCTGTTGCTCTGTGCTTCCAACACATTTGCAAGGTTTGCTTTTCCCTAGGTAGCACATTCCTCTGGGATACCCTAAGAAGCCGTGGGGCATAGCACTCCTCATGGGATTTTACAGGGATAATTCAGGCTGTAAGAGACCTCAGGAGGTGACTTGGGGCTTAATCCAGTCTTCAGTCTTACTTTCACTAATAAAAGCTAGGGTAACTTCTCCAGGCAGAGATTCACCTTACAAGGCACAGATTTCCAATAAAGGCAGATTTTCTGATTCTGAAAAATGAAACTGGTGTGCTGTCCAAGCACTCTGCTTAACAACTGATGGAATTATGTTTTTCTTTTGCTTCTGCTTCAGAATATGCTTCGTCAGCAACAAAAAGTTTTTCAACAGGCAAGAATAGTTCAAAGTCAGAGACTGAAAACCATTAAACAACTCTATGAGCAATTCTTAAAGGTAAATCTTTTTCTTGGAAAGCAGCTGATCCTTATCATATCACTTAAGAAAGCTATATTAATTCTGTGTTTCAAGTTGTTAGGTATTTCTTTAACAAAGTAACTAACATACTAGACAGCAACCAAAAAAACTGTTTTGAGTACAACCACACAAAAATTTTACTTTTTTAGTTAAAGGCGTTCCTCACAAGAGAAAATCTGTTCCTTAATCATTTTCATGACCCTTTGCTGGAACCTATCCTGTACGTCCATGTCTGTCTTGTCCTCAGGAGTCTGAACTGGACCCAGCACTCCAGGTGCTTCACCAGCTGCATAGCCCCCAGTATACAGGGCAGATTCAAGTCCATCAATTTCTGACAAACCTTATTTCAGTTCAAGTAATTTCCTAGCTGGTTTTGAAATTTCAGTTATGATAAGCTTGGTGTTTGGTTTGGGTTTTTTTCCAAGTTTGGTAGTTGATAAAAATAAATCTGAAATGGAGCAACTCTTAGTTTAAAATAGTCAGAATTTACTGAGTATATTACAGAAGCATTAATAAATAATAACTGTTCCAAAATGTCAAAAATGTCTTCATCAAAGAGGAAAAACTTAACAGAAGGTCAAGTATTAGTTTGATTTTTCTCCTCAAAAAAGATCAAAAGGTAGAAGTCAAACCTCAAATAAACTTAAATAAATACAATTTAAGGAAAATGCAACTAGACACATACACAGAGGTGAGTGTAATTGTATGTAAAAAAGGGAAGATAACCAGGGAGTTTTATTTGGCTTATTTGGGGAGAAGTGTGCGAAGAAACGCAGTGGGGTTTATACTCCTCACTTCAAGTCCAGCAGGGTTGTCATAATATTGAACCCCTAGAATTCCTGACACATGTCTGTTCAATCTCCTCTTGTAGAACTGAAATGTAGAAAAAGTAGCTGAGACCTCACAGAGGCTGACTGGAGGGCTCTATCTTCTTCCCAGGGTACATACTGTTTAAACAGGAATGTAGACTGGAGTATGAAGTCCTGTATGATTCCTCTGCCAAGTCTGTGATAAACTCATCAATTATCTATGATCACTGTAAAAATTAAACTGTAGTATGAATAATTACTAGTTTGTTTGGTTGTTTTAAATTAACTGCTTGACATTGAGGAGTTCTGAACCAATATTATCCTTAACTTCAGAGCATGGAAGAGCTGGAGAAGAGCAATGAAAATCTTCTGGCTGGTGCCCAAAATGAACTTCGCAAGGAAATGGCGATGTTGCAGAAGAAGATTATGATGGACACTGTAAGTATCAGATCTGTGAAGTTAGTTAAATGCAAAAATAGAACATTCAAGTCATTTGACATTCATTTAATTCAAAGGAATCATATTGATACAGCATTTGTTCAGCATTATCTCCTTTTCTTGTGACAGCAACAGCAGGAGATGGCAACTGTTCGCAAGTCTCTTCAGTCCATGTTATTCTGATGGCTCAGTGGAGGAGCAACATGTACCTAAGTAACACGATACAAGTACAGGCATTAGAAGGATGTTGAGATTTAAATGTTTCAAGGTTCCTATTAAACTCTTTCCTGAATTGTTCTAATCTTGTCTGTTCATGTTGTAAGAACATATCTTAGTAAACTTTTATTACTGGGGGGCAGTATGGACCCCAAACTGTTCACTGTCTGTTCAGTTGATTTTTTGAAAATTTCATATCCACTTCCAATAGCATTGGACTGTTTAAATTGTTTCACTTTTTTATAGGAAATTATAACAAGGGGAATAATTAATGAAATGTGCATTACCCAGATTTTACATAGTAACTTGAGGCTTTTAGGTACATTGTGCAAATAGAAGCATTTCTAACAAGCTGCACGTTGTCACAGTTTCAATTAGTCTGCTGATATATTAGCTGTTACAAAAATTCACAGGGTATGACATAGCTAAGATAGAATTGTTTAATGATGTGTATTACGGCAAATTAAATTTTGTTAACTCTTTTGTTATTCTAGACATTGTAATATCGCTGTGTTAGTATGAGATTTATAAACTGCTGTAATTTGTCTAGAAAGTAGTTGGGCTTTTTTAGTTAAATTATGAGCTTAATGTATCCACTCAAGTAATCATAATTAAACATTATGCATTTTGGGGTCTACTTTTTGTAGAACCACTGCTAGAAGAAACCTACGTCATTTATTTAGTAGAGGCTCCTACAAGCCTTTGAGATGGAATATTATTTTTTTTGCAATTCCAAATGACTAGCAATTTAGGGAGGCCTGAGTTTTAAGGGTAAAGCATTTATCTTTCATGTATTGCATTACAGTAAATAAGTATAAACTAAACAATTGGCTTAGTGCACATGCAGTTTGTTTTTACAGAAAACCATTACACCTGAATATCTACTTCTAAAAATTAGATAGTTGCCAACATATTTAATGCTTTGATTTAATACAACAGTAGATAAAATAAACATCCACACACCCATGCACACCAAATGTGATGTTGTCACAACAATGTGTTTCAAAACCGTATTTTCGTCTCAGTCTACAAGCATTTTGAGTCAGGTCATTTGATGGTGGTTCTCCAGGTCTGGAAGCCAGATTAGTGAAGGCAAACTTGCAGTAACTTCAGCTGTTTGGTTGTAACGAGTATAGAACTTCTTGTTCTGCCCCTGCCGGAATTCAGGACAGGAGCAAACATCTGAGTTTCACTGCTACGGCGCATGAGGGAATATGGGCCTCTCATGGGTAACCAGTAACAATGCTGGTTTGTAATTACTGAATCTCAGCCCTCTAAGGCCAGTGACAGGAGGCTATGAAATAGGTGACAGGTTCTACCTCAGATCTTCAATAGGGGGTTATTTGTTAGCATTACCTCCTGCTTCTGGTTTTATTTGTTAGGTATTGAGTCATGGTTCTGGTTTTCTGAGTGATTTCTGTATTAGTTTCCTATTATCCACATACCTCAATCACATCCTCAAAACTACTTACACCTACTATGCCAGGACACAGTTTTGACTGTTGTCACTCATTTCACTTTTAAGATGTTGCCTGTGTCTTTTCATCAGAAGGTTAATTTGCTTACAGTATTCAGCCAAAGTAAAATGGTCATTACCATCATCTTTTCTATTTGACCATGGCCGGGGTTCAGGCTAAATTCACATGCAGATGCTGTGTCATTTCCAGCCTCAAACAGGAGTAGTAGGATTCATTCTGATTTTATATTAGTCACTTTGAGTTGTAGTCCTTTGGCAGTAACTGTTAACAGTTACAGAGCCTCAAAATGATCATTATATTCTTCTTAGGCAGGAGGGTGATGGATGCTATTTTATTTCCTCCAGACCAGCAGACAATACACCACTTTAAAAGTTCCTTGAATGCCTCAGGAAGTATTTTTGAACTACTAAGCAGGTAGGAAGCTGCAGTTGGTAGTATTTTTAAAACAAACCATGGCATTCTTTATTGGACAGTTCAGGAAGGACTTCATTAACTCAGAAGCTCAGGTACATATCAGCAACTGGAAGGAATAATGCACGCTTACATTCAACAGCTTTTTACATAAACCATATTCAAGTAGTACCTCTTGAAAGGAGCTTAAGCTTATGCATGGGGTTTGTGTGCAAGTAATCAATTTTTCATACAGATAACAAGCTACTTTTAATTCAGCTTTTCTATAATGGCAACAGCCCTCTTGTTTGATATATTATGTTACCAGTGGGTCTGTTCTTAAAGAAAGGAAGAAGTAGATATTGGGCCTGAGTTCCTGTTCTGGAGAGTTTTACGTTATGGTTCAGTTTTGTGCCCTTTTCTTTGGATAAAATACAGTGGTAGCTACGAGACAATAGGATCAATTGTAAGGTAAATGAACACAGGGATAGCAAAAAGACCAGAGAGGGAAATACAGAAGGGTGGGCAGCAGTGCTGGAGCTACAGGCATTGGAGTTTATCAATGAACTTTGTCCTTCACTTGCATAGGCTTACAGATACAAGTTAGGGTGCCTAAAGTTAGTCCTCTCCTTACACAGCTAGCTGTAGTGTAGATAAGGATGAAATACAATGAGACTGACCTTACTATGACCACAGAACCAGAAACTGGCCTTAAAACTTTAGCTTGCACTTTCTTTCATGTAGTAGCAGTAGGTTATGTACTTAGATACTAGAGAATGCATGAATTCTAAAGGCACTCATAACAGTACTTTGAATCAGAAGGAAGTTTTCCTGAGGTGTACCTCCTTTATCTACTGGTCCAACAGCTTGTTCCTTAGAAGTACCAGAGAAGAGATTGAGTGATTTTTAGGCCATGGCTGCCTCATTTTACCAGTGTTAATAATGCAGGATTGAATTCATTGGTACATCTGACAACCACTTCAGAGCAGTTCCAACAAAACTTTAGAACCTAATGCTACAAGATTAGACATGAAATTTCTCTTTGAATTCTGGCTGGTAGCACCTTGGTTTGCATCTGCATTCACCAGAAGATAAGTACAGAATTATAGTTACTTAATAGGAAATGGCAACATTTTCAAATGTAGTATTTGTGATCTGAAACACAGGGAAATACATACTGGTTCAAAAGTACAACAGCATCTGCAGAACTTTTTACCTACTAATTCTAACATCTGGTAATGTCTGAAACACAGTGAACTTTCTCATAAAACTTTTCTTCAAAAGCTTAATCTGTCTTCCCAAAAACACAGAGGCTGCTTCATTCCCCTAACTGCTTCTTCTCTTGTCCTTGACCTATTTAATCAGTCATTATGGTTTTGAACCTGCTCAGGAGCTTGATGAGATGAAATTCTGAAGACATGTATATGAAGATGAGCGGCAATCTGTAGGCACACACCACTGGCATATCTCAGCATATCAAACAAGGATATGAACTTCAAAAAAACAAAACAGAACAGATTAAAAAAAATCCATTTTTTAAAATTGTCCCTACTATAAATATGCTATACTTTAATCAGAATTTATCCAAGTGACAAGCATAACATAAATACATCATTGTAACACACAGCTACAGAGTGGTCTAGTTTAGAATTAAAAATAAAACCATCACAAAACTCCAGCATCCTGACAGCACTAAACGCTTACAAGATCTGATAAAAACACATTTGTCTGCAGTTCACAGAACAACTTTAAAAATCCACATGGACTAAAGCATAATTCCAGGAGAGATTTATAAATTTACTTTCATTTCTCTGTTCCAAGGAAAGCAAGCCAGTCAGCTCCCAAAAACATTTACTTGGTACCCAGTACTCTCTCTGCAGTAACAGCAGAAATGTGAGGAAGTCAGAAATGGCAGAAGAGAATGACAGGAACAGTTCTCAATCCATTCCTTAAAGCATGGTCCAAACAAAAAGTATAAAACACTTACCAATGCTATCCACAGAACAATATATTCATCAATGAAACTGTTGAAGTACTGGTCCAAAAACAGAAGTCCTGGCCCAATAAATGCAGAGTCCTGAAGACAAATTTCACTTTTTGTCATGTGAGCCACCTATGTTTGAAAAAAAAAAATTAAAAAGTGCATCCCTGCAATATTGGTGTAACTACAACAAACAGGCATCACATTCTTGCCCAGCAGTATGCTCTTGGAAGTTACATCTATACCCACACATTTCAGCTATCTGCAGGGGCTCCCAACTCTAGTTTTCCAGCACTGTATTCAAACAGTAAGACTATGCAATTGTATTACTGAAGACAAATACTATGAATTTTTTTTTTTAATTTTGATTTTCCCTAGCCAAAAGTTAACTAGGAAGCAGACCTTTCCTTAGGTAGCAACACTTATTCTCACTGTTTAGTAAGGAAGTCTGTAGAATACCTATTTTCTAGTGTTTGAAAAATGTCATCCTTGGAGAAAAAATAAAAGCATCTGGCTGGATTACTGATGTAAGGAAATACGTAGTAAGGCAACTTTTTTTACTCCATTGAGGAGTGTTTTATATACAAAAAAAGACGAAGACCAAAAAGACAGAATAGAGACAGTAAAGTTTCTCTCTTCATTTTAATGATCACAGTAAATTCTGTTTCAGATAATTAAAGGAGAAGTCACAGCACTGTTAGTAAGGCTTAAGAGACCACAGTTAGTATGTTAACGACAGACAGTAAGTGCATTTCTAGGAATAAGTTAAAACTGAAAGTCCTAACCAGTCCATTCAACAACTAATACATGTTTTCATCGGTGTCACATATAATCTCTCTGTGGAACCCTGAGTCTAGTTCAGTGCATTGAGCACAATGAATCTGGTAATACAGGAGCAAAGCAAAATGGGAAAACTGTACCCCCTGATCCAGTAAGTGTTTAGCCAAGAACCAGATTAGTTTTAGGAGGTTTAGGACTGACTTACCACCAACTTCTGTGAGATTTTGGCATTCACAAGCCCAAATGTCAAGACATACAGGCAAGAATGTTTTTCAAACAGCTGAGTTGTGGACTTTTTATAAATTGTAATGGCCAGTGTGATAAGCAGTCCAATGTGCAGGCCTGGTGAAAGAACACTTGTTCCCTAAGACATAAAGGGATGGAAAATTTGTCTTAAACTTCAGTCATATGGTAAAGTCCAAGTTTTACACATATTTCAAATCCCATTAAATAAAACCAGAGTTGTCAAAACTTGTCAAAATCCATTAGTATTATGCCACTGCTCCCAATACCCTTTGCAGTGACCACTAATCAGTTTTTTAGGAAAATTCACTGCTGGTTCCCATGGCAGAAGAAATCCAGTAACAAATGGAGAGAAGGCAGATAATAAACTTTGCTTTAGCCATCTAACACTCATATGCCTGTCTGCTTAAAAGGTTAAACAAAAAAGCCCTTATGGATCATCTGAAACACAATAAATTATAGGCATAAATTATTCAAACCTAATTTGAATTTTTAGAGCAACTTACTGCTATTGTCGATCCATTCTTTCCAACCCCTCCACCAAAGATGACACGGAAGTAATTGAAAAAAGAAAGTGCTGTTCCACACAGGATGCCAATAACTGCAAAGAACTTCAGTTCTAAGCCCAGCAAAGGGACCTTAGCAGAACACAAAAGAAACAAAAAAAAAAAAAAAAAAAAAAAAAAAAAAAAAAAAAAAAAAAAAAAAAAAAGAACAAACAAATCACAACAAAACAAGAGAAAGATATTAAAAGTTAAGCACATAACACCTTTTTTAAGAAGTGATTAAAGCAGCCACTCTTACCTACTAAACAAATGTTTTATTTGAGCCCTCACTTTCTTGGGAACAAGCTCAGGACAACAGTGTTTGAAGTTTGTTTCCTTACTAAGAAAATAACAAGTATCTTTTGTAATGCTTAAACTCCACTACTGAGTACTTAAGTTCTGACCTTGAAATTCAGCTAGATCTTAGTCTGCTCCTCCTTAATATATTCTTCAAATATTTTCACCACACAAGCAAAAACATGACACAGACTACTGCCATCAATCAACATGATATGGGAGCAGGAAGAGAGACAGTTCCTTCTATTCCACTGGAGAAAACAACACTGGATCCACAGGAAAAACAAACACCATCTGCCTGCTGTGTGCTTTGGTATGTTATTTGTATGCTGTATCTTTGCATATCATGAGACTATTATGAAAAGTCTCCAGATACAAATTTTAATTAAACAGTTACCTTTTGGAATCAACTGCAGTGTCAAGGAAACTTCCAAAGGCAGCAGAGGATTTTAAAAAGAAGTAAGAAATGGAAACTGTTTACTACATTTTTTGAATATATAGTTTTTTGTGATACAGCGCAACTAAAACAGATTCTAATAGTCAGGAAAAAAAAATCATAATTTAAGTTTAATGCACCTACTTTGTTTTCCAACATGAAGACAAGCTTTGTGAAAACAGAAAAAAAAAAAAGACTGGGAAAAGAAAACGAAGTTTAGCTACACATTCCTTAATTGCTGAGTAAACTTTTGAACTAGTTTTCATTTCTATTGGTTATCAATAGTATGGAAAGGTAAGTCTCAGCTCTTTGCACTGTAACCAATCAGAACTATGAATTTCTGAATAAAAGCTGTAGAAAGTTGAAGATCTTTTGATCCTGTCCACTAAAATGAATCTTTTAAGATCAGAATGAAAGCCACAGATATGGAAAAGTTTTGGGACAGAAAACAATGCTTTAAATATAAATATTTACATTTACATGGCTGTGACATAATTCTTAAAAATCAGTACATCTGCATTGATACAAACAGGGATAACTTAAACAAAACCCCCTGGTTTCATCCCACAGTTTCATTAAATTGCAGCATTTAATCCTTAAATTTTAAGATAAATTGTTCAACTGAAATATATGCCTTATAATAAAATATACAAAATATATAAAACCAGAAAAAAAACCTACTTGCTAAAGCTTAAGTATGTGTGGAGTACTAGTTCCAGATCAGAAGTTTGTATGTGGCAGATGGGGTCTTTTTTCCTTATGTAGCTATAAATCTGTGCACAGAGAGTCACACCAATAGATCTAAGTTAACTATGGCATTAAATAACCTACACTTATACAACAAGCTAAACAACATTACACAGCTAGTAGGTATTGATAGTACTTGCACAGAGCAGTTTCAAATACCACAGGAACTGCGGACACTTGATAAGATACTCAACAGGAACTCTGAGCACTTAGCACACTCACCTCATAGTCCCATATTCCTGCTCCTCCATAGGCAGATATCAAGAGCAGCATTGATATGGTGATCTGAACTTCAGTTACATCAATTCTGTGAAAGGGGAAAAAAAAGAGATTTTGTTCAAGGATTTTTTGCTGTAAGTGTAAAGTGTGTGTGGAGGGAGGGGGGAATAAAACCCCCTGTAACTGTACTTCAAATGATATAAATATATATAGAATATTACTTTCCTTGACTGAGAAAGTTACTCTGTATGGAGGTACACATCTCTGGCTAAGATTTAAAATGAAAGCTATACTCCTTTTCTGAAGCAAGCTAAATATAATTTTGAAAGGGGGACTCTTTAATGAATACACTGTTAACTGTGAGAATTCTGTACAAATTTAGAGACAAGTTGATGTGTAAGTGTCAAATCAAGGTTTAAGGTAAGCTCACAGAGAATGCAATCAAACATTTCCACTGAAAGCACAGCATATAAAAGCAGACACTAGAACAAGCAGGCTGGGAAAGAAGGGATTTCTTTAAGCTTTCTATCATAAAAACTTGACAGATCCAGCCTGCAAAACAAGGGAGGACTGAGTCAGTGGAAGGTAAGCATTTGCCATATTTCTGAGAACATATAATTGCTATCTTGCTTTCCTCCATAAAAGCTGTTTTAGGAAAGATGGCCTTGTATACCATATGAAGTCCAGACTCCATATTTCACCTTTTTTTTTTTTTTTCTCAGACAAGATAGACAACTCTTTGTTTTTGTATTTAATTGATGAAACCTCACTTGAAGCCAAGGCTCAAGAAAAAAAAAAATCAGTACTTTTTAAGCTTTAACACAAATAATTAAAATAATGACCAAAGAAAGTGCATATCAAAGGTACCTTTTATGGAACAAAAAATTTTGAGACAGGTATCTTATCTTCATACTAAAGTTACCAGCAAACACTGGTAATGAATGTTCAAGACTTCCTTTAGCAGCTGGAATAAATTTGCTGTTTTAAGGTATTATGGCCAATGTGTATTGCTACTTACTTAGCACATGACCTATCTGCACAGGAAGCAGTGGATTTTTAGAAGAAGATAGCAATCATCTTTTGGGTAATGGAAAACATTTATCTGAACTTGATAATCTCAGTAAAAACTCTCTTCTTTCATCAGACAGATGGTGATAAAATATGCTAAATTTCATCACAATTTTGTGACTCTTAGAGGATCCAGAGTTTAGACTGCAGTTAAATGATAAACTGAGGTGCTCTTCACCTCTTAAAGCCAAGAGAATGGGGAGTCCTCTTCTTCCTAAAGTGTTGCATTCCCTCAGTTTTATTTGCTGCAGTGCTCACTGGACTGTAAGGTGAACCAGTGCAGCCTGCCAGTCCAGTGTAGGCTTTTCACCTTCTGCCCTTTTAATGAAGGGGCTTGAGGTCCAATGACAGTGCCACAGGACAGGGGGGCTGGGAGTGGGCTCTTCCTTCTGTGCCAGGGATGAAGTGTTACATCCACCCTGCCATTGCTGAACTTGCTGGTTACCTTATGCAAAACCACCCACGTGCAAGTGTTCAGAGGCTGCACTCTGTACTATTAACACCAGGATTTCCAATCTGCATTGCCTTTGTTGTTGCTGGTGGGGGGAGGAGGCTCAAACTTGAAGTTGTGCCAAAGTTTAATACTTAATTTTACAGTGGCTCAGACTGTTGGTGGCAACAGACCCCAAATCAGAGTCCAAAGACTCTACCCAGACACTGTACAGTATCCTGTACAGACACAGTGTGACATTATTCAGATCCTTCCTAGCCATCAGTACTAGGAATCTCATTTGTGATTTATTTCTAAAATTGAGTGCTGCTAATTGAGAAATAGCATCAGTGAAAACTTCCATCCATCTTATTAAGTACCATCATCTTTAGAGCACTATACCAATGCCTTCTTCACACCTCTGTGTTTAAGAGAAAGAAAATTTGGAGCCTTGAGAAAAAAAGTGACCTGTTTCCACTGGACAGAAATAAATTATCTCATGGAAAAGTTGTGTCTGTTTAACTTTAAACAGTAACCATGGAACACCAGGCCATTCTGAGCTGTTTGTACTATGCACTGTCATTATGTTAAAGTAGAAGTCACCAACTTTTTACCAAAATCTTTATGTGGTGAAGGAGTCTCACTGCCTTCCCAATGTGGGGAAATCATTCTCATGCTTTTTGCATAAAAGGCACAAAAAGCAGTCATGTCTGCAAAAGGCCAGAGCTCATGGTCTAGTCCACCTCCCTTCAGAGCAGCCTACTGTCATGGACAGAACGCATCCTATTTCAGCCACCACTGTAAAGCAGCCATTTTTGTTTACAGCACACTACGTTTTTTAAAAACAATAGGATATGTAGGCAGGCAGAAGAATTACAGTGGTAAATGTAATAATGTAGTAAAATGCATTACCAGCAAATCAAAAAGAGCTCTTATCAATATCACAGAGACTGCTGCATTTGATGCAATGTGCAGGGATAGCTGGTCACCAGCCTGTGTGCCTGCTGAGTTGCTAAGGCACTTCTTGCAGAGCAGAGCTAAGTAGGACTATGTACAGGTGATTTAGCAAGTGACTGGCATTTGCAGGACAGCCTTCATGTGTCCCTTATTTTCAGTTCTGCTGCCACAGAAGTCTCAGACCTTTTCCTCTTTTCAGAAATAATTATACTAAAGCAAAGCTCATTCCTTAAAACCAGCAAAAGGCCATGGCCAGGCAGTACCCCAAGTATAGGAGGGTGCAGCAATCCCTGCATTATTAGCAGTTACACTGAAATTATTGTCTTCTACATTAATGTCATGACTTCTCCTCCTATGCTGCAGTGAAACAGCTAAAATTGCTATCAAGTCATGAACAGCATCACAGCAGTCTCTAGAACTGACCTAACACAAAACCTAAAGAACATCAAAGCCAGTATGAGCCAGATTTTAAAAAGACCCTCACATAAATGTACGGTAATTCTTCAAGCATTGCCACAGATCTGTGGAACTCCTTGAGGATGCTACGGGTGCAGAGAGTTCATTCCAAGGAAGAGAGAAGATGTCTATGAAAGAGAAACCCATTTTATCAGGGGAATTTCTCTAAAATGCACATGGTTTAGGGTTCCCTGGGGCTGAAACTGTTCTATGGCTGTGAGATTACAAAGGGAGGTACCCAGATGCTTGCTCTGTCCCTACTCCTACACAGGGCACTTGCCTGCAATGTAAACAAGACCTCTCTGGCCTGAGCCTGCACGGTGCTTGTATGGGCTCTGACAACAAATCTGCAGAAAAAAGAGCCAAATGCGTGCAAACAAAGCATATAGAGCTAAAATCAGCTGCTAAAAGAACAGCAGTATTATGCAGAACAGTTCAGTATTATGCAGAGTTTCAAGTTCTTGTCCAGTAAAACATAAGTCTGCAGGATTGGAAGGGGGATGAGAAAGAAGGTAAGAAAAAGAGAAAGCAGGGTGTAAATGAAGAAGAAACGGAAATCAAGGAGCTAGCAGTCTCAGACATTAAGCCACATGTAGTTCTAATGATACCTACTTACTTTCCAAACCTTAGTATGCCTGATACATATGTCTGCCAGTGAGCAGAATAGAACATGAACAGTCCCACAAAACAACAGAAAAAAAACCAGTCAGGATTTGTTCCTAGTCGGATTGCTATGCAGGATCCAAGGACAACGAATACTGAAAAGCAGAAATGAGTATGTTAGTCATATATGCTCTTTGCTGGAAGTTAAGAATGTTAAAAAATATTATTTTTTAAAATAAGAATTTAAAAAACAATAAATAAAAAACATAGGAGATTTTACATCATTCTAACAAAGCAATGCTATGACTGATACTTTACTGAGTAGCTTACCCTCAGGGGCAGTCCTGGCAGGAGAAACCAAAACACAGCACTCCTTTTCTGCCAAGGCAGGGCCCTGCCCTCTAGCCTATAGTGATTGTTCTCCCTCCTCCTGGCCTTGTCATCTCGTGTTCTTTGCAACATCAACAACTTCAGCTGAAGGGCCAAGCTCAGGGAGACTGCAGCTGCACTTTTCTGGGAAGTGACACATAAAGAAGGTAGCAATTCCCAGAGCAACTGTCTCAGCCATTGAGCTTCACACAACTACAGGTATTATTGGCACCACCAGCAGCTCAGTTATGGAAAGTGAAACTCAGCAAGGACTCCCAACTTTTTTAAAACTACTTCTTCTAAGGAATATAAATTACCCTTCTCGTAAGTGCCAGGCTGGATGTCCTATTACCAAAGAGATATTTTGGCACCTTACTCTTAAAGTGGAGTACGTGAAGATGCACAGTTAGGTAAAAGCAGAACACATCTTACCTAAAATCAGCCAAAGCAACTTCTAAAATACCCCCTGTTACTGGCCAGGGATGCAAACGTCAGGAGATGGTGAAGTTATCCTAAAAAACCCTGTTCTGAGCAGGGGTTTGGACTAGATGATCTCCAGAAGTCTTTTTCAGCTTCAACAATTCTATGATTAATCAGCTGCTCCAGAAAACAGGCAACTTTTATAAACTAGGATGGGTGACAGTAAATCAAGGCTACCTGTGGAAATAGAGTCGCAACCATGATCAAAGAGTTCTCCGAGGGGAGAACTACTGTTTGTTCTTCTGGCTTGCTTCCCGTCAATGGCATCCAGAGACTGGTAGATAAAAAGTCCTAGTGCACCCAGGATGTATGCCCAAAAAGGTGCCTGAAAGAGATTCACATAAAAGGTCACCAGGTAGTTCCCAACTTCTTAGGTGATAATCTGTTTCATTAAAGGTAAAATAATGTTTTTATTTTACCACAAAATTGTGCTATTTCTTACTAAATGGAAAACCAAACACCTTGCACTAATATCTACATGGATTGTAGTACTACTGTAATGAACTATTTCAGATACATCAGTGGAACACAGGTCCTTCGAGTTATCTAAACAAAAACAAACCCAAAACTTTGGTCCCTCTTCTGCATCAACTGATCTTCTTTTCTACCTTAAACCCACAGTATTTCTGTGATTAATTGCATTCTTTGTGCTAAAAAATGCTATAAAAATAAAAATAATCTTAAAAAAAAAAAAGTAGTAGCAATGCACTTACTAAAGCTTTCAGCAGTTTGTGTCACAGACACTTAGATGATTTGCTCATATTTACAACATATAGATATAAAAACCCACTAAGTTTTTTACTAAATAAAGATCAGCCTTTAGGGGAAGATATTTTTTCCAACACACTAAAATTGACTACCTAGGCACTTTGGACAGGGTTTTAAAAAATTATGTAATTCACTAAATATGAAGGAGAAACTATGTACTTAATATACATCATCAGTTTCAAACCAAACTGTTACATTAACACCACTCCTAGGTTCAAAGGAACTGTTCTGCAGTCATTCCTTTGAAAAGCACTGTTTTCATATGCACAGTCTGGCTTTGTCTAGGAATTAGGTTTTGTTTAAAGTTATTTAAAACATCTTTGAAACAAAGCACAGACAACATTTTTACTTCATGTAGTTTCCATTTTTCAGTATTTCCCTTAGAATTCAGAAGTACTGTTCACGAAAATGAAGTCAGGTAAAAATGCTGGAAATGCAACTTGCAGGTTGAACAAGAGAACACCCACAGGCAGGCACAGAGCTGAATCCTTTCTCACTCTCTGCTTAGGGACAGCTGCTGTGGGGCTGCTACACCTCTGCAACTTCTCTCCTGCAGCACAAATCGACCAACATGTGTCCATGTGTTTCCTAAGACCAGTAAAGGCTATTAAGCAGATTAGACAACAGATCAGATCTCAGTGTGCTGAGATTTGCCCACACTCAACTAAACCCAGTGTCACTGCTGGGGAAGAAGGGAAAACGGCAGCTGTCAGTTCAAAGGCAGCAGTAAGAATGCAGATGAAGTGCAGCTGCTCCTCTAGACATTCTGATGTCTCATCATCATTATACTCATTGTCTTGAGCTAGAAAAAAAGTTATGCTTCCAGTTAGACTGGTCACAAAACACACTAAGCAGCCACATGCTTAAGGAAAGTCCAGTTCAGAATAGTATTTTTGCTGTTATTTAAGATTTCCTCATGTATTTCAGGCTGGCTGATACACTGTTATCAAAGTCAATTGGTTGGCTGCTTCACCCAGCTTTGAAGGAAAAGACAGCCAAAGCATGAGGAACTCACTTTAGGTGCAAGTTTTGGATTTGTATGCAAATGAAAATCTAGAAAACTTAAAGCATTCTTCAAAGCTGGCAAGGCTGTCTCCTCCCTTAACCCAAGGAAACCAAGAAAAATTGTTATCACAGATCATGTAGGAAGCCTTAAGCAGGTGAAAGAGGATGAGGAAATATTATTATTCCAATGGATATTTAATATGCTGGTATTTGCTAACTCCTGCAGTGATCACACTATAGAAATCCAGGTCGAGTGAGGACAGCAATACAAGTTTGATGTTTAGTGATGGAATTAGTTGAGTTTCTTAGGTTTATTCTCCCTTTTAGTCTAATTAAACAAAGGAATCTTGTCTTGGGGGATGTGATTAAAAAGGGAAGAAATTTTTAGCCAACTTTTGAAAAAGTTTCGCTCCTCTAATGAAGGAAAAGGATAGAGCCTGTGGAGAACAGGAGGTGCCTGTAGCTACCCCAGGGCTGAGGATCACCAAAAGCCCCAGAGAGGCACAGAGAACTAAAGGGTCTCTCATGGCACGAGCTCACTTGGTCTCACACTGTGCAGGGGGACTGCAGCTACCTCCACTTGCTCTCCACCCTTCAAAAACAGAGCTGTCAGTCATTGCTCGGGTACTTCAGAACATAAAAATCCAGTTAGGACTTTGTTGAAGCTGAGATAATTTTAGCTGTGATATAATCCACATACTAAAGTTACCACAGTACATACACTGGCTTTCAGAATAACTTTGTTACATGGAGAATAACAGAGAATCTCAAACACAGCAGCTCCAGACCAATGAGCAGAAAGGCCATGAGAAATCACTGGTTGCACTGCTGTCTTTTAAAGGAGTGTTTGAAAGACACAACCAATTTTATCAGTAATATTTATGTGAAGTGCCACAAAGGTCATCTGCAGTGTGAGGTGTCCTTATGATGACACACTTCCATCAATTATGAAAAGATAGCTTGAGATCTACATTTAGCTTCTTGCAAAGCAAGGTTAACAAAATATATACAAAACCAAACAAATACATCAGCTTTAACTCAAACTTCTCCTATTAGGGCTTTTTGACAAAACAGTAACTTTTTTCCAGTTGCAGGTTATGGTACAGCTATGATCATTCAGGCTGATCCAAGTCTGTCTGCATTAGCTCCAACTGGGACAAATCAAAGCAAGAGTCCCTCAAGCACTCTGTCTGCGCCTTGCTGATCTGGACAAAGGGTGAGCATTTTCATCTGTTTCCCAGTAAGGATCATCTGTATCAATTAGCATCTGTAGCAGATGTATTGGTATCCCCCACAGTTAAAGAGAAAGGAAAAAGATCCTAGTAAGAATAGCATATGTCAGAGAGCTTAGAAACACTATCTGGAACATTTCATCCCTAGGCCTAAACCAGAGTGGTAAGAACCAAAATTCACTTGTGATCATCTATCATTTAGCAGCTCTAATGTTTTAATTGGTAAAACACAGTTTTCCAAATCACCAAAGGTTCCTAATAACCATGGATTTTCTCTGCTATCCACCCTCCTAATACAGCTCCTGCTGCCGGCTCCTTTACTTTCTCACGTGCCTGGCTGTCCATACAGGGATGTCTGATGGCTTCCCACACTGGACCCAAGTAGTTTTCAAATTAGGGAAGTGGGAGCATCTGAGAATGCTGACATGGCTAAGCAGAAAGGTCAGGAGGCTCCCAATAATCATCAGCTTTTCACTGATGAGGTGTTTATTATCTCTGCCCAAAGTTATATCCTGCCCGAGCAAATGTATTATTTGGCCAGACCTAGGTGCTATTCTCACAGAACTAGAAGAGAACAGAAACCTAAGGGGGAGCAGGCAGGGAGGGAGAGGGGGATGCTGAAAGGGGTAGATACTACAACCCCAGAATCCTGGCACACACAGATTCGATACAGCACAATTGGTCATATGCTAACCCAGAGCATGTCAAAACAAAGCCATGTACATGAAGTGTTTGACAGGTATGTGTGACATGCCTCTCCTTCAGGAAAAAAATGGACAGCAGGCATTCTTCTACTTCCATGACTCCACCCCACAAATGAGCATGGACATCTGAAAAACACTACATGTCTCAGGGAAACCTCTTAGAAATTGTTTCAAGCACAGTTCTCAAATGCAGAGAATTCAACAGGCCAAGCTTCTGCAGTATTTAAAGATTCAGTTCCTTAATTACTCATCACGTTTAGCCATAATCTCACTTCCTCAATCTACGCCTAATAGTGTTGCCCTAGTTTACATGGCACCTCTCTGGCTCAGATCCAGAACAGAGGGAGACATTCTGACTGGACTTCCCCCTCTACTCCCTAAACATGGATCATTTCCCACACTTCTGTTCGGCACAAACCACCGTGCAATTGTACCAATAGCAAGAAGAGGGAAGACGCAGTTCAAACCTGAACTACAGCAGGGAAGACAGTATGGATGAAATAAATAAAAATCAAATAATTATTTGTACCACAGTCCAAGTGCATTTCATGCATACCAAGGACTCTGTGCATTCCTTTAGCATCCTCATCTCTCCAACAAGCCCTGTCTGAGAGAGCTCCCATCCTTCTCTGTCAGGATTCCTGTGCCTTCTTACTTCATGCCAAATAACCTCCTTCTCCCATTCACAACTGATCTGTTCCCCTCTTGTGGGTTTTGGCTGAATTTCCCACTCCACTCAGTGCTTCACATTTATTTGCCAAGTCAGGCAATGCTTTTTCCTTCATGCTCTCCCCCCACCCCCCCTGCACACATGCCCTGTTCATACCAGCTGCTCCAGTTTAACTTCTTTTCTGCTTCTCTACTCTCTCCCACAACGCTCAGCTGTGTCCCTGCTGTTTACATAATATCATACCTGTCAATATCTTCCTCTCATTCTGCCCTCTAGCAGGCCTCTTTCATTTTAAAGGTGGTTTGGTTGTTTGTTTGGGTTTGCTATGTTGTTTTTTTAAAAGTTTTTTTAAAAGAGAGAGAGGCAGAGATGGCATCTCACCAATGTTCCTCTCCCTCCGAACAGCTGATAGTAGAACCAGGTGAAGGCACTCAGGCTCCTTCCTGCTCTTTGGTCTCCCTAAATATATGGCTTTCTAAACAGCACATTTCAGCAAGGTATGACACCCTTTTATAAACTCACTACACCATTTCTTGAACAATCCTACAGAGCTAGTCACCACGAGCCTCCCTTCCTTCCCTTAGCTCTCTGCAGGAGAACCCATGGGCCCCTGCCCCCTTTTCCTATCATTGCCCAAAAGGCAATTCCATAATCTTTTCTCTTCCTGTCTTCCTCTGTTCCCAGTTCTTTGCTTAGATCATGCTGTAAGTGCTGCAAGAGTAATTTTCAAATAGTTATAATTCAATACAATCTAATAATTACAGTTAGCATGCACTTCTGTCTGAAATTCTAGCTTGTCAAACCATTCTACAATTACATGACTTTATAAAACAGGGCAGATTTAGACTAAATATAAGGAAGACTTTTTTTTTTTTTTATGATGAGGGTCATGAAACAGTGGCACAGGTTGCCCAGAGAGGTGGTGGATGCCCCATCCCTGGAAACATTCAAGGTCAGAATGGACAGGACTCTTAGCAACACAATCTAGCTGAAGATGTCCCTGCTGATGGCAGAGAGGCTGGACACAATGACCTTTAAAGGACTCTTCTACCCAGCTATTCTGATTTTAGAGAGACCTGTGGCTAATCTTGATGGATTACCAAAGCTAGACTGCTCCACAAGCAGCCATGAAAGCAGAAGATCAAAGTTTCCTTTCTCCTTTTTAAGAATATAATGATGTTTAGTCAGTTTTCTTCCTGGTTTTCCCCAGAAAGGGGAAGGATATGCAAGATTCCCCTGCAAAGATTTATGAATTAACTAGCTGCTTCATAGTGGTCTGCTGGCAGTAGAGCAAAACAATTCACTGTCTTATGGTGGGGATGAAATAGACATCCTCACCTAAAAAGTGCTCCTTTTGCACTCTCATGCACCAGATACACACTGTTCTTACTTAATGACAGCAAGAGTTTTCATTCCTAAATATTTCCTGGCTGTCAAAAAAAAAAAAAAAAAAAAAGGAAAATAGGAACACAACCCAGGCTGCAGACAAAGTAAAAACAATATTTCAGTGCTCCAGAGAACATGAAATGTGCAGGTGGTGTCCTCTCCATCACCACACCTGTATATTGTTTTTATAGATTGCTGTCCTAAATTACAGAGATTAGGAAAATAAAAATGTGCGCCTGAATCATGGTCACAATAATGCCTGAGGGGCGCAACCTGCTAATGGCTTAGCTGTAAATAAGAAAGCTTGTGTCAAAACATGCACTTAGAGGAGACAGCAATGCAAAACCCATGTTCCTGCTAGGCAAGGAAACATTACTGAAGCAGACAATATTTTCTAATTCCAAAACATACTGAGCCAGTCAGTTACAAACTGGCTTTTAGTAGCTACTGATACTGATGAAGATAAAAAGGATAGTGTATAGGGAAATAATGGCTCCATGTTAGGAGAACAAGAGAGCATTTTGTGGTTTGAGACATTAATTTCATTGGGGAAGGGAATAAACAGTAGGAAATCATGGAAATCACTGCAATAGGACAAAGTGGAAGGGGAAAGTACAAACGTACAAACAGGTTCAGAACAACTAATTCAGAAGGCAAAATCATGAGGTGGAAAGTGCCTGTGGGGAATCAGATCTGTCAGTTGCTTTCTAGTAAGTAACCCAAACAGAATCCCTTGCAAAGAAACTGCTAAACCACAGTCTTCTGACAGCTGGAAAGGTATAGATATACTGGAGAAAGATCTCCTTTCTAAGCATCTGCTAGCAGCTGCTCTCTGAGGGATTTCAACTACCAGTCTTACTTGTTTTGGATGGTTTGCTCAAAGACTTTTGTGTTTTCAATAAAGGCTTAACCAACATGGCCCACTTAAGATTGGCTAGGGAATAAAAAACAACCGCATAAACCAACTCAAAAGAAACTCCCAACACCAAAACCCAAATGTGCTTGTTACTTTATCCAAGTCTTCTATTCAGTGCTCCTACCTATGAGACTCTAACAATGTTATAAACAATGGATGTTTGTCCATCAGGTGATCAAGACATGTTCATGATATAAAGAGGTGCTGTTGAAGTGCACTACTGTATCAGTTCAGTCTGTGATTTCAACTATCTTTAACATAACTGTCAGCTCCACCTATCCCTTCCAGCCTACACATCCCAGTGAAAACTACAGAGGAGATATTACAACAGTGCATGCAGCACCTGTCAGTATTGCAACAGTTTTAGCTTTTTCAAAAAGCCATCCAGAAACATGACCTCAACTTAGGCAGAAGACAAGCTGAGTCATTAAACAAGCTGGAGGGAGAATGATGCTTCTAAGTGATGCAGTAAGAGAAAAACAGGGCTATTCTCACAGAGCAGAGGCAAAAACAAAACAACAGGATAAGGCTGGATCCACACTGCATGTTTATAAAGGATATACTGATATTTGAACACAAATATATAGTCCAAACTATAGGTTCTTATAAAATCCATCTTCCACAATTAAAAAAAAATAAATTAAACAGTTCAAACAGAAAAGTTCCTAAAGCCCAACCTAAGTTTTCCTGGAAGGAATAATTCCCTGGATATCTGCAACACAACTTTTTTCTTTTTGTACAAGAGTCCTCAAAGGAAAAATAAGTAAAATTTACTTTCTGCTTTTAGTTTTGAGTAGCAAAGAGAAGAAGCTACAATGAGCACTCAGACACATAGCTGGCACAACTCATATTTTCATCACAAAACTAAGCTAAAGGTAGCAGTACACAAGCATTTTAATTCTGAAAGTGGGACTAGAAGACCACCTGTAGTTTCCAACCATTCACTGTCATTTCTGTCTTCCCTTCTACTGCCTGAGTGCCTCTACCTAGTGATGTGTATTGGGGGAGTGATTAGGGTGAGACCAAAGCTAATTTCGATCTGGATCAGTTTCCTGATATGTCTGCCACAAACACCTCTGCTAACACAAAGGGCAAAGCAACTAGAGAAAAAGAAATGTTCTTCTGACAAGAACATTCACCAGGGTAAAGCTATGGTATTAAAAAAGTCCCAATCAACTGCCAACCTCTGGTGTTAGAATTTAAGCCCATGAGAACACAAGAAAAACAACGGCCACCTTTCAAGGTATTTTACCCACATAAAGCAACTTCCCCCTGCAATTTTCTACTCTAACTACCATAAAGACTCGGCAATGGGAAACTTGCAACAGGCTGGGAAGCTCTGACGGAGCTCCTGAAATTGAGAAACTGTAGGCACTGCAGGTCAAGTGAGAGTAGCACCAGCCCACGTTAACTAATCTGTTTGCCCTCCAGAAGACAAAGCAATTAAATGTTTCCCACACAAGGAGGGATACATTTGAGCAGCTGTCACCTAATGCATCTGCCACCCAGCCCAGCCGCAGCTCTGATGCCCAAGTGGCATCAGCCGCGTCTCCTGGTCCAGCCCAGCCCAGCCCTGCCCCTGGGCACATCCCGCACCCTCTATCACGACCAGCTGCTGTTTCTACGTCCACGTGCCCTGTGTGACAACCACACTCTCGAGGAGGGGGACATTCCCTTCCCAACCAGAGGCATGCATACGGAATGCAAGATGGGCTGTGGGGAAGGCGGGGGTCCCACGCCGCAGGTGAGCCCAGCCGTGCCCTTCGCAGCACAGCGTGCAGTAAAGGCCAAGTGCCCACCACAGCAAAGCCCCGGCCCCACGGGGCCCTCCGGGCAGTGACCGTCGTCCTTCCTTCCACCTGATCCCTACAGCGTTTTGGCATTCCAACTTTAACACCCATCTCCAGCTTGACCCCTGCTGCCCCACAGGGTGAGCCGCGCGTCACCGCTCCCCTGATTTCTGAGGAGAGCCCCGCAGCCCTGCCTTAACCCTCCCTGCCAAGGGACGGGCCACGCGTGTCGCTGCGGTGGAGCCCGAATGACAGGGCACCGCACCCGGGGCGGGCTCGGCCCCCGGCTCCGGGCACTGCCGGGAGGCACCAGCCGGGCCGAGCCGCGGCCCCCGCGCCCGGCGGTACCTGCTCGGTGGCGCTGGGGCAGAAGGCGATGAGCGGCAGCGCCGTCAGGCAGTTCAGCAGGAGGCCGCCCATGGTGATGGCGTTGGGCGCCAGCCCCCGCGGGACCTGCTCCACCAGCCAGCCCCAGTAGGGCTGCAGCCACGGCTCCAGCAGCGAGCGCCCGGCCGCGCTGTAGCGGTGCTGCTCCAGGCGCTTCAGCTGCGCCGGGCTGAGGGGCGCGGGCAGCACCCAGGACACGGCCATGCCCACACCACCGGGACGCATGGCACCGGGGTCAAGGAGCCGCTGCCGCCGCTCGGGGCGGGGCTGAGCCGAGCCGGGGGCAGCGGCGGAAGAGGCCGACGCCCAACAGCGGCTTGGCCGGAGGGGAACGGCCGCCCCCGCCGCGGCCGACGCGCGGCGAACGCCCTCGTCCCCGGCTCGGCTTTGGCTCCTTCGCCCCGAATGCCGGGCGCTCTCACGGCCCCAGTCCCGGAGCGGGCACGGCCCCGCTTCGCCGTGTGGGGCTGGGGATGCCCGGGCGGCGGGGAAGCCCTCGGTCGGGGCGGGGTGCGGCCGGCAGGGCCCGTCCCGCCGCCTCCGCAGGCCGCGGGCGGTCAGGGCCGGTGGTGTCCCCGGGGAGAGGCGGCCGTGCGCGCACCTCTCATCTCGGCGGGGTGAAAGAGTGCCGCTCTCAGCCGGGATTTGCCTCGTTCGTCTTACTTCCCTTTCACAAGTTTTATCATGCAGATAGTGGCCACGGCGCGGGTGCACGCAGCAGGTGGCCAGAAGGATTTTTTGCTGGAGCAAAGCATAAAGGCAGGGTTGGAGCAGCAGGTGACCTCCCTCCTACCAGCAGGACGGGGCAGCCGTGCATGCAGGGGCGTGGCCCCACGGCATCACCCAAGGATCCCTCCAGCACCCAGAGGGGACCCGTTGCCTGGAGAGTTCTGGTGTTAATGTGTTAGGGAGCAGCTGCACACGGTGTTACGCAGGACTTACTTCACATCCTTGGCTTGCTTAGAGAGGGTGCTTCAAAACAAATGTGCCTTTTGAGAAATTGTGGCACATCAAGTTATTTGAATTGGTTATGTGAAGGATTTTAGATGCATCCCTGAATCTCCAGGAAGGTGTGTGGTTTCTGGGTGAGGCCAAGGAAAAGCTGTGTAGCTGAAGTAGAAAGTGCAAAATACAATGGCATCTTCTTAGTGTTGGAAATTCTCTTTTTTAAGTTACTCTGCTGTGAGCCAGAGGGTGCAGCTTTCTGTCCAGACACTGCAATTTCCTGGACAGAGCCGCTTCCTGTTATTCAAAGGGAGCTGATTCACTTCAACCGATAAAGTTATGTGTTTGAGTAGGTTTCTTTATTGCAAGAGTCAGGAATACTTGGCACATGTTAAATGGTGGTTTCCAAATCCCAGTGTGCTGCGCGCATTCCAAGTGCTACATCATTCATCAGCTGATTTAATTTACAGATCACTAAAAACAGTATGGTGCAGTAATTGTCATTAGAGGCTAAAGCAGAGGGGATAGGAACTGTTAGCAAGAGAGAAGTAACATATAACATAGGTTCAGTTACAGCCAACTGGAGAATAGCAAAAGGGAAATCTGACAGATCCACAACCAGTCAGATCCCCAGTTCACTAGAATCACTACATTTGGAAGAAGGTAAAACTCTGTTTCATTTAATACCCTGTGCATCACTGTGGTCAATGAGCATAGTAGAACTGGTATTTATGGAGAGATTGCTCTTTGGATAGCTGGAGGAAAAGAGAAACTGGGGAAAGAAGTGGAGGGGAAAGGGCCTCCCCTTTTAGGGCCACATTAGAGAAAAAGGGCCACATTAGAGAAAAAACGAGATTCCCTACTGAATTTATCGCTGGGCTTGGGGAGCTGTTTGTTTTAATTTCAAAAGTATTCATCAACAAAGCATAGAATAAGGGAACACAGAATTTTAAGTCCAGTGTGTTTAGTCTTCTAGTGCTTCTTCAGCATTCAAGATACAGTTTTGCTTCCAAAGCAGCAGCTTTACCTGTCAGTCAGGAAAGCAGGACATGAAAGTCAAGTGACAGTAAGTACACTGTGCTTAAAATAGAATGCCTTTTGCTCCAGAATCTCAAAATGCAACAAAAGACTTTCATAAAGTAAGAGACCCTTCACAATGCTCTGTAAAAGGTACCAGTATTACTTTTCCCCCTAAAAGGAAGTTCAGGAAGCTTAAAATATTTCTTATAAAAGGAATACTTTAAAAAATTTCTGACTCTTCATAAAGACCTTATTAACAGTATATCCCAATTTAAATAATCTTTTAAAGATTACTTATCTCTTTTTTCTTCCTCTCCTTTATATTTGTGAGATCTTTTTCAGTAAGGGAAAAAGTGTGCTGGCAGTAGCTCTTCCAATGCAAATTGGTAACTGCAGTGCCCGTATCAAGATCCACATATACCAATTTGAGAATGGAGCTGTATTTCTATATTTATATACCAATTAACCTTCCATGGGCAAAGAAAGCAAATAGAAGCCAAGAGAAGTCCACATATTTTCTTCTGGCTTCATTAAAAATAAACTAAAATATTTTAAATTAACTTTGATTCATCTTCTTGTGTCTGTCTATGTGTGTTTACATGTATTTGCTATCCTCTGTTACTCCTAGGTCTCTTTCAGGTTCACTAATTACCTGGAAATACCTGTAGCTTTGGAGAAATTTCTTTGGAGCATTTTGTCACATCTTCTACAGCATGATATTCTGGTTCTTCTGTTCCCTCTAAGTTGCTTCTCCTGTAGTTGCTGTCTTTGGTACCTCTTTATTTTCCTAAGCTGGTATTAACTGCAGATTTCATTAGCATTTTCCTAACTCTTTGGGTTTGGTCACTATTACATCCACCAAACATCATTCCTGGGGAGTGCCATAGAGCAAATTGTCATAAACCAAAACTTCACCTGTTATTCTGAAGATAAGGTTCAGCAGCCTGTTTTAAATCACTAGAAATCCCTGTCCTGTCCCATGCCATCCAATCATTTCTCTCAAAGTCAGTTAACTCTTAATGCAGAGTGGTGGCTGCTCACTGTAGTCTGGATTGAGAGCAGGTTAATGCCCCCTCCTCTGAGCCCCAGCCACGGCCTGGTGCCCTGTGCTTCCCTGGCGTGGTGCATCCCAGCCCGAGGCATGGCCAATGGCAAATGCTGGGCAGTGCCAGGGGGGAGGAATTGAGGGCAGCTGAGTACAACACTTACTGTTCACACAGGGAAAAGGAGCTTAGTTCAGCTTGTTGTTTAACAACGCTGGCATCTGGGAGAAATTAGAGTAGCTAATTCCATCCACAGAGAGCCCGCAGGAGCTGAGGTTATGCTGGCTTCCAGGTTCTTATGTGTGGGATATTAAGACTGAGGAGGCAGATAAACGTAACCTTGAAGCTGTAAACATTATGCATACAAAGTGCAGATGGCTGTGTGCTTCATTTTTGGGCTCACTGACAAGCAGAAACTCACAATAACTGTAGCTTTTGGTGCTGACTGTAACAGACTGATACTACTTTAAATGAGGGCCATGTGCTTAAATGCTTAAATCTCTATGGCATTTAATCAAACTGACCTTCTCCTGCAGCTTTCTGTGCTTCAAGATGGATGGAGGGAGTCTCAATTCACTGGTGAGATACAGAATAAACAGAAATTACTAATTACTAAATAATTACTGTATGAAATTATTTTCCTGGTAGGTGTGTTGCTTTCTTTCATGTATGGGTGTGAGTGAATGTGTAGGAGAGGATTGATTTTGGCAGCAGCAGGGTGAAATGCGGTGGGGTGTGGAGGGGTGTCCAGGATCACTGGGAATGCAGAATTGCTTCCCTGCACAGATAGCACTAGAAGAAATCACTAAGATAAAAAGAAATCACCACATGCAATAGTTTAAGATAAAAAGAAGAGAGAAAAAAAGAATCTATGTAGCTGTCTATCTATCTATCTATCTATCTATCTATCTATCTATCTATCTATCTATCATCTCTCAGAGTAAGATTTACAGAACAATGTGAGAAAATGCACTCAGATCCCCAAAGTGAAAGAAGTGGGAGCACAACTGTAAAAAACACTACTTTAGGTGTGGCAGTTCAGAGTAACACATTCTTTTATTATTGCATAATTACTGACTGCTGAATGTTTGAAAATGTGCTGACATCAAATAAACAACTTGTGATATACTACTGGTCTAAGTAGGCCTTTATCTTTATAAACCCTAATTGGAGATCAGTCATTAGCCAGTGAGCACATAACCTGGCCTGTTTGTACAGCCAGAGTGAGAATTGGTAAATAAATGTCAGGGCAATAAGGAACTGACAACCGGGCCAAAATATGTGTGACCTTGTGTCTCTCATGTTGCAGGGTTTGCTGGAGGCTCAGGGACAATCACCCCCTCTCCTAAAGAGCTTGGAGGTTAATGATGCTGGAGTTGGAGAAGAAATGTAGACATTCTACCTTATCTCAGGTACTTCTGCCATGCATGGTGAACTCACCAGTGCTATGTCTGAGTCCCTTTTCTGATGTGATGCCTACAAGAGCGCCATGAATTACTGGGGAAAGGGATTGGATCCATCATGGCTGGCATTTGTCACATTTAAAATGTTGAAAAATGCACACATAAAAAGTTGCATGTATCGGTAGCATTTATCTCCACTCACATTCTGTATCATCTATCTTAAGGTGTAAGCCCACTGGGTTAGGTGACTGCTGATACTGCTTCCCACTCCACACGGTGGGCACAAGTTCCTGCTTTATTGTAATTGGAAATAAAGGAAGAAATGTGGTAAAATGAGACAGAAAAAAAAAGTAAATAAGAACTTAATAGATCTTAAACACTTCATGTTTATTGTACATTAAATAAAACAATTTCAGTTAAATTGAGAGACCAATGGGTTGGATTTAGGAAATCAAAACTTCTATAGGAAGATATGTTCAGCTTAAATGATCATTAATTACATATGCATTAGTTACATTATAGTAAAACCATATTCTGTTAAACAATTCTCAGGTGAATAAGATACATTATCAGAGGTATGTATTCCAAGGATCTTATTGCACATCTACTGGCTAATCCATGTACTTCCAGTCTGAGAAAGATACGCTTTGTACCACTGAGAACAGACTGACTGCCTCCTTATGCTTGTTACACAGCTTCCCCTCTTTCCTCATTAAAAAACAGAACACGGTATCAAACAAAATAAAGCCGAACATTACAAAACGCGTGTTGTCTTCAGTTCATTTCATTTCAACCTCAAAGCAATCCATGCGTAATTCTTTCTTTTCAGTAAGAGCAGGTAGGGAAAACAAAAGGACAATTAAGGAAAAGAAAAAAAGTCATAAAATCCCCCACCACACATGTTTTTCTGTCGTTGCAAGAACTAAAATGTTGTTATTCTGCTACCAGCTTCCAGTGCAGTGGGAGGAAGCACTGTGGACGGACTCTCACTTCCCTTCAGTTTTGTCTGCCTGCACTTCACGCATATACGAGTCAATGATGTGCGGAGGCACTCCATCCATTAATAGCTTGAAGAATGAAAGCCCACCTACAAACAAGGAAAACAGGTAATCTTCAGGGTGAAGGTCCCTGGAGCAACAGCTTTGTACCTTTATTCTCTGGCATGAGTGACAAGTTTTAGTCAGTCCCTGTTACATACTTCGAGATGTGGTAAAATTCAGCCCTGCTCAAAAGTCCAGTGTGACATCTACCCATTATTTAGTTGGTACTATACAGACCTTTCCTGTCCTCTTGTGCAGGGTGAATTTCATTTCTAGGGTATCATATATTCAGTCATTTATCTCACCACATGCAATAGTTTATGATGAGCTTCACTTCAAATAACTCTCGTGGCTTTCCATCACTCTGGGTGGAGCATGGTCACAGATGGAAGTCAGTGCAGGGGGAACAATGTAGGAAACACTGACCAGGATGAGTTGTGGAAAACATGCAGAGATATTCAATTTATTCTAGTTTTGGGTCCTAAAATGGTTTCTAGGTATTTAGCAAAATATTTACCATGTTGCTTGAAAATGACAAGTGGGATGACATCCATAAAAGAATCATATTTTAAAAGCCAGGATTTCAGATACAGTCTCCAGAGGGAGAGATAATGAAAGCTGAAATTTTCATCTGCTGGGGAAGTCTGAGGAATCATTCTGGATTTTCTTTTAAATTCACTTAAAAATTTCACTTTTTGTTGGGACTATTCAGCCTGGGGAAGGGAAGGCTTCAGGGAGACCTCAGAGCACCTTCCAGTACCTAAAGGGAACTTACAAGAGAGCTGAAGAGGGACTTTTTACAAGGGCCTGTTGTGATAGGACAAGGGGTGGTGGCTTCAGACTGGAAAACGGTGGGTGAAGTTTAGATACAATGAAGACATTCTTCACTGTGAAGGTGGTGAGACCTTGGCACATGTTGCTCATAGTGGTTGTGGATGCCCCATGCCACTGATACAAAAGCCATGGAAATTAAACACCAGTATTTCTGTTAGTTTCATTGAAATCAGATGATGTTTGGAAGAAACAGTGGGAGAAAGACAAATATTTTGCTAAAAACTTTAGAATCTGCCCTTTCTCCAGACAAAGGGTGTAAATTGCTTTAAGAAAGCTATATACCATTACTATTCCCTTTACAAATCTGCATGAATATTGTGTTCTGCAAGCTGCAAACCGCGCACTGATAGCTGCACTTACCTTCTGAGCTTTTTCTGGAACACACCAAAAGCTTTAAAGCAAAAGTACATTGCCAGGGTGAAGATAACACTCTCTGAATGCTTCAGCTAAATGCAATTGAGCTGATACTTACATACAACATTTATGCCGAGTACAGATTTTTAAGAACTTATAACCCTTATTAACACAAGGATTATTCAATTAAAATGCTATTAGTTACTAGTGATTATGAGACTGTGCTGTCTCATTTAACATCATCATTGTGGCAGAAGTGTTTGCCCCAGCCTTAGGTAGATGCACAATACAGACCAAAATAAAAAAAAAAAGCATGCTTTTTGGCATTCTTTCAGCTTTTTGGCATTCTTTCAGCTCATGGAGTGCAAGTTGAGCTATAGATCATTCATTTTTAAAATAAGTTAACGCTGAAATAAATATTTTGTTTATGTAGAGGCATATTCCTAAAAAAAAAACTTGCTGTAAATACATAGTGCTCTTTTTATTACTTGCATTTTATTCATGCTAATTAATCATGCTAAGTCATGCACTGTTAAATTCCACTGAAAAATATGCACCATTAGAAGGAATGGGATATACTACTAAGAATTACCGTAACAAACAATTACTAAAATCTGAATTTGTATGCCTTAAAACCATCATGCTGCTAACTTATAAAGATATTTTCATTAAGTGACATAATGAAAATCATGCCATACTAGGCAGACATTGTATGACGTATAAACAGACATAAGCTTCATATGCAAGAACCATATGAAAGCTTACCTTAGATGACAATATACATTCAAAAATCCTTACTGTGTAACTAAGGGAGAGAGAGAAAGAGAAGTAACAATTTAATTGCAAGCACAAAAGTGGAGAGAAAATGTTGAGTGAAATTATTATTACAATTATATCAAAGTGATAATTTAATCCTTAGTCATGTAAAATATGTGGGAATAGAAGCACATGAAGAGTAAAAGGTAGGGATCCAGTTCCACTTCAAAATTATCATTAATGTGTAAAAGCTAGATTAATAGGTACAAGTAACTATAAAAACCTCTAATTAGTCTCAAGTATAGATTGGAACCAAATTATATTTATGATAAAAGTTTCCAAATGTAGCTTCAAGGAAGCTAACCCATATATATATATATGTATGTACTATTTTCCACCAGGGGGAAAGAAAAAGGCACACACATAACACTGAAGCATATATATATATATGTTGAAACTCTGTAAGGCAAAATAATCAAGTACAGACTATTTACATACCTGTGCTCTATAGTATGTACTTTGTCATATATCTGTATTTACATTACTCAAGCATGCTATTTAATCTGTAGGAGCCCTTACCTTTAATTAAACATTTTGACTCTATAAAACACCCATATATATATACACTTATCTATCTGTATGTCTATAAAAGCATGGAACTTTTTACCTATTGTAGCCTTTTAAGAAAAATACCCCAGTAGTTCAAAAGCTGTGGAAACATTATCCAGTCTGATCTCCTAATGTGTTTTAGGACTGAAATCATAAGTCTGGATGCATAATACATTGCAGACCAGTTTCTGGGCATCACTGTCATTTTAAAACTGCACTGTTAATATGCTGAATCTGGGCAAGAGTGCAAGGAAAGAGACATTTCAATAGAAAGAGTCAAATTTTCTGAACCCCAATGAACTTGAATGCAAAATAAGCTCTAGAAAAAATGAAGTAAATGAAGTAAAATTTTCTGCTTGTAAGTAATTGAATCAAGATTTCATCCTTAAAATTGGTAGGTTAAGTTCAGGCATGAATTAGCATTCTGAGCACTAATTTGTAATCAAAGAGTAATGTGCTATAAAGAATGCCTTTTAAGTGCAGTAAATGACTTCATGATACTTCTGGTCTTTCAATAATTCTACAAACTAATTGAGAGCGGGTTTATTTGAAATGCATATTTCTTTCTCCTGGAAAGATCTAAGTGTTGTGGTAAAATATATTCACAGTCATGAAATAAATTCTTTATAGATACATGTACTTATATGAAATATGTCTGCAAACTTAGTAATTCTGATATTAAATACCCATGGTTGAATATTGTCTTGATTAATTTGGCCTTCTTTGCTCATGTGACATAGACAATGTATGCCATGAGACTCTAGCTAGTTTAATCTAAAAAAGCAAAGAAATACACACTTAGCATGCAGAAAAGGCATTTGCATGTGGAAAGAGAGGGTGGGAATGAAATGGAATGTCCAGAGGAGTACGCGCATTGTAAACCTGATTATCCCCCGCCAAGCTGAGTGGTTCTCCTGGGTTAATTACTCCATGATAGATCACTGCAGAATTAGAATATTTATAGTGGTATTTATTTGCATGTGAAATTTTTCCCAGTTGATCTTAACACCTTTTAAAAATAAAATTTCTTATACAGCAATTTTGCTATCACCAACCTATTATTAGAGAGATCACCAATCTTTATTTCACTTCTAAAATAAAGGTTCTCCAAAGCTGTTTTTTCCATGATAAAAGAAGCACAGCACCTTATCCAATTCTTTTCATCAACCTCAGTGAAGCTGATAAGGAATCAGTTTTTTAGTGCTTGTAATGGGAGATTTAGAGCCAAATTTAGGGATCTACTTCAACAAACTCAAAATATATACAGTATTTTTTGTAATGAGATTCTGCATATATTATTATCTTTCAATATCGATGAGAAAAAGTAATCTATTACATGACTTTTTTACACAAACACATTTACAAAAAAAGCCACTAAATGTGTAATTGTACTGAGTAGGTCATGTAACTTCCATGTTTAAATTCACTCAGCAAAACTTAAAACCAAAGAACAAAAGATTATATGTCTGAAATAACATCAGTACATGAAAACCCTCTTATGAGGACAGAATAAGTTTTTATTATTTTAATTGTGCTTATATGTATCACTAAAATATTTTCAGGAAAGAAGCATTACATTTAGCAACAACTAGGGGCGTTAAATTTACACCTAAAATAGTGTAAGAAAATTATTAAAATATAGAAAATTGTAGCATACTGATAATAGTCATAGCTAGAATATTCCAATATAATGCACACTCTGAAATCCTAGGCTGTTCAGATACTTTTGGGGCTGAGCATTTATATAGGCACGTAGGTAAATTTAAGTTCTGCAACATATCAGAGATGGATGGCTAAAAGTAATTCTAGCCAGCATAAGGAAACATATCTTGCTACAATAAATACTCTTGCATGTCATAGAGCTCTCTAGCATGACTTATTAGCAAGTCAAACCTACTATCTGTAGTAATAGCACTGTAGCTTGCAGGTTCACCAGATAGGCAGCAGAGCCTTGAACCTGTTATTCAGACAACATTAAATTCTATCTCATTATCTTACAAATCCAGACTTTGGTAGTCTGACTTGGTGGAATAAAGCTGAACTGGTTTAAAGCTGTACGTATGGAAACAAACACACACACACACACACACTGCAATGCATTTCCTGTGAGTCAGAAATCTGCAGGTCTCTGCTCTGCATCAGCATGGTGAGCAGTCGTCTGGGGAGCCCTCCTAAATGAATAAACAGGCTGGGAAACTTAAGAGGATGATAAATCAACATGTAAGTCAATAGAAGAGAGAAATAAGGTGCAATGATGTCTTTGTACCCTGGCTGTTTAAGAGTAATTTGCTATATTTGCCTAGAGCAGATGCTGAGCCTATCCTGGTTTGCTAAGCTTCAGCTGCTGTGTTCACTTAGCAACATAACTTGGCTTTTCAGTACAAAAAAAATAGACAAAGTAACCTTCTCAGGTGTTGAGGTCTTCTGTTATGCTGTGAAATAGAAAGTTTGCTTGTGATTAAAAAAAGCAATTTTACTTCCAGGATGAGGACATCACCTTTTAAGGACAGTATCTTAAAAATAAAAACTAAGAAATGCATTATTCATATTTTCATTGCATTATTTAAGTGTTCAACTTAGCATAGACGAAACATTTATTGAAATGTCTGCTTGCTAGCAAATCTGAGCTGTGGGACAAGATACATCAGAAAATACAGAAAATGGAAACTGAAATGCAAAATAAACACAATGCAATCTATAAAAATATTAAATGTGGTTTTCATTATAGACTAGCATGATGGCAGTAATGTAATTAAAGCCATAATGATGTCACCTAAGTAACCTCTGAATTCCTTAGTTAGACACTTCCTACCAGCTATCTTTAGGCAGCTTTCCTTACTTATAACTTCAGAATAATTTTTTGAGAAACAGTTTATTCTGCAATTGAAACTAAGCCTTTGGCAGGAATTAGTCCAGCTAAATATGACCATATATTTTCCTAGGAAGTAATTTTCTGAAAAATATGGTTCTGAGATTATTCACTAGTCATCCTATCCAAGTCCTGTACATGGTATCCCAGTGAATTCTAAACTACCTGAAATTCATAAAAATTTTCCATTAATGGAAACAAAACAAAAGAAAGCAGACAGTATTATTCTGTCCTAACAGAGCTATTGATTTAATCCAGGAACATTGAACTCCCTTTTGCACTTGCCTTACATCCTTTCAGCTCTGCAGACAGTGCTCAGGCAAAGAGGGTGTTTGCAATGTTTTAAAGCCCTTACCTCTTACTTCCAGTTTGCAGTCCACTTCTGCCTCTCCCAGCTCGTTGACTGCTCGGCAGGTGTAAGTGCCTCCATCGTAGGGGCTGGGTTTGCGGATCTCCAAGGTACACACACCTTGATTGCTGAACATCCGGTACCTTGGGTCATTCATGATGAGCACTTTGTTTTTCATCCACGTTATTTTGGGCTGTGGTAAGGAAAAAACAAAACAAAACAAAAACCCAACAAACAACAACAAAAAAAGAAAGCCCAAATGCACAAACCTGTGAACTGAAATATTTTATCCCCTATTTTGTGGTGTTCAGTTAAAGCTGAGTAATCAAGAAATGATAAAAAATAGATGAAGTAGTGATAGAAAGGAAACTGTAAATCTTAACTCAAAGATAAGCATTGGCTGCATCATCTATTTTTTAGCACTTTTTTTCAGTGCAGCTCTTATCACCTAATTAAAGTCATAAGTACAAGCCTGTTATCAATACAAGAACTGTGTAATGATAGCAAACATCTGATGATTAGCTTTTGACATCCAATTACTCTAAATCAATAGGAAAAATATATTTTTCCACAGTAATTTGCACAGTCAGAAACTGTGAAGGTGAAGGGTGAACAGCACGCTGGATTTCTCATTTTACTAGGCCAGTTCAGTTTCTCACACCAGAAAAAAAGATCTCAAAAAGACACAATTCAAAATAAAGTGCAAGACACATCGTGCAGTGGGGCTGAGAAACAATGTGGCACCCAGAACATTCCTGCAATGTGCTTACTTAGAGAATAATTAGCTCTTTATAGAATATTTATGGCTTTTAGTAACAAGTTTTACTGATATATTAACTGTACAGCTCTTGTCAGGGAGAGTCCCAGCAAAGCCCAGCCTTTTCCTGAGGTTCTGCCCCTTCACTGAGTTATCTGTGCATTAACTATTGCAGCACAGGTAAGCAGCTCCTTTATTTTTGTATTCTTTAGAACCCACACCTGTCTGTTTGCCTTCAGCATGGTTCACGAGTTAAATGGTAAAAGTTGCATGTAATTTTCATAGGTTAAACTCTGGTGTTTTAAGCCCTGCTGTCAGAGCTGTGCTGTACCTTGGGGTTGCCCCGGACGCTGCAGTTCAGGGTGGCATTGTAACCAGCCACAGCAAACGTGTTCACCAGGGGCTGAGTGAACAGCGGCTGCTCGCTGAAGTCAAAGTCATCGTAAACTGGGTATTTGTAGACTTTACCTGTGAAGGGAAAATTAAACATTTATAAAAAGAGCGTTAGCAGGTAGCTAAACACCCAAGCACATAAAATGGCTACAGAGAGTCAGTTGTGATCTGCACTGCTTTAGGTACCAAGGTGACTCCAGTAGCTGCACTTGCAGGGGAGGCTGGAGGTGGGTCTGCACAGCGACTATAGCCCCTGATCATGCTATGGCATTGATGTTTGAGAGATTCTCTTTGTTTCCTGTGCAGGTGGTACACAAAACAATACAGGTTCATTCCGTGTCTGTGCCTCCATGCCCTGCATGCTACAGAGCAGGATGGATCCTGACCTGTGTACTGCAGGACGCCTGTCTTTGGCAAGCCTTGTTCATTCTGCTGCCAATTATTTTTTACAGTTTGTTCTGATTATAAACTGTCCCTGTGTCTGAAAATCCATGTTTCTTTCTGCTTCAAACAGTGCACTGACAATACAGATACCTGAATGGATGCAGTTTCTGAACAAGGAAAACACGGTAGTAAAATGTATTTTCTCAGTGCCAGTTTATCTCCACTCTGCAATGGATATTACCACCAACAAATCCTCTTCAGCCACACATTGAGCTGGCATTTAAAGTGGCTGGACAGACAGACATCTCTTCCTCTGCACAGGTGTCATTATGCAGCTTTGCTTCACTGAAAGCTGATCCAAGCTCTCACACTGACTTCTGTTCAGCTTAGGCCTGATACTTGCTCTCATGAGAAGGGCAAGTAAGCAGCAGTGCTGAAAAGGAATTCCTAGAGCCATTCTCTTGTTCACGACTCCAGAGTCTTTCAGCCTGGCTGTGTGGGTTGTACAGGTTGTCTGTCCTCTGCATCATGGCAGTCATGTATTCCTTCCTTTCAGGCAAAATGCTTTGATTTTCGTCCTGTAAGCTATTTGTTTTTAGAATTTTCTTTCCATAGGAAAGTTTTGTGGTTTTTAAGTTTACAGTGCCATTTCCAATTGACATCTTCTGAAATGTCAGGATTTTTGACTGCAGAACCAGATTTTGCCTAACCCCGCCTTCAAGAGATGTGAAGCAGGGGCTATGCTTTTCTGTTGCATCCTGCCTGAAGTGGAGGGAGTGCCTACACAGCTGATGCCAAGTCTCCAGAGGAGGGCAGTGACCCACTGCTTCTAACAGAGCAGCTGCTTTACTCCTCTCCAGCTCTTGTCAATGCATATGTGCCAGTGCTGATGTGAGTCTGAGATCCAAGACCATAGAAAATGTCAGAACATGGGAGAAATGTCCCACTCCTGATTAAAAGCAGTGACTATGAGCTATGTGGACAAGCCAAGAGGTCTGAATAGGAAATACCCTTGCTGTTGGACCTGGCCTTGGGGCTGGGAGTGCCTCTGAATGCTTTAGAGGTACGGCCTTTGCCCCTAGCCACCTTCCAGCCTCTGAGCACCCCGCTCCCCCTTGATGAGGCATGGGTAATTAACTAACCATCCTTTGCAATCAGAGCACTCTCTTTGGTCATGGTTGCATCCTCGCTGAGGCCGCACATGTTCTCAGCAAAGACCCTGAAGTAGTACTCGTTGCCTATGACCAGCTCGTTGATGGTGGCGCTAGTGCGGTGGTAGTGCTCGATCACGGTGAACCACTCCTGAAAGGCACAGACACACAGGGTGAGCTCTCCCCAGCACCCTGCAGCGCCCAGACATCCACTGGAAGGGTCATTGAGCTTCTTGGGAGCAGGTCCTTCCTTGAAGAGAATGCAGCTAACAATAATTAATAGTGAAATGAGTGATGATGGCGGTGCAGCTCTGCTGAGCAGCGAAGGCTGAATGGAACGTGAACCCTACTGGATGGTTACACTGGCACCTGGAAGGGTTCATTTTAGGAACTGCAGTCTTACAAAGGTTGTGTTGTGTGAGCAAGACAGGCTCCCTCTTTCCTAATCCACACTGCTGACAGAGAAAGTACAGTTGCAGATAACAAAACTGCATTCCAGTGGGGAAGGCAGCCGCATGTGCTGGTCTGCAGTAATATGCACTCACAAGAGGCCACTGCACTAATCTGCCCTCTCTATCACAGGCTGAGTGTTCATGAAAAATGTACTTCTGTGCTTGTGGTCCTCTGGTATGTAAAGTGGGTTTTAATGCTTTAGTCTTGCAGCAGTAACAGGACGTGTGAATTCTGTCCTATTACACAATACCTGAACAACAATTTAATGCTAAAAATGCAATTAATATGAAGTGCAATATGACCACAGCAATGTTTTTGCTTTTCTTTACTCTGCCCTAAATAGTTTTCTTACTTTTCTAAAGATGATCTTGTGCTGAGTTCCCTGTACCACAGTTTGCATTCATATTTGGTCAACTTTAAGAGCCAAAGTTCCTTTGGGAAAACAGTTTTTTGTAGACCAGCTGTGCCAGAATTGCAAAATGCACCACCACAGATACGGTGAGGAAAGTGACCTGAATGATCCATTTCACACTGAACCCTAGATGCTGCTTGCTGTTGTTACTTTCTCCTTATTACAGTAATACAGAGAGGACATTGTTCTGGTCACTGTACCAGAGACCATATCTTCTTGCAGTCTCAAGAGAAGGAGAAAAGGAAAAAAAAAAAAAAAAAAAGTAGGATGGGAAGGAAAATAGTGGCATTGGAAGAAGGAATTGATCAGACCATGATGGAGATCAACATGTTAATGTGGGAGATAGGAGAGGACAGCAAAAGATTTTCTTGGAGAAGGCAGCTCTCTAAATATTGCCCTAGATTTCCAGTGTTTAAATTTGTAGTAAATGTTAAACCTGAGAATCTGACTACTGTCTTAAGAAAGAGAGTACTTTTGTTAGTACAGTTTAATTTTTTTTTTTGTTACAATTTTTGTTAGTTTATTGAAAATAATATTTCTGTATTGCACTTTTCATCTGTAAATCTCAGAGTGATTACAGAAGTACTTGTGTACTGCTGTGCCACGGGTAGCAAGGAGTGGCAATGACTTACACAAT
Source organism: Pyrgilauda ruficollis (assembly GCF_017590135.1). NCBI lineage: Eukaryota > Metazoa > Chordata > Aves > Passeriformes > Passeridae > Pyrgilauda > Pyrgilauda ruficollis. The sequence continues at coordinate 965,502 of NW_024529155.1, read as the reverse complement.
GTGACATTGCAGGTTTGAAAACAGCAGCAATGGAACACTTTTGTTCTGGTAGCAGCCTACTGAATTCAGAATTAATATTTTAAGGTTTTATTTTCTCTCCTGAGGAAAAGGAAAAATGCAGAATTACTTCTCTCAAATCCACCTATCCTTCCCATTTTTAGTCCTCCTCTTTGGAATATTTCCAATTCTAGGCTTAGTGAAGAAAAGATTTTTAGAGCTTTTAGAGGGTCCTGTAGAGATTTTTCGAATGCTGATAAATCAGTGCTTTGTCCACCTACATCCTTTTAAGCATGCAAAACTTTTTGTTTTTAAAAGACAAATTAATGAGTACATCCAGCTTTTAAACATCTTATTACTTACCATACTCTTCTTATCTGCTTTTTGAATAGTGTACCCAGTAATGGCAGCATTGCCATCATCTTTTGGTGGCTTCCATGATAAATTCACATTCTCTCCCCAGACATCCTCAATAGTCACAACCTCTGGTGGGCCTGGGCGATCTGCAACAAAAATATGATATATGCTACTGTTTGCTTTCTCTTTTCCCCACACACATCTTCCAATTAGTTTGATTTCTCTCTCTTTCTTACAAAAAAAAAAAAAAAGTCAAAAGAAAGCTGTGGTTACAAAATAAAACTCTCCAAAGTGAAGGCGTTTTAGAATTACAATAAATTTAATAAAGTTGTGCTGCCAGTTTTGCCTATTATGTAAAGGAATGGATGATAAAAATGAAAAGTAAATGTGTTTTCTTTTCTGTCTTTCCTACTTTTCCTACTTTCAGCATTTATGATTTCTTGCAACTGCATTTGTGACGAACTTACTATGAATTTGCTACCATTACTGTCTATGGGTACCACTCAACAGGAGAAATCTTGCATCCTGGATAGACAAGAACCTGAGGGGCTTAACAGAGAAAAAAAGAGACTGACACATTCCAACAACACTATGGTGTATGGACGTTTCCTGAGTGACCCCAAATGTACAGCCAAGTAACTGAACATGGAGAGATATCACTGCCAAGAAAAATGTCAGCATTCCCATTTTCCTGTAGCCTTGGAACAGCTGGATTTATTTCTGTTTCTCCAAACATACCAACGATCTGAATATCTATCGTGGCTTTGTCCACCAGGTTCTCCACCTCCACTTTCATGTCGTACTCGCCGGAGTGGCCCCGCTCTGCCTTCCGGATGAAGATGATGGTGTCCTGCTCCGTGTTGCGGATGTTGATGTCGTTCTTGTCAATTGGAGAACCATTCTTCTCCCACGATACTTTCGCCCTTGGTTTTCCCTGCAAGGAGCCAGGGAACAATTTTTGTATGATTTTTTTGGAGAGAAAAGGGAAAAGAAGGAAACAGGTTTAATTACCATTTTTCCCAAACAGGAAGTGTCCTAGGTTACAGTATAAAAATGTATTCTATTCCCATCCTCAAGAACTGCTGAAACCAGGAAGGGCATTGTTTTTTTTTCCTTATCTCCTGTTAATGGACCCATCAATGCCTTGCCACATGACTCAGAGATAACTCCCTCCAGGAGCCATTTCTGTTTAATGGGCAATCAAGGACCCCCTGCATGACTCATAGAATGATATCAGCCCATTGTGAGATGCTCTGCCCAGGGGGAAGGAGCTAAGCATCCCCACCTGGATATAATCTGGGATTTGGGACAGAGCAGTCAGTCTTTCCACTGGATTCTCAGAGGAATAGCTGTCTTTCCCACTGGATCTTCAGAGGACGACTACACTCTTTCTACAGGATCCCTGCTCCAACAGAACCACATCTGCCCCTCCAGGAGGACTGCAGCCACAATTCCAACTGGACTGCTACCAGCACCGTGACCAGCGGGGTGTCAGATTGTGTTCTGACCAACAGGATGTCAGGTTGTATTCTGACTAACAGGGGGTTAGGTTGTATTCTGACTTTGTCATTTGTTTTTATTTTGTATTATTGCATGTATTTTGGCTTTCTTTTCCCTTTTCCTAATAAATTGTATTTCTGACTTGGAGTCTCACTAGTTTTGCTTTCAAACCAGAACAGGAAGTAAAAACTGTTCTGAAAGAAAGAGAATTATTTTAAAAATTATACACCATTTAGAGATGCAATCATACCAATTCACCTAAAATGTAACACTCTTTCCTTTTTTTTTTTTTTTTTTTTTCCTCAAGAGACGGGAAATATTTGCATTTTTTCACTATACTGGATGATTATCTCACTGGTTAAATTGAAAAATAATTTCCAATTTTCTGAAAGAAAAGGGAGAAAAAATAACCCACAGAAAATATAGAACACAGTATTTCATTCTCTGGAAATGCTTAACATTCTCTACATTGCCAGTGAAAGAGGAAAGTAATAGATTCAACATCCAAGGATTCTAAACTCTCTTCTTTCATTACAAAGGAAGTTGTAATAGCTGCTAGGAAGGCTGGATTGATCTCTTTTTGTGCCATTTTCTGTGTGTCTAAGTGCCCAATATAGGTACTTAAAGTAGAGTGAATTTCACCTGCTTTGCTGTGGGATTTGCCTTCCACAGGCAAACAGTTTGCAGATGCTGTCTGAAAAGGGTAATCTCACACCATTTTGATCACCTTATCTTAGAGAATAACCATAAAATATTCCTTTAATTTCTCAAGAGAAATATATCTTGCAGTGTATTGCTGATCAAGCTTTTATGAGGCTTTTAACAGGCTCTGTGAAGCTGAGTTATGCCCATCCAGTATCTTAAAATGTGCAGACATGAAACAGAAATGAATTCTGCCATAATTCTTTTGTTCAGAAGAAGGACCCTGCAAGGAGAGAGGCTGGTGCTGTTTAAAAGATTTAGGAATGAAGATTGACACTTGCTGTGGGAAAACATGCTACATATTTTAGAAATAGTCATATTACAGTTGTGATCTCAAGGATTTAACATCTGCAGTCTGCCTGTTCTTCCCCTCACTTTTCCTCTCTCATGACAAGGAAGTTATTAAATGCGTTCCACTCTTGATACCCATATTTAACTGCTTCCAGTGCAACCCCTTTGCATTGTGCAATTGTCTTATGTGCAATGTCTACTGTGAATATTTGTAAGTGTCCTTTGGATGACAGGTGACCAATCAGCATGTCTAAGTGAGTTACCCAATTCATTACTTGGCTGAACATAATTTGTTTGAGATGTTGAACCAAAAACTCTCAGGCACCTCTGTACTTGAGAGTACTTCCACATGTTCTTCAGTTAGCTGACTGGCCAAAGTTACTGAGAAATCAGTTAAAAAGCAGAAGTAACAAAAAAAAAAAAAAAAAGGGGAAAAAAAGGTAAAAATAATTTTTCTGTCAGTATTTTTACTTCTTACCTGGAAAGGAATAACAAGATTCACAGTTTCTCCAACTCTTCGAGTATAGGTTTGTTTTAAGTGTCTTGGTAGACGAATCTTTGGAGGTTCTGAACAAAACAAAAGCTTGTGTTAAGCACTTATCTTCCCTTCTAACTGAGACAGCACTGGTGTGCATCAGTATAAAAAGGAGACAGTGTGGTCTAAAATTCCCAGAAGTGACTAATAAGTGAGGTGTCTGAAATTTCTTGGTCCCCCGGTGTTGCATTCAGGACACCATCAGCTTTTATAACTCCATCAGCTTCTATAACACCAAATGCTACAATGGTAGGACTAGGTGGGAAGCTTAGAGGAACTTCAAAAAAGTACCGTCAGGATCAAGTTCTGCAGAAAATTGCCCTGAAAAACTGAGAAATAAAGGCTCGGAAATGAAACAAAATTATGAATTATTCAATGATGGTTTCATGATTTCTAGCCACCACACAATAGCTTTGTAAGGCCATATAATCAATTAACAATAACAAGTAAATATTAGCCTTAAAAACCCCCAGGTATTAGTATGGAAAGAGGGTGTATTTGTGGGTAAGTGCAGGCAGCAGGATCTTACCTATCACTTCCTTGACTAAAATAGGCTGTGGGTGGTACTTGGGCTCACTTTCTCCAGCAGCATTCACAGCTTTTACTCTCACAAGGATTTTCGAGCCAGTTGGAAGGCCATTGATGGTAAACTTTGTTTTGTCTGTCAGCTCTGGGTTAGCCACGATCCATTCATCAGCTGGTTTAGGGAAGTGCGGGGAGGAGGACAGATCCAAAGAACAGGGAATTATAAATACATCCACAGCATGGACAAGGAAAATTACGGAACAGTAATAGATTTGTTAGATTCTAATGAATAATTCTATTTTGTTTTTCTAATTATGCTCTAACACAATGTAGGTTCATTTTCATACGTAGGAAGAATGTTTCAAACCCTAAAGAATTTCTGCTGATTATGTATTTGTATATTTATATATTTATATATTTATATACACTTATATAATTATATGAATGTTATTAGAATATCTCTATAATTTAACTGTACCAGAGATAAAAATGGTTAGATTTTTAAATTCAGCTAGAATAAAACAAGGGGGACAAAGAACATGTTTGCAAAAGCACTGATCATTGCTTTAACAGCTTCCTTGAAGAGAAATGGGTTTTGCAATTAATTTCAGCCAGAACTGAGTACCCTTGAAAGTATAACTGAGAAACAAAAAAAACACAGAATGTTTACATTGCAGTGAAATGCCATCTCTCCTCATGCCTTTAAAAAAAGGAAGGCTGTGTCAGAATTATTCACATAATTACAGCATTCTCGGATTTTTAATCCTACCCCCAGGTGGTCGCACGAAATTCATGGAGTGATCATAAGAGTACAGTCTTTCAAACAGCTTCCATTACAAACCATACTTTCTTATCCTCCCAGCACAGACTGCCCTAACACTGCTGGCACCTGGGCACAGGAGGTTTATGAACTAGCAAACAGGGTCAATACTTCCCACATCATGTAAAGCCAGCACTATGAAATGGGCACAGAAGACAGAGAACTGTTATGAATGGAGAGCCCTGCAGAACTAGAGTGTAGTGCTGTGGCACATTTTCATAACTGAGTCTTGCTTTTAGGAATTAAGTTTTCCTTCAAGCAGAAAAGGATTTCAATCAATGTCTGTTTCCCAAGTATCTCCCCCTCCCCTTACACCTATACTACAGAAAATTCCATAGTTCCACTGTTGCCCCTAAAATTCACTGTTAGGAATTTATCTTTACTTTTATGAAGAGAGTTTTTCTTTCATTAAAGAAGACTGTGGAATACTGTACCTTCCAGGTTAAAAGGTGGCTCCCCCAATTCCTCAGACAGATCTGCCGATATACCTTGAGAGAATCCATCTTTAAAATTAATCAGAGACACCCACTTTCACACAGATGGAGCATTTTGTCAGTGGTTAGCAATTCCTGTTAGTAAGTATGCAAAGATAGATGCTGGGCTTTACAGATTTAGAGAACCCATATTTAGGGAGACTGCAGGGAGAAAAGAGACGGAAAGAGGGCATCTAGATCACAGAACAATTATATGTGATGCCCACAGGAAAGATAGAGGATGAAAGAAGAGAAGGATATAAAGTTCTATGAGTTTTTTGGGCCCAGAATAGCCCTAGAAATATGAAAAGAAAGAGACGAAAGGAACACTTGGAAGAGAGAAGTGAAACAAAATGATGATGAGAGAAAGTTTAGAAGGAGAAGAAAACACATCGTAGAAGAGATAAGAAAATCGGGGATAAATTCTGAGTAAGAGGGACAGAAAAAAAGAGGTCTTGGAAAAAAACTTGAAGGAAACAGAGGAAGAGAACACATTTAGCTAAAGGTAACATAGATAGAAGATTAAAGAAGACCAGATCCATGGATGATGACAGATATGATGTAAACCCTAAGGCTTTATTTCCTGAACAAAGTTATCACTGTCCTGGATTTCCTGTAATCCTGGAGCTGGCTATTTTCAGGACAATAAAAATACTATTCCAGTATTCTTACATGGTCCTGAATGAGTACACTGGTAAAGGTCTCAGCCAACAGAAACTCTCTGAAGCACTTATTTACTGGCTATAAAAACAGGTCATCTGCAGGTACAACATCCTGTTACAAGCAGATAAACATATTGTCACGAGGAACACCCAGGCTGTGCTCCCCAGGCTGCCCTCCAAATGCCACACAAGAACCAGTCAGAAGCACACTTTACTAGGGGCTGGCTTCTCCTGTGTCTACAGGATTTGGTCTGCTCCACTTCTCCACAGCAAGAGGGTCAAAGCTGGATATTGCAAACTAGGCCTGGGGAGCTCTCTCTATATATACATATATATTCTATATTCATGTTATTCACAGCTATGCAATGCTGGATCAGGATACTCATGATGAGACTCCAGCTCAGTAACATGCATGGAGTGGTACATAGTTAAGTACTCCAAGAATCCACCATGTTGATCAAGTTATGTGGTTCTGACTAAAGGGAAATACCAGTTTTGCAAAGCCAAACCAATGTTTATGATACATTATTCTTCTAAATTATCTTTATATATGTTTTTGTCTTCCTATTGTCAGCTTGTGATTTCTCCTAATGATTGCGATGTTAAGGAAGACTCTAAAAAGCCCTCTTGAAAACTACTTCAGTGACAGCAACGAAAGAATGGAGAATGTAAATACAGATGAGTTTACAAACAGATAACTAAGAGAAAAAAGGAGAAGAATGAATATAGGCAGTCATAAAAAGTATCTTGAAATTAAAAAGAGTTATTAAAGCTTACAGAAAAAATTAGTTTGAGGCAGAACAGGGCTGAGAAAAAAGAGGCACTAAGATATTGCAAGAAAGGTAAAAACAAGTGAACAGAGAGAAAAAGATGAATAATCCAATAACATGACTTTAAAATTGGTATTTTAAAATTGGCATTTTCTACGTATCTTGCTTCTTCCTAAGCATTTTCATAACATATATACATAATGTCAATTGTGTATATATAGATGTATATGTATATATAGGAGGTATATATAGATATACATAAACACTCAAAACTATGTAAAATACATTGTACCCATTGTATTTTAACCGAGGCGGGTAACAGTAAAATGACAGACTTGGCTGCCATTTTGTTGTATCTTCATGTGTTTAAAACCTATCTGAAAAAAAAAAATAAAGAATTTGTTCCATTTAACAAGTATACAATGTTCTTCTGTCTAATAGCCCTTTAAAGACAGATTTAGAAGATTCCTTTTCAAAGCCATGCTTTGAATTAACCTGTCTGTATTTCTCATCCTTTCTTATCACTTGATTTGGATATCACATACTCTGATACTTTTAACTTTTCCCTTCCATTCTTTTAACTTTTCCTTTTAACTTTTAACTTTTCCCTTCCATTCTACCCAATGCTACACAAAGCATAATATACAGCATACACTGAAGTCCTCACATTGACAGTCCCCTTAATATTCCCCTAGACCTGGCCTGTGCAGTGGAAGCAAAGTAAGAACACTGTGTCCTGATGGAAGCCTGCATGCTTACTCACTCTGAGCTGTTCCCGCAGCTCCCTCCCAATACACAAGGAAAACCCTTCCTACCATTGCAGCTGTGTCTGCCTTCAGGTACTCTCCTCCGGGTCTCGGAGCTTCTTGCAGTCCTGCTCCTTAAAGATATTAATCTCAACACTACAAGATGCTGAGTGCTCCTGAGAAAAGTCAGTGGTGGTTCTTCACAGCCTCTCCCACTCGCCTGAGAGAGACCTGAGTGCTCTCTGATGCCATGGCACCTGACCACGTTTATGACCTACTGTTTTCCTGGATTTTCTTCATCTGAAACATGTGACAGCATGAATGAAACCTTCTGTCCTCTACCTTTTGTCTCCAGGCTATGGACTGTGTTCATGAAAAGCTTTTATTGAAATAAATGCCTTAGTGAAAAAAAGGTGTTCAACCCCTGGCTTGGTTTACAGCACAGATAAGAGCAACAGCAGATGAGCTGAAGATAACTGTGTACCCTTCATCCACATCCATAACATTGCTGCAGTTGGTGTTGTTGGTCCACAGAGGCTGGGTATTGCACGTACCACTCCAGGCTATTTGATACTTACCCGGCTGCTGGTGGATTTGACTTTTTGAAAATAGGGTTCATTTGATGCCAGTTCAGAAGAAAATCTGCTGGAAAATACTAAGTTCCTACTGCTTGATCACCAAAAGACTCTTAGTTGTAAAATATCATTTATATTTCCCTGTTCCTTCTTATTTTACTCTGAAAAGTTAATTCACTCTCTTTATCTTCCTCCTTCAGTTCTTATATATTTTTGTCTTAGATTGACATAATTAAAGATCCTCAAAACTGCACTGAAATGTTGGAGAAATTAAATATCTAGACATGGACTTTGCATGCCTAGATGACTTCTGCAGGAACTGTTGGAGAGGCTGTTCTCAGTGTTGGCTGCTGGCACTAGAAGTTGGTAATATGTCAACATAGGGATTACCACACTGAGGACCTCCTGTCCCTAAAACCCAGCCAACCTGTACATATTTTGGGCCACACTTGTAGCCATTATTTCCTATGCCTTCATCCACAAATGAACTCTTTACTGCCCTAACTCTCATTTAGCATCTGAAAGAGGGGAGTTATTAGCATGGTACTTGGTACATTACAACAGATTATATGGCTTTTGATTTGGATTTCAAATCAAGTGTAAGATATGTCGAACCACAGTCAGTGGGTGGCATCTGGAATACAAACCAAAGGAAGCCTGAACAAAACCCTGCTCCTTGAGGTTTTCTGCCTGATTAGTCTCTGCCTGACAGCCAGAGCACCTGATACCTGTAGAGAAAAAATGGAGAAAGTCTCACCCACTTTCACTGTGAGTCAGGTACCCCAGGTGTTCTCACTTACTTCCTTCAAAGCAGTATTCCACCACGTAGCCGTCCAGCCCTGCCGCCCCAATCTGGTCTGGGGGCCTCCACTTCATTGTCACCGAGGTGTCGGTCACGCTGTCCACTGCCAGCAGAGTTGGGGGGCTGGTAACAGCTGAAGCAGGCAGGGAGAAGGCAGAACGCCGTGTTACCATGCGAGGTTTATGTTTATGGTCTGTGTTTCTCTGGTTTGGTATCACAGGTGACGGGCTATTGTGCCTACCAGGATGATTTCCCACCATCCCTGGCATGTCTTTCCCAATTAGGACCACGCTAGGAGAAGGCAGCTACCTTATCCCATATATGCTCACAGCCTGAGCCAGAGATAAATTCCTCCTGCTGAGGAGAGAGAAGGACAAGCAGCTGTGGCTGGTAGAGCAGAGAAGTTGGGAGCAGTGTATTCTACCTCAGCAGGTATGTCCTGGCTGTGTTACAGCTCTGCTGGAGCTGTATCAGCCCCCTCCTTCCTCCTCCTCTGCATTCTGGGGGTGCTGCTGAGCAAGGGGGAAACCTTTGCTGATCTACAGAACAAGACACCTTCCTTTTACAGGGACTTGTGGTTGTCACAATAGTTTGAAAATCTGTTTCTTTATATGAAAAGGCCACTGAGTTAGCCTGTCACTGTGGGAATGACAAAGGCTTCTAGCTGTCACATTAATAAAAAAATTATGTAATTAGGTGATTTTAATAACATATTAATGGTTATTTTGTAAATGCCTACCTATCTCTGCTTTTGGTTACTTACCTAAAGGAACAAAGGACTTGGAAGGCATGCTTGGCTTGGACATGCCGATGGCATTGACAGCAAACACACGGACCTCATAAGCAACACCTTCAATCATTTTCTTTGGCTCAAAAGTTGTTTCCTTACACAGTTCAAAATTCAGCCTCATCCACCTGGAGCTTTGTTTCTTTTTCCTCTCAATGAAATATCCTTTTGATCAGAAAAGATTTTATCATAATAAGTGATGGCATAAAGGTCAGTAATAAAAGGTTTATTTTTTGACTGCCCAGTGACAATTTTTTACCTGGATACATCTCAATATTCCCTTCTAGCTTCAGAGTGATAATTTTCCTCATTGCAAGCTGTCTGAGAGTCACCTATTTGCTTTCATAGCCATATATGAGCTTTTTTTGGACTTAGAAGACTGCTGTGTTTAGTACAGAGTGAAAAGGGCCTGGTTCTACTGACCTCTGGGCCCCTCTAGATTTCCTCTTGGTTTGGTCTATTAAAAGATATTCCATTTTACTCTGTAAATTGTTTCTGAAATTTCTTCTAACACAAACAAATAAATAATAAAAATGCCAAGTTGGTTTTATAAGAGGTTGTCTTTCAAGTAGGGGACACGATAATGTAACAACATAGAAAATGACAAATCTCAAAGCTTTAGAAAAAAGAGATATTTGATAAAGTCAGAATAGGTAGAACTTTCTAGCTACTGGATATTCCCAGCACCACTTTCCAGGGCCTGAGCTATACTCTGATCTTGTTGCATCCACTCTTGGGTGTTTGCTTCTTTTGTCTGTATTAGAGAGTCACCACCAAAAAAAGTATGTACCTAGAATGGGTGATCCACCATCATTTGCTGGAGGTTCCCAAGTCATAATACACCAGTCTTCACCCACCTCAGTCACATTTGGTGCCTGAGGAGGATCAGGAACATCTGTTGTAAACAAAGTAAATATTATTAAAAAAAAATCTTCTTTTTGCATAGGTTGAAATTAAAAATGTCAAGTAAGAAACAAATCTAAATAGTTTTTGAGGTGCAAAAGAAATTCCTAATGAGGAGAGAGAGCAGGGAAAATGAAATTTAGTGGATCCTGGCTGGTGGTTAGGAATGGATGAATGCCAAGGTCTTCTGCTTGGTCAAGACACTTGAGAGGCTCTGGAGGGCATGTGCCGAGACAGAGCCCACAGCCACAGGGAGAGTGGAGAACCAGGAGGGATAAGGACAGCCTGAGGCAATCAGAGAAGTTTGGCCCCTGGCAGCAGCAATAATCAACTCCTACTTAAATCCCTTCCAAGCTCCTACTCCCTTCAGTAACACGCAGCCTTATTACCCTTGTATCCCAATTCCACACCTGGCAATGGGGAAAAGCAGGAAAATGGGAGTTTCCTGAGACTCTACCCCAGCGATAAAATACATGGCTCATGGGCTGTTTCATGACTTACCAACCACTTTAATGTTGATTAGGGCTGTGTCCTCTCCAGCCTCATTCTTTAAGGTGATTCTGAAAGGACCTGAATCGTCCCTCTCAGCTGCATCAATGACCAGGCAGCTGCTGTCTGGGTACGACTCTGCCCGTATTCTTCCACTGTCTGTGACCATCTAGCAACCACAGAGAGCAGAGGGAAAGGTTATATTTTCTGGATTTGAGAATCAAAATACTCAAAAATCAAAATTTGAAAGTAGTACAGGTCACTTCAACAAAAATATTAAAGCTGCTGTAAGAAAAAACACACCAAACCTCAGCATTTTAGTCACCTAATGATGAGAAAAATGACAAAATAACCAAAATAAGTAAAACATGGTCATTGTTTACGACTCAATTAAGCCATTGCATCACAAAGGATGAGGCACTAGGCTTGTCCTTCGAGGTAGAACACACTTTTGCCACCACATATCATTAATTTGATGGAAAAAGAATAGCTGATTCTTCCAAAAGTCAGATCAAAAGGAAGTCATTCACTTTAAACTCAGAGTGATTGGAAAGGTCAGTAGTTTCTCCTCACAGATTACAAATGCTCTCACATATTTTGGAGTAGGAGCTCTCCTAGAATAATTCCATGTTTGGACAGGACCACAGTGGTGACACTACAACTAATATTTGAAAAATAGTGGTCACAGATTGGACCAGATAGGTTTGATGAATGCACTAGTGGTAAAACGTCCCAGCTTCTGCTTTGCACAATGAAAATTTAAATGTGAAAAATGACTATTTTTGTATTTACACAGCCAGGGATTGATCTAAGCAAAAGTTTTGCTTTAAGATACCAGATGCAAGACCCCAATTACCCAGCCTGTTGTTTCATTTGAGACTTGAACTCCATTAGAATTTATCATTCATTTTCCAAAACCAGATCATATCATGGCTTCCTGCCAAAAGCTGGCAGCCATTCTGGGCATTGAACGTATAGAAGAAGTAGCCATTTGGTAAATTTTCACAACTTTTCTTCTGCATCCAATATATCCTTCTCCTCTACTATTTCTTATAGTAAACCCATTTTTTTTTCCTTATTAATTTCAAGCTTTCTTTAAAAAGACCCAAGAGATATGAAATAATATTTATCTGTTTTACCCTTCTTTTTTGAGCAATGAGCATTTTTAAATACAAGCCATCTCCCCCTTATTTCTGCCATTAAAATAAATTTCCTCAAAAGGCTAAAGATTATTTTTTGAAGAAAAAGGCTCCTGGTTAAGCTAAAGAAACATCTGCAGTGACAATGTACCTTGTCCCCTCTACTCCAAAAGACTTTTGGAGGTGGTTCACCAGTGATGGGGATCTCAAGTCGTAGTTTGTTTCCTGCCACTACTGTCACAGTGTTGTTTTCCCCAAGACCATCCAGGTGAAGTTTAGGTGGATCTGAAAAAGGAGAGATTGTCCAAATTAGACATGTAGCTGCTGCTCTGAGAGCTCAGTGAACTGGCATGGGTCTACAACACACAGAAACATGCTCTGTGCTTTACTGACTTGGTGTTTTTAAGCAACTGAATTTTGTTTTAAAGAAAAGTTGTGAAGAAAAATCTATTTAAGAAAATAGTTGCCTGATGAAAAAGAAATCATGGCATTATAGACAGTTGGAATAAAAAGACCATATGAAAAAAACACACAACTGTTTCCCTGAGGCAGAATTATGTATGTTCAGGTAACTTCTGAGAGCAGTTTCCTCTAAGTGGCTCTTGAGAATTTCAGTTGTGGGCTTTTTTTATGGCACATTTAACCACGCTTCAGCCTTCACTGTCCTTACTGTTTAAAAATTTATAAACCCCTTTCTGAAAAAAATCCCTTTCTGAAAAAAAAATTATTGCTTTTGTTATATACACTGTGTGTATCGAGAACAACTGATTAATGTCCTCTTGCAACTTTTTTTAACATACTAGAAATATAACAATTTGCATCGTTCCCCTCTAGTAGCACTTCCCTTTTCATTCTCTCTAAATCCCACCAACACTTTTTGTAATACAGATATCCCACATCTCCCAGTTCCAATTAAAAAAACATGTTTTCTAAAACTTTGGTCATTTATATTGCTCTGCTTTTGATTTCCAAGTTGCTGGTTGCAGCTAGAAGCTGGTAAGGCATTACTGTGGGAATAGTCAATGCTGCTTTTTATTTTTGTTTGAAGGACTGGGATCACTAACAAGCCTCCTGCTTTGCTGAATAAATCAAAGCTAGGCAGAACAATTTTTCCCTCTAGATAGCATTTAATGTTTTCAGTGAATAGGTAAATGTGTGCTTATTCTACTCCTCTCTTATCAAAACACATTTTGCAATGTAAGCAAGCCAGTTCTTAAAGACAGCAGTGTATATCTGAGTGTATATATATATATATATATACACACATATATATATATATATATATATCTGAGAAGCAGGTTTTTTACACAAACTCTTCATAGTGGTTTAGCTTTAGGAGCTCAGCCTCAAAAAACCTCCCCCAGGAACTCCCCCCAGCACATAAACTATGAGCAGATCCTGAGCACAGGCAAAGGACTCCTGCACTTTGCCAAAGCTGCAGGTCTGTTTTCTCTGGTGGATGCCTGCTCTGTTCAGAGGATACATAGTGGTTGTGGTCAGGGGATTTCACACAGCTTTAATTTCCAAAGGTCACAGAAAGTTGTTCTGTACAGGTCACTGTTCAGTCCACTTACCCACAACATGTACTTTGCATGGAATATTGATGTTGTAGGCATCTGGCACAAACATGTATTCACCCTCGTCATCAACAGCAGAAACTGGTATAACAAATCTGTGGATTCTGTAAAAGAATTGAGAAAGAAGTCTATGTAAATTATTTTTGAAGACTGCTTGAAGTTATAAGGAAAAGTCTGTGAAAATTTTAGGAGATCTGCGAAAATGAGTAAAATTACTGACTAAAAATCATTTACTTGTTGCTTAGTGGCAGTTTAGGTGATTAAATACTGTGTGCTTTGTACAAAATATTACTGAGACAACCACCAAATAAAGTAACCAATTCTAATATTGTTTGAACACAGAACAAGGAAAGTACAGGAGAGTAATCTCTTTTACACAGGGATTCTGTGCTGCTGCCATTCAATTGCAATTTGGTTGTTCAAGAAAAAATCTGTAGGTGATCCCATTGTGGGAATATTCTGACTTTTGTTGGAACTTTTTTGTGAGTTGATACAAACAAGAACTATGAGAAAAGGAGGCATAGAAAGGAAAGATAAAAGGAATTGTATATTTTAATAATATCTAACAATAATTTTCTTTTTCTACTTAATATCCCATACCAACATAGCAACAGTAATGGCAAGAAAAATCAACAGCTTGAACTTAGGTGGATCCAGGATTCGATTATTGTTCTCCACAGCCAAAATACACAAAATAAGATTAAAGGAAGCAAGGAGACATGGCTTTTAAAATGCCAAATAAATATGTCTTGAGGGACAGAGGTTAGGCTTGATCAGCAGATAATTTTTAGTGAGGTAACCCACATACTGGCACAACTCCACAGTGCCATTCCACCAAAAGCCACGTCAATACACAACAGGCTTACCTTCCTTTGTGATAAAGCTTTACACGGTCACTAGCTTCAATCAGCTGCCCATTTTTGTACCATTTCCCTTCCACATTCTCAGATATCTCACACTTCAAGTGGATTTCCTGTCCCAGCCTCACAGTCTGGTCTTCTAGTGCATGTGATATCTTCAGAGGTCTCACTTAGGAACACAGAAGCAGATGCATTAAAGAAAGATGATGGAGCTCAGTAACTGTGGGGGAGGGGGGTAATTTCCAACTTAATGATAAAACAGAATTGGTCAGGGTGCCAATTTGTACAAAATAGTCAAGAGTAGCATGAGCATTACAAATAAAAATGTACATTTATGCATAATAATAATTGCATAATAATGCAAGACAACTTCAGAGCATGGATCATATAAATTTTGTTTAAAGACACAAGCACTTTAAAGAGGTACTGCATAAACAAAGCTGAGAGGACTACACAGTCATGTGCTTGGGCCTAGGATTGGCTTTCCTGTGAACACTTCAAAGGACTGAGGAAAAGAAGATACTTCCCTTGAAAATTCACTTTGTTGACTTGTTGTAGCTTTGGATGGATTGCTTTGTTTTCCACATTAATGGTGTGACAGGAAGTTAACAAGCAGAACTAGTTCAAGCACTGCTGCTGGGAATAGTTTCTGAAGGGAAGTCACCATTCTGGAGATTCACAGCAAAAAAATTGCTATGGAAGTTAAGTCTCCTTTTCAACCCCCAGGGAAAGGCAAGAAAATTGTTCATTTCTGTCCGCCAGCACACTGTGGCATATGAATTTGAGAACAAGGTGGATGATACTCACGGTCAACTGAAAGCTTGGCTTCTGATTGCCCTCCAGTTGTCATCACTGAGTAAGTTGCAGTGTCATTTTTGGCAGCTTCCTCTATGACCAAAGTGTGTTTTTTACCCTCAACCTTAATTCGATACCGAGATTTAGGATCGTTGGAAAGTTCTACGCCATTTCTAAACCTAAGGAAAGGAAAGAATTTTTATTTTTCCAAAGGAAGTCATGTGCAAGTAAGACTTGCATAGACTGAAACTCCCAGAGGAGACAAGACTGTAAGGTACTAGAAAAGTTAAACTCAACCATTAATGTATAAGGGTATTTTTGGTGTTGCTACATTTTTTGAATAAGGTTTTATTGAGATTTTCTTAACAATTTTCAGGTTTACTTGTTTAGGAAATGCTGCCCACATTTTTCCCCATGATTAAAAGGTTCTGGATTTTGTTTTCATGGAAGCTGTTCAAAGTATGTCTTACCATTTCACATTTGCATCATCCTCAGACACTTCACAGCTCAGCTCTACTCGTTCACCAACATAGGTGTTGGTATCCTCCAGGCCTTTGGTCACCAAAATTGGCGGATCTTTGGAAAGAAAAAAGTACAGATTTATGATCTGAGAGGGAAAACTAAATTGAAGAGATTTTCTAAATTATGCTGTAGAAGGCAGTATTGCTTTCAAGTTCTAATATGGTACCAGTGCAACCTTTTCTGCATCAAATCAGAAAAGGTGTTGCTCTTTAGAATGCTAGTAGGAAATTTGCTCAATAAAAGGAACATTTCTTCATATTAATACCTGTTTTGCTTTGATAATCAACACCATAGGAACAAAGAGAGTGAAGATACGGCCTCCCATTCGTAAATGTTGATAGAATCCTTCCTCAAATCAGTGCAAATGGAATGAAACCTGGCTTCCAGAAAGCCCGATCTGAGGGCACTTGGACAATATCAGGGTCTTCAGGTACCAAGTGTGGTGTTAGGGGAAGCCAGTGCTATGACACACAGGTCTCCAAAATGGCTTAAAATTTTGAAGGGCACCACAGCCCCACTAGATCCAATGCACAGCACCAAGTTGACTGTATCCCCATTTCAGGGTTTTCACTAAGCTGCTAATTCCAGGATGAGAAAAAAAAAAAATGGCCAGGGATCACAGAAATGCCAAGTGATCCTAACAGCTGCTAATGCAAATTCTAAAATACACCAAACCAGATCCTCCATGATAATTTCTGTTGCAGCCAAAGAAGCCACATAAATTTAGGGCAGGTGAAACAGCATCAAGCTGACATAGTTACCTCTCACAAACAGTTCTGTGGAGCATTTCTCATCACCAGCTGTTACGTAATAGCGAGCATCGTCTGTCATCGTGCAGTTATTGATGAATAAAATTCGCTGGTTTCCTTTGTGCTCAAAAATGTATCTGTTTGGGCAGGAATGCAGCAAAGACACATTAGCAAAACTTCTGGAGTCCTTTTGTTTTATGTAGAAAGTGCTATAGGGATTTTTAGAGGCAAAAATAAGGGGGTTTACATAGTACTGGGAAAATTGTCCTTGGAAGCTATTTCCAAGCTTTAACAGAGATGTCATGGACTTCTAGCAAAAAAAGAGCAGTGGTGTAGAGTGGCAATGAGCTGCTTCTGGCTTGTTCCAAGATCCCAGGTCTGGGTGACATGAAAAGAAGAAATTAAAAATAATAATAAAAAAAAAAGCTGGAGTCAAATGATGGCAAGTAAAATGGAGTCTGAAACTCTAGATGAGTAAAGCTGAAAATAACCAGTAAGGGGACACCATCACTCATTCCAACATTTTTGTGAAGTGTAATAATAGCCAAAGTTAAGAGGTTAATATTATTGGTAGGCCAGATGGCACAAGATATCAGTAATGGGATATGGGGTTTTGGTAATGGGATAGGGAGCCTTTCACCTTTATGTCACCAGTTTAGATCTGCTTCAGGTTTGTAATGACCAAAGCTCATTAGCATCTGACAGCTGCTTCAGCTGCCTGGTAGAAATGCACTGGAGCACTCAATCCAGCCCCTCCTGCTGGGGAGCTCCATAGAGATGCCTGCAAAGCACCTCTGAATTGATCATGCCAGATATAGGGGCTAAAGAAAAGGTACTCTTATCCATTTTTTTGTCAAACATTAATTTTAACCAAAATCCTTTCTTGATTTCAACAGAATGAAGGAAATCTGCCTTATTTCTGTAAAAAGGCCTTTTGTTAATTACTATATTTTTTAACTGGTCAGAGGAAAAATTGTCTATGACTTTGTGCTGCTGAGAAATATTTGAGAGACATAATACTGTTATGCACATCTTCCCCAGGTGTGTCTGCCTGTGGAATGGGGTTTTCTGCACTGGGTTGTAAGTGTGGGTTGTGCCCACGAGAAGGACTGGGCTCAACTTCCAGGCACTGCTCTACATGAACTCAAATGTCTGCACCTGCACTTCTAGGAAAAGCCAGAGAATAAACCCATGTTCAGGTGGGACAGGTGAAGAAGCTTGTGTACACTAGACCTGTTGCTCATGACTGATGTTAACAGAGTAGTGGAAGATGAGACAAAACTCACACCCCTTTTCCTGGGGTTTATGAGCCAGCTGGGTAAGTTTGTGATGTAAAATCTCTGCTCTTAGCACAAAATTACTGTAGAAAGATTGTGTCCACCTCCAGACACAGGACCAAGGACAAGTGGTTTATTTACTGGCAGTGCTTCCTCATTTTTGAAAACTACCGAGTAGAAAATGGCACCACATTTTTTTGAGGACCTCTAGGACTTTTGTCTTAAGACAAAGGAGACAATCTATATTACGTTTAGCCTACGGTGTACTTTTTTGGGTCCTGAGCAACACAGCATCATTTGTATACTCTTCACATCTCATGAAATTCAGCAGTAAAATTGGTGCAACCTGAGCAAAGAGATGGGTCTAGGCAACACACTTGTCAAGGCAGTAGATGTGTATCCATTTTACTGCTCACATACGCTAAAATCACTTACTTTGCACTTGGTCGTATTTCTTGGCCATTTTTATACCACTTGAGTTCCACTGTTGGATCTGCTAGCTCCACCATGAATCTTACTTTACCTCCTTTGTCCACCTGGTATGCAGGATCGAGGCCTTTGGCAAAAGCTGTTGTGAAAGTCAAGTGTTAATTTAACATGAGATCAGAAAACAAGAATATGGATGCTGAAATGACATTACATAAATCTCGTCAAAGCTGTTGGAATACATGCACACAATGTTATGCATCACAAGATATTCTCAGACTGGTCTGCATGGAATCATCTAGAAACACTAGAATAAGCACACAGCTGTGCACATCTGGTTATCCTGACCAAAATCAAGCTGGCATCCCTTCAAGACTTTGCAGTGTGACTGTATTACAAATAGGACCGGCTAGATGCATCAAATGAAACACATAAATAGAAATGAATGTGTAGTACCAAGATATATGTTATGGTGTGAGGTAATGGATGAGGAGAGAGGGTGTATCAGGCAGCTGGGTTACAGCTGGATTTATGGAGGACTTCACCCACTTAAAAGGGACACCTCCAGGAAACCAGTGACTCAGTAAATGTATATACTGCATCCAGCTCTGAAATGCTGTCCAGGAACAAACAGATGCCACAACAGTATAATGGGCAGTGCATTGCATTTATATGTGTGTGCAAACATGTTCTGTGACGTATACAGTTATTTTATATACACATGTATATATATATTTCTATATGTAATTACATCTCTCATATTATTCAGTGGGTTGATGGGGAAAGACAGGCCTCAATATCCTCACCCAGTGCAGGGTGGAGGGTCTGTGGTACAGCTGGGATTTCTGAGCAATGGAGATTAAGTGCAAAACGAGATTATGAAGAGCAGACACTGCACATGTTTGCATGACCTCTGTTTAGAGCAGAAGATATTGATGGTAACACAAGGTCTAATTTCTGTATTGTTTGATCAGGTAACACCTTTCCACACACCTGGGGGACATTGTTCCAGATGGAACCAGTGTTTGTCCAAGAGGGAGAGATGCTTTAGGTAAGCACTGAGTTGGATAAGGTGTTTATGCTTCCACCATGGACCAAAGCTTCCTTCTGGTTAACTCCTTGCAGGAACGAGTTGTAGTGTGAAAGTTCCCTTGTGTGGAAGTGAGGCATATTTGGTTTTGTAAGGTGAATGGTTGTGTGTGACCAACGAGCCCAGGAATGTTCTGCCCCATCAGTACCTGCGCTCTTCTTCACCTCCCTGCGCATGCGCTTCAGGCGCTTCAGCATCCCCCTCAGGTCGGTGATGCCGTACTGGAAAGCGATCTTCTCGTACTCGCTGGGATTCGCGTTCTTCAGCAGATCCCACACATCCACCTCAGGCTCTTCCTCTTGCTGCTTAACCTCCCTGACATTAGCAAAATAAAATTATGGGGGAAGAGTTAGTGAGGCTTTATCACGCCATAAAAAAAAGGTGAAGCTGAGTCTATGGTGAGGCTAGAAATGTTTTGACCAAAATTTGAAGGCTGCCATCGTATCTTTTTTGTTTCATTCAGTATGAGTGGAGTACCTCAGAATGACATTCACTCCTTTACACTTCTTCAAGGCAGAATTTGAGTGCAAGTTTTAATTTATCCTTTTCTGATACAATCAGTAATGAGAATTTTTATATTGCTTCAATGCTTCAGAAAAAATACGGTTGGAAAATGTAACAGCATACAAGCTAATCCCACTTAAATCAGTTTTATCTGCTGGAACTTAAGTGGAATCAATCATAATTTATGATGGCACCACTTTTTTTTTTGATGGTACTTTTCAAAATCATATAAAAATGTTTTCAAACCCTGAGTCCCTGTAATTGCTACTGTGGGTGACTGGCGACAGGACATTGAAATGCAGGGGAGTTTGTGTCTGTTTATAGTTACACCAGTGCTTCTCAGCATTACTGAAAGTTGTCAAATGAATAGGAGCTGGAGATTTCCACACCAACTTGGACTTGAAGGATGGATCTGTTCACTTCCATGTGTATCTCAGTCTTAAGAGCAGGAAATGTGTTCAGAGGCCTGTGTGAGGAATCACCTTTACACAGAAGTTTCAGTACTGTATTTACTATCTGCAACTCCAGGCTAAGACAACCAATAAAGAGAAGTATAATTATTTTCTCAATGGCAGCCATTAAATGATAGAACAATGAAAGCATCCTAAACAAAATTATATTTTTTAAGATTGACAATTTAGCTCAAAAAAGTGAACTGCTAGAACAATACTGGAATTGAGGAAGAAATCTAGATTTTTCCTCCTGTAATATCATGAGGATCAGACCAGCATCATTCCAATTTGACTTAGCTTGTCTAACAAAATCAGTACTTTTGAGAACAGAGCAAGAAAATAAACTTTTGAGAAATAAAAAGTACCAAGTTGTGCAGTGAGGCACTGTTAGAGCTGAGCTTTATGGAGTCAAGAGAGGATTTTCTTTGACATATACAGAAATAGCACTAAAGATCCCTGAGAATCTCTGCATGGTTGGATGAGGAACCATGGAAACCACTTTGCTGATTAGTCCATGAAGTTTATTATTCATAATATCTCTGTAATTTTAAAAAGGAAGAGAGGTCCTTCCTGAGTAGTCTTTCAAAAAGAATAAATCTGAGGCAGCAATGTCATTTAGGCAATCTCAGGTACGTAATTTTATAATTTGTTCTTTTTATCCATGCTCATGCTTTCTGGAGGGTGACTGCGCAGCGAGTGCTGCCCTTTCAGTGAGATCCCTTCTGCATGGGGCAGGTGGAGACCAGCCCTCAAACACCTGTGAAAGCTGAGCCCCCCTGGGGCAGCTCTGTCCTCTCCCAGGACAGCTGCTCTCAGCCAAGGAGATGTGCACTCTGGGGGAATCCAAATAAAGCTCCCCTTTAAATCCGGCAGAGGTTGAGAATGAGGATCCTGATTTTCAACCAGACTGGAAGACTCAATTTCAGGCTCGTTTTCCTCTTGCATAACTGGAAAATGAATTTTGATGCTTAGAGCAAGCCAACTTTGTCCTGAGACCTCAGCAGTTTGAGCTGAGGCCAGAGGCCAAACAGAGCATGGTATTTCCTAAGCAGACTGACTTCTGCCACTTTCACATCTCCTTCCTAAATATGTGCATTTTATTGCAAGACATACTTGGAAAAAAAAACCCCAAAACAAACAAACAAACAAACAAACAAACAAACAAACAAAAAACCCAAACCAAACCAAAAAAAAACCCCCAAAAAAACCCCACCAAAAACCAAAACCAAAAAACAACAAAACAAGGACCTAAATATTTCAGTGGTTTTTAGATCTTGTGCCTCTTGGAATGTCATGCTGCTACTGATCCACTGCATTGACAAAGAATATCCAGTCATAGTGTGGCTTACTGAGATAAGACTTGATACGTCTGCCCGCCAACCAGCAGAAAATTAGAAAACAGACAGTATATTGATTGTATGGATTTAGGTTTGTTTTTTTTTTTTTTTTTTTAAAAAAAAACCCACCATGTTTCAAATAGTATGAACCAAAAGGGAAAAGTTCTAGGTCTTTCCTTGGTCATACAACCATAAAAAAAGAGAAAGAATACACCTCCAACATTGCCTGTTGTAAAAATTGAAATAAAGCCATGGATTTGTCTTTGTAGTAATGGATGTTAATATCCACACACATGGATATTAATATCCACACTGTGGCTTAATTAATAATTTTATTCAATTAAGCTCAGAAATATGAGGTTGCATTTCAGGGCCTGAAGCAAGTTGAACCAATTTGACCAAAGTCAAATTATGGTGTCTAAAAACTAAATATTTGCTTTATCCATTAAACACACAATAGATATTCCATGTTTATAAGTCTGTACAGTATTTATCTTATAAATCTTAAGAGTTAATTGTTAGTAAAGTTATATAATGTCTCTTAAATCACATTTATCTTTCCACAAAAACACCAAGAACTCTCACATGCATCTCTCATGTTACTATGGAAACACCACACAGACGGTCATGAGGACTGCCATGGCAAGTTTGATTAGTAGGATGAAAAGACAAACTGAAGGTCCTAATTAGGGATGAGAAGATTGAAAAAGCAAAGACCTGGTGGATTGGAATTGGTCCAGGTAATTCTTTGTCTACTTTCAGCTTCAGCTTTTCCTGTGTGCTTTAGTTGCTTAAATGCTATTCTTGCCCTTGTAGCCAATGAGCCCTGTGTGACCTTTTAATGCAATTAATACTACAGACTTTCCTCTTTCAGAGTAAGTGGTAGATGAGATAAAGGATGTAATTGCTTTTCCCGTTCTCTGTGATCAGCTGTCATTGATTTCCATGGCATATAGAATTTCTCTGCTTGATTTTAAAAGATAATGAATTAACTATCTTGTCTTAACCCAGTGAAAGACTAAACTGGGCTTAAGATCTGAGATAACTAGAGACATAACTATCATAACACCAGATTTTCAAGGCAAATCAGAGAAACATGTACCCCAGTTGTTTTCCTTCAAAACATTTGAGTTAAATAAAACAGAACTGAGCATTTGTGTGTAGATATTTTAAAAAAAGCTACAAAGATTTATACCAATATTTATTACTTGAAAGCATGATATATGATATTTTTCACATCAGGATGCTTATAAAATCAAGTGAGGATGTACCCATAGAGAGAAATTTAACGCTTACATATTTTTTTTTACTGTTGCACCAGACTCAATTTTCTGTACTGCTCATCCCTGTGTAGGAAATATCCCCCCTCTGCCTTCCATGCAAGCACAAAAGAAATAGCGAGTGAACTAAATGTTATTGGCCTCTTTAGGCTGAGGCTCACTTCTTTTCCCAGCACACTCAAATCTGAGGTTTCTTTTCTGCACACTTAAAGGTAAAAATAACAAAACATTTGCATATTATACTATGAGAATAAAAACCAGTTAGAAACATCAAAAAGTTGAAAGGTCACAAAATCCTTAAGGAGTTATTAATGCTACACCTGACTGTTTCTGTGGGAGAACCTAATGGTTTGCAATCCACACCTGCTCACTGCATCACTTGGTTCTCACCTACGTTTCAGGAGACCACTAAAGTCAAGTTCTCCTGCATCCTCTTGTCCTTCACCGCTGTTATTAACAGAAAAAGATCAAATCTTTGTTTAATACAGGAAGACTTAGACAACACTCTGCAAATGCTCTACTTCTCATACACTCAACATTGTCCAGAAACACAAATAATTGTATAAAATCAACACAAACTTGTATGCTTTTTCACATGGATTATGTTTCTGTAGGCACTTGTGAAAAATAACACAAAGGTTTGTATTGCTTCTTCTTATACTCTGATGGCAAATTTTTGTAACTGAGTACATAAATTTGCCAAGGTTTGTGTTCGATTTCAGTAACACAAACAAATGGCAGCTAGTCAACACAACCAGCTTTGTTTTTCATTTCTGTAGTGGACAAAACAAAGGGCTTGTGCTGATCTCTTGCTGTGAAATCAAAACAAAGATTTGCATTGCTGGGTGATGCTTTTAACAATGCATAGCTCTGTCAAATACTGGTTGAAAAGTACTTAACCTTGAAGATTTTACCTTTCTCTAAATGAAGGGAGAAAACAGTTATAAAAAAGAATAAAAGAGTACATTGTCCATTTTTACAGTCCTGTCAAGGTGCATTTCTTTTTATGATGTGATCTTTAGCAGAATTACCTTATCATAGAGCACATAGACAAAAAAAATGTCCTGAATATTTGTAAAAAGGGAAAAATAGTGCAAATCTTAACTGAAATTAAGCCAGTGTTTAATCAAGATTTTACGTGGAAGATATTACTTAGAAAATCAGAAAATACTGAGATAAGTTCATCTGCTTGGGCAGAGTAGTTACTGCATTTTTTAAAATGTGCTAAAGAAGGAAATGCACCTTGAATGTAATATCTTTTGTAATTTTCTTTTAATTAAAACTCCTAAATAAAATCAGTTATCTCTGGATAACAAGCTTTACTTGTAAATTAACATACTGCATTCATTATCTATTATAAAGTATTTTCATTCTATATATTTTTCATATATTTCATCAGTAAAAGATGACACCTATACTGGTTAGAATTGCTACTTTATCAGAAAGGTAACAAACCTTAAGACACAATGCTTTATCTTACATTCTCTGTACTATAACATTTGCTGGTTTTCCTTACTGATGGTATTTACTGTTTACTGTAAGGTAACAAAGCCAGATCCTGTCTTGAAATCAGTGTGAATTTTCTCTCTGCTTTTAATCAGTGCAGGATTGGGACCAGGAACTTTCATATTGTGGCTGACAGCTTTCAGGAAACATGCAGTATAATATTTTAGTGAATGAAAATACATTTTTAAAAATCTACAAAGAAATGTATTTAATTAATTTAAATGTTCAATCTTCCTTTAAATTAATGGCACTTGTAATTTCTCAGTAGGGGTATTAATATCATATGTACTATCTATGTGTTGTAACTATTTAGTTCTAACCACCACCAATTACTCAAAATCCCACTTCTTTAATCTATATTTACAAATACAGTTTTATAAAGTACTTGATACAATTTCTGTTCTGTGCCTGCTATTCATGCCCATTACTGAGGAGCTGGACAGGATCACTGAAGTTACCTTCTTTTGAAAGCAGATCTGATGTCAATGGATGGAGCAGCTTGGGAAGATTCTATGAAATAATGGTAACACAGGAGTTAAAACCACAATTTGAATAATTTCTGTAATCAGTGTGATTTGGAATATGAAATTTGTTCTGTTTCCTGCTGAATGACCAGCATTGTGCTTCCCCTTTGGCATTAGGTTCTGGCATCTACAAAGATGCTCAGGGCTAAGTGTGCCTTTTCTCTGAAGGACTCTCTGCAGTTCTGCATAGGAGATTTGTTTCTCTGGTGTTTCTCTCCATCCCCCTGCCTGCCTTATTCACAGGCTCTGGCCTTTTTGTCTTCCCACTTCCAATGCTTTCTCCCCTGCTGGCATCTTGTGCTCTCTCAGTACATTCAGCAGCAGAGGAAGGAGACAGTGTCAGTCTCCTCTGCAGCTACAGACTCACAATTACTTTCAGGGCAAGGAGGAGTTCCCCTTTTGTGAATTACCCCTTTGGGACAGTCTGGATCAGATTAAATGGTTCTGATCCACAGACAGTGAATGGATGGAGCCAGACTGGCCCCCACCCTGCTGACCTCTAAGCTCACCCACAAAGCTCTGAGTTTGTGTGGCACACCCTGATTTGAGTTCTATACTGGTTTTATCTGCCAGCTTTTCTAATTTTTTGGATAAATGTCTCACATGGTATCTATTCCAGTGATTCCAGTGTTCATTTAGACAATAAATTACAGACACAAGAAAATTCTCTGAGCTCTATGCTAAAAACATTCACTTTAAGTATTATTTCATTTAAAGGGTCTGAACAAAATGAAGTGCCATTTCAAATGAAAGAAAGAAAGAAAGAAAGAAAGAAAGAAAGAAAGAAAGAAAGAAAGAAAGAAAGAAAGAAAGAAAGAAAGAAAGAAATCCCTACAAATCTTTACAGATACAAATGGAACCTTACCAGTGACTTCAAGGTCAAAAGAGCAGCTATCAAATTTGTCCTTGTAAGATACTTCACAGCGATAGTTCCCTGCATAGTTTTCCTTAGCTTTGATGATCTGCATCTCAAATGTATGAATCTAAAAATCAAGCATAGTCGTTCATTAACTTGGGGAATGCATTTGCACAAAGCAGAAGTTAAAACATGAGTCTTTCAGACATGCACCAGAAACGAGTTAAAACTCAAATAATGGGCTCTGAAAAGAAACTGGAACCCAGAAATGGCATCAGAAAATTTTGATTTCCCCACCATTACTTGCCCTGAACTGGGAGAGCAGAAAATTTGCTTCTGCAGAGGGTCAGAGATCATCACTGAAATCTGTGTGGGAAGCCGGGGTTAGACTCCACTGCTCTTGAACTTCTGCCTGTTGTCTTAAACTGGTCTTTAAGCTCTCTTTAGAGCTTTGCTCCCATAAGAAGGAAAAGTGAAGACACACCTTAGTGTGGCGCTCGAAGGACTCCTTCAGCTGCAGGTGCTTCCCCGCTTTACTGGCCAGATCCATCCATTTTCCTTTAAACCACTTAACATTTGGCTTTCGGAGAAGATCTTTGGCTTCTACTTTGGCTATAAATGTAATATTCCCACCTTTCAGAAAGAGAAAAGAACAATGCAGTTGTTGAGGAACACGTGGTTGGTCATTTGCATCTCTACAAGTTCCTTTCACTTCTGCTCCATTCAGCCACCATGTGTTCTACCACAAAATTAAGAGTCAGATGCAGTCACACCGACTGTGAAAGTACAGCAGTGGTACAGAGGTTAATGATTTTGGGTCTGGAAGCTTTCTGCTGCTACCCTGCGTAAGATCTTGATATATCAATAACAGTACAGCCAACAGTATCAAAAGAACCAGTTTTCTTCCTGAGAAACTGTACCTCTTACCATTATGCTCAGTAAATTATTAGATTTTGAGCTTGTCTTGAATTAAACAATTGGGGTTTGCTTCTCTGAATCCAGTCCTTTTGCCTTCAGCGTGGCATTCACATCCAGCTAAAACCAGAGGCAGTACTTGCAGCTGAGGGCAGAACCTGAGTGCCACAGAATCTGCCCACACCATTCCCAGCTCAGCCTCTGTCTCAGGGAGTGGCTTTTGGTTTTGTTCTAGGCACTTACCAACACTCACTGTTCCACTCTGAGGTTTCTCGACGAATAAAGTGGATCTTTGGGAGTCATCACGCTTTTCTGACTCCTCTGGAGCTCCTTCTCCAAGAGACCATACTGAGATGCAGAGAGAGGGGGAAATATCAGTCATCTCAGGGTGTTTTGCTCCCTCCAAAGTACACTTACCTGAACTTCCTAAACTCTCTAGCCTAGCACCTTTCTCTTCAGATGTCCTGAAAGACATGTAAGCTTTTGTTCACACTGACATCCATTGCTTGGCTGTCACATTGTGTACAGTACCTGCAAGAATACTACCTCTGTGGTGATGGAAAATGAAACTCAGGGAGGAAGAGAGGGGAACCTGGTCAGCCAGGATGGGCACTGAGCAACTTGAAGGGCACCAGCATTCAACCATGAGTGCTTTACAGAGGTGATGCACAAAATGAGCTCTTTGTTTTTCAGAAGAGATGGAGGTTCTGAAAACACAAACAGCTAGAAGCACAAAAATCCCTACACACTTTCAGTGGATCTCTCTCAACCCAAACTAAGTCCATTGTACAAGCTGGTTCTTCCTCTGTGTCTGCAAAGTAGGGCAGGAATGAAGCTCACTTCTGAACTTTCTTCTTTTCTGCCATGACAGAAGCACAGAATTTGGGGATCGGTCAATACCATGTCCTGCCATGTGAATTTTATGTGATATTTTATGGAGAAAGTAGTTTGTCAGATGGAAATGATTGTGAAATATGTTCATATACAGCAGCTTCTCTTCTGGAAACTGGGACTTTGGAACTGAAAAGAAACAACAGAACTGAGAAAAGCAGCAAATGAGTGCTCTCCCCAGGGCAGAGCACTGTACCAGGATGGCTGTGTGTTTCTGGCTCTCTGTTTATCTGGATAGCCCTGGCTTTGTGCCACGCCATTACACCTTGTGTAAAACCATGGTCAAAACTGATTCCTAGCAGAAAGTACGAGGACAGAAGGGCAGTGAATGCCTGTCTGTTTTCTGCTCACTTTCTGCAGAGAGGCAAAGCTCATGTCTCATATTCCAATCTGAAGTCCAAATGCCACATCTCTATTTTTTGAGGAGTTATTGCCAGTACAGAGGGGAAACTAATTAAAGTTAGAGGTTAGAATAGTCTTTCTGATATATGTAGTGATTACAGCTGTGGGAACCTTTTCAACTCATGAAAATTTCTACCACCCATGAATGTGACCCAGCTCATGGCAACCATGGGAAAATGCAAACAAATTGGTTTTATTATCCTAAAGCTTATTATGAATTTTAAAAAAGGTATCAAAATGCTAGATAGCTTTGCTATAATGTTTTATTGTTTCAGTCAACTGTGGGTAGTGTGCCTAGCACCTCTGTATATGCCTGCTTGTGCAATATTTCTCACAGGTAAAGACATTCATGTATATACACACATGTATGTACACGTATATACACACATACATGAAATGATTTACACAGACATAAATGAATGCAAATATATATAGAAACATATCTATATATACTCTCTATAATCTAAATTTTTAGATTATACCACTTGAACATGGCAATATATGGAAACAACATGAGAACAAGTGAAGGTTACTGGTAGTAAGAGGATGAAGTGATGATAGCAGGATGAGGATCTGGTCACGTGCAGCAACAAACCTAACATGCCACGGGATGAAATGGAAAAAGGATATTAATAAATGGAAAAAAGCTTACACAGAGTCATTAATTTGGTACCACATAAAGGAACACCTAAATATTATCAACACCTCTAGATATTAACACTTTCCTATTTATTAAACAAAGAGAAGGGGAGGTGGGTTTGACGCGGGCTGGCATAGGCGGCTATGCCAGGTCCATAACCATGGTTGAAGTACCAGCTGCTCATTTTGCTCCAGAGGCTGCAAATCCTGAAACCACGAGCGTGGGTGCAGTGAGTTACCTGCCAGGGTAGGAAGAGAGAGGTTATGATGATTTTGCTAGGTTTTCCCCACCGTCCTTTGAGGTGTGAGAAGGAGCCATTCTCCTACAGTCTTCTGGGACCTGTGTGTGGGATTCGGGTGAGGCTGAATGTAGGAATGGAATTCCTGTAGGCTGAGGAGGAATGGAACAGCTATGTATCTATCTATACAGACACAGATATAGATAGATAGGTATGTATGTATGTGTCAAATACATGTCCTGTTCTGTGCAGCACAGCCTTATCCCTCCTGGTTTAGCTGCTAGAAACCTATTTGCCCTGGTACTTTGAAATATTTCAACAGCTATAGTTTGCTGCTGTCTAAACAATGAAAATAAAGTATTATCTTTTAAAAATAAAATCTAGAAAGTATTTTTATTATGTAATTTTGGGAGTGTTTCGTCATGTTTCTCAGGAGGTCTCACCTGAATCCTTTCTTTCCGCTGGCTTAGACATCCCATCTGAAAGGGAAGAGCAATTTAGATGACACCAGCTCAGAGATCACAGCTTAACTGGCCTCACATCACTGGGATTTTAAACACTGATTCTTCATTCAAGAAGATTAGACCAAATATTTGGGACCATATCCATGAGGAACTACTTGAATACCAAAAAAATGTGAACAACTAAGAAAAACCCCCAGAAATCTTCCCCACTTTTCTCTAGAAAATCTAAATTAGTTTAATTCTGTTGAAGAGTTTTTTTGGAAAGGTTACATGAGGCTGATGTTTTTTCTATGATTTGTGTAGTTCCAGGTAACAGTGGAATTTCCATTCCTTAATATTTGTGTGAGGGACAGTATTTTGATTATTTAAACAGTATACTTATTTATCTGGAGTTGCTTTTGGATCCACCAGCCAATATTTTACCTTCCACTGGGAGATCTACTAAAGACCTCAAGACAGGTCTGGAAAGGGTCTAGTTCTGAAGAGAGATTAATAAAATATAGGGCACTTTAAAAAATTTTCTTTTTCAAAAGTCATATGTTTTGAGTTCAGTCTGCCGGTTTGGACTCTTTTTTCATTAATAGTCAAGATAAAAATACATACATACATACACACAGAAAGCATTATCACAGTCCTAACCTGCTGGTGGAGTACTAACTGAAGTGTCATCTTCATCTGTGAAAAGAAATACAAATGAAAAAGCACGTGAAGAAACTGAAAGCACAGACGATCATCTGCTTTAAAACAACTACAAGAAAATGTAAAACCTGCAAAAGAAAGAGAAATAAATTGCAAAATTCAGGAGCATTCACAATGGAAGATTCAAACTGATGAGGAAAGCTTTGCATAATTCAGTAGCTGAAATGGTAAACCTTGATGATTCAAGCAAGTAAAAAACAAAATGAGATGTGGACTGTGATCTATGATTAAATCATGAGTTTATATGAGAGCTGCGGAGTGATTCTGTTTGTTAGAGATGTAATCTACAGTAATTACAATAAGAAAGCCACAATGAAATGAAGGAGAGTCACATATCTAACCTGAGGAAGATGTCATTTCTCTGATGACCACGTCTGCAATTAAAACGTGCACCACATATGCATTCAGCATTATTAAATCAAGATATGAAAAAGCTAAAATTAGTCCCCTCTATTTATACTTTGTAATTTCTATACTATAATATTAAGTGCAAGGAATACACAACTCAGTTTTTTCTCATATCAACAGGAGAATAATTTTAAATAAGGAAAGAATTATTAACACCATGCTGGATTTTCCTTTTGGTCACACTAAAAGTTGACTGTCATGAGGTATTAAATTGCTACAAACAACTGTTACCCAGATATTTAAAAATGTTTCATCATATAGAATATGTTGAGGCTTATATTTATAAAAATAAAAAGCCTGAGAAAAACATGAAACTGTTGTTAAATGGAAATATTGTAATCATGATTATTGGAAAACCAGAATAAGGTAATGACCATTTTTACAAGAGTCTTTTTGAATTTTAGATGTTGACTAGAAACCTCAGAGACCAGCTTTGATAAAAATAATCAAAAGGTCTTAGTGTTTTAAAATCCTAATGGTAAAAAAGCAAGAAAATAACCAAAGTATCCTTTGAAAGATAAAAATAAACTAAATATATTTAGGATTTAATATATAAGTTATATGAAGATAACATGTTTTTATACAGGATCAGAAAATAATCTGTAGAACACTTCAAAATGGAGAACAGAGCTAAACAAGAACAATTTTGGAAAAATGTCAACCCACACTTTTAAAGGTAGTTTTTTTGGGGGTTGGATTTTTTAATATCTTGTGGTTTCTATATCTTTGTGTTTCCATAACGAAATTTTAAATCTGAAGTTACTCTTTGATTTTGACCTTAAAGTTATAATTTATCTATATTTTTTCAAGGAAAAATTTCATAACTATGACAAAAGCACAAATGAAATATAGTTATGTTTTCATAAACACTGGCAATATTGAATTTTTGGGTTTGTTTAACCACTGAAGGCTAATTAAAAGCCTGTTAATAGAATTTGTCTACTTCACTGTAACATTTTACTCATTCCTTTTTAATGATTCATCAAACTTCATTTTAAAGATCCCTTGGGAGGAGGATGAAAGATGTAAAAAGTATGCCTACACACTACACATGAAAGATTAATGTGTTATCTTGCAAATATCTTTTCTTATTCATTGGAAAAAAAAAGGATAATGGAAGAGTTCTCATGATCTGCATCATCCAGATGATAAGCAGATGTTGAAAATGTTGATTTTCAGCAAAAGTACAGTAACGATTAAGTCATGTCAGACATTTTAACACACTGCATTAGCAGCTAAATGGATGCAAGTGCTTCCACTGCAAATATTTCTCCATATTACATGAAAGCATTAAGTGCACTTTCAGCTCTTTTTGTCAGTGATGGTGCCATTGTGATTGATGATGGCTCAAAGAGGCATTTGACTGAAAAAAAAAAATTAAGACCTGCATAAAACATTTGATGTGATGCATCCTACATGATGATGTATGATAATCAAGTTATGAAAGGACCACTCAGTTTTCTCTTTCATTTAATCATTTGAAAAACTAAAAACCCAAAAAGAAGTTATTAGTTTTGCAGGAGGATTGCTGGGGTTTCTCAAGGGTAATCTCTCATTTTTCAAACAAAATGTTAACATCAAAGACAAACAAAGGAAACAAACATGTCAGAAGTATAAGGATGAAAGCCCAATTGAATGTTTTAGAAATGGAAAGAGTATGACAACACTACATGCTGGAGGGATTGTTTTGATGAATGGGTAATTATCAATCCATCACTCCTTCTATCTCAGGCTTCTAGGACAAAATGACTGACTATTGGTTCAGCAGCTACAGCCAATTCAGTTTCTGTGATGAATGATTGTTGATGCTAAAATAAAGTCTATTTGAAGATAACAAAAATAGCAAAAAAACCAGATCTGTCAGTAGAACTATGATCATTCATTCACTACCCTTACCTTCTGCAAGTAAACTTTTAATGGGATATATTTTTCAATCTGTTGCATGGTAAGAGTTTGTTATGGGGAAACCAATTGATTCATTAGACAGTAGGCTGATAAGATGTATTACTCCATAGAAATCTTTATCCTTTGCCCGTGGCACACTGCCATTAACATATAGGGTAATTGTGTTTCTTTTTCTTGTTTCTAAATGATAACATTAAATGTGGAGTACACTGAGCTGTATCAGGAATAGATTCTTGTTGGATGAAAGAACTCTCCATATCTCTAAAGAAGCTAATCTAAACACAGTGTAGCCTTAACATTAAAATTTCTGACTGCTGGCACAAAGAAGTAGAAATACATGTCCAAAATAAAGAAATTACTGGTTTATATATGAGCTGCTGCTATCAAGAATTTTAGACCTACTTTCTCCTGGTTTGAAATATCCCACACAAAGTGGAAGCTGCTATTCTGCCATCAGCCAAATTGTTGACAAACTTAACGTTGTGAAGGAGTGTCAAAAACCTATTAATTTTATATTATTTTATTTTTCTATTCTACTGTTTATGCAGAAATTACAGAGCACAGCAAGACTGAGAGTTTCAAATTTAGTTGACTTCAAGTAGCAATCTGATTTTCAAAGGGAGTCCAGCGGTCCCATCAAAGGGACTTGGAACTTTGGAATGGTAAATGAAGTACATACACAGAGAGGGGAAGTTTTAGGAGGGAGATGAATGGATAAGTGAAACCTGGGAAAATACAAGGATGACACATGCAATGAGCATTTTAGTAGATGGTTGGAAGAAACCTAGAGGAAAGCTATCAGTAAAATATGCAGAGATTTTAGTAGATCTCTGAATGACTGGATGGGACCTAAAAAAAAAGGAATGAGCAAATTGATATTAAAATTTTACTATTATTCCAGCAAGTGGGAACAAAATTATAACATATTCAATCTCTATGATAATACTAAAATTAGAAATGAAGACACAAGCATTTAAATTGAATGAATATAAGACAATGTAGTAAATTTGGAGGATTTGTGCTGATTCACTTTGTTTCTTTGAAAATAAAATGGATGATCATATATATCCTGAATTTTTACAACATTATTATAGATCTTTTAAAACTGGTTTATTTTATGAAAGAAAATTTTATGTTTATTGCTCTGAGCTACTAAGTTACAGAAAAATAACCATGTGATACAAAGAATTTACCACACTGTTTTTCATTTCATAACTTTACAGTGAACACAAAGGAATATAAATACGTAATTCCACACAGACAATAAGTACCAAAAAGAAATAGAACAGTAAAACAGACACACAGATAGGTATACTCTATCTTCCTAATGTCTGTTGTTAATATTTTCTTAGGGATGAAGTGAAAATGATGGGATTTACATGGACTACCAAGATTTCTTTCCTAGGTGTCAGGTTCCAGCACAGTCCCATTTCAGGTTCCTACAGTGTCTATCTCAGAAATTACAGGTCACAACGGCTGGCACACAAGTATTGCATAATTGCTGTTCAATTCAGATATTAAATGTTTCCCATTTTGTTTCCGTTCAGGGAAGTACCTAAATCTGCTACTTCTGAATCTGCAGAAAGTCTTTCACATATAGCTAATATAAAAGGTAATGTCTAGCTGGTTCTGTCATAATTTCCTTGCTGAACTGTTCATTTTCAAGTGTAAATTATTTTGGAATGAATCCAGGTTGGAAGAATGGAACCTTTTTACTTTTGGTGAATTTTGCTCACCATTATAAAGACTTTTTTTTTTTTTTTCTGGCACACAAACCTGAAAGAATAAGTCTGTGAAAATACATTTTCCCTTATTTGGTGATATTCTGTAATAAAACAAGAGCTGATAGGAACAACTGCACTGTAACTAATTTTTAGAAGTATTTCTACTGAGTGTCTGGCAATGACATCTACTTTGCTTTGCAGAGGTGACAGTTTCACTGGAGCATGGCAGAAGGTCGTCTATCTATTAATATTCAGACTTTCATTGCAATTTTTATGGAGGCAACAGCTGCCAGCATGGGTTGAAACTGGGAAAATTCTCCATAGTAGGATCTCAAAGAATATTTTTTGGTAGCAAAATCCTCCTAGCAGGTTTCTCTTAGGAGGAACATTTTTCCTCCTAGTAAATACTTGTCTCCTTCACTAAATTCAAAACAGAAACATAATAATCTATAAGAAGATAATAGAAGTTTTGGATAAGTTACCTACCATGTTTTCATTTTTATTCAGTGAAATGTAGGCTTGTAAGCAGTGAGGAAATCACCATTCTTGTTCAGTTTGGAAAGAAACATTTTTCTCATATCCAAATTAAAGCAAGCAGAACTAACTGTTGGAATAGCTTGAGGCAAGACTTTCATCTTTTTTCCTATCATTAGGCATGCAAATTATTTCTGAATTGCATTTCCATTACCAAGTTGACAGATTTGATTACTCACACAAAATTTTGTGTGTCAAAATAATCGCTCAATGCACAGATAACTGGCAAAATAGCATGCACTGAAGCCTGGTTCAGCATTCTTATTTTCAAAGGGGTACTTTAATCACACATTCTTAGTGTTTATATTTTGACTCTGCTGAGAGAAATAGCCATGCGTGCCTTTGCCCAAATAAATCTGCAAGTATCAAGTATACATCCAGGCTGTCTAAAAGGGAGGATTTCGTTTGGAAGACACCAAAAGCCAGAATACATTTTCAAGCAAGCCATTTCTTGATTTGCCATGAAAAAGCATATCCATGCCAGATGAAAAGCAAGCATTGCATCAGTTGTAAGCATATCTTGGTCTGCTTTAGCCTTTGATCAGAATTAAGTTTTAAAAAAAGAGATTATTCTTTTCAAAATAACCTGATGGGGTGTTTGATTTCTATTTTGGCAGGGCTCCTACAAAAAGCAGAGAATTTGGCCCAGTTCCTTCAAAAATGCATCCTCCTAACCAGAAGAATTGACAACAGAGCTAGGATCTAATCTCAGCAGCACAAAAATATGTGTGAAAACTGGAGCTGATTATTGCACACGCTGCTGGTGGAACAGTTATCTATTTGTTCACAGCAGACAGTCCTCAAACACACTTTTCAGAACCTGTAAAGAACCTGAGCTCATCTGCTGGCCTCCCAGTGAGGGCAGAAAGATGAATGTGTGATTTTTAATTTCGGATGAAAAGAAATCTTTGGGGCTTTCTGAAAGGTATAATATCAAGTTTCTGTGGTAGAACAGAAACAGCTTAGAATGACAGTAGGACATTGTCCACTTGATTTAAAAGCAACCAATGTGCACAGTGTCTGAGTTTTAGCAAGCTTGGTCAGGGGCAACAGCCAGGCTCATTTAAACACAGCCTTCTGCTCATGCAAATCCCTTGTAATTTGATCCATTAATTGAAAAGTCAATATAAATACTGTTGCTAAAGCATCAGTCTGGCTTGCAGGATTTTGGAAGATATTCATGAGTATCATAATTTCCTTGGGCTCGCTAAGTCATGCAGAAAAGGGATCTAGGAAGCCTCATATCACACTTCTGAAATTTAGCACCAAAATTCTGAATTAAAGCTCAAACAATCCAGCATCAGAACAGCATTTAGCTTTCTTTACTGCCCATTTTTAAAGTATGGTTTCAGACTTACCTTTACCCTTTTCATTTCCACCCTCCTGTGGTGTTTTTTGTTCTGTGTAGGAAGTACAAGCATAGTTTTGAGAGGATCTTAAAGTAAAAAGAAAGACTTACACAGCATTAAAAAAAAATGCAGGTTCTGCTAGTATTGGAAAAACAACATTAAAGAATGATATATATGTGTATGTAATATACAGTTGCAATCCCATAAAACATTTTACAACCTGTGCATATCAATGCAATTTCTATGTTTTGAACAAGTCATTTAAGATTGATGTTCCTGGACTCAGTGGAAAAAAAAATAAATTGGGTTTTTTAGAAGCAGCAGTTGTTAGTCTCTTGTTCTTGGGCTAATTTGCAAAAGCTTTTGAAATGAGTTACATATTATTGTTAATTGGATAGAAATTGGATCAGACATGAGTTACTGCCACTCAGTTGATCCTTAAGAAAAAGTACAGAGAGAGTGTATTGAGGATATTCTTTAATTCTTTATCATCATCTTCATCATTATCAACATAGTCTTGCCAAGAATACTTGTATTTAGTTTTCTTGATCAGAACTGCCAGCCTGTCCTCTACTCCAAGCAGGTGAATGTGAATTATTTTTGACCTCAACTGTATGAGCAAAATTTGGACTGTGCTTTAAACAAAACAACAATTTCCACGCTTTCTCTATTTCAGGATTTGATAGGATTCCCATTGGTTTTGGTTTCCTACTTCATTCAATCTAGAATCTTGTCAAACCATGTGCTGTCTTCAAGGTATAAACACTCAATATCCTATTGCCTGTGAACAGCTTTGCCTGTGGCCAACTTACCTGTCACTGCCTGACAGAACATGGCTTTGGGTCAATAGACTAACATTGTCAGGATGGAATTAGGATAATTTTTGTTCCATGGAGAAAACATCTGCAAGAGCCAGTTAATGCTCTGATTATCCTGATTTCTTGTTAACATATGTGTAGCCACAGTAACTGTGAAAATTAAAGCTGAAACTTAAAAGGAAACGCCACATTCTGGTAAGGTGACAGACTCATGGATGCTTCTGTCTGGATTCCCTAAATTCCCAAGCTCCAGTTGTCAGGTTGTCCACCTTGCCCAGATATTCCTTTTTAATGGGACTTTTGCTAGAGTAACGCTTTCTTTTCCGAGTAGGAATGGGATCAGGAGATTTCACTGATCTTGGCAGATGGCAGCATGTCTACATATTATTTGAAAACTTCATCAGTCAAAGTGCTCCACACTTGTAGCTTGACATTGAGATCTGGAAAGACGTCTCACAATGACTTCCCAAAAATTTCCTGGTGCAGTTCAAGATGCTTGGTTATGTCCAATAAACTATTTGTAAGTTATAAAATCTGGAATCTTGAAACCAACTTCCCTCTCTGTGTATTAGCAATTGATAATCCAAGATGACAGCATCTTGAATCAGGCAGAAGGAAGCCAGAAGTGACTGGCATGTCCATCTTAGAAATATCCCAGTTTGGTCTGTGCCTAACATAAAGGCCTAATGACACCCTACTTATTTTTCAGAAGAAAATCAGGTAAGGAGAAAACAAAGGAGGTTATAGAAGTGATTTTGTATTTAATCCAGCGCTTTTACATAGAAAGGAAAATGGTAATTTTTTGAAAATGTTAATAGATATTTTTAATGTAACGCTTCAAAGATGCTATTCCTTTCTGTATATAAAAAGCTGTTTCTCATTTCAGTTCTACTTGAAAGTTAAGACTGATCAAAAACACAAATTCAAGTACTAAGTATATCAGGTAAGACCCTAAGGGTGAAATTAATTAGTTTAATATTAACAGTACAAATTTTATGGTTGAGTAAAATATCATTAATTAAAAACCAATTAACTTTCCATACAAATATATGCAATATGAAAGAGTTCATCACATAAAAATAATATGTGGATAATTTAACCATGAAACTCCTTGTGGCAAATGATACTTTTGTCATTTTTTAATGAAAGTGTGTATTGTTGAAACAAAGACATCTTCAATCAGGCTTGTAAAATGCCAGTTATCAAGACAGTAAGTAAATGCAGATTTAGCACTTTTAGGGTATTTGTCCTGTTTGGAATTGCTGTTTAGGTTGCTATATAGAGAAAAATACTCACCAAATGGTTACATGGACATGTATATTGTAGATATATGTATTATATATTGACATTGTGTATCTATCTATCTATGCAGATATCTATATAGAGATATGTCTACACTATATATCTGCATTATCTGAAAAAATAACTGAAGTTACTCAATGGCACAAGGCAAAGGCTTGCCCACCTTTCCAGTCCACTAAAGAGAACTCTTGTGCTTTGCAAAGCCGCAGCTTTACCTGAAGCCCTCATCCTTATGAGTGAGTTTCACCTCACCTAACTTTGGCTTCCTGGAACTCAGCCACTCCATTCTAGACAATAAATCTTATTCTAGACAATAAATCAGACTTCTCAGGGCAATTGTCTGCACATGGATATCTAGTGACATTTTAGATAGTATACCTGGGAAATGCCCATTGATGAGCATGTAGGACCCAGGATGTGCTCCACTGGTCAGAGCTGGAGCTCTTGAACTACTTAGACATGATACATAATTTTCAAAGGGCTAAAAGTTAGGGCTGAAATGAATCCCATGCTTGATTCTGTCAACTTTACTCACAGTGTACTTTTGAGCGAAATGAAAGGGAGTATTTTCATGAAAGGGAGTAATCAGATGCTGCTCAGAATCAAAGAGGACAATTTAACCAGATAATTTAAGCAGCCATGATTTATCTGTATTCTGAAGGACATGTGCAATATTAAGCAAACAACTAGTTACTCACAAACAAAAATTGAGTCTGAAAAATCAGTATTAAGGCAAAGTGAAGTGAGGATATCTTACTTGGGCAGGCTTTTTTACTTTCCTTACTGTTCTCTTACTTTCAAAGAGACAATGAACACAAACCATATTATGGCTATGCACTATCTAGTCTCATGCAGCTGTTAGTGCCACAGCTCAAATCAGCATTTTTTACACTAACCTGGAGGTGGCGGTGCACTTTCATTTTCAGTTTCTGAAAAATGAGGAAAGAAGACAGATATTGAGCTTCAAATACAAGCAAATATTTTTCATACATTTGGTATATGTTTGTTGACTTTGAGTTCTTTAATATTTAAGTGCAGTTGTGAAATTTATTTTGCTTTCACGCACGCAACATGTGGCAGCTTCAGAGTGACAAGGTCAGAGATCTAAAGCTCTTGTTCTGCAAAGGGAAGTTAGTGAAATTGTTTAGTGTGGAAATAGACAGTATTAATAGAAACATAGAATCATTTAGGTTGGAAAAGATCTTTAACATCGAGTCCAATCACTAACCCAGCACTGCCAAGTCACGACTAAACCACATCCCCAAAAACCACATCTACACATTTTTTAAATTCCTGCAGGGATGATGAGCGCAGTTTTCTAGGCAGCCTGCTCCAGTGCTCAACAACCCTTCCAGTGATGAAATTTTTCCTAATATTCCATCTCAACCTCTCCTGGCACAAATTGAGTCCATTTCCTCTTGTGCTATCACTTGTTACTTGGGAGAAGAGACTGAGCTCTACCTGTCTGCAGTTTCCTTTCAGGTAGTTTTAGAGAGGGATAAGGTCTCTCACTCAGGTGCAAAATTAAGCAAAATTTCCACCAACTGAAATAACATCAGATATGATTTTAACTTTGAAGTGTAATGGATCCATTAATTTAGGGGGATTGCGCAGAGTGAATCCAGAGACCTTTACCTCATTTTCAACCACACCATCAGATATAGAGTTCCATGTTCAGTACAAGAAGAAAGTAAAAGAAAAAAAAAAAAAAAAACAAACAAAAAACAAAAAAAACCCCACCACAGTTTAGCTGTTCTAAGTGGAACCTGCAGTATGTTTGTGTTTTCTTTCTTTCAATGATGATTTTTAATGTAAATCAGTTCCCTTTCCAATGTGTGATACACAAACCAGGCTTTTTATCTTATTGAAATGCTATCCTTTTGGATAACATGTTCTCCCAGGTAAAAACATAAGAACAAATTGACTAGCTAAAATATATTTTTAAAACAGAAAAGGAAGCTTATTTTCAACCTTTAAAAGCTTTAGGAGTCTAGACACTTTGAAAACAGCAATATTTTTTGGCACTAGTATTGACTTACAGTTTAACTATTTATAAGAAGCGAAGATTTAAAATTAAAACCTTGAACTTTTAGAGTAGATGGCTCTTACTAACCTTTGTTATGTTGTGGATATTAACACTTGGTATCCCACCTCAGGTCAGATTCAGGAAAAAAATTTCAATCTCTGTCACATAGAAATGCTGAGAAGGCTATTCCTTTACACTCAGTTCTAAATATAACTAAAACACAATTCTCATTCTTCATAAGTCCATATAGTGTTTAAAAGGGATGAATATTATTAGTGCAAATATAATTTTAAGCTGAGTGTGTGAATTTGATATGGCTTAGGAACTTCCAGTCACATACACAGATACAACAGCAAATCCTTGTAGAGGTTCCAAAAACAATCCCTTGCTACAAGAAAAGAGCTTGTGTTGTATGTTCTGATCACAGCACCCACCACGCTACAGAGTGGAAGGAAGTATATTAAAGACCAACACACAGAGTGTGAAAATAATGAAATATCTTTACATAGATTCACAGCAATTTATTTTTTTCTGGTCTAATTACTGACATACTAAGTTTTGTTTTGTGGCCAAGAAAAATTTTCATATGAAGACATTAAAGTTGTACCACAAAGAGTATGTCTGGGAACCTATTTGCTTTGCTACCATGACATTTCTCACTGTTTCTGCTGAGAGTAAAAAATTCTGTTGAGACATCATTGGGAGTATGGAAGTATGGAAGACAGCATGGAAGTATGTTTCTTGCATGGAAAAGTAATAGCAGAAAATTATGGATTGTATAATTTTCCTTGTGAAATTTAATGGCTAGAAACAGGGAGTATTCTTATGAACACTGGATTAGAAAACCCTCCCTAGCTCACCAGTGAGAGTTACAAACCTATAATTAAAAACTCAACAAATATAGCACTTTCCACTCTCAGATGAAAGGCTTATGAGACTTTTGAGGGACCTGTCTTGAATTTTTCTTTCATGTTGAGAGGTATTCCATGGCTCCGCCAACACTGTAATGCTGCTCAGCAATCACACATCTTACAAGTCCTGCACCACCCAGCACAGATGTTAGCCAAAGTCTGCAGCACAGACCAGACCTGAAACATTATTATTATTATAGTCTAAATCTCATCTCATGCATGTAGACAACAAAAGGAGGCATTCAAAACCTGAGCACTCTCACAGGCAACATACTCTGTTGGACCCTGCTCCTAGCAGAGAGCTTGGACTACACTTTCTCCAAAGGTCCATTTCCAAAGTTCCTTTCCAATCTCAGCTATTCTGCAATTCTGTGATGGAACAGTGACTGAAGCCAGAACAAGAAGTCAGTGGTTTGTTTCCTAAACCGTAATTCAAGGCTGTTCAGGTTACTGCTAAGAAAACTGAGGCAAGAATGGAGCTCAAAGGAGAGACCTGAAGTATAATGTGGGAAGAAAAAAGAAAAGGGGAAAGTTCCAGGCACTGTAGGTGGCAGAGACATAGGAGATACTTCAACATAATCTTTTGGCCATGTGCAACCCCTTTCATGGTCATGCCTGGCTTACAGTTCCTGAGGACAGCCAGGAAAAAAACCATTAATAGCTCTGAGTAGTTTCCACCTCCCCAAAGAATGATAGCCCTCTCTGGCTGACCTCTGCAACAGGCTTGTCAGCCAGGACAGGGCTCTGCACTCTCAACCAGCAGCTTATGGTTGTGCTCCTTCCCTAGGAGGCATGCTCCCTGGAGTCCCCACATGCCATTCTCCACAGTCTGTTCCCTAATATGGTGCTCTGTCCAGGCATTGTCAGGGCTTTGCTGGTGGAGAAAGTCTCCAGCACGCAATCCTCTATCCCTTTGGAGAAGTGCAGTTCACTGCCTTGCAATGATGCCTCTTGAGCTGAAGGGGAAAGAGGCTGTTGAGGGTCCAGTTACCACTGAATTGACACCATAATGTCAAGTGTACCTTCTACAGAATAAATGAAGTCAACTTCTGCTTCAGAGTTTCTGAAACAAAAGATCTCTTCTTTGCACTTCTTTATTAGAGAACTGAGAATGTTGTATTTCAGGCGGTTGTGTTGTGCTAAACACAGACCTTGGGTTAGTCATTGGCTGTGAAACTGGAAATGCACCTGGCCAGATGTAATTCTACAGCAAAGACAGGAATGAACTTAGCAGTCCTCTCTACATGGCTACTCAGAAAAGATAGTGTATGGAGTGTAGTTAGCAAATAAAATGAAAGCACAACTGCCACTTAGATAACATCTCCAGAAATGCTTTCATGCCTCAGCCATGTCATGAGATGCATTCAGGATCCAGTTTGACACAGGATATGAGCACTTGGAGCCAAGACATTTTTACTTGTAATTTATAATTATATACGCACACATACACGCTCGAAAATCAGCAGGAGATGCAACTTGACCCATTACCAACAATTTTCCATCTCTTTTCCACACTTATCATGTTCAGTTTTTCAGATAAAATAAGACTCAAAATCTCTTGCTGTGTATATAGATTACTAAGCCTGAAGTTCCATGATATTAACTGATGTACTAAAGTTATGAAAATACTGAAGAACCCTGTTAAATTGAGGTTGTCATTATTTAAAATTTCAATTCCATTTTAGGTCTGGTTGCAGTGGCATCTGACCTGCCACAGCCAGAAGAAGCTTTGGCAGGGAACTGACATAGGGATGTCAGTTTGTGTGTGGTGGCCAGTCCTCAAGGTCTCTGGATTCCCACTTCCACTGGCTTTTCTGGCAACACAAAACATAGAAACTCCCTGACATCACATATATTACCTTTCACACTGGAATGCAATCATAATGAGGCATGATGATGGTTCTAAAACAGCCTCTAGGTCCTGCTCTACTGCTGTGCTGAAAGCAAAGTATCCTGAAGACCTGCAGTTCAGAGTGTTCAGGAACTACAACCTGTCAGCAAGCATACTGGGAATGAGGTTTGGCTGGATAACCCTGTTCATCATTCAGCTCTGTACTCACGACCAGCTTTGTTTTGGGTAGGCTTAAGAACTTTCAGTCATTTTGGAAAATGAGTAGCGGGTGGTTTTTTTTTGTTTTTTTTTTTTTTACCTTAGGTAAGTGAAGGAAATGACCTTGAGCATTAAATCAGGGCTTGCAGAAAGACTAAAGATAGCATTTCACTGTCATTGGGCTGGAACACTCACAGGAAGGAGGAGGAAAGTCTCCTGCACTAATTTCTCCCTGCAGTTCTATACAGATCAGTTACAACCAAGCAAAGAAAATCCAAGGGATTCAAGATCTCACCCAGTCTGAGCAGAGGACTTATCCCCCATTTACCTGGAAAGGAAAGCAGGACTGTCGCTGCACCACCATGGACACAGGTATGATATCTGTCTTTGCAACAGCAACATATTAAAGAGACTCTCATATGTCAAACAACATGAAGATAGTCACTTAATGCTTTTTGTCACAAAGACCTGTCACCATCAACTTGTGTCAGATTTAAGTGGGTGGATTAATCTTGCACACAGCCTTGAGAGATCAGACCAATATAACTGTTACGTAGGCATTCCTAAAGTGCTGACTCTGCTAGTCAGACAAAAATAGACAAAATGCTGTTTTGGGGAGAGAGCAGAGCTCACCCCAGCCCCTGTGCAGCTGCCGTGTGTAAGGATTGTCCCCTGTGCCCAGTGGGACACGAGAACCACCCTTGTGGCACCAGGCTTTCTCCCGAGGTAGGTGGTCCACTGAAAGAGGTGGGCAGGGAAGGACTAAGGAGGACGTGCAACAGTGGCTTGGCACACCTCATGTCCAGATCAGCAGCAGACAAAAGCAGTGAAGCTTATTCCTCGCATTCCTTATGTTCCCAGAAAAAAAGGTGCTCCAAAGAAGAGAAACGGCTCAGAATGGTTGGACAATTTTTTGTGGATCACTTCAGCCAAATCGCAGTGGCATCAGTGATGTGGGTAAAAGCCATAGCCTGAACTTTTGGGAGACAGGAATTTACTCAACAAACTATAGAGATTACCAGAACCTGAGGAGCATTGGGAAACAGTACTGTTAGTGACTCCAGAAAACAAGCTGGAAAAGAGAGGACTTGGTTCAAAGTCATTTATAATCAATAAAAGTGCATTCAATGCACTTAAATTGAAATAAATACAATTATTACTAATTAACAAAAAAGAGAGGAATGCTTATCATTCTGCAAAATCTGAGCACAGTCATGCATGCAGGGTCTGCCTCATGAGCATGTTCTCCACTGAGACATAATCTGATTTGTGTGCAACTTCCACAGACAATTCCCACTCTGAGCAGAAGCAAGAAACTACAATACCTTATTTTATGAATTCATTACTTTATTTTATGAATGTCGATGGGCATTGTATTTTTTAAAATATGCCTAAAGAAACTCTTCTAAACAGACATTGGTCCTAAATCCTGAAAGCAGATTTGTTCTAAAGGACTGAAGCAAATAAGCTCTGGTGTCTTATTGGTGCTTGGTTGGCTGGCCAAATTACTATTATTGTGGCCAATATTGTGACAGAGCCAAACTGATACATTTATAATGTATTTCTAGTTTCTCTTTCCATTTCTAGTGATGGATTGCACAAGACAAACTGCTGGGTTTGACTTGTGATAGTGTTTAAAAGTGAAAATAG
This sequence comes from Pyrgilauda ruficollis, assembly GCF_017590135.1. NCBI lineage: Eukaryota > Metazoa > Chordata > Aves > Passeriformes > Passeridae > Pyrgilauda > Pyrgilauda ruficollis. Next base: position 920,748 of record NW_024529155.1, on the reverse strand, counting down.
CAACCTTCTATTAAATACTCCCTCTCATTGTAACAAAGTGAACAAATCAGCATGTTCACTGAAGATGAAGTTATTTTATATTCCAACAGCTAAAAGTGTCACAGTCCAGTGACACATGTTTAGGTAGGGACTGAAAAAGAAGTGAAAATAACAAATAGTTTTCTTAAAAAATTTAGTGTGGCGTATGATTAAAATTCAAAAAACCCAAACAAGCCCAAGGATAATAACTAGATCCAGCATATAAACTCACTGAGAGTAGTCCCATTTCATGACTAATCTAAATGCTTTCCATTATAAAAGATTTTATGGGCCACCAGAGCAAATCAAACTGTCACATGCTAAGTGTAAGAATGTTCCCTGACTTGAGGGCTGAAAAACTGAATGAACAATTGGAACAAAAGTCTGGTAATAGGGAATTCTGTGGAATGGACTAGACACCAAAGAAATAGCTTACAGATCCACATGAGGAGCTGCAGTATAATTGGTGAGTCCAGATTTTTCCATCACTGCCATTCATAGTTACAGAAGTGCATAAAACGATCATTGCTTATTTTAAGTGTTTTCCTTGTGGTTTCCACTTTTCTGAAATGATGCTGCTAGATCAAACCTGATCATATGTAAACTTCCTCATTTCTTATGCTTTCACATAGGAATTAATATTTAAAGAACACTGTAACCATGAGCTTTAACAAAAGTGATTTAATAAAATATATGTTTATATTTCTGTAATCTTCTAAGTATCTTCTTTTTCAGACTCAAAATTTTCTGTGTACTGTAACAAGGATCTGGAAAGCTGCCAAGCATTAACAGTATTTAAGATGATAGGTGAAGTTGGGTGGCTATAGTCTGGTTATCAAGTTCCCATGCATTCTTGAACTCATTTTTAGCCTACTCAGTCCACAAGGCACCAGGATGGAGTAATTGAATTCCATTCTATTTTCATGATATCTTTCTTCTCTTACTTTATATCAAAGAAAATATCCCATAAAAGTTAGTTCCTGAGCACTTGTGCAGCTAACAGAAAAAATGAGTATCTGTGCTTGTATCTCACAATTCACAGACTAGCAGTAGACTACAATTTGAGTGCCAAATGTCACTGAAATTTTTGACTAAATCTTTTTTCACTGAGTTTTTGCAATCACAGTTTTCTAATTTATTTCATCATTAAAGCCATACCAAACCAAAGATCCTAATTTGTGGGGTTTTTGACTTCCAAGACTAAAATTTTGTGATGCTATCTAGCATGCAAAATCTTGTAGATAAAGTTCTGCTTGTTAACCACTTACCAGACAAAAGGGTTTTGCTGTTAGTGTTTAACAATGTGAAGAAATTCAGTTTACAGTCATTCCTACACCTTCATAAGAAGACTTTGTCAGCACACCTGTACTTGCAGAACCTGAGACTATTCATGGTGACATTGATTTATCATTAATTCCACATCCTGATGTATTAAATTTTATTTCCATGCTTGGAAATAAAAACATTCTATTTTGCAATGTCACTGCAAAACTTGTTGTACAAGGAGGTATATGCAATGCTGAACATTGCTGAAAAAAAGTTCTTAGCATGCATTTTCCTCCTAAAATGTGCATAGTGAAAATTGTGGAAATCCCCCACAAAATCAGCTTGTTCCTACAAACAGTAGAGATGCTCAAATTTTCCTCTATTATGGCACCATCTCAGTTTCTGTACCACCAACTTAATGTGAGCCTGAGATGATTCACAACTCCTGAAATTCTGCATTCCTCACCTCTCTGTTTTGTCACCTGAGCCATTCTTTGTTGCCACATTCTCTTCATAGAGAAAAGCAAAGCACAATTCTTCCCAAGAATATGCCTGAGATCCACATTCTCTGAACCTCAGAGAAAGGGAAAACACAATTCTTATCTTACTTGCTGTGCCTGTGTTGTGCCAAAGTAGAATGCAATATGGAGATTGTTTACCCACAGTGAGGATGTTTTGTTCCCTTGGCCTGTTAGGGCCAAGAGTGTGTGTTGGACTGTCTGCTGACAGTCACGAGAGAATGGGAGATGAGCGCAGTTCTGTGCAGTTGTGTGCAGAGAGTGCGTGGCACATTCCGTTTAGATGCAATGTCTGTAATATAGTTTAATAAGGTAATTAATTTAGCCTTCTGTTAAGATGGAGTCAGATGCATCGTTCTCTCCCCTTTGTCGGGGGTCGCCGTGCAGTGATAATTCTTTACCTCTGCTTCACATGATGCACTACACAATTCTGGCTCCGGTTAAACAGAAAGGAGAAAACTGCCTGTGCAAATATTGCCAACGAGATGGGCGCTGATGTCTAAAGGACAGAAGCAGCACTCCTATTTTTACGCTGTAAAACCAACAACAAGAAGCAGTCGTGAAGCCGCAGCGAGCCGGACTGGTGAAGCTCACGGGTCCAGCCCTGCAGAGCCATGCCTGACAGCCCTCGCTCTTCCCGGCCTGAGGAGAGGCACACGCTCCTGGAGGGGCTGCAGCCGGGAGCTCTGCAGAGCCGCCCGCCCGCTTCTCCAGCCCCGCCGGGAATATTTGCTCCGCCTTTTTTTGTTTCAAAAGCTGGTTCAGGGCTGTGCAGGGAGCTCCTCCTGCACCTGGGCTCGGCTCTGTCCCCGCTCCTGCCCCGCAGGGGGCGATCGGATCCCTGCCTTGGGAAAAACCAGGGATCCGCCGGTCCCAGGGGGCATCCAGCCCTTTGGGATCTGCAGGGACATGCGACAGCCCGGCCACAGCCAGCCAGGTGAGCTCCCGTGCTCAGGAACTGCACCGAGGAAACGGAAAATGCAGGAGATCGGCGCAGTTCGGATTTCTTTCTTTCCACTCCTACTCCAGCTGCAGGAAATTCTTCTTTTAAATAACCTAAACCTAATTCATCTTTGATATGTATGTACCAAAATCAATTAACCCACTCATCAGAATAGTCTGATCCCACTTTATGAAAATATCCAGTTTCCTATCCTTCCTTGCAATAACTCCTCAATAATTTTTCTCTAGAAGCAATTATTTTCATTTATCTCAATACATTCCCAAGGGCAAACTGAAAGCAAAAGACACCACAGTGTGATACCAGAGATAGAAGTACAGTGACTAATGCTAACATCCTTCCTGAAAGCTTCAAGGTAATAAAGTAGACAAGGTTATTGGATAAAAAACTTCATAAACTATAGAACTTCTGCTTGGGAATGAAAGCAATCTATTCTTCAAATTTAACAATAAACTTTAAATGGTAGTTGCACTTCTAATTATAGGATAAAAGCCAGCAATAAAGTTCATTTATTTCAAGAGATGAGTACTTAACCAGTAATGAACTTCCTTTCAGATTGCCAAATAATTTCCCAACCAGCTCAGGAAGCATTTTACCAGTTTGGAAAAATGTCTTTAATCTTGCTCAACCCAAAACACAACATGGTTGTTTTGCTGAGCTCTCCTGAAATATTTCACTGTGAATTAAGAAAATCACTTGCAGCATTGTTGTATGGAAATCACATTATGGACCTGATGCTCTGCATAATTGCAGTGAGTTCCACAAATGACTGTCTCCTGTTGTTCAGTGCTCCCAGAGTAGTCCTGAGAGTCATGTGATTATGTGCAGGCAGTGGGAAATCATTCCACACAGGGAGACTGACCCTTAGGGAAAATGACGACATTGGCATAAGGCTGTGGCAGCATGAATTCGTGCAATCTATCTTCTTTCAGTCAGTTACAAGAAAACATTTGAGACATGCTGATGGGTTTCATTTTCACTAAAATTCAGACTAAAGTTCAGTGAGTGATTTTAAATGCAATCCTGCTGGTGTTCCCATTCCATGATTTTTGATCACAGATTTTTCTTTGATGTTGAGGGCAAAATCAGACACTCACATGCTGGGATTTGCCAAGGATTGAGTCTATCAGCTTGTTATGAGGTCTTTGTCAGAGTAATATGTGCTGCAACTGGTCTAAACATTGTCACCACTGCATCCTAATACCAAACAAGAAAAACATTTGCTAAACTCTGTTTGACAGTGGGTGACAGATAATCTGATACTCTGTGATCTTTTCAAGAAGGAAGAGTCTTCTCAGACTTCCTTCAGATAAGAGCACTCTCCTGTCATCTGCAGTTCAGCCCTCAGCCTCCTCTAGAGGGGCAGAGCCTTGCAGAAGGGGATTGGAACAGGAGCCCGGGCGCGGGGCTGCCGGGCGCCTACGCGATTAGGGACTGTTCCAAGTCGTTAAGCACTAATAATCCATTACTGGTTTTGCCCTGAATTTTCTACCCAATGCTTATTTTCGGTCATCACACTTGTGGAAAGCACCTCGCTCAAGATGAAAAAGAGGGTAGTAGCATCCAGTTTTTAATTTGCTAAGGGTAACAAACTTGCGGACTACAAAATTCAGTGGCTGCTACTTTTTGTGAGTTTCAATGTACATACTTGTACATACAAGCAAAGTGAATTTGTAATTAAGTTTGGAGAAGAACTTAAAAAAATAAAGCCCAAACTGGCAATACAGGAAAGCTTTGTACCAGAGTTGCGGTATTGCTGGTAGTAAACACTAAAAGAATCAAAAATATACCTAAAACTCAGAAACTTACTTCTTTATTGGTATTTTTATGTACTGACTTACATAATTCTCTCTTTTTGTAAGCTTTTTTGTATGTAAATATTTATTGTTGCTCAGATTCCAGGGATTCAGAATCATACTGAGAAACCTTTAGGAGTATTTTGCACATGTGGAAAGAAATTACTCTCTGTGGGTGAAAATTTAGGAGACCTTCATGAAATCATGTATGTCCCTTTGTGGGTGCTCACATATGAAGTGACAAACATCCCTCAGTGTTTCTACTGTTAATGTTTTCTGCCTCTCAATCTCATCCTGCATCAATGGAGATAACTGTGAGGACTATACGCCTTCACTTTAAAAAAACCTAAACACTTAGCTCTGCCTTTCGGGAATGTTTGCACACAGCAGGATGTTTGCAGACAAGCTGTGGGGGTTTGCATCAGTAAATCAGTAAGTGATATGTATGAGAGAAAGCTCTTACAAAGCCTGACAGCAAAATTCATTTAAGATGCTGTTGTGAATTACACTCACAGCTCATGGCATATGGTTTCCCTCCAGCTAAAAAAGCTGTTGGGTAAGAGAGAAAACTTCATTGCAAAACATGGAAATGCAAAACAAGGGCAAAGAAAAAAGGGGCACAGGACAGAGGTCAGATTTCCCCTTTAAAAATAGGGCTAAGGAAAGCTTAGATGAAAGATTAGTAAGGCTGGAGGGAATGCCATGGAAAAAATGTCATCAGGCATCTGACCCTCTGTGCCTTCACTGAAGTCTGCATCTGTGGGGGAGTGGCAGCCACAGTCTCCATTGGAATCACACTCCTCTTTGGGTCTAAAATAAGGTTTTTGACCTAGATACTATGTTCTTATAAAAACACAAGATACCAAACGTGCTACAGCGTGTGTATGTATATCTCTATCTACATGAGTATCGCAGGATGAGACCCAGAAGCTATTAGTCTATTAATTATTCCATCTGCGTGGCATTTCTCACGTGGCTGTTCCTAGTTATCTCAAGCCACAGATATTCTCCACAGGAGTAAAGGTTTCTGTAATTTTTGCAGGAACAATGATTTAGTGGCACTGGAAAGGAATAAAACTGTTGAAAAAGGATGGACATACAATGCTGTTCACATCGAGGTGTGCAAATGATTTGAGATATTTCATTTTAGTCCAGAAAACAGTGAAAGGTCCTACCACACACACTCAATCAGCTCAGACTGATTAGAGGAAGTTTTTCTTCCTTCTAGTGCTGTTGGAACTGGTTCTAGGGGCCATAACTGGTGCATTTATTTTCCACAGGAAAGATCTTGTGGCAGAGAGCTATAAAAATAAACACAAAAATACCTGGAAGCTGGAATTCAACAGCTGTTCAGGAATTGTTTTACTGCTCTTTCTAGTCCACTAGCACACTGGAGTAGGTCAGTATCAAGGAGTAAGACCTCTCCTACCAGCTGAGCCAATAAACTCAGTTTTAACTACATTTGTACTCAGTTAATTTTGTCACAGCTTCAGGGCTTTGAGAGAAGGAAAAGTATGGAATAGGCTTTTGGATCAGATTTGCAGACTGGCTGCGCAAAGCATGACACCCCTTTGAGGAAAAAAAAAGTAATTGTGCTGCTGTGTGAGTTGCTTTTGCTCAATCACTGCCCATCACGTTCCATCCTGTCAGTTCAGTACATAGAGAAAATGTGTCTGCAGTTAATGTCTATATACACAGAGCCAAGATTTGTACAGAAACCTGTAGGAAAAGGGAATCTTCCTCTCTGTCTATGGCTGACTGCAACCACCTCTTAGCACATATGACCAAAATTAGGAAGTTATTCTGGGCCTGCAAAGAGATGATGAAAGCATTTTAATACAGATTCATCTCAGGAAGCATCATGCTACTACTGAACAATGCTTTCAATGCTTCCTAAAACCACCATTTGAGCCTACAGAGAATTAAATTAGAACAGAACTTTTTGTAGTAATCACCTGATCAAAATAACTTGCTGGAGCCATCACATATAAGGACAACTGCCCTAGGAAGTAGATCACATGCTATTTTCAATTAGTAACAGGGCCAGGGAGAGCAAATTATGTAAGAACTATTTCCTAATCTCCAGGGAAGGGAGAGCAGTGGCTGTCTTGATCATTGCTGTAAGATGCAGCAGGACTCCCTTCTTGCCGCAGTCTGTACTTTTGGGACCATGGAGAGAGCACGTGGAGGGGCTCTGAACTCTGAAATGAGTCACCCAACCATGCTCCCACCTTCTGGCAGAAAAAACACATGCACTGACCAACTTACAATTTACCATATTTGTGACAGCCTTTCCTGAAACAGACAATTCTGTGGTAAACTTCACTCCATGAAGCAATTTTTTAGGATGGTGTATTTTTTTTTTTTTTGAATTTTTTAACTTTTCAGAGGCTCTGTTGTATTTGGCTTTTTGTTCAGCAGCCCTTCAACATTACTCCAGGAGATCTAATGTCCTGAATTAACCTCCACCTAGCACCAAGAGAAAGCAGGGCATGTAATATCTCAGTATTATGATATACAACACCACCATGGCTAAGTGCAGCAGAGACCACAGGTTATTTTGTCGCTTTGAACTGAAAAGACACATAAAGACACTTGGCCAACCAGCAGAGAGGGTTGTGGGTGTGGTTGATCTTCAGAAGAGCTGTTCTAAGCCCTGTGGGTGTAAGGCACCCCCCATCACCTTAGTCTAGGTCTCACTGACTGCTGTGGAGGTGCTGATAGCAATACATGCACAGGTAATGGATGAGGGAAGTCAGAGAGAAACCACTCCCTTTGGTGTAGGCTGCATATTTTAAGGTCTGAGAGGTTTCCGAGCAGAAATTTATCTTCAGACTTCTTGAATGCAGAGTAACTTTCTGTCCCTCCAGCATCCCAGGAAGTGGTGAAGATAAACAGAAATTTTTGCCAAAGCATGCTTGCCAGAATGGCTTCCTAGGGCATCACATCCTGTTGGACACAGAGCTGGAGTTTTACTTTAATTCACTCTCTTCTCTAAGCTGCTTCATCTTGGCTGGACATCTGCTAGTTCAGTGAGCTCTAGGAGCTAAGACCACACAAAAAAATAGAGTAAATTCCAGAAATGGGAATTCTTGGAGTTTCCTAAATCTACATGTGTTTTGTAGAACACTCTGTAGAATATTCAGAAACATGGTATTATTTACATAAAAAGTGCTTTTTTGCCTATAGGTACAAATATCACTGATGCAACCAGTCATTCATCTAACAGCATGAAGCTGGCAGAGGAAGTGAGAGTAAGCTTGTATAAAAAGGATGAAGATGAATTACTATTGATTTGAACAGGAGTGCAGCTTTCTGTTTCCTCTCATTAAAGAAGAGCAATAATTTAATTCTGAGTTGATTGAAACACTCAGCCATGAAATAAAATATATTGATGTATTCTTATAAAAATAAAACAAGAAAAAGCATGAGCTTCTCAAAAATAACAAAAATTGGCAGTAGAACCTTTTTTCAGTGGCATTATTTTATTTTTTTCAATGCTTGAAGCAGATAATAGACTACAGAAGGGTGCCCTCTTCTCTGCTCAAGGTAATCTGAGCCTAATGTACTCCCTTATTTGTGGGGAAGAGCATCTGAGTATCACATGCAAATAATAATGGAACACAACTCCTTGGCTTCTTACAAAACTACCCACTGCAGAAAACCCTTAAACAGCAAATGAACAAATTGTACAGTAGTCCTGCATTCTCATCCTTACGGTGCTCAGAAACAGGGAGGCACATGAACGCGTCTATGATGTAACCTGGGAGTCCAAGGTGCCATTACAATCAATGGCATTTGGTTTTTATTTACTGTAAAACAGCTGCTTACAGCACAATTTGCATGCACACAGCATCCTGTAGCGTGGCCATCTCCTTCCTAGCTCCTATTCCATGGTGTTGCAGGCCTCCCACAGGTCCTGGTCATATCTGCCAGCCCAAGATGGGTGTTCTGTGTCTCTCAGGGCATCTTATGTGGCAGTAGGGCACCTATGTTTAGGCAGCTGCTGGCAGGTCAGCTGAGGAGCAGCAGGTTGGGCACCTCTGACTTTAATGAGTGGCTGACTCCGCCAGGAGCAGGAACACCGAGTTCACTGGCGCATCCTTCCAGCTGGGTATCTGGTTCCTAACCCAGAGATCTTCTGTGACAGTGTAAAGACCATTAGGATCTTTGTACGGTTGCAAAGTTGCCAGCATTCTCAATGGACTAACATGGACATTCATCTCAGGTGACTCCTCTCGTCCCTAATGCTGTAAACACCGGCAGCTCTTCCAAGCAAAAGAAGAAAACCTCCTGGTGTCATAAAATGAACGATGGTGGAATGATGGAAAAATGGCTTCAACTATTGCTTCTCTAACAGCAGTGAAAAAGAGAAACCTTTATTTGAAGTCTTCAGAAATAGCACTTCATTTGTGGCTGAGAGCAGAGAGTGGGCTGGGTGGGAGAAGGGGCTGTTTCTCAGTCACACAGTTCCTCAGGCTGAAGAGATAAAACTGCTTGCAGTGGGGCTGAGAAAACTCTAATTACAACTGCAGTTAATGATCCTATTTGCTTGTCTTGTCCTTCATTTTACAGATTTTTACATTCAGGACAAAGTCACTTTAGTGCCTGAATAAGAATAATATTTTTTTTCCCTTTTTTAATTCTAGAGCAATTATTAGATTAGAACCTCTAATTTACTGTAACCTTTGCATCCCCATAAATGATGAGTCTACTACTCATCCCTATCCCAAAGGAAATTTCTCCAGGTAATTTATTTTCAAACCTGATTTGCTCTTAAGGAACATTCTGGATATCCCCTGATGAAACATGAAATACATTCCATGACTTATTTTCCAAGGACTGTTGATGTGCTAGGCAGCTACAAATGCTTTGACAGCTGAAGTCCCCCCAGATCTCTCTGCTATTGTTTGGTTATGCAACCACCTTGTTTGGTAGTCCCCTAAAATTAATATGAAAAAGCTCATTCAGTTTTTTCATGGAACAGAGGAGCACTGTAGCATGGTTGGTTTTTTTAGAGCTCTCTTAAAGTGATATATTTAGGAGGTATGAGGGGAAAGAACTGGGTAGGCCTTTATTTATCTTCCCAACAGGTGCAGTATAGGGAGGCACAAAGACAGCATTTGCTAAATTCAGTTTTGCCAAGTACAAAGTGCTCTCTTTTCTGCTGGAAGGCTGTTCCCTACTTTCCTCCTGAACTCAATGAGCTCCTCATTTCAGTGTGACAATATTAAATATTTTATTCTTGTGCACAGATGCACTGTATTTCACAAAGGGTGGACAAGCTTTTCAATTCAAGTACAAACAACAGCAAGTAAGCCAGATCAATCTTGCATTATCCTCCTTCAGCAGTATTGAAGTCAATGCATTGTATGAGGAAAAAAAGTTAGTGTAGTGCCTTCAATTAACACCATAATAAACCAATACACAATAGCCCAAAGATAAATCATGGTGAATTTTCAGTCAAATTAATCTGATTGAAATTTAGCAGCGATGGAAGTGGAAGGTCAAAGCATAAATCTGGGATGCTCTGGTATCTCAGAAGGAAGTGTGGGAGCCACACTAAGGAGTTATCAAGAGAGGGAAAAGGCAATCTAAGAACAAGCCAGCTCCCAGCCTACCACACGATCTGTGCAGGAGGAGCTGCTCCGTGGGGCGCAGGGCGAGAGCACAGCCCACCCTCAGGGATCTGGTTACAGCACTGAGGCGTAAGTTTGCTTTCCATTTGTGGAGGGCTTAAAATTTATTAGCTGGAGGTGATGAAGAGAAACTTTCTAAAAAATTGAGAGGGAAAATAAGATATGGGGTTAGGGTTTCACTCTTTCGTCATCCACCAAAACTCATTTACCTGTGATTTGAATACGGAGCTTTGCAAATGATACACAGGGCCTGACTTTGAGTGTGGTTTGGCTGTGAGACTGAGAATGAAGGAAGTTAAAAATAATGGGAATGCATTCTACAGTCAATGCTAAAGTGGGGCAATGATGATGGCAGAAGATGGATGTCTGTGTGCTTTTCTTTTGCATCACCATGCAGTGAGGAGAGAGCAGCTGCACTACCCATGTGGTGCCATATAAAATGGTTATACAGGTCCAGTCTTCTGTATGGAAAGCACCAAACAGTGTTGAAAAATGTTCACATGCTGGGATCTTGAATTTTCAGGAAAAATTTCCATCAGCAGTTTTAATTTTCACACAAGCCAAATCTGTATAGTGGAGCAGAATTTCCATTCAGATTCTTTTTCACCTATGAAAAATTGTCTAAACTTGAAAATATGATATTAAAAGCAATCTGACTTTAATTACCTCTTAACCTTCATGCTTTGATTGTTTTCTCCCTGGAATGCTGCTCTACATATCTACTTGTATGATTTATATGACTAAGTGACTTGTTTGACAGTGACTGTTATCTTGATACATCAGACAGTTGTATTATTTAGAATATTGCAAATATAATGAACATATAATGATAGGAAAAAAAATCTCACAATGAAAAAAAATCTAATTATGTTTAGCAAATAGAAGTAAAGGGTGTTTCTGCTGGATGTCTTCATGGATAGCCGTGTTGCCATATCTCCAAAGCAGTCTGCACTGGTATCTTTGCCTCCTTTCACAAATTGCTTCATGTTTTACGGATTGTTCTTCTAACAGACCGTATATGCAAGTAGTTTTCTTTACAACTTTTACATCTATGCTATTTGTAGATTGAATAAAATTTTACTGAAACTCTGTCTAAAGTAGGCACACTGAGTTTAATTTTGATTCTTTGCCAACATGTGGATGCTCCAGGCAGCATCATTCAAGCAGAGCGTGCAAACACTTAGAAAATGAAGTTGGCAGAGAGTCGATAAATGCTTTGGCTCAAAATTTGGAATGGTCCCGTAACTCAGGGCCAAGCATTATTTCCTAGATTGGGGAGAATAAATAAGGCAAATTTACAGAGCTGCCTAGCGGGGACAGACTTGCACCTGTCTCTGTGGGATGATGCCCACAAATAGTTTGAAAAGGTTGCTCTTGAGAGACTTGGCACTTTTACAAAAGTGTGTCCAAATGCCATGGCCTGTGACAGCTTAAGAGGGCACCTAATTAATGAGCAGCTCTTATTATGAGTATTGGTTAAAGGAAAGGGGGGGAGAGGAAAGATTGACTGAGTGATTGCAATAAATTGCAGGAAGTAATTATATGAGGGAGGGTTATTTTATTAGTCACCAGGAAAGCTAAAGGCTGTTAAATTTAAATGAACTGGTTAAGGCTTTTGGCAACTCAGGCACACCCCGGTCGTCCACTGAGATCAGTTAACCCATTGATGTAAACTTCACCTTGCACATATATTTTGAGCCAGCTAAGACAAAGCTGTCCTAGAACCAATGACCATCTACTACAAAGAAGCTACAGCTGATCTTATACATAGGATTTGACTTTTTAGGAGTACCATAAAAGCTTTAAATAATTAGTCATGGAAGCCTGTTTCTACAGTGGCAAATTCCATCAGGCTAAAGCTCTCCAGCAACATTCTCTAAGCTGAGTGGTGTGTTTAATTTGGTGATCCTATTTGTTAAGAGCTCTTTGTGAGGCTACACTGTCACCAAGTCAGGAATTTTCTCACTTTGTTAATCTAATAATCTTAGAATAGCTCAAAGAGCACTTGGCCTGAAAAAAAAAAAAAGCCTGGGAGCTTGTTACAGCACCGTCTGTGAAAAATTAAGCTACGTACTTCAGAGACTGCAGTTATAAAAACCCACAAATCTGAAATGTTCTAAACATTCAAGTGTAGCCAGCTTCTTATTTCTCAACTACTTGCTTGTGTGTGCTGCTTTTAATTTGCAGGACCCATGAAAATGAGGAGTAAGGGATAATTCAAGTAGGTTGCTTCTGTTGGAAATGTCAGAAGAACCATGCTTAGGTGCCCATGTGATTCAGAAACCTTAAGCCTCGTTTTCACCTCTCTTTTCTATTGTAGTCCTTCAACAAGCTCACCAAAGGTTTCTCAGACAGTCCTTCCAGTGGTAATTTCTAGAATTAGCCCAAGATTCACCTTCACTGATTACTTTTCTTCAACCCTTGATGCTTTGGGAATGACCCTGAGAACAGGCATTTGATGATCATGTGAGGTTCTGAATTCTTACTGGTAGAGCTGGTATGAGTAGCAGTACTGTACTATTATTGGAACCAAATTCTCCTGCCACTAACACAGTAGGTACTCACAGACACTTACAGTACAAGTACTGTCAACAACTCAGGGGGGCTCTTGACCAACAAAAGAATCTTTAGGAAGCAGCTAATCCCTGAAGTAGGATAATATAAACCTGTTACTCTCCTGATCTCCTGGCTGCAAATAAACTGGGTGCAATAGGGAACAATCAGTGTACAACCCCATTGTAGCACTTCTCCAGAGCTCTCTACTCCTTGTGAATTCTATTAAGGCAGAATGCTTCAATAATTTTTAGGTCCTGCATATTGACTCATTAAAAATCACATTTGTTCCACTGTCAATATAATGTTCAGAGCTGCTAAACTTATTTTATAACACAAACATGGAGCTGCATTGGTAATCACTGCACTGGAAGAACATTTTTGAAACAATCTAATTTTAAACAGAATAAGAAACATGAGCCTCCAAACTAATTTTCTTCAAAGCACATATCTTTTGAAAGTGCATAAATATTTTAGGGTTGGGTTTTTTTTTGAGTTGACAGGCACAGAATGCATTCTGATTAAAGTGTATAATACCCAGTCAAATAACAGATCAAATAAAAAGGACACTTAATACATGTGTAAATAATTTGAATTACAAATAAGACACTCTAGAAGGGGCTTGGCTCTAGGTTTGATATGGAGGATTAGGCTCTTGTATTAATACGTGCACTTGGTGCAGCTATTTTCAGAAGGATACTTCATCTATCATTGTCCTCGAGCCCTGAGGAGGGCCAGTAAGTAAAGTGATCATGTTGGTCTGTCAATACTGCTTGCTTAAGACTCAGTCGTGCAAAAAGTTTAGTTTTCATGTGTCCTCAGCTGAAGAACGTGCCAAAAATGAGTAATGTTCCCGACAGTTACTCTGCTCTTATCTTCCACAAAACCAGAAAATATTTTAAAAAAACCTTGTAAAATGTTTGCAAAGTTGTTAAAAGTCAATACTACTGACAAGTCAGTTTTAAATCAAAAATACCTATTCAAGCTACACACATCAGCCTGGGAGATCTTTCAAGACTGATGGGAAATAAATGCTAATTAATGACTTCTATACTTGTCATACCTTAAAGATTACCTTAAAGATTAAATTCAGTTTTGCATTTGGGAATCCATTAGGGAAGCTGTGTGTACAGCTTTCATTCACCAATATTTGAAAAGCACATACTGTCTGCATATTATGGCTTTGAAAAAGCTCTTTATATATTCAATGTCAAAAAATAACCACCAAAAATTCTTACCAAAACATACAGATTTGAAAGAAAAACACAAGAAGAGCTATAGAAATAATGGAAATAGAAGAAGATTGTTTAGCTTAAATTTTCAAAATGGTAAAAAAATCAATATTAGCTTTTAAACAAATTATTAAATAATAGGCCCTCAATATTTTTCACCTTTTTCCTCAGTCTCCAAGGGACAATTCTGTCTCTCAGTAGCAGACTACATACTCAGTTTCTTTGCTATGAACTTAATAGCACCACAGAAGGGGCCAATATTACTGACTGTAACTGACTGTAATCCTTCTGAAACATAAAATAACCATTTCTGTAATGTGGCAAAATACATTATTCCAGTTCAAGCTGTACAGAATAAATTTCTACATTCTTCACTTACGCATTTAGATGTATAGAATATATTTGCACAAGAACCATAAAACTGTTTCATAAGCACATCCTTCCCATTCAACAATTATTAGAAAATTGCATGAAAACATATCAATGTCCAGACTCTTTCAATCTTAAGAAATGCCTTTTCCCTCTTTTCCAGAGTTTAGTTAGCTTAGAAGAGAGAAACAAAAAATTGCACTACAGGAATCTTGTAGTCTTTAAAAAATGAATACAGCATTTGCCCCATCAAGTAGCTTCTCAACACAGTCATAGTTCATAGTCTATTGTCATTCACAGTCATAGTTTATTGTCTAAAACTATTTGTGCTATAGCCCTGCCTGAAAATAATTTCTTAGTCTAAAAAGATCAGTGATCTCTAAAGATTTAGTGATGTTACGTGGCTATTGTTCTGCAAGGTGGTCTGAAAGGTGTTTCGTGTGTGCGCGTACTCATAATTCCTGTAATTAAGAAACGCTCAGGTAATCTTCTGTCATGCTTACCATCTTTCTTGGTGGGTTCTGGCATTGTTACAAGGATTCTTTATTCCCAGAGAGTTTCAGCCTTTCAGATGCAGCAAGTAGTAGCCCCAAGTCCAGCGGAGAGTGTGTGAGATCAGTGTGACAAGCAGAGGGTAAGAAGAATTCCTCTGCTTTATATACTGCGGCTGAAATATCAATCAAAATAGCACCTCCTCTCTTTTCAATGCAAACACTTTGAAAATTGACAGTTATGGGAAACCCTTCACATCTGTTGTCTGCAGCCTCTGCTCCCTTGGCTTTTGGAAGGAATCTCTGCTGCATTGCATGGGGCTGATGAGAACATCTATAACTTTCTAAATTCAGCTGCACAGCTTGCTCTCTGCGTCCCTCTCTGTAACTTGCAGACACGTATGCACACGCAGACAGAGGCTGAAAAAGTGACTGCCATGCTATTAAAGAGCCCCTCCTGCCTGCAAAACCTGTAGGAAATGCCTGTATACATTTATGCCTCTTCTCACAACATAAAAGTGACAAGTAGGCACAAGCAGCATGCTTGCAGTGTAACATCATTTTTTTTCCTTCAAGAGAACATGGTGTGCACAGACAGAGTGAGAAGTAGAATGTCTCTCAGTATTAATGAAAAGTATTATTGTACTCCTGGTTTTAGCAGTGAAGATACTCTGTATTTCCCTTCTGTTTACATATGGTACACTTTCTTGGGTCCTTTCCCTGTAGTCACTCTCATTTTGACAGTGGTGGAGATTATAATGCTCCTTTCAGCATAAATAATTCATTAACTGGAGAGATTGCTGCTGAGAGTTGAGATATTCTCTTCTCCACTCATCCGGGAGATCCAACACTGCTTGCTTTTGCCAAGCCAGGAAACCAGACAGAAGGAATGGAAATCCTATCTGTAGCACATACACAGAACCACTAAACTGAGCCACTGGGTTGCCCTCCTCTTAGATTCCCACTTCAGCTACAAACATGTAGGCAAGAGAAAGGCAGATCAGAGTGATTCACAAAGTAAATCAGAGGGTACTAGCATTTACTTTCTTATGCTCTTTTAGAATTTTGAGGCAAAAATGTAATAATTAGCACAATAGATGAAGTGGTCCTCAAAGGTTTTGTGCTATTGAAGCACATATTCATGCCATTAATCAGGTATCAATATGTGCATTAATCTAGTATCAATAAGATACTAGAAAGACTGCTCAGTGTATGAATGGAGCCAAATGCTACAGAAAACCTATTTTACATCTTTGAATAGGCTTTGGAGATGTAATAGCTGTCATCTGCCTGGTTATTCTAGAGCAATGCATGAGGGTTTCCTCTGCAATCTGTTGTTTTTTTTTTTTTTTTTCCTGGCTATTTAGCCTTTTTTATAGACATCTTATAAAGGATGGGCATTTTGTTCCTTTTTTTCAAAGACTATCATCTGATTTTTTCTGCTCTACTCAATGTGGTGCTTATCATTTGACCAATTCATGTGCCTGTAAAATACAGAGTTAGGCAAGACTTCTGCCTACAAGAACTTAAACAAGGAGTTTAAAGCTATCTTCCTTCTTTATTTCCCACCACTATCAAAGTAAAGCTGCTCTTACCACTGAATAATTCCTGTCCTTGGAAAGGAAAGAAGACTGCCCTGGAAAGGTAAGTGGGGGTTTTGTCCCTCTATGTGAGTGGGGTGGCAGTAGTATGAACAGACTTAATAACATGGCAGAGATCACTTTTTATTGCTCCCCTTTCTTCTGCCCACATCCAGGCACCCAACTCTGTGATGCTGGAATCAGAGCGGGATGAGGAGCAGCTGCTGATGCTCTCCAGCCTGGTGTTTCCTCAATGGCCCTTTGTAAGATGCAAAGATATTTTGCTTTGCATTCCACCCATCATGTGCCAAGAGGTGCTGAGAACTATGCTTCTGGAGATTCCTGCTAATACAAACAGGATTAAACTATGGTCACACTCTAGTACTGATGGGTTAGAGAGGACCTCCACTGCAATCTCGCAGTGAGAAAGGATTGATGGCAGGTGCTTATCCTTACAGCCTTAAAGGGCTTCCTTAATAGCAAGAGGAAGAAGGATATCCAGGAAGACAGAATCTGATTCATAGTCTTCATTTAAGCTACTAAATAAATCAGTACTGAGATCATATGTGCTGGACCAAGTGAAAGTGTGTTGTTCTCATCTGCACAGCAAAACTTCCTCTCCATCCTTAAATTGTGAGACTGCAGTCAAAATCTGTACAGGGAATGGCTATTGGATGTGCCTAAGTTGTGGTTAGGTGTAGCATTCTCCATGCTGGCTGGTCCAAAATGTTACGAGGGAGCAGCTAAGCATCCCCCCGTGTTATAATCATAGAACAACACTTGTGCTTGGTTTGCAGGTATAGGCATAAGCAGAAAAATTAAATTGGCTCTATAACCTCTGGTAGGCAAGAAGGGAGGAAGGTTTGTTATGAGTAGAAAAAATAGTGAAGCACTATATTTGCCTTTGTAGTCAATGGAGAGATCTGTGCTTCTGCAGGTCTCTGTTTTGTGAGGGCCAGCTGTGAGTGCAAGGAAAAGGCTCTTCAGCTGCATGATGTAAATTGAAACTGCAGACCAGCAGCTATCTGAAAATTTGCTCATCCTTTCATTCTTTCCCACCCTTACATTATTATACTTGCATAATTCATTGCATTTCATGTCATGCTCTCATTTACTCTGATAAAACATATTCCTGTGCTGCAAGCTCCCTGTGATGTAAATTTTATTTTTACTATTTTCTTTTATTGAAGGTGCTGCTGGGGTAGATTTAGACTGTGATATCTCAGTGTACCTTAGCACTATCAGTGGCAGGGAAAGTAGATAATTTCCTAAGAAAGTAGTCCATATTTTATTTGTTTCAGTCTAATTCCCAGCTCAGTCCTTGCCTCAACACCTACAGGTATTTCACTCTCTGATCTAAGACAACAAAATCATTTCAGTTTACTTTTCTCCCTGCACAATTATGGTCACAAGTGTGACCCCACCTTACCTGTGCTGCAACAATCAGTACTTTGGTGCTACTGGGGCTTCCATTCTTATACTTCTTTTCCACGTTGGCAAAGTGCATGATAGTCATCAAGCTTGCCTTATCACTGCATAGAAAAGATGAGTTGATTTTGGCCAACCATTGCCCAGGCTGGCCAAAAGAAAAGAAAGAAAAATACTGAACAGAAGAAAATGCTTGGTGGTCATTTCAAAGCTTTTTCTTCTTTGATCACAGAGATGTCTAAACATGCTTACAATTATCCATCCTCACAACCTGTACCTTCTCTGTCACTAAATGCATTTCTCTATTCATTTTATGAAGTTTAAATTTTGTACCATTTTTTCTTGCCATCCTGCTCTGTTTCCCTATGTATGGTAACCATTCACCTGATTTGATCACACCTCACCTTGTGACGGAGCTGAACCAGAAGAGTTAACTCCTCTGTGCTGAACACGTGGTTTCTGAGCAAGTGAAAGGGCCATGAACCACCTCTGGACTCAGCCACAATCCCGTTTACCAAATGACTGAGCCAAGCCTTCACAGAAATCCTGAGGTGGAAAGAACTGAGCTCCACCTTGTTTCCAGCCCATCACCTCTTGTTTCTGTACCTCAGCAGATAGAACTAAAGGCTCTGGCATCCCAGCCATCCTTTCATTAACTCACACTGTTGCTAAAGCCCCCTGTTTGCACAGGCTGCCCCATGTCTCCGGATGGAAATGTCCTTTCTCATAACTTGCTCTTCTCCCTGCACACATTGCCTTGTGCCCTTGTGTTTTACCCCTCCCAAAAAGTGAATGTCTCCTGATCAAAATTTATCCTCAGCACAGTGTGGCTTTCGTGTACCACCATAAGATCTCTTCATCCACCACCTCAGGGACCAAACATGTAAAACTTTCTGAGCCTTTCCCTTCCATGCCTGCCTCAATTAATCTTCTGTGGTCTCTTTCCAAAGCATGACTATCCTATTTTAACTCTCTTCAGCTCCTTGAGCAGTTTCCAAATGGCTGCTAATCAGGGCATCAGATAATTAAATAATTCTCTCCTGTCTGTTTTTAATAAATTCCCTTGGTCAAACACCAGAGCTGTATTTGCAGTTGCAGCTGCTAGATCTGCATCAATAACTTCATATTTGCTGCTATTTCAAGGACTAAACTGTCTCACTTACTTCTGCCTCTATTCCATTAGGTGCCTGTCTGCTTGCTGTCAGAGAAAAATCTTCATCTTGTCACTGAGCCAAGGGATCAGAAGACTCCCAGAAGTCCTGAGAGACAAATCTTTCACCAGAGTATTTAACCAAATGGTAACCATATTATTTAGTTTTAGGTAGTTCTGTGAGGAACAGGGAGCTGGACCTTGTGATCCTTATGGATCCCTTCCAATTTCAGATTCTTCATTTGAAATTTTTCCATTTAAAAGTTTCAGTGATATTGAGAAAAGCTGATCAGTTGAAATGGGAATGCCAGGCAAAAATGATCAGTGTAGATGAGAACAGGAAAAGATTCTCATTTCACTAATATGTGTTTATATTAAAAAATAAACAGCTTCCTGGGTTTGTTCTTAATAAAGAGTTCAGAGTTTTGAAGTCTAATATAAGAGAAAACAATTCTTCCTCATCCTTAATATCTGCAGCTTTGGAGACTTTGGGAAACAGTTACTTACAGAGCCCAAGAATGAAGGATGAAGGACAAAAAGCAGCAGCAGATGAGCTTCCCCTCCCATCAGGAGGAACACATAAACACATTTATCCAGGGAGACACTGGAATGAGGTTTGACAGTGTCCAAGCCCCATTCCAGCCCCAAATTCCCTCTCATGAGGCAAAAGGATGGTCAGAATGAAAAGTTTCCTTAATGATCCATGTCTGCAGTAGCATTGCATCATAGTGATGACATTTTCTGCTCTGATTCTGCCTTTGCACGTGGGCTTTTTGTATCATATGTAGAACATTATAGATTTTGATGAATTATTTTATTGCTATAAGTGATACTTCATATCTGCTGATATTTTTTATTGTTTTCTGCCACAAAAAGTAAAAAATACACTATTTCAATTTGTACCACGCTGGCTAAAAGTGAAGAGCTAAAAGTGTTCAACCAAAAAATGTGCAACCAAAACCAATGCAGAACTTCTATTTTTGCAAGGGAAAAATGTTGTGTCTTAGAACATCTGCTATGTTTTACATCCCCATCTAATTTGTGAAGGCATTGCTTTTTGTCTGATATCTTAGCTGAACTTCCTAGGGTTGATGAAAGACACCTGGATTTACCTGGCCAGCTCAATTTAATCACAGCCTTGCACTGTAGACTTGCCAGGAAAAAAAATCTCCTACCCTGTCATGCACTCTACTTTTCTTCCACGTAAATGAGACATGACCTTTGTTAAGAAATACTTTCTATATTGAAGTAGCATCCACAAATGGGGCCTTACTCTATCTAGCAAGATGAGGGAAGATTAAACTCTAAAGCCTGCACTGGATTTTTTTTTCCAAGGCAGTCAGCTTGGAGACACTTC
Organism: Pyrgilauda ruficollis; assembly: GCF_017590135.1. NCBI lineage: Eukaryota > Metazoa > Chordata > Aves > Passeriformes > Passeridae > Pyrgilauda > Pyrgilauda ruficollis. The sequence continues at coordinate 900,390 of NW_024529155.1, read as the reverse complement.
AAGGCATGTACAAGATGTCGTTGACAGATAAACACCACTTGCCAGCTTTACCTCCTGCCTTACAGCGACCCAGAGGGTGACATTACTGTGTAAGCAACACATGCCCCGTGGTGTCCTGTAGCAGTCGGAGTGTTTCCTTTCTGACAGTAAATCCCAGTGCTCTGAGGCACTCAGCACCAAAGTCAAGAGCTGGTCCCTAGGTCAGGGCAGCAGGCAGGGCAGCAGCAGGAGGAGGAAGAAGAACAGCTTCTTTCTGTCATCTGCTTGGCCAGATCAGTCAGAAAATGTTGGGGTTGGTAAGAAAGGAAAAACAGTGGGAACTTTGCCACTGCTCTTCAAGAGACGCAGACCTTATTTCACACTGTTTTTAGGAGAAAATTTGAAAGATGACCATGCAGCCACGAGGAGAGAGAAACTTTGTAGCCCAGGTTTTTGTTCTTGCTTCCAGAGGTGAAACTGGGAACTGCTCCTCACCTGAGCTATACCTAGGTAAGCAAGACCCATGATGGGTTTACATGCTCCAGTTTATTGGAATCTGTCTGATTGGGAATGCCTGATGCAGGATATCAAGCAGAGGTTTCTTTGGCCCTGGTTTGACCTCTTTATTAAGCATGTGAAGTTACCTGAGCAGCTTACAAAGAGCACATGGTTGGACCCAGCAGATTATGGTGTCCCACGCTGTGGGACAGTGGGTCCAGCACTGGCCAATGAGGCCTGGGATGAGGTAAACATCCCTTCACCATTGAAAACCAAGGCCTCTGATCTTGGCTTTTCTCTCAGAATTGCATTTTTTTTTCATTTTCTGATATGCATATAACATTTTACCACTGAAGCTGGTGGTTTAATTTAAAATTATTTTTATTACTTGATCTATCTAATTAGCAGTCTGAAAAATATCAAAAACATGGTTGTAGAAATCTAGCCCTAAAAAGTCCTGAAATCCATAACTAGCTCAGCAATAGCACAGATTTTCCCAAATTCTTTTTTCTAGGTCTGTTTCCCTACTGGTTACTTTTAACATGTTCCAGTTCCAATATTCTGCAGGTACCTATTGTCCCAAAGATGCACACCCTCCATGACAGGAAATGCTTGTACAGAGCCTCAAAATGAAAGTATTAGAAATACACTGATATTAAAAAAAAACACTTAATCTATTTAATTTATTTCTTTTATTTATTCTCCTTTAGAAATTTAAATCTTTTAGACTTACAAGTTTTACAAATTCATTGAGGTAGATACATATATAAGCTATGCAGAATGAATGATATAAACCCAGGTGTCAAAGTTCATTAACATTCAAAGAAAAATGTCTAAATCTCACTATGAAGGGGCTAAAAACTTTGGCATTAACTATTTGATAGCCTGGAAATATTGTGAAAGCGGCTATTCTTCTTCAGATTACCACTATCTCAGGCAACCCTTGCATTATAACAGAAATACATTCAATTTCCAAGTGTTTCAAAGATTCTAAGCAGCTTCCTTAACTGGGACATACCTTAGTTCTGTCTTGGTAGATTGGGGTTGATATCCCATTCTTTTAGCTCACAGCTCTCATCACACCTTTTTTGCTTCCTTTGGGAGTTGATGAAATGTTCATCAGCTCCACTTTGCACAGTGGAACCTTAATCTTAATTGCTGCCATGATATATTATTACTATCTACATTGCCTGAAAGATACTGCGGCACATGAACAGATGGAATAAAAGGTGCCAAGTGCTGGGGCTGGTATTATCTTTTATCTATTAAAACACTTGTTCTTAGCATAAGTGCAGTATAGTTATAACAGTATAGTACCCTTGGCTAATTTGTTTGACATATTCATGGTATAGTTTCCTGACACACATCACCCAGTGCTGCTGTGGACTGCTGCACTCAGGATGGGCCCATTCTCCTTTCCCTTCTCTCTTCCTCCTTCTTCAGGCAGGAGGCTTTCTGCCCTTCCTTGTGCTGGAGCTGTGCAGGATGAGTCAGTTCTGCTTACTGGTCTGAGCAGATCCTGCTCTTTTGGAGCACGAGGCACTTTATTTCTGCTGGCTGAGCCTGCTGAAGCAATGTCCTCTATCAGCCCTGCCATCACTAGACGTGAGGAAAAGGGAGCACATGGCAGGAGAGTGGGACTATCTCTCCTAGCTGCAACCTACACACACATAGTGTTAAGTTTAACAGGAAATTATATCCTCGTTGTGCCCAAGGTCCACAGTTTATAAACATCCACTTCCTATTCTGGAAGATAATAGAGATACGTGTGAATTATTGTACACTGGTCTCTTAATTCCAAAAACATCTGTTTCAGGGAGAGATTTTATTTATCCAAATCTGAAAAAAGTCAAATTCCTTTCAAACTTCAGTGAACCACTGGGGGTTCCTATTGATTCACTGAGGAGAGTGAACACAGGCTGCAGGAACTTGACTGGAAAGGCAGGACTCAAAGCAAACCTGCAACAATCAGACATGAATCTCTGCCTTGGTGGAGGCCTTCACCTTCTCACTAAAAGCCAAGGTTTATTCAGTTTTTGTCATTTCCTCTGTGAGCTTGGCCAGCCCTCAGAGCTTTGTAGTTTCCCTTGAGCTTGACAGATGCTGGTGATTTACCTTCTTCCTTAAGTACATTATGTGATGAAAGGAGCAACATACCCCCCTTCTGCACTAATGGATGTCACCTTTTATGTGACACACTTAATCTGAATGGCTGAATGACAGGAATGTGGTGGCAGCACCCTACCTGCATCTATGAGCACCTTTTGGCTTCAACATGAACACAGTGCCTCTCTGCACCAGTGTCTCCAAAGTCTTTGTGACCTCTACTCACTCTGAGTCAGCACTGGGCTGCATGTTAGTGATGTCTTTTAAACGAGTGATGAGGAGATCTCCTTGGGGGAAACCCTGTGTACAAAAGATTCTGACTCAAGGGTTTTGGACATCATCCAGCATTAATGTTAAAGACAGGCTGTAACTCAAAAAGTTACATGCATTGGTAAGATTGAAAATTAAAAAAGACTGTTAGAATCAGTTAGTAAGGACTTACTGCATTAACTAAGCTTCACAAACAGCCTGGTGAAAGTAGGCTAAAGAGCCCAGTTAAAATAGTCTAGAAAGAATATTTTATATATAAAGGAATAAATACAGATAAGTAATGGTATTTGAAGATCCATGTGAGGTACTGGATCAAGGAGCCCAGAGATGTGATTTTTGGGCTTTGTCCTTGACTTCTAGTCTGAGGTACAGGCTGCTTCCTGGGTCTTTAAAACCTGGAAGAGAAATCCCAGGGGGATACATTTCACTTTTGCCCTGGTTTGCACATATGACATTCAGAACAGGCACTTGTTTTGGCCTTGGGGGTGAGATCCCTTGTGCTTAAGTTTTACTGAGTGCAGTGCCAGCTTCTGCATCTGAACTCATCTTTCCCAGCCGTGGAGTTAGTGGAGTTCTGGTCACAGGTCTCAGCTCAGTTGCTTAGAGATGATCTCACACAGCCATCTGAGAGTGCCCTCTGGTATCCACCACAGCCTTCCATTGCCCCTGGAGCATTTGGGTCCTCAGTGCCAAATCCATCCCTGTCAGATGACTTAGCAGCTGCAGGCACCCCTGATGGCACTAGACACCTCTCTTGAGGCACCATCACTTATCAAATGGGGTTTACAGGGCAATGGAGAAGGGAATTTTAGGAAAAGGTAGCTCAGATTTTGGAATTTGATGGTGGTACCCCTTAAAGTGGCCAGCCCATATGTCAGTGCTCCAGTGCAGACACCCAGAGAGCCCTTCTCAATGCATCTTTCAGAGATTAATGATTATAAGACATTTTTAGGCTCATAACTGCAACAATATATTGGATACCCCAAAGTAAGGCCCTCATGTGTTATTCCCCTCAGGGGAATAATGAGGAGCTCCTCTCAGCTGCCTCATGTGTACCAAACCCCAGTGCTTGTGCAGATTCTCCCTGAGCAGCCACAGCAGCTCAGCCCAGTTTGGTGTTTCAGTTTGGTGTTTCACCCTGGCTGTTACTGTGCACCCCCAGAATTGTGTGTGAGCCAAAGTCTTTCATCTGTGCAGACATCAGCCACTCAGCTCCATCTCTTCTCCACCTCCTGGACATCTGGCAGTGCAATGCATCTCAGTGTCCAGACTTTACAGTCTGGGGTCTGACTACTCCTTTCTCAAAGACACAATGATGTTTTGGGGCAATTTTTAAATTTAATTTGTATGCTTTATTAAAAAAAAAAAAAAAAAAAAAAAAAAAAGAAAAGAAAGATGGTATTGTAGGCACTCTTCTATGGGAAAAATTCTTCTTCTAAAAATAAATCCTTCCTGCTCAAGTTAGAGCCTGAGGCTTAGGGTATTAGCAGTCTGGAACCATAACAATACAAACACATGAGAAGCCCAAACAGGGTTGAACAGCATTTGTGCACTATGCCATCACTGCTTTCTTATTATCAACTAAATTACCCTTCTGGGATTTCTTCAACAGGATTTTTTCCCCGAACATGAACTTCATAAGCAGGAAGACTGTGTGCTATCTACTGGCATCTTAATATGCATGACAAACTTTTTTTTTTCCCCAAGAGTTAAAATTAAAAAAAAAAAAAATTGCTGCTGCTTGAAATATATCAGCAGTAAACTGATCATTTAGACGGTTGAAAGTGTGTTTTTGTACAAACTTGGCAGGCAGGCAGTGGCAGTCCAGCCCTTTCCCTGCCCAAAAGGCACCAGCCAGACTGTTTGGTGCAATGTTTCTTCCTCATGAGTCTTCCTCATGACCCACTCCTGTGGGCTTTTTGGCTAGTTCAGCTAGACAGTGCTCAACACTGAAATGCACTGAAAACAAACAGGTATGCCAAGACAGCTTATACTGCTTAATAGTGAATATGAAGAGCAGAATTTCTAATTCTGTCCTCTATCACTGTCACCCTGAACAATCCAGTCTCTGCTGTAACGTTCACACCCACAGAACTGAGGAAAATGTGTGAAAATCCATTTCCATTTGTCAGTGATAATGTAAATCATTTAGCTGGGAGAAGCCTGCCTCTGGCTTCCTCATCACTTGAATATGTTGAGCCCGACAACTGGAGTAGACATGGCATCCTCAGGAGCTGAGCAGTTTGTACAATGGCTCAGAAAGTCAACACCCTGTGCTCTTCTCCCTGCTGCCACACAAGCCTGTGGCACATCACACAGGTCAGTTTTATCCTGATTTGGGAGTTGTATAAATCTCAGGATGACAGCCTTTGTCCTGATAGTCAGATGTCTGTAAGATGTCTGTGTGTACTGGCACACGTAGCCTTAATTCACAGAGAATTAGTATTTTCAGGAAAATAAGGGCTTAAAGATGATTTTAAACAAGAAAATGAAAGACTCATGAGCTGCAGCTAAGGTGTAATTCTGTTTCTACAAGAGAAACAGGTCTACAAGAGGTCTCAGAAAAAGAGGGAGTTGTGGAAGAAAACATTTGGGTGTTGTGATAGGATGAAACAGATGCAAGCAAAGAAAGTGAAATCTGGATTATGGCACCTTCAGGGTTTGGGAGAGAGAGAACATGAAATTCAATTTGGCATGGAGAAGGAGCAAATAGAGAAAATTTCAAAGCAATGTAAAGTACCAAAGATTGAAGGGATTTTGTTGATAATTTAAGCCTCTCTTGGGTTACAAAATGAGGTTAAATCATAAGGGGGTATTTAGCCTGAAGACCATATGAATGAATAAGTGAAACAGCTCCACTGTAAGACAGCTTGATACAACCAACAAGTTCAGTCAGGCACACAGTTCTGGTGTAAGAACACACATTTGTACACAGATGTGCTCCTCCCCAGGTGCTGATCCACTGAACCTCACAGTGCTTCCTGGTGCTGGTGGGAATGTAGAAAGAGGACCTCTGGGAATTCAAAGAGAATGCAAAAATCCATCATACTCCAAAGAAACTGTCCTACCCTTCAGGTAAGGGTATAATTTCCTAGCACTTCCAGAAAGAAGGGCAAGGGTGGCCGGCTCTTGATTCTTACAAAGGAAGAAAAAGTTCTGTCAAAAAAAATTCTGCTGTCTCAGAAGGGGCCCATTTTTCAGAAATCGAAATAGTTCCACCCACAGTTACACCGAAAAATAAATGCGTATCAGCCATTGTGTTTCCAGATGTTAAGGAACATCCAGCTGCTCATAGTTAGCCAGAAAATGACTTAAACAATATTTTAACCCTCTGTCTGTTTAATTATTTAAATATTAAACAATATTTTAACCCTCTGTCTGTGGGATCTTATACTAGCAAGCATTGCAGACTAAGTGGGCTCTGACACGATGCAGGGCTCTTGTATGCTTATAAAGCTGGTTTCTAATCCTGCCCTAGACACTAAATTAACCTTTCTGCCCTTAGCATTTTGCATGGAAAAACTGACGAACTTATTGAGGAAAGGTCTACTGTAAATAATACTAGCCCTTAATTTTGTCACTATTTAGTAAATGGTGCTACCGGGAGCCATCAAGCTCACACTAAGTACTATTTTACTTACTCAGCAACTAAGATCATATCAAAGAGCAAAGTGTGCTTACTGAGATGACTGGGGGGATCAAAATGTGCTCTCTCTCCTCCTTAATAACAACATAATACCTAAATTTGTAGTAATGCCTATCTGGGATGCCCTTTGGACATTTGCATATGTACCTCAGATTACATTTATTGAGCTGCTTAAGAAGTTGCCCATACAATTTGATAAAACATTATAGTGCCAAGAACTGAGCAATTATCTTATAAAACCTCGCAGCTTTCTGAAATTTTCTCTATAGCAAAGCTTACTGGATTGTGCCTTTAGATTGTGATGGGTTTAATTCCCTAGATGCTGTTCTGTTATTGATGGGATCATCCATCACAGCTGCTTTTTAAACTTTTCCTTCTCTTTTTCACTGAAACAAAAAGTCCCCATCTCAGAATCTGCTACTTTGCATGTGCAGCCCACAACTTTAACACAGTTTGTATGTCTCACTTTCCCAGTCCCCAGAGATTTCTGTGTCACAGCATTTTATGCAGTGAAGCTGCTGGAAGAAGGCACTGGAGGATGCATCCCTGAGTCAGTGAGGCCCTCCACACCCGCTGATTCTGCCACGAGCAAACCTGCACGTCCTCAAGCACATTCTGCAGTGAGCGCCACGCAGCAGACACTGACTGCTCATTCAGCTGGGGAAGCTGATAGTGCCCAACCCAGCTGAACAGGCTTAAACCTACCAACTTCCCTTCTGGGGGATGTAGCTCCTTTCTCCAGATCTGTCAGTGAGGCATATTTTGGCTCAACCTTTCCAGACACCTCCTCTTCACTGACATTGCCTTCCTCACTGGAGCTATCACGGAGGTTGTGTTGCACTGGCAGTATCCCTTGGCACCATGTCAGTCTGACTCATCTTCCATTTCATTACAGGGTCTGAAGACAGCTGCAGCTGTCAGAGGTTTGCTGTTACTTTGAAGCATCACGATAAAACTGCGCTTGCTAAATTATTCTGGTAAATACAGCTTCCATGCTGTCAGAAGAAAGGTACAAAAAATGAAGTTTCTTGCAGTGCATTATGGGCACAATTCCCTAGGTTTGTTTGGCCTTGGGCCATTGCCCAGGAGCTCATAACCACAAAATAAAAGCTAATACTCTGTTGCAGGGCAAAAAGAAAACCAACTTAAGCAGAAAATATAAGACAACCACAAAATATAGTATAACACATAGTGTAATGCAGACATGTTTACAACTTAATCTTTTGCTATTACTAGAATTTATTTTTCTGTGCAATGGGAGCATTTAATGAGTATAGTATTTTTTCCTTTAGTTTGAAATTTTTTTCTTAAGAGTACAATAACAGGCAATAATTCTTACTTCAGCATTATTCCTGGAAGCCTTAACATCCCAGTTTTATTCATGGTAAGTATACTTTTTCATACTACTCAAATTTGCTGATGTGCACGTGCAAGCTCTGCAAAATGCCGTCTCTGTCCATGTATTAAAAAGAGCCCCACGCACAATATCAGCACCAAGTGAACATGTCAAGTGTGTGAATAACTCTGTTTGCAAGAGCAGGTTTACTAACTCCAGCACAAGAACTTGCACTCTAGTGATGAGTGCACTGTCGGTCCTGCCATGTAAGCTTACCTTTCTAAAGGACACCTATCTGTATTTAAACTGGATGGTGGCAGCAGAATAACTGTGGCAGGCAGGAATACAATGCAGGCTGCAAAAGCCATACGAGAGGTTAGTTAGGTATTTGGAGGGGTTTTGGAGGCTGTACAGAGCTCTACGTTACCGTGACTATACTGTAATCAGTCCTTGAAATAGTTCTCTTAAAACTGACAGCCACACATTCAGATTTAATCTCTGAATATCTAGTGGCTCAGCTCTAATGTGCAGTTTCTGAATTGTCCTGAGAACAGTCACAAATCTGTTTCCAGCATCCCAGCCAGGAACTGAAGAAAAGAAATAGGTGTATTGTCCATAGTAGAACACAGCTGATGCCTACTTAAGAGACAACTTTTAAAACTTCAGTTTTCCTAAATTCACCCTTTAAAATTAACCAGATTTATCATGAACAATTATTTATGCAATTTCAAACTAGGATAAATATGGTGTATCAAATGTGTTTCTGTGAAAAGAACTAATCTTTTACAAAATTGTTGAAGTCATTACAGAAAAATAGTAACTCTTTGTTGAAGAATAGAAAGATTCCTATTTAATATTAGTATTTTTCATTCAAGAACAGCAACGGGTTCCCTTTCAGACTGATTTTTGATGACAACACAATGACTGAATCTCACTCTTTTTTTATAAACCATTTTCCTCAAAATGAAACATGTCTCAAGACACCCACAGTAGTGAGGGAGGAAACAGAATTAAGTGGTTTTTGTTTGGGACCATTTTCTCAGACAGAATTCTGAGACAAATGAATACAGCTTTATGCCAATGACCAGGACCAGCACAAGCAATGTGAAACTGGCTGGCACCAAGAAATAAAAATGTATGGAAAATCCTCCTAGCAGTGTGAAAGAGGAGGTGGCACATGAAATAAAAAGTTAATTTGATTTTGACTATTACTTGCATTGCAATATTCTACTTCTGTTTAATTTTTTAAAGATACCAGTGCTTCAGCTGGCCCAGAACGAAGCTGGAGGCTCAGGGCAATGCTGTGCTCTCCCAGGGCATTATGTGCAGGCAGCCAGTTGACATTTATGTTGTTTCAGAGTAATATATCACAAGGAGAACGAGCAGTTGCTGTTCCTGATGATGTCAAGGTGATGGCACGATGGAAGTCTTCATACTATCCCTGGAATCACAAGGCAGGAGGCACCCACTGTCTGGGCAGCCACAGGCAAGGGCTACTTTGCATAGTAGTCACTGTGCTCTTGGAAATCAGAGAGGACATATCTAAAGTCAGATAAAACAGGAGTGGGTCCAAGCTTTTGCAACAGCCCTAGGCTTTCCTGCATGCTGTTTTAAAGGTCTCTTTAATTTGTGTTTATCCCTTTATTCCCCACTGCTGGCTATGGCCAGAGCTCTGGCGGAAGGACAGCTGTTTCCCGGCTAGAAACTAGAAGCACATATTGTGCCAAAACCACAGGATTTCTATTTAATGAGAGGTTTCACGATAACTCCAGGCAAGAGGCTCTGACAAGACTTGAATAATCACTGCAGCTTTGGCACATTTTAAAAGTATAACTAGGCACTTCTCTAGCTGTCTAATACAGAGTAAGTATCAGAGGAAGGAGAAGCTTTTTGCCCACATCAGGGGCAGTTGGGTTCGTGGGTTCGGAGAGCAGCCTCGGTAGGGCCAGCTCAGAGCTGGGGACAAAGAGACAGTGGCTGGCTCTGCCCCCTCACCAGGGCCTGTCCTGCAGAGTGGCTAAGCTAGCATGAGAAAGCAGATTAGTGACAGATTACTCTTCCCTGTAACTCCTGGAAGCAAGGGTGATGCAAGGAGGATCCCTCTGCTCAGAGGTTTGCCTCCGACTCAGACCGCCAGCTCACTCCAGTCCCAGCTGAGCTCATCTCTCCTTCTCCAAAGAGCTCTGCACAAAAACTGCATCCTAGTCCTTCTACACCAGAAAAAGAGAAAGGGAGAAAAAAAGATGGAAACTGACTTTGTAAGGAAGGGCAGCACAGCATTGGTGCAAGAGGATAATAGCAAGAGATTTAGAATACAACAATTCTTAATTCTTACAAGAGTACCATAGCAAAAAAAAGAAGCCTAGGGTATTGTTGAAGAGATGATAGCATAAAATTATTCTAGCAACACTGACACTTCTGCACATGTTCAGAAGAAAGCCTAAGCTTCTGTAAATGTCAAAAGTTGGAAAAGAGACAAAGGGAAAGAACAGAATTGTTGTGATCGTTAAACAAAACAGAAAGAAAACTGGTAACTCTAGATCTGGCAGTCTGACTTCAGTTCCAGGTAGAATATTAGCAAAACCTGAGAGGAGCATCTATTTTTACTTGGATAAAGCAGACAAACATATTGGCTTAAAGCCAAGGGGGATTTGTGAATGAGACAATGCCAAAGAAATCTGATAGCCTGTTTTAATGTGGTATCTGAGTGGGTGGGTTTTTATAAAAAAGACCTGTGCCCTATGGAAACAGTTTAAATAATGCCTGAATAAGAATTCAATAAAGTGACAAGCAAACACTTTACACACATAATGTGTCCTTAAGAAAGTCCTTGTGCTTCTTGAAAGCATATCTTTTTGCCCAGGTGTTTTCTTCATAACAAGGCAAAATGGATTTTGATCAACATAATTCAGAAATTGAACATGGGTTAGACATAATAAAAGAGAGTAGACCCTCCCTCTTGAAATTTCTATCTCTTTTCCTCTCCTGTCTTTCTCTTCCTTCCATCCTTCTCATTCACCTGTTCTCTCTTTTTCTCATTTTCTCTTTCTATTTCTCCTTTTCTTTCTCTCTCCCTTATTTGCCCTCTCTCACACATGCCCTGCACATAAACTCCTGCTTTCATGCTTCCTTCCATTTTGTTGGAATGCTGACCACAGGCTGCTGAGATGAGCTACATTGAAGGAGCACACTTAGAAGAACTTAAGCAGAAACTCAATATTCAGTGTCTCAAAGAGGTGGAATCAGTGCTTAATTTACTAATGAATTATACCCATGGATTATTATGTTCACACCAAACTTTTTACTGGGATAAAGCCGTGGCAGTACTGAAGTGAAACAAAACTGCATCACAACAGATTTACTCCACTCCACTATGCATGGGATGGGCTTACTGGAAAGCATTTCTTGGCAAAACCAGGCAATAATCTGGACAGAGCCTGTATGACCTGCCTGGACAGAGCTACAGCAAGTTTGGTTTCCTTTTCCTTATGCATGGGTTTTGAATTCACAGTAAGAACCAGACATAGTTGTTCTTATGTGGGATCAAAAGAAATTCTTCTTTCTTTCCATAAGCCAATAAAGCAATGGAATGGCATGGTAATGTCTCTTTTTTTTTTTTTTTTTTTTTTTTTTTTAGATTGGAAAATGTTAAAGAAAATGTTAAAACCACTTTGATTTTTCCTTGCAGTTCTAGAGGAGAAAACATTAGAAGCTGCATGCCAGGAAAATTCAATTGAAAAGGAATGTTCTAGTCCCAGCTGCTGCTATAGCTCAGCCATGGGCTGGCTGGTCTCCTACCCCACACTCCTCAAGCAAAGTGTTATCCGTGTGCCATGGCACAGCTTTATTCCCCACACAGAGCAAGGCAGCAGCCACTGGCAGGTTCCCATTCTCTCTCCTGTGCTCTGCTTTGCTTTCTCCCTCCTGGCAATGCAAGGCCATTGCACCTGCATTTGGTGGAGATCCAATAAATTTTATCAAGTCTTCCTGAACAACTGAGCTTCTCACATATCTACAGTTCCTCTGACACAACTTGTTTGTTCTAATAACTTTTCACAGATGGATTCTGAGAGCTTTATATATTTCTCTAGGATTTCTGGATGCCTGTAATGACTGGATGGATGGGACCACAGGCAAAATTTCAGGACAGCAATGTTGTTAGTTATAGTTGTTATAGTGTCTCCATTAGCATACACAGCAGACACAGAGAGAAAGGTTATGGAAATACTAGAAAACCCCTTGAAATGTCATCATTGCTTATGAATTTGTGTATGGAAATCTAATACATAGAGACTGCCTGATTAGGCATAGTTCTGTGCCTAACTGCTGCCTATCAATATCTTTGCCCTTTAGGATCTAAGGATGGGGGGAAAAAAGAAGAAAAATTGAAGGATGAGGTTCTAAAATTTTCTGTGTCTGGCACAGAGAATTTAATCCCTGCTAACTCTGCAAGATTTATTCAGTCCCTTCTCTGAACCCCGTGTAGAACTGCAGAGAGCTCCGACAATGAGACCTCCTGGAAGCATGCTCACCCGGGCTTTTTCAAGGGCCAGTTTTACTTCCTCGAGGACAATTCTGTGGAAAATTGGCTTTAATGACTCTCCATGGGAATGAGTATGTTGACTGGAGCAGCTGTTTGCAGGGCAGTTCTCCCTGCCTCGTGCTTAATACAGGACCCAGAGTGAGAAGCTGTCACAGCTGTAACATGTGCAATGGTATATGAAGGAAACGTTGTATTCCTTGCTCTGGTGTGAACGTACAATTGCCTTCTTTGCTTAGCAGTTTCAGAGCAGGACTTGCCACTCAGTCAAAACTGAGAGCCACAGTTCAGGCTAGAGGCTGAGGTGAGCACTGAATAACTCTCCATGCATGGGGATTTTGTTGCAGAAATTGTGAGTGAAGCCAAGGACAGTAAAATGGCAAAAACCTGAAGTTCTTTCCCCTTCTGGAAAATCTTGCAAATACTTGAATGAGAAAGAATTGTGAACCACACAGGTATCCTGCATTTTCCCTCTCTGCCAAAGCTCACCTAATAATTTTTGAGCATCAGAACCATTCATTCAGAGCATACCATCACTTCCAGAGACCAATGGTGGAGATTAAATCCTCAGATTCAAGTAGGACCAGTCATTTTTTTGAGCTTCAGCCCAGAGATGCCTTCCCAAATGACCAAAGCTTCATGCCCAGCTGATTCCCAACTGTGCCTAAGCAGGCAAAGCCCTGTCAGACTTAAGGCAGCCTCTTCCTGCATGTATTGCAAGGCCAAGCAGAGCAGGACCTTAGCATGTTGTGAAGACAGAACCTATATTACACAAATATTCTTTCCTCCAGCCTCTGATCTGAGAAGTTACTCTCAAAGGTGGTGCTCAGTACCTATGTTCATACAGCTATGCCTTACACCCAGTCCAAATAAAAACCCCTATCCATATGTGCATGTGTCATGTGAATATTTAAACATATTCATCATTGGATGCTCAGAGGGTAAACAGAGGAAACACTAAGTTTCTAATGGTCTTCTCAAAATTTTATTTCAGTTTACTTCAGCTGGACTTAATTTAATTTTAAATAAATAAGCTACAGTAGTCATTTATTTAAACCTTTTCATAAGTTTTGACACCTTTTCTCTTGTACTTACGGGTTTCGATGTTTATGGACTGCTCCTATCCTACAGTTATAACTTCAGATTATTTATTATCCTATAAATTATGTGAAATAGAAAGTGCTGTAACATAAAATTGTAAAAAAACCCCAAACAAATAGGGCTAGAATGAATCTCAAAAGATTGTTTCATGCAGTCCCTATCCTAAGAAAAAATCACCTACCATTGCATGATTCCTGGGGACTTTTAGTAACCTGAGCACAAACACCTCCAGGGCTGAAGGATGTGTGTACCTTCCCTGGAGATGTCCTGCATTGTTTCACTGCCCTCACACTCACTCCATTTTTCCTAACACCTGAAATGAATCCTGCTTGCTAATTCACCTGATACCACAGTGGTAAATGCTGACTTTTAGATGGCAGAAGAAATGTTTTCAGGGAAACTATGGAAGAAAGTAATGGACTCTTTATCTTAGCATTTGAGAAATTCCTTTTATATAATTTTTGTAGCTGGAGAAAAAGCCTGAAACATTCATGAGGATTGCTTTTTCTGAAGTTTATGTTATCACTGGTGACATGTAATGATGAGGTTCCAACAATCTCAATAAGTCACACAAGGAAATTAAAAAGAAATTAATGCAATTTTAAAAATTTATTTACAAACCATCATCTGTTTTATTCCTGCAGGATTTTCAGTAGTTATTGTTATTACAGATGAGACCTTGATACTCCTAATAACACCAAATGTTATTTTGGGCATCCATTCACATAATACTTCTGTAAGAAAGAGCTATGCCAGATTACCAGTGGGATGTGATTTGATATGAGCAACTTATCAAGAACTGACATCAGTGTTTCTATTTTCATTGCTGAAAAATTTCTATACAAAGCTATAAAACATTCATGTCTAGCAAGAGGAAACATGAGGTGTGCCTTACACACAGATATGTGGTGCAGTTACTGGAAAAGGGAAAAGCTGATCTGGTCGCATTGCTAGCACCCTGAGCATGGAGCTGTCCTGGATCAAAGGCATGCTAAAACTTTCCCTAGGTCCATCCAATGTCACACATGAACCCATCCCATGGAAGACTGGTAGACAGAGAGGCTAAAGCTTTTGGAAGGACTGCAAAAAACATTAGCAAGTACTGGCTGATAGGAACGTGGGACTAAAAAGGGCGAAAATATGGGAGATGACCATAGAGAAGGGAAAAGGAGGGAGGAAAAGGTGTTAGGAATTATGTTAACAGTACACTGAGCTGAGCACACACTGGCCTAAGGTTCCTTACAGAAATGCCATGTACATGAGCTCATGGACACTGTTAGAACACTGCCTCAATTGCTTTATCCTGAAACAGGAATCTTTCCTTCCCACAGATATTTGTGTTCCCAAACCTCTGAAATGAAGATCTAGCAAAATTAAGGAGCTTCATTTGCATCCTATCTGTCCTTCCTGCTGGAAATACAATAAACCCAAGGTCCCTGGACAATGGCTTCCAATGGAGCTCTCAGCTCCCTACAAGCAGAACTTGTCAATTAGCTGGCATCTCACATTTTCCTAAAGAGGACAGCAGAGCAAATTCTTCTGTACATGCCAGTAAACCCATCTCTTAAAGCTAAATCTTAAATGGCATAAAAAGAACATGAAAGGAATATTAACAGCTCTACTGTGATCTAATTTATGCCCTTTATTTGCAGCAGCAACTCATTCTGGTGATCAAAAAGTCATTAACCTTTAAAAAATGAAGATTTAACCAAACGGATTTAAAGGGATTTAGTGCTGAATTTTACAGACCTTGCCAAAGTGCAATATGAAGTCTCACATTTTTGTTCCCATCTTCAGCATGCCAAAGCTTGAATCATAAAGCTAGCACTCAGCATCTTGGCTGTGGGTCAAGATTGACTGAAGTCACATGCAGGGTGAAGTGGTGAAGGTGACATTGCTTCTACCTGGTTCAGACAAAAAAAGTGCTGATCTCTGTAGTAACCTGTGAAGGACTTCAGCTCATAAGTTTGTGACAAAGGCTCTGATTCCAGTTTTTTTCACATCTAAATACTCTGTTTAGTATCCAGAGTAAGAAAGTGTCAGAAAAGACTGGATGGAAATTCATCACTGACCTGGGACATAGAGTGCTGAGTTTTATGATCATATGATTGACAACTGGCAAGAGCCTGCATTGTTTCTCTGTTACCTAGTGAGTATATTTACAAGGTATTAGGAGCATGACATGTGTTGGTACTGGGCAAGAGAGAAAAAGGCTGAAAACCAAACAGCAATAAATACTCCTATCCAAAAGAGTGCTTCCTGACAACATTGAGCTGAAGAAACAATCAAATGCAAACACCAATTTTTAATAACCCTCATTCTCATGGAGTTGGGTCTGAGCACAGCCTTCCCAATGTGCTTGTCCCTAAATGGAGAAGAAAATTCCCAATGCCTTTTGGAATTTGAAACATTGATTTTGTGACTCCTCGGCCAGACTAGTCATAACAAGATAATTAATTAACTGGGAGCATTCAGATCATGATCAAAGCAGTATATGAAGCCTTTGCATGCCTCTTTTTGAAATGCTCTGATTAAACACTTGTGACTCCTCTGGGAGTGGGTAAGAGCTCCAACCCTCCTGCAATGCTCCAGCTACCAAACAACACCAAAGAAGTGATGCTATCCTCACCATCAAACTCTGGCAGCCTTCCCTGCACATTTCCCCAGATCCTGTCCAACACAGGTAAATCATTAAAAAAAAAAAAAAAAAATTAAAGGGCAACACAATATGAAAATTATTTTCATGAGCTACAGTTCACCTATCTGATAAACCACGAACACAAACAGTTGAACGGCAACAAACAGATATCATATTAAAGGGGTAGAAAGGGCTCAAATAGCCCATGCCTGTCTCTCTTTCCATTTCAATCTACACAGAAAATCTAAATATTCACCATTTTTGTGTCCAAGAATCACGCATAAACTTTGATGTGCATGCATATGTATTGTCTTAATCAACATAAATTATGCAAATATATAAAAACTTTAAACACTTCACTTTGAGTGCTTGAGTTAGGCACATAGGCCCCAACTGTTTGAAAATCCACATGAAATAAATGTCATGTTTGGTTGTGTAATCACATAAATTGCCTATTTCTTGAGCTCCTGACCAGCTGGACCATGTTTAGCCAGTGGGTCTCCTCTGTACAAGCCTGTGCCTAGAAGGACTTACGTGAGTTTTCCACCATACAAAATTAAGATTTACAGATGCAAATCCCTGCAGGACTGAAGCTTAAGCTACCTTCCTGGGAAGTACTGCTGCATTCCAGGCCTCTGAATATCTTTTAACAGCTGCTGTTGAAAAATTAACTCTGACACAGTAGGATGAATGCACATGTTCATGTCCAGTCCCAGTGCAGGCATGCATGGCCTGGGCAGACTGTGGTTGTCAAATGAGGGCTCCTCTGCTTCCAAAAGGTTCTGGTTCAAGTCTCAGGCTGATGAGTAATTTCTCTGACCCAAACCCAACATCTGTATCTGGAAGCATAAAAAACATAAGAGTGGCAGATCTTTGCCACTGGAAGGTAAGAAATTCACCTTCCTCACGGTAGATTAGTTTTCTTCCTTCCAGTGTCATTAGAAGATCATTATTATAAGAGCTTAAGGAATTTTAAGCACTTTTAAAGATGCCATTTTTTCAAGTGAGCTGGTTGTTATTTTTTCTTGCCATTAAAATGAATAGAGAGATTTATGGCAGGTGGCAACACCTTTCACACCTTATGCTGGAGGGTCAGGTTTCATGGGTATTTGACTTCAGCCAAGTAGAGGGTGGCAAAAGTCGAAATCTCAGCAAAGGGGAAGATTAATGTGGGTACCCTGGAACACCTGCTGCTGAAGCCATTAGTGCTTGGGACACTCTCCTGCCTCCTCTGAAGATGGTGTGAACTGTCCTCTTGCCCTTTGCAGAAGGAGAATCAGGCCCTTACTGAACAAGATTAATAGGAGCAAGACTGCCATTGATTGTGTGCTGCTGTCCTCACCATGTCGCAGGGCAGGCCAAGGGCTGAATTACAGCTACCCAAGGATTCCAAAATATGAGAAGAAATCAAACTGGCAGGTACACACTGGAAATTAAAGCTGCTCTATCTGAGAGAAGTCAATACAGAAATCAGAAAGACTTATGTTTCCAGTTACTTGCAGCCTGCAACAGTCCAAATCCTGCAGAGCTGTTTCATTAAAACATTTCTTTGCTTAGTCCAGGTAAAGAATTCCTGCCACTTTTACCACTGGCAGTATACTCATGTAATGCTTATTCCAGAGAAATGTGGATTTCTCAGAGATCCAGAAAGAATAAGAACTCACACAAGGAGAAAAAAATGTAACAACAGGGGTTTAAATTTAAAGTTTGGCAAATAGTTCAGCTCTGTAGGAAGTGAATTTTTTTGCAGAGATCAGAGAGGGAATGAAATTCTTCCCATATGCCAAACAAAACCCTGGAGAAGCATTTCCTTCATCCCTCTCTGGGAGTCAATAACCCCTTGTAGTGGATGAGTTTGCCTCATTATGAAACATGTTGATTCTTGTATAGAAGATGGAGCTCTCCTCACTATTTTGCATCTCTTCAAATGTGTTGCTTTTCCAACAATCTCAGACCTGCCAGGTTGGTTCCTTTTTGAAGAGTGTTAGCCTCAGCATTGCTGGGTACAGATGGTAAACGTAAAATTTAAAAGCTAAAAAAACAGAAGGCCAACTACCTATTATTATTATTATTATTATTATTATTATTATTATTATTATTATTATTATTATTAATCTTTGTTTTTAAGCCATCTCCTGTGTTTTCTGGATCTCAGGATGACTAGAGAGGTTAGCCAAATCTGTAAAGAATTGTGTCTTCTGATTGTGATTGAATTTTTCTGCTCTAATGAGGCAGAAAAGTCTACCTTTTCTACTACACACTGCTAGTACTCTAAATATATTTGCTGAGTTTTCATTTCCTCTGAAAGAAAATCTTGTATGGCTTCACCATCACTCTGCTTGGAGATCCTACCATAATGATTAGCTACATTCCACTTTGAACTGTTATTAATATTCCCCATATGTAATTAAAGCCTCAAATTCTACACAGAGATATCCTGACAAACAACCAGCTGTCTGTCTTTTTTATTTCATTGTGGTTCTTGAACTCTTGGCTCAGGTTATGTGTTTCTGGAATGTCAAATAAGGAATTTACTTTTCCGTCCATCAGTTTACACTCTGCGTGCAGTTTGATGGCATCTTGCTAATACAGCCTGGTTGCACTGTAATTCACCTTATAATCCATTGTATCAACACTGACTGTTCAATGTGTGACTTCCTAACAAGGTGGCTGGTGCCTCTTAGATGCTGGGTTGCCTTGGGAGAGTTGCATTTTAAAATGTATGCCCAGCATCAAACCTGCCTGGCCTGGAGTTCCCAGCTGTCATAATTAGATATAACTTCCTTCACTAGAAAAAAGTAAAATAAATGCTCTGCTCAGGCAAAAAGGTGTCCATAGGACAAGAGGAAATGACCTCAAGTTGTTCCAGAGAATGTTTAGACTGGAGATTAGGAAATATTTATTCACTGACGGGGTTGCCAAACTCTGGACCAGGCTGCCCAGGGAACTAGTCGAGCCACCATCTCTGGAGGTATTCAAAAGACATTTGGATGTGGTGCTTAGGGACAAGGTTTTGTGGTGGATGTGGCAGTGCTGGGTGGGACCTGATGATCTAGAAGTTCTTTTCCAGCAATCCTAGATTCTATGATCCTACATTTCAAATCTTGTGTGAGCTGTTGAGTCACACAAAAAGCCTGTGCTGCCTCCAGGTGTGCTGCATGAGTCAGCGGGGCACTGCTCGCTTCTCTTTTGGGCCTTTCAGTGCATAGATTAGATTCTGTTAATTATTTTGCTTATTTGTTTTGATGCCTCAGAAAGAGCAGGAAATTGGATCAGCACACGGCAGGCCTGACTGTTGGCTGTAGGACAGGCTCTGAATGCTGGAATTCTCCTCACCTTCCACTGATCCATGCACATCTGACCGTGCCTCATGCATGCCCTCTCCTACCTGCAGATACCATGGGGATATCAGGATTTTTACAGAGCCCTTTGAAATATACCAGTGAAGGTGAAGGCAATGCAAGAAAAGACAGGACAACACATTTATAAACCATGGATGAGTTCACTGGCACTGCTGCCAGTGTTTGGTCCAAATTACACCACAAGAAATTCACAACAGGTAAGACAGCCAAAAGCTGGGTGAAATAAGATCTAGAACGGTGGCAGATTTCAGCAGAGGTCCTCACACAGGTGGAAGTGAAGTGCCTGTGAAGCGCCACTTGCAGGAGGCCTGCTGGTAACTCACAGGGAACTCTGCTGGACCTAAGAAACCCAAGAAAACGAATCCTCTCAGCAAACGCCCTCTGCTGTCATTATTAACAAGGGACTTTTCTACACGGTGCACTCACTATTCAGTTTACCAGGTTTTCCGTAACATATGTGAGACCTTAACCACAATGTGGAATAGTACCTGAAATTTTTCAGTCTGAAATGTAGAGTGAAAGGAAAACTGAAGATCATTGTCCAAAAAAATGATGCAATCTAAAATGCAAATTTTGTTCTCTGATCCCATAATCTGTCCAGTTTCTTGATCAAATCTGTTCATGCAGACAGCAGCAGGTACATGCAATCTCATTGCCCGCAGCTTAGTCATGGATGTAGGAATCTGCTCCTGCAGTTTAGAGACAATGTGAGCTTTTGCCTTGACCTTCTCCATAGAAAAAATGTTTGGAAAGTAGGAAAATTGCCATTAATGGAACATAACTAGAAAATAGCCTGAACAGCCAGCTTGAGCTTCAGTGTTACCTTCATACACCAGTGAGTGTTTGCAGTCAACCATCTATTAGGCAATTAATCTATGATTGTTTAGATGTTACCAAGAGTGAAGGGGTAGCTCTCACTAACCAAACAAAAAAAAAAAAGAGAAAAAAAAAGATTTAAAAAAGAATAATACACAGTTTTGTTTACATGTGGCACTTAGGATGCTTCAACAAGCCATGGGGCAGTTTCTTGGGGAAAAAAAAGCTACCTGCTGTTTTATTATTTTCCATTCTTTTTACACTCACTAAGCAATGCACTAATAGTCAACCCATACATGCAGGTCTGTGATGTGATAGAAGACATCAGCTTGTAAGTAGTGTGGATTGGTAACCCAGTGTTCTCCATGAGACAGCCCCCTTCTGCATATGGGATGGCAGGGCAGCGTGACCCATCTGCCACCAGAATGCACATCTGGTGTCTGACAAGGTGGAGGCAGGCACTTGATGGGTGCTCAAAGTTCTGCCAAAATGAAAAACTTCCACTGGAGTCAAATTCAAGCCAAAATAAATGAAATCAAATTATTTTTCATCTGGAAGCTAAGTATCTCATCTGTTTTTGGTATACTGAACAGCACACACATATGTAAGTAGTGCATAGGCCAGGCAAGATGGGGTAGAAAAATATTTTGCTGAAGTGCTCTAGTTCTACCTTCTTCACAGAGTCTGTAAGGTTTTTGATGTAATTTCTGCTTGCAGGAATCCTGAAGTCTAAATCAGAAAGATCAGCTTTATTTTTTCCTCAGGCATCACCCTCAGCCACACTGGCTAAGCCAGATTTATTTTGGAGAAGACACTGAGCTCCAGATGTAGAGCTGACCACTGCCCAGGGCAGTCAGCACCCATCTGTGATCGGCTGGCATAATGTATCTGCTTTGGTTCGTGGGTTTTGTGTCACCAATGTGTCACAACACTTCCTGCATCTGCCACAGCTGGAACTGGACAGGTGGTGATTTCCAAAGGCACAGTGCTGCTTCTGCCACATCTGCAGCAGTGCTCTGCAGGAAGATGATAAACACGGTGGGGAAGGAAAAAAACCTAAAGGGACATTGGGAGAACAAATGACCTGGAGGCCTGCAAGTGTCACAGTCCCGGTGTGAAAAGCTGTCCACTGGTGCCACCTTGTGGGTCCAGAGCCACCCCCATGCCAAAGAGGCAGAGCTCACTCCACCGAGGTCCAACCCCCTCGACTTAAAGTCTGGGTCTCTTTTTAGTGCTATTTAACGTGCTTCATATTTCTAAGAGCAAATATCTGTCATCTTACCAAAGTAGCAGCCCTAAACCTTGAACTTTGCTCAGGCAGAGTGCACTGCATTGTGTCTACTACATAAAATTAAAACCCTTTACAAGTAAACAGGAGTCAGAGCAAAGGGCAACTATCAGAGTCAATGAGTTTCATCAAACATATCAGCCCACCATTTATAGCTCGCCACAGAAATTATTTTTGTCTTTATTAATATCCAGGCCTACACACTGCAAAATGCAGAAGTTGGAACTGAATGGAAATTGAATGGAAATATTTCAGCACAAAAGACAACTCATGTGAAGATACAAGCTGGTCAGGTAACAGAAGTATGAGAAAAAGTAGATTTATAGGTATTATCCTGACATAAGGGTCCACTATTCTCTTTTTGTCTAAATTTAGTTCTTCTTCCCCAGGAAGAGAATGTAAAATTATGGAGCCTTTCAGCTACATTCCCATTTAGAAAAAGAGCTGGAAAAGTGAAATTTTATTTATAAAGTTATAACACCTAAAATAAATGGCAAAGCTATGTCTTTTAGGTCAGTACAGAACTACTGGATAAAAGTGGAGCTCCTCGTATTAGTGGGAGAAGAACTGTACAAAACTTAATAAAAAATTAATCAAAAGCATAAATCCTTTATTAACTCTCTCATGGTCCCAATGAATCCACTGCCAACAGTATAATGTGCACCTGGCAATCCTAATACCATATGTCAGGAGCTGTGCTAAGATATGTTAATTTAAGTGATTAAGGATTAACAAGTTGGTCAACAGGTGCACCCTCATGTGGACTCCATCAGTCAGCCAGGCATTCACTCAGAAAATGTCCTTTTATAAAGAACATTGGTGAAAAAAGCAGACAGCAGCTTCATGCAGTTGGCAAATCTCTTCCCTTTCTGGCTTAGGGATGCAGCAGCCATGGTACAACATCACCTAAATTCTGATTGTAGGTGTGCATAAAACTTATAGTGAGAATTGTCACAATGGGATCTTCAATGTCCACTAACAGACAAAAGCCTTGAATATATCAGCTTGAAACTACAGTAATTCCTTTGACTACCATCATGGAGAATAGAATGTATTCTATAGCTGCTAGATTTCTTCAAGATGCAATGACTGCATATCACTAACTTCAAAAGGAAAAAAAAAAAAAAAACTAGGCCAATATAATTTTTTAACCCTTCCTCTTCATGAGTTTGTATGATATCTTAAAGGAAAAGCTATGTAGAGAGAAGAGTTTCAGTGCTGCAAAGGATTGCTGGATAACAAAGGCCTGTTCATGTGACAGGTAAGTCTAGCTGTTAGCATGCTGTAATGCATAACCATTGTTGTACATGTAATTATTGTAACTGGTCCAGTCATCTGCACACTGATATTCTTGATTAGACTGAATGTAGGGATGATAAATTGTTTCTTTTCCCAAGAAATAAGATGGAGCAAGTCTCTTCAAAACAACAGCACTGAACTGGTATGTCAGCTTTCTACGGATCTTAATGATTTCACCTGTTCTTCCATAATTCCTCAGCGCTCTGGCCATTTTCTGGTAAGTCATGATCTTACGGTTTCCCTTTCTTTCTCCCCAGAGTTCTGCAAGTTTCTCCTTGTTTTTGGAGACAAACTGGAAGACACCATTTGGCTTATCCACCCACTGGATACAGTTTGCCATAGCTGGATCATAGAGAGACTCATGGAGGTATTCAAATAGTCGAAGCTTTTTTCTACCTATAAGAAATAAATCACAAAAGATCAGAACAGAACTTGTGCTTGTTTTAAAAGATGAGCAGTTGTCTTTTTCCTGGAAAGGGTCTAACAGGCAAAAGCATAGCTAAACCTAGTACGTTGTCCCAAATGAAAAGATCACTATAAAATGTTCAGTGGAGAACCAGCAACAGCAAATGGGATCACAGAAATGTGAGCAAAACAGAATCATGGCATAGTCTGAGTGGGAAGGGACCCAGAAGGATCAAGTCCAACTCTTAAGTGAATGGCTCATACAGGGATCAAATCCACAACCTTGACATTACCAGCACCACACTCTGGTTCTGAAGGGTGTACAGATCTGTGGTGACAGAAGGGGATTTGTCATTAGAGCTTCAAAAGCAGGTTATGTGAGGATCATGACAAATGTCTGGTGACTTCACTGTGTGGTAGATCTCAGAAACATCAGTCTGCAGACACATGCTGTGTAGATGCACACTCAAGGAACTCACAGCAGGAAATTACATCCTCAGAGAAGGCAAGAAAGAGGTTTTGGAGAGCCAATCTGAATGTTTGAATGAATGGTTTCTCTGTTTATTCAAAACTCAGAGATTTTGAGATGGCTCGGTTTTGTTGGGCTTGTTTCAGGAATGTTTTGGTGATGCAAGGTAGTCTCTGATATAAGAAAGGGTAAGTGTGTGAGCAGAAAAAGCAGGTTGGTTTTTAACCAGAAATTTCATGTAATCAAGAAGGAGCTAGATCTTCTGGTACCCTTTGATATTGTAAAAGTCTGCAGAAGTGTCAGTTTGCATTCCCATGCAGAAAAAAAGCAACCTTGATGTAGCCATGATATTTTATGAAAAATCCTTTTCTAGGATTTTCCTGCTGAGGAGCTGAAGAGCCTCAGGAAAAAAATGTAAACAATAACTGCTGCTGTGGAATGCAACAGGTGAATCTGTGATTGGGGCATATTGGTTGTTTCTAATTAATGGCCAATCACAGTCAGCTGGCTTGGACTCTGTGGGAGTCAGGAGGCTTTGTTATAATTCCATTCTTGTTCTTTCTAGCCTTCTGATGAATCCTTTTCTCTCTATTCTTTCAGTATAGTTTTAGTATATAATTTTAATATAATACATATCATAATATAACAAACCAGCCTTCTGAAACATAGAGTCAAGATTTAGATCTCTTCACTTGTCCCAGGAGCCCCCATCGGCTTGGTACTGAAATATTTGCCAGTTAACTAAGTGCTTCTCTCCACAGGTTCAGTTCTCAAACTTCAGTTTCCTAGTAAGGCTTATTTAGTTTCACATAGATCTTGTGGATTCTACTCTATGAAGTATTTCTAGTTCCCTTCCCAAAGCCAAGGGTGATCAAGAAGCTGCTGTAAGGAGGAAGAATTTAAGATTATCAGACAAAGAGGAACATTTTGCAGAAGAGAGAATCTATGCAGAAGAACATCTTCCACTTTAACCAAAGTGAAAATAAGCAGCTGCACCTAAAGTTCATAAAGTCTTGCCTTGTGTGGCTATTTTAAACTAGGAACAGGGGAAAAGTGACAGTTGCTAAGGAACACTGAGGTCAAGCCAAGACATCTGTCAGGGATGACAGTAACTCTGTATCTGACGATAAGGAAAGAGGAGAGAAGTAACAGTCAGACTGGGAAGAAGAAGAGCCTGAAATCAGAGGTACTTTCCAAAAAATTAATAAAGTTTCATTATCTAAGTAGAAATTGGCCTGAGGCTGGAAGTACATATTCTACTAGAAACACATATAGGTTACTAAGAAGCCTAAAAGGAAAACCTGTGAAGGACATTGCCTTGTCACAATGGACATTTCTTAGTAGGTGACCCCCTTAGGTCCCCTCCAACCTGAATTATCCTACAAACTGATTGTAGAACAAACAAGACCAGGGGAAAATCCATGGACTACTGTGGACTAAATTTCTGCTGGAAAAGAATAGTGTAGCCTTGTCTGCAGCAGCACTTGATTTAGTGCTGTTTGGCCTCTTAGTTTGGTGGTCATTTCTGCCCAGGTTTTTATTTCTAGACACATCACCTATAGCTGATGTGTTTGTTGGAGAGGGCTAATTTGCTCTCATGTATTTCTGCAGCTGTGTTTCCAGAGCCCAGCTGTTATCCCCAAAGTGCTACACTCCAGTTTGAGATGGGGTCAGTTAACAGATCTTCGTACTGTGTCCCATTGCATAAAGCCAGTGATGTTCATTTTCAGGCTCTCAACATCAGTCTAAGCCCAGCAGGTTAGAAACCTGCAGGTTTCTTATGTGGTGATTGGAGACAAGCAGGTTCCTCCAGAAGTTGTTTCAGAATATCTTCATTAGATTTCGGTGCTGAATGGTCCTGAAGCCACCTAATTTTCTCAGGGAAAATGCATCCAGTTCAATTCTGAAATTGCCTCCACTCCACTAAGCATGAGTCCAGATCAGGAATGGTTTTGTCGTGACTGAACTGGACTCTTTTCAGAGGAAACCTATCTCAAAAGATACTTTCCAAAAGCACATCTATGTCAGTGTGCCCTTCAGGACTTGTGACCAGCCTCTAAAGACTGCCCTAAATAAAATGTTGTGAAACACTTTAAACACATGATTTGGGCTCTCAGTCCTGATGGTTTTATCTACAGCTCTATTCCTAAAAAGCCACACTAATTGCTAGTGTACAGATCTCTTATGTCTCAACAAGAAACTAGGAGGACTAAATCAATTTAGTGCAGTGAAAATAGTCCCCCAAACCACAGTTTCTGGCAGGAATATCACCATGGACACAGAAAGCTGTAAGAGGACAGAAAATGACCCCATAAGAATAGTTAATCACTCTGCAAATATGTGCAGGTTGTCTCCTGAAAAAGATTGATGACAGTGTAAAAGAAATAGGAAACAGGAAATGAAGTTTAACAGAGCAGTAATAACTGAAGGTCAACTCAGATACTGACATGTAAAATTCCCCAATGCAACCCTGGATAAGACTTGGGAAAGCAACATTTCTGTATTTGAAAGGTTTTCATTTGCAATGGTGAATTTCAGATATCTGAAGTAGAAAACTGAGAAACAGAGGCTACTCTTCCCACCATCCTAAAAGTCTATGGTAGCAACAGCAAGAGTAGTAGTAGTAGTAGTGGTGGTAGCTGTAGTAGTAGTAGTAGTAGTAGCAGCTATTAAACAACAGAGACCACAGTGTTCATCATCAATGGGCAGAGACAACACCAAAAACTGGCACCATGTGGTTAAAGCTGAGAAAAGGGGATTTCAAAAAACCAGCTAAATCAGGAAGCTACTTAAAAAGGCCTCATGGCCAAAAGTAGTTACAATATCTCAGAGTTGAAGCTGTGAAAATCTCATCCAGCAGTCACAGGAAGGCTGCTGAGTCCCTCCCTGCCAAAAACCCAAATAATGACTGCAATAAAAAAATGGAGTACTGCAATAACAATGCCACACAACCAATTCTTTGCAAAATAGATATCAATTCAAGCAAACTCAACCAGAAGCAGGAAAATAGCCATAAAAATGATATTTTGTCACTGGAAGTGACAAAAACTGAAAGGTGATTTGAAAAGTAAACTAAGAAAGGCATAAAATCTGGCATGCAAAAATATTCATGTGTGTAAAAAACCTTTAAGAAAATTATTGCTTGACACATGAAATAAAATAAGTAGTATAAATGGATAAAGACGTTACTGGTAGCTAGATTTACTTCCCTGCATCAGACTTCATTCTAAATGATTTGAAGTGAAACATATCTCTGGTTTTGTTTTCCATGTGCTAAGCAATGATGGAATAATTTAATAATAGATTAATCATTTATTATAATCTTACAAGATTTAGCAGATGGAAATTGAACACTAGCAGTTGTATCCTAGTCACTAGTAAATGTTCACTTTTTCCTGTTGAAACTTTAAAAAAATATATAAAGGAGAAAGCATGATTTGCTAAGAGGTTTTTTAAAGTAACATAAATCACACATCAAGATGTGATCTTTTTACAGACCTTTCCCTCCTTTTGGCTGGCCAGCAGCAGCATGCATCACTTGACTTTCTGGAGTATTCTGCAGTGTATGGTAGACAGTCTCATCTGCATAAAAATCCGCTGCGCTGTTCTTCAAGAATTAAGACAATAAAAAGTTACTAGTAGAGTACATTCTCTGAATAAAAAGAAACTTGTGGCAATTAATTGGCTGAGGCCTTCAAAATGCATATTTTCATCACCTCACCCATGGAAGACTTTTCTCAGCCAGGAAGGCACTCACTGTAGTGTACCAGTAACAAGCAGCACTAATTCTTGTCCGGGCGCAAGAGCTGCCTGCCAGAGGAGAAGCTGAGAGGGAAAACAGTGTAGCTGCCTCACCCTGGACCTTCAACCCTGCTGCTAGAACCAGAGCAGGAGCAGCTTTCAGAGCTAGGAAAAGACAAGGGCCACCTGGACAGTAGCACCTACAGACTCTGTAGTTCCCATGCTGTGTTGTTGTTAATCTGCTGGGGGAAAATGGGTTTTTGTGGAATCTGTTTCCCTGAAATTATCTCCCCTGCAAAATTCATTTTCCATCACTCTTGAAGACCACACTTCCAGTGTTTTTTAAGTATTTAAGCATTAGTAATTTAAGTATTTAAGTGCATTAGAGTATATGGACTCTAATGGCTGAAGCTGTGCTCAGATAATGCTGGTCTTTCTAGAGCTTTTAGAACTGCTGTTGGAGAAATCAAATGGCTCTTTTTCACAGTGGCAGAAGCTACATCAGCATTGGAAGTTGTTGTTCTCTGCCTGTTCCCAGGTAATACCAAGAAGCCTTTTGTGCTATAAATAGTAGGTTTGCTTGTTAGTTGTCATGTTATGTGATGAACAACAGAAGAGCATCAGAAGCAAACTGCTGACTCCTGAAAAGACATTATTAATCACATTTTGCAAATATTTCCCAAGGCAGTTTCATCTGAATCATGCCTGACCAGACCAAATTTCTGTTAGTGTTAGCATAATGATTTGTATCAGAAATCCCAAATGAGCAATCAGTCTTCCAGTTATGTCTGACTATTATTAGAAATGAGTTCACTCACAATCACGTTTCTCCAGCTATACCCTTGCTCCTCCCCAGATGGTGCTGCACAGTAACTGGGACTTGCTTGGAGGTGGTGGTGATGGTTGATCACAGTCAGGCAGTTTTTATAACCTGGGATTTAGGAGGAGGGAGCAAAAACCAAGTGAGTAAAAAAGAGAGAAGAAGGAAAAAAGAAAACCACAACAGCAAATAACTTGACATGGTGCTGGGCCTGTCAAAAAGCATTTATCCTGTGGCTGCCTTCTAGACAATAAAGTGTCCAGAGCCAAGATGTTCCACATCAGTAGGTTATCCAGCAAAATCTGGATACTGCTGGTGCTGATCACACCCTTGGGCTGGTTTTGTTAGCCCTCACAAACATGGAAAGCAAATTTTTTTTTAAGATAAAATATCAGATATTTCATAGCATCATGAAATTTTTTGGTTACTGGACAACAGAGGGCCATAAAGACCATCAGATATAGGTGGTGGTTATCCAGTGTGAATGGGATAAATATAGACTACAATAATACACCTAGAAAGGAAAAGAGACTGTCAGGCAGTTCTGCAGGCCTTTAGTACAATGCAAGTCATTCTCCAGTGGTGAATGAAGTAAAGGAGCATCAGAACATCTGCACTGCCTGAAGGAATGACATAGAAGGAACACAAGAAATTGTGATGCTTAAAGAAGCAGAGGAGAACACCAGACTAAAGACATTTGAAAAAATTACCTACTTCAAGTGGTCAGAAGAAGATATTGGAGGGTATGGGTACATCTATTACAAGTGGAAATGTGGGTGCAGCTGGGGACAGACTAAACACTGCATTGCAAGGGTTTAATAACTCCATCAGCCCTAACAACGTATATATAAGGAAGAAGATTTCAATTAATTATATATAGTGAATCCTCCAGCATGTGTAAATTACCAGTGCAGTGGAGCCAAAAACTTGTTAACAGCTGAAGATACAGCCCTACTGGTCTTATTTACATTTCATTTTATAATACATAATATGTAAATCAACTTCCTCATATGAAAGGCATTTTACACAAAAGACAGCAGGTATTTTTTTTCTGGACATAGAGGGTTTGTTTTCCTTTCCTTACCTTTCTGCTTACAGTGTAAAAACAAAAGCACAAATTTTAAATTTTATAGTAATTTAGTTACCAAAACCTTGCCAGAACAGAACAATTTACAGCTTCCTTGCATTGTAGGTTTTGTAAAGTATACAACTCTCGAAGTCAAGGAAAACAATTTTCTATTAAATGAGGAAATTAATTTCACTTGCTGGTCTTTTTTTTTTTTTTTTTTTTTTTGTATTGGGATTCATGGCATAGCAGGGGGGCATTTTGAAGTTAAAACATTAAAACTGGAAAAAGACTGTTGCACAACAGTCATACATCCTCTGATTATAGGAAAAGTGAGCTCAGTGCACCTGGGCTGCTGCTGGGAGGAGGGTAAATGGGGCCAGTCCAACAGTTTCCCTGTGCTGTGACCTGGAAGATATTCACCACACTGGTGAATACTGGGCAGTACTCATGGAGGGGTAAAAACCCTCCAAATAATTTTCCTCCTTTTCATCCTCACAAAACATCCCATTAATTCACTTCTGGGAAATTCCTCCCCCACCTGTATGTTTCAAGAGGTGCTTTCCTGTAAAAAAGGAGCTGGGAAATGAAGTAGAAGAAGGGTGTTTGTTACCTGGTGGACACTGCATTTCTCTGTCAGAGTGCTGCTGCAGCACTTCTAGAGCATCTTCAAAAGCCT
Source organism: Pyrgilauda ruficollis (assembly GCF_017590135.1). Classification (NCBI taxonomy): domain Eukaryota; kingdom Metazoa; phylum Chordata; class Aves; order Passeriformes; family Passeridae; genus Pyrgilauda; species Pyrgilauda ruficollis. Next base: position 870,331 of record NW_024529155.1, on the reverse strand, counting down.
GGCCCAGCACGTCGTGGTCAGGAAAGCTCTGCAGGAACATTTTGCAGTCAGGACCCAGAAAAGACCAGGCTGGTTCCTTCAAAGTTGTCAATCAGCCCATCCTAAATAAATGCAGTGATGCTATAGAACAACATCCTCCTGGAACTGATCTTTGGCAGGCACCAAGGCATCACCATAATCTTTTACTATTATGAGAAAGTTCTCACTCCTTTGAGGTCAGTGAGATAATTCACACAGGCAACATTATTCAACTCACTCTGTCAAAAGTTTCAAGGTTCATTTCCTTAATTTGCAAAAGATGTTTACACAAAGGGTGTTACTGCTGGTGGAGAGTTTTATAGTCTGTAATACAGAGATGTTTGTATCACTTGTGTAACATTGTTAATGAAGCCAGAGTTATCTTTCAATAACATTGACATGACAAAAATAATTACACATAATTTCTAAAGCAGGTATGCAGAGAAAATGCTACACTGTGCCACTACAGGAAACCAAGTGTGGATTTTCAGAAAACCGTTCATTATAATTTTAGAACGCCTTGTTGTAAAAAACTAGACACCCTCTAATTTGAGTTTGACATAGTCTTCTGCAGCATATTTGAAACACTCAATAATAAAAGAGAATATAGGTGCTGTAGACTTACCATTATTTAGATATCAAGACTTGAATCCTGTTTAAAAGAACCAATATTTTTAATATTGTATGTTTCAAAACAAATAATAATTATCTGAGCATAAATTAGAATAACTAAATGAAACAACTCAGTATTGTTTCCAATTACAGGGTAAAATATTTTTAATAACAAGATAAAATGGATTTATTATTAGAAGCTGATATTTAAATTAAATAAAATATTTAAATTAAATTAAATACTTATGACATTGTATTTTTTAAAAATCAATTTTTTAAAATAAGTTTACAGTTTCATTAATGCCACAACTTTTAGATTATTATCCACACCATCACAAATACATTTTTAAAGACATTATAAAGTGAAAACATGTTATTGTAGACATCAAGTCTTAGTCAACATAACTTCTAATTTGCCCAAGAAAATACACATTAAATGCATGTGTTTAAGTCTCTTCAGTTCACAGCCAGTTGAAACAAGTTTCGTTTTTTTCTAATATAGATTAGTGTATGACTGTATATGAACATACATAAACACTCAGACTAATTGTGAGTTCCAGACGCAAATTTGATTGTTTAATAAACAGTGTAAATAGACATATTTTCAGCCAGATTAAGATGAACAATATTACTCAGAAACATATCTTTAGTACCTCCTTTTTTAATTTATATTTCTTAAAGAAAACCATAATCAGATTTTTTTGCCTTGCTGGTTTTTCCCCTCATTATAGTTTACATTATTATTTCAAAGCTGGAAACATAATAATCAATATATCAATATTTTACTCATTAAATACTTGATTATTGTGTGTGATGTTTCAAAATACAAAGGAGAGACAGGATACAGAAATATTACTGAGGAAGAATTTTATCCAACATTAATCATGAATGTTCTAAGCTGGGAATTTTGCCTCAGGTAAGTATGTTATACTGTACGGTCAAAATTTGCAGAAATTTTTTTAAATCTTGACAACTATATGGTGGAATCCTAGCAACTCACTGAAATCAGTGGCATATTTGTCTCTGTGTACAGTGCAATAACTATTTCAATCATCTGATCCAAATCTGTTCTAAAGCCAGAATGAACAATGTCAATCATTTATTTAGCTGCAATGGTGGCCACAGATTCCTGGGGCACAGGGCTACAGAAATTAAAGACAAGAATCTGCTTTGTAAGGATCCTCATGTATTTTCCCCATAATTTTAAGTAATTCACTTTCCTTAAAGTGATGTTTTATAACTCAGACTCCAAACCGATACCTTGACAGAACATCTACAGCCACCTCAATGCTTTGCAAAGTCTTAAATGCACAAGTATAGGCAAGGTATTTTTGAGTGGTCTTACCACTTACACCAATGAATTCATACCAAAGGAGAAAAAGGCACACCTTTACTAGGCTTAAAAAAAAACCAACCTGGGCACTTACCTAGAAATTCAGTTCCACACACAAAACAAGAATCTGTCTGGTTTCAGAAATGAAAGAAAGACTGAGTTCCCACAGCAAAGGGCTGGCAAAGGGGCTGCATTAAATAGCTGATTTTAGGGAAGTGTTTTGCCTAGGGATTTTTTTTTGAGAGTATAGGTATAGTAAACTGCTAGCATGTCCCTTCATTCTGCACAAAAGTGGGTGATTTATATTGAAATAAATAAAATTAAATGTTTTAACTGTTGTCCAAAACATGTGGGGTTTAAGCATTCAGAGAGATTCCTTTTATCTATGGCACCTTGTAACAAATCTGTCACTGGTATCATGGTAGGATGAATCTAGGGCAAAATTCCACATCCCTCATCTGTCCCACAGAGACTGCAGTGGACTTTGGGCTTTTATCTGAATCTTCTTGTTAGCTCAGTGTAAGGAGCAAACTAGACCTCAAAATAAAAGTTTGAAGGAATTTCAGAGTTCTGCTTCAAGGCTCATGTTTGTAGCCCATGCCCAGCTCTAGAGCATTGACTGCAGCACTCAGCACAGATTCAGACAAGCTGTAGTTGATGACCTGCCAAACACTTTCTGAGCAGCTCCAAGACATGCTGTTGCATCCTATAGGAACAGAACTCTGTGTTTTTCAGCTCAGAACTTCTCATTGCTGACAAAATCTAGTCTGTGCCATAGCTCTTTCCAGCTTTCCAAGTCTTTCAGAGGCATATTTTGCAGAATTTCCCCAGCATTTGCCACAAAACTGCTGTAAAATAGTAATTACCTCTTATATTATTTATGTATATTCTCTCAACCAAGAACCTAGACAAGAACTAGACTTGTTGTAAAAGCTCAGTGAAAACAGTTTGAAGCCACCAACCATTTCTGCTGGTTTCACATGCAAGCTGCCTTTTCAAATTTTGCACCAAGAAGTTTCAGGATATCATTTTTAGTAAAATACATTAATATATGTACATCTTTTTTTGAACTTCAGGTTCTATTTTGCACCACTTCTCTGGTCTGACTTGGGCTTAGAAAAGAAAATTAACTGGCAACCAGAAGGGACAAGGAGGGAATGTGACAAGGAGAGAAACAAGAGAATCAGGGAACAGCAAAGTCAGAGGACTTGGAGGTGCTCCATAACTGAGCAGCCGCAACACCAAAGAGATTGTGGCCCACAGAATGACCATAATGGAGTAGAGGAAATTAGTAAGAAAGAAGCAGCAGTGGAAGAAAAGGGTGAGAAACAAGGAGCAGCGGAGGGAAACCATGACGTCTTGACCCCAAACCCCTGTGCCCCTCATTGCCTCACCAAAGGAACTGAGTATAACCTGTGGAGATAACAAGAGGGGAGGAGATGTGTCTGGAGTGCAGTTGAGCCTGGGAAAGGGGAAGGAAAAATATTTTAATGTTTATCTTCTTTGCTTCCCAATACCCAAATCAGCAAGAAAATATAGCAATAAGTTCAATTAAATTCCCAAGGTTCACAAAAGAGGGTGAAGGTCAAGAGATGAAAGCTAATGGTTTTACCACCACTAAAATGATCCATCTTCCCAAATCAAATTGCTCTGTCAGAAAGTTTTTCTTTCATATGAGAGGCTACACCAGAAAGCAGGTCAGGAAAAGGTTTGTTTTCAGAGGAAATGGGAGAGTGCCATACATGGCACAAACACACAGTGTAAGAACAAGAGCAAATGCTGCCTTGAAGGGGAGTTTTAAACTCTGCAGCCCATTCATGCATTGAGTCTTTGGCCCAACACAGTCTTAGTGCAAGAGCCCAGCCTACCTCCCTGTAAGTGCTCAGAAGAGGCAGAGGAAGGTGCAGCTGAAGACTGAGTGTCAGCTGACACTCACCGCTCACTCCTCAACACATCACAGTGCAGCCAAGACTGGCAGCATGATGACCTCTACTAAGACATAATATTAGAGAAGAAAGCCTCCTTTGATCTTTGCATTGGATGGGAGGTTGGATTCCAGATAAAAATCTGAGAAAGAGAACTTACTCTTCACATCTTAATGTCTCAAACAATTGATGTGCCTGATAAAAAAATTAGAGCATCTGTTAGAAACCACAACATCGAGCTCTTCTCCTTCTTCCATGTTTTAAAAATACACTTCAAACAACAGAATTATTGTTTAAGTTTCAGAACTTTCTTCTATCTCTGCTTGGCATAAAGTACACCTCATAGTGGTAGTATAGTAAGAAGCATTTTCACATCTGAATAAAATCCAGAACTAAATAGTGTATTATAGCACTTGTCAGAGAGTTTGAGAAAGCATAAAGATTCTTGCATGAGGCATTGTTCAAACATAGAATAAAAAGAAGTCTTGTCCTTCTTAAAGGAACTTAAACTTGAAATGGCAAGTTTTCTCACCCAGAATTTGTAGATTTCTTGAAGTTTTTTAAACATCAGGTAATTTGCAACTGCCCAAATAGACCCCTCAAAATAGAGACCACTTCATAAAAAAAATCCTGAATGTGACAGCCACAGAGATTTTCTGTGTTTCCATACTTGTTCTGGCCCTTGTCAGATGCCTTTGCCACTACTCTTCTGGCCAAGCAGCTCTGTAATAACATTTGCCTTGAATCCTCATGGGTGTAGACTCACAATAATTACACCAATAATAATAATAATAATAATTCTCTCCCTGAAAGTGGAAAAGTTGAGGGATCACATGCCTGTGCTCACCTCCTGAGTCTAACCATGCTGACCAGTGAACTTCAAAACCTTATGTTCCATTCAAGGCTCAGAAGAAACTGGAAAGTTTCTTGCAGCAAGGATGAAGCCTTTGCTCACTGCAGGAAAAACAGGGATGAACACACAGAGAGGCCCCTCCTTTTACATGTAGTGTGCAATGATAACCTAGGCATGAATATCTCACAAAGAATGAGTCTGCAGCCTGAACTTCAATTTAGTGGGTTCAGAAAATCCCTGAATTCACATTCCTAGCCCTGGAATACAAAGAAAATTCTCATTTTAAAAAAACCCCAACAAAACAACCAAAATCAAACTGCCAAACAAAGACAAAAAAGGAAATAAATGCAGCTTTTTACTAGCCTCAGTACTATTATTTACCATGATTTTGGTCAGATAATTTATTATAGAACACATACAAAAATACCCCAAAAAAAATCAAAGGGAAACATAAAAACAACCAAAAAACCAATTGTGACATCATATCATATTAGCAAATCAGATCATGAAACTGACTTTAAAAGTCTCCTATTTGTGCTGGAAAAGTTTAGTGTTTATGTTAAAACACACAGTTTTTTATTATTTCAAATGCCAAAAGATGAGGATATATCATAATTTCAAATTTCAAGGCTTCACTTGCCTTACAAATAATTCTACAAATTAGAAACTTTCTACAATGCAAAAGATAGTATTTATTGTAATTGGTGGAATTATAGTATTGTTTCCTTATCTGGTGGAAATTGACATAGAGCCACCAAAGGCAAAGGATCAGCGATGATATCTGCAAACAGAGGTTGACACCACTATTATTTTCACTACAGTAAGGGGAAACATGCTGTGCCAGCCTTAATGTTGCGCATACTTCCCTGAATTCCTGATTTGTTTTAATTTTTTGTCTACCTTATAAAGCATTGCAGTTGGTTACCAAAAGAATGTCATTTTGGCATTTTATTTTTTTGTAAGAGCTCTTTTATAGTTATAATTACTGGGCCTCATTTTTTGAAAGAGCTTTGCCCAACCATTATCTCCAAGTACATCTCATGTCTGAAGCTTTTTGCCTTAAAATAGACAAAAGATATTGAAAATATTTTACAAATTGAATTTTAAGCCTGGAATGAGAGATAGCTCCATCAGAGACACTTCCTTACCACTAAATATGAAACATTTGCATATCCCATTGAAGGCCAACTCAACTGGATTTTAAATTATGATCTAACCTTAAGATTTATTTATTTGGCTAACATTAGATCTGTAATAGATTTCACTAAGAACCATTGAATAATTGTCATAAAATTAGACATTTAGATAAATTATTGCAGAGGTTAGGTCTAAGCATGGAATTACCTCTTCCAGGGCTTAAAAAGAGAAGATGAGCATGGAAGCTGAAGTTGCATGACTGGGCACATCAGTTTTTCAATGGAAAAACCACATCTAAAGCCCCCATCTTACAACTAGACCCAGTATATTGGTCCAAATGCTCACGTCAGCAAGGCTTCTCAGGGAGCTTCTTCTTTGGCTTCATCTAAGCAAAGGAAATGAATTTCTGATGGGAAACTCCGTTGAGATAGAAAACCAGAAACCACAACAGAAGCAAAAGGAACTAATAACAAAAAGTGCATTGGGGAAAAAAAACAAGAACCAGCCCTAACTAAAAGAAGACTCTAAAGTGAAATATGAACAAACAATTTTGATTAATTTACAGGTATAGTGAGTAGTGTCAAATATTGGGATAAATAAAACACAATAAATCTTCAGCAGAAAACTATCAGAGCAAGATGGGAATAATATGACAGCATTTCATAAAACTAGCAATGAATAATGGGAAGAATTCTACTCTAGATCTTTACAACCTAAACGATTCTATGACTTGATGATTAGAAGGTGAGCCTGATAAAGGATAAAAGTGAAAGCCTTTCCCTGAAAAAGAAAGCAGACAGAAAGAAGAACACAGTATTTAAATAACCCTTGATAGTGAAACTAGGGAAGCCAAATAGAAACTAACAATTTTCCAAGTAACTGAGCTATTTGTGGAGGAAACATGCTTTCAGATATGAGTGGCACTTAGATCACACAGGATTAATTCAACACTCCAATTCCATTCCCCCTAAACCATAAAGCTGAGAGTTGAAAAATGTTAAATCTGGGTGACAGAGCCTTTTCAGTTACAAAGAATGGAAGGAAGCAATTGTGTCTGTTTCTGGAAAAGCTGGAAAGAGAGACATATAATAACTGCTGTAGCATCTGCAACCATTTAGAATTAAAGACCTGTAGCCGACATATAGAAGCAAACAGAATAAATGTAACAGAGTTCTAACATTTTAAAGACCAGATACATCCCAGGTTCAGGCAGACAGACCACATAAGCATTTATTGAAGCTCTGCATCTGTAGCTGTTGAACAGGAAGAAAAATCAATTTTCACCATTAAGCAGGCCTTAAATTGTATTTAAATAATGTGGAAATTACCAGCAATGGAGGAATATTCCCATAAGAAAAAAGGGTGGAAGTAAATCAATGGGCCAGCCTGAAATCCCCAAGTCCATTGAGGATAGAAATAACAAGTCATTATTAATGAAAATACTGACATTATGCATTAAAAGAATACAACATGCTAGTTTTACTATAAGAATACAAGCTGACCTTCACCTGAAATGAAATGCAACAATGTACAGGATTATAGCATAAGGCCTATGAAGTGTGTTTATTTCATTTGTAACTTCAAAATAGGCAGAAATTGCATGAGATAGTATAAAAGAAATAAATTTCCATTTAAAAAGAGTGGGAAATGTTAAGTTTTCTGCAGCATCTTTCTCACAAAATGAATGATTTCATCAGAAGACCAATAATTAGAAAAACCAACTGTATATTGGCATTAACCTCCTCAAAATTAAAAAGAGAAAATATTTTGGGCCTTCGACCAAAACACAAAATATTACCTAGGAGTTTTTCTACAGCTATTCCTGCTGCAGGTACTTTTGTATTAAATAATTATAAACAGGGTACCCTGGCAGGCTGGACCAAACTCTGCCACATACAACAGGAAGGTCAGCTGCCCTTCCCAGGCAGATCCATTGCAAAGCAAATATGCTCCCAATTTTTCTCTTAAAGGAAAATATGGAATCACATTTTGACATCACCTTCACGGAAGTTACTACCATACTACATGACTGGTACCACAAAGTTAAGAAAAGATTTAAGCATGCAACCACCAAAAGCAGAGCTGTTTGAGCATCTGACAGAATCTCCATTTTCAGGGACTGACATCTACATTTACTCCCACTAGAGAGTTGGGCAGATATTTCTCACACAGTGCTGAGATGAAAAATATTAGTCAAGACTTGAAAGTGGGACATCTAAAATGAAAGAAGCTATAAAGTTGTGAGGAAGATGGTAATAAATAGTTGTGAGAGATAACCAGTTGACAAAGTTCACTTGGCAATGTAAAAATATATCAAATGCTCTTGAGTCAAAGTAGTTAGAATACAAAAACTATTAATAGCCATTCTTGGTGGTGTAATTGTCATATAACAAAAAATAAAACAAAACAAAAATCCAGCACATTCTGTCTTTGAAGGAGCAGAATGATGCTGGATTTCTGCCAGAATTCTAGATTTTAAAAATACCCCTTAAGGAACTGCAGAGCAGTAAAGGAAATTCTTTAGAAATAGAATTCCTGTCACTATTAAACTCTTAAGGTGACTGAAAAACAGCTGTCCCAAATAATGGGTTTTTATGCTTTGATGAGGCAAACAGTGATGTGGGCATAAAGTGCTATGACTAGCAAATAATGCTTCCTATATTACCAGGAAAGGGCTGAAGAAGTACTTAGACTTTGGGGATTTTTACAAGCTGATGTTAAAGAAATCCTGTGTCTTGATGGTGAGGTAGGAGACATGTCAGTAAAACAGTTTCCTGGCCTGCAACCTTTTGTGAAAGAGGATTTTCTAAAGCTGAGTGGTTTTTAATTTTAAATTTCAAATGAAACTGTCATTTAGCAATGGCTTCACATTCTTTTCCATTTCCCTTTGAGGTGCCTGCATTTTGAATTATCATTGAATTCAACAAATAAAGTAAAAGGCCTGGCAGTTGCACCATACCTTGTCTTAGGTATATCCTGAAAATGTCCTCCATGGAATTCCCCCAAAACACATCTATGTGATCTCAGTGAGTTTAGCTCACTAGTGTTTTATGGAATGTATCTGCTAATGGTAGATACATAAGAACATTTAAAATAATTTTAAAATCAAGACAAGGAATCCTTGATAAGCTAAGGCTCCTGATTTGCTATTAAGCTGTTGGGCAGCCAAGTGCGCAGTTCAGTCACACATAAAAATCTTCAATAAAGGAGGAGAGTTTTCGATTTATAGAGACTTTTTAAAAGATCACTTCAAAGATATTTAAAGCAAGGGACCCAGTCCTAGAAAAAAATCAGCTATAATCTTAAATTCACACCTAATCGGAAGCATATTTTAACTTAAAACTGAGCAGGTGCTTAACACGCCTGGATAAGTTGAGGTCCTAATTAATGAGTGGTAAGAGGTAATGCTTTGCATTACAGCTTCCCAAAAAGATGCCAAACATCTTCCAGAAAGAAATATAAATAAGATTCCAGAGCATGCAGCCTGCAAGTTACATTGTTAACACAAAATGTCACAGGAGAATGACAAACATGCCACATCAATCTTCAAATCAAATTATATTTTTCACCTGCCATACTTATCTAATTTAAAGCCAGGTTCTTAACATTACCTATGTAAAATATGTCTTGAACAACTTTCAGTTTCAGGGAATACAGCACCTACTCAGTTAAATTAAGTGCAAGAGCAGCATTACATATTTCACATGCACACCCTAAACTTTACTCCATCCCTCATGAGGGACTTACAGGGACTTGGGGGATAAGGTTGATTCTAAATATATGTTGAAAAAGGTCTGTAAATGCAAATGATGACAGAAATAATGGAGTAGGTGTTATGTTTTTATGCCACTGTGTGTCTCACATTGAACATTTGCTCAGTGTTAACTTAAATGCATGGGAGGCAGAATGGCCTTGTCCTGAAAAACATCTTCTTTAGGACTCTCTATTTATGTTGCTGCTCGGATGCAGGAAGTGTCACAGTCACAGTACAGTTAAAGAAGCACTCACAGTTCAATAACTGGTTTTCTCCCTGCTCTTTCAGATCAACTTTATCTCCTGCTGACACCTGGACCATGCTAAAACTTCACAGGATGAGCTTGACTGGAACACAGGCACAAGAAGGGATAAATTTGTGAGGAAGCAGTGCCAGAATAGTACCAAGGATTGCTGTGTAGGACACCAGGAAGGAAACTGTGACTGATAATGAGAAGAGCAGAAGATGCTGGGAATTAAGGCTGAGAGCTGGAGGTCACTGTAATTGGAAGGTGACTGCACAGACACTGGCTCTGAACTCCAGTGTGTTCAGTGGAATTGTGGGGAAAGGTGCCAGAAGGAGATTTAACCAGGATTTGAGAAGGGAGGACTGGAGCCTGCTTGACAAAAAGATAAAAGGAAGGATGAGATTCATAAAAGAATCTGCACTAATTTTGTGAGGCCTGGCTGAAGACTGTAGGATTGGGGATGAGAAGCTTGGACCAATATATCTTGCATTGAGGGGGGCAAGAAGAATAGAAGCTGAATACAGCGGAAAGGGAAGACTGAATCTTGAAAGATAAGAGAAGAAGGGAGTAAATGGAGGGGGAAGGACTAATGCCATCTTTCCACTCCCAAACTCCCAAGACTACAGTGAAGGCCAAGATTTCACCTGGACTCGGAATGCTTCCCTGCTGCACAAATATTGGTGAAATTCTTCAGTGAAGCAAGAGGACAACAGCTGGTATTGGCATGACCTCAGCAGTTAACTCAAATGGTGGAGATGCAGGTGCAGACTGAAGAGATTTTTTTTTTATACTAGGCTTCTTCCAAATGTTATTTTTGTTAACTAAGGCATCTGAAAGTTGGGCATGAAAGATCCTCTTCCAGGAGAATATGGGATTAATCCAAAGGTAGAAAATATAAAATCAAAACATTATCATCTCCCTTTCCTCCTCCATGAGTGTATATTTTAACATTTTCCTTTGAAGGTCCCTATTTTTTAATGTGCATGGAATAAATTTTGCACTAATAGTGAGTGGTCCTGCTCAGTAAATGAGACTATCACATGCAGAAACCCTGCTGCATCTGTTGCAGAAGTTATAAACTATCTGGTGAACAAGGAAGGGAGAGGATGCTCTCAAAGTCAGAGCAGCTGAATGCTACCCTGGAGAAGTGGGTTTGGGTTCTGAGCCTGCTTCTACCACAGAGTTCCCAAATGAGAGGCAAGTCCCTTCGAGCAAGCTTTCACAGGTGGTCACTTACTGTATGTTCCTCATTTTTGGGACTTCTGACTTGAGACCCCACCATCAGATTTGCAGAAATGCTGAGCAGGACCAGCTGCAAGTGTAGTCACAGAGTCCTGGCCTGACCCCACAAAGTGCCCACAAAAATGCTGAACTCTCCAAAACAGGAGTTCTTGGGTATAACAGATCAAATACACAAAATTAGTGGGTATTTTCCAATTTAATCTCATTGTGCCATAATCCCTGGAAAGCAGGGATAAAAATTGTTTTCACATCACAATGCACTTATAAATGTCTTAGTCTTTATGTAGCATTCACACACTGTAATGGAGGAAGTATAAAAAAATCTACAAAGAGGTTAATAATTCTCTCTTGAAAGAAGTATCTGCCTATGTAGTGGATAAGGCTTGGGGATGCAGTCAGGATTGAAATACCACAGACTAAGAGAGCACTGCCTATTTATGTACTGAATGAAAGAAAGAACCTTGTAGCAGAAACTGCTGGTCATCATGTCATAATAGTGCCACAATACAAATTAAAGCTGCACCAGTCAACTTAATTTGGCCATGTTGTAATTAACTTTTGTTGTAATTAACTTTTTGATTACTTTATTTGCAATCTTAATATCCTTTTGAAGAAGATCTCATATGTGCAAATACTGGGGATTTCTACTAATCTGTTGCTGTAGAATATAGTTTTATCTTCCTTTAAAAAAAAAAAATAAAAATCAGGGGCTTCACCAGAGGTGCTTTAAAAGCAGCAATATTTTTTCCCAAAAATATTTTGAAGATTTTTGACTCTGATAGATGCATTCATATAAAACAACATTTAAAAAATTGTAATGAGCTAAAAATTCCTTTCCCTCATTTCTCAGACTTTCAATATTCATCTCTAAAAATGACTAATACAACAAAATCTCAGAACAACTAGAAGCAAAAAACACATACAGCATAATCCAGAAAGCTGTAGGAAGGGGAATCTCTGGGAAAATTTGGAGTTCAGACACAACAAATACATTGCTAGTGTTCCATTTGTGAAATGGTCTGGGCTGATCTTGCTTTGTGGAAACTCCAGCTGGTTGTGGGATGCAGTTGGAGCTTGAAAGATGCCTGTGGCTAAGAAGCCAGAGAGTTAGTACATCTGCTCTCCATATTTCATGTTTTCATTCATTTTCAGCAGCCTAGTGCCTTCTAACACAAACATGACATAAAAATCTTGATATGTGTAGTGCAAGATCAAGCAATAATTTTATATACTGATGAGGAAAGAAAGAAATAAGGTCTTTTTCTTTTAATAAGCAAAATTAAAAGCAGAAAACCCAGATGTCTATATTTCCCTCTGTGTATCATTTCAGAGTAACCAGACTGTCTCTTACTCATTATTATTTACCTACAGTTAAATATTAGCATCAGTGATAATAAATCCCACAAGTGGCCTGTCAGAGTTCTTTCTTTCACTATCTCAGAACACAAAGATTGATGAAAAAAAACCATTTGCTTGAGAAAATAACACAGACCAGTAATAACCTGGAAATTGAAAGGCACCAAATGAAAGGAAAATAAGCCTGAAAAAACATCAGCAGCTTCGATTAAACTAATCACTATTGCAAGTATGGAATTCCCATGAGAATGCTAGGAAATTGTAAATCATAAATCTACTTTTAGAAGACTTATATGACTCAATATAATGCTTATTGCAAATCAGTTCCTCTTTTTTTTATTAGAGCTTGAAACTTGCTAACATACAGTAGCAAAATTCGTGCAGAAAAAAAGCAGTATTTCCACGTGCTACATTTCAGCAGACATATTACTTTTATTTTAAGAGTCTTACAAAGGCGTTACACCAAAAATACACAGAATGTATTTTTATACAGAAATTTTAAGGTACTACATAGGTAGATTGCCCTTGTGTGGCAAAATGGTTAAAAAAAGGGCTAAAAGCAATTCAGCTGACAGCCATGCTTGCTCTATGTCCATGTAGAACACTTGCCTTGCACAGATCAACCACAGATAATTCATATTAGTCAGACTAGCTGGAATGGGTACCCAGGAAAAAAAACCCCTCTCTCATGTGTCATCATTGAACAAAAAGGACCAAAAATGCAGCAGACTTCTCTGAAATTATGCTTTTTTCTACATCAGCAGTGTACTGTGTGTTACAGATCATAGTGGCTTTGGTCCTACTGAAAGTACTCTTCTGCAGAATGCCCTTTATCTGATGAATATTCTGAATATACTCCCAATTCACTGCTACACTTCCAGTTAAACTATACACTCATGAGTATAATGTGCAAGAGAGGTCTCCCTTTACCAAGCCTCTGTTTGAATTGTGAATCTCAGGCAGATATTTAAGACAATATGAACACACTAGTTACACATCCAGTACACTCTTGCAAGAAACTTTTGAAAGCACCTGGTTGTTGCTTGCTTTTGATGAAATCCTTTGTTCCTCCTGTTTATCCCCTGCCACCACAAGTAGCTTCTGCTGATCTCCAAATCAATACCCTGTGAAATCCTGGGTGATGTGTCAGTGCATGAACATTTATTAATTTAGCTGATGAACACAGAGAAAATAAAATGAACTCATAGAAGAAAAAGTCACAAGAGAACCTTGGAGAGTTTTTTTCACTGCAACAAGGAAGTTTCAATGAAAAGTAGGGACTAGCAGCAGGAAAATAAAGTTGGAAGTTTCTGATTTTTTTGCAAAAGTAGTTTTAAGGGTTTTGTTTTTCAATATTTGCTTTCTCATATGCAGCTGACTGCCATGTTCAAAGGCTTTGGGCAGAATGTCTGAGAAACATACCCTCTCTTTTTGAAATGTATTGTCTATCTTCTCCTATGGTGACAAAGATCCTGCTTTTTCCTTGGTGTGCTCAGACACCCCAGGTCTCACACAAAAGCCCTGAAGAGCTTCCTGAGGCTCAGGGTGTCTGAAGATTACACTGTGGATGTTTCTGAAATAGATATCTCACAACTTAGCTGCTTGTGATTATGAGTGGCTAGACTTGAGGATCCCTTCATTCTTGTGTTCCCCATCCATTTGACCTTACAAAAATAACAACCATCTAGCCATAATATAGCAAGGGTTTTTTGAGCTGCTACCTACAGACATAGCATTTTCATTCATAAGTAATGCCTGATGTCATGAACATATCTCTTCATAGATAGAAGCAAGTCCTTACCGATGGAATTTCATATTTTGTCCAGCACAGGATGAAACACCACATGATGAGGGCAACTTCTGTATTGTTGCTGATTGCAGTGCAGAATGAAATGTGACAGAATTCAGTAACTGTCCTGGTCCCTGACAAGTTACTTTTCCTTTTTTACTGACAAGAAACTTTGAAAAAGTTTTCTTTGATGAGATTTGAACTGTTAGGTCTGCATGCATGATAAGCAAATCATTGTGATACGATTAGTGGTTTGGTGGCAGCTCCTACATTAAAGAAAATAGAATTGCTGCTCACTATCTGTCAACAGGGAGGTCACTCCCATCTGAAAGCAGAATGCTTAAAGGAAGAATTAACAGACACACTGAGATTCAGTATGTTAGAACTGTAGATAATATAGACAGTGGATAATACAGTGGCAAATGTAAGAAAAACTCCCGTGAGAGTAGCAATAGGCTTCTGACTTGGGCCAATTTACTGCTCATTTGAGGATCACTGTAGTTTTAAAGGCGCTTCTTAGGAGGTTTCTGAAAGGTTGAGAAAGCCAGTGTACAAGATTATGGGTATATGTGAACACATTACTTTTTTGAGGGTATGAAAAAGAACGAAAGCATAAGGCTTACACAATAAACAGACATTTACACTGGCACCAAGTAATAAAATGTTCAACAGAATAAGGCTAGAAGTGTGCCAGTGACAAATAACAGCATCATTAAGTATACCGTAAATTTTCAGCCCCAATTTTTTTTTTTAATTTTCACAAGCAAGGCCTTTTGAAACTTACTTATGTAATGAACCAAACTATACAATTTTTTTGCAACTTATATTAGGTTTATTCTTATAAAACAGACAATTTATCCTACACCCTGCCTAGACTATACTGTTAGCACACAAAAACACGTTTACATTTGTATCCTGAGGCAAGAGCAAAAAATGAGGATTTATCCTGCTCTTTGCAGAGGCTGCAAGATCCCTGGGACAGCCAACAGCCCCACGGTCTGGTGCTATTCACATACTGCAACAGAACCGAGTTTCCTGTTCCTTGCTTTCAAGTTGTGGGTGCATGTGTTACCTTTGGATGATTGATTTTTAGGTTAGCATGTCACTGGGAGACTCTTGGGATTGTAGCTGGGATTTCAGAAACACTAGCTGTAAATACACAGAAACAATAGGATGATGGGAATGGTTCCAAATGTACAAGCCCAAAGACTGCATGGTCCTCAGATAAAGCACAAAACAATTCTGAGCAAAGAACTAATTAAACGTGGAATCCCAACATACCAACGCTTTGGGATAAAATTCTACTGATTTTGACCAAGATGGATGGGACACCTATACTTAACCCAGAAAAGGAACATATATAAATTATATGTGTTTAATAAACAGTAAATACAAGCCATTATAAACCAACAGTTGCAGACAAAAGACTGGAAAGTTTAGCTGTGCTTAACCATGTTGTCAGACCATCACTGAGACAACAACTAACCCTCAATTGTTTGTTTAAATGTAGATTGACAGGCAACCAAAAACACCTGCAAGCAAACATATCCAGAGGATATTCTGTCTTCTTCTGCCAATTTTCCTTACATCATCTCCCATGACAGACAGTGTAAAGCTAGAAGTTTCACCATGCTAGCTGGGAGAAAGACTGAAACACGTGGATGGGGTGCGTAGTGAAGGCACCATGCACCATAACAACACTGGACGTTTTAAAGACACGTATGAAAATTCTCAGGAAAATCATAAAACTACTACATTTTGAATATTGATGCAAATAAGATTAAGAAATGATGCCACAGTTCAAATTAACACAAGTATTCATAAACTGTTCCTAAAAATAAAGATACTAGTCTAATGACTGACATCTGCTAATTTCTAAAGTAAAGTTTTCATAGCAAAATACATCAGATTTTAACAAAGGTGGCTCACTGAAATTGCAGTACCTGAAGTCCCACAATTATTAAAAACCCACGTGCTCTGAATTCAGCAGCTGTTCAGAAGCTTTAGGGACTGCTTAGAGGGAGCTTATTTCAGGACCAATGTGCACAACAGTCATTACCTGTAGGCAGAACAGTTCATATGCAATTATGCTACAATGACATTTAAGAAAATAGCCTTACCTTTAATTACAGTATTTGAGAGGTGAAAAGGAACCACTTGCCTTAGGTGCCTTTCATGTCTAATGGCACTTAATTTTACAAATGAAAATTGACTTTTCTGTTAGCTGATAATTCTTCTTCTGAAGAAGAAAGTACAATTTTGCTTATATATAATTCATAGGTGAGGAAGTTCTATCAAATCAAAGGGGTACTCTTATTCTTCCTGAGGAACATGCCACAAAACAGACTACAAGAAACTTGTGTGAGAAAGAATAAGCTACGATTTATTTTGGGTATGAATTCAGGCATGGGAAGGTGCTGTAACTCAAAGGCATCTTTGCAAACCTTCTCTCTGCATCAATCATTTCTTGTTTTCCTACTTCTACTTTTGTTCTCCATGAGAAAGAGACAGAATGATAGAGCCTCAAAAACTCACTCAGGAGTTCCTGCAAAGCAGGAACAGCCATGTGAACTTCCCTGTGATACACATACCAACACTTTGGAGTGAATTTGGTGTAAAGCTACCTGAAAACAGCCGTCCAATCCTGATCTTACACTGCTCTTCTTTCTTGGTATTCCTCTCTATATAATGTTGGCATTGGTGTAGTCATTCATACAAATTTTATCATTAAAAAATTACCATATTTCTGACAAACGAATGGGGTTTTTCAGATGCATAAGGAAAGGGAGATACAGTGGAAACAGCTACCTGGACAGCACGGTGATGTTGGGACAGATCTTTAAGATGTAAAAAGTTGGGAGCTGGCTTGATAGGATGGATTTTGGGTCAGAAAGAGTAAATGAATGCTGGGGAGAATGAGAGTTATCAAGTACAATGCTGCTTCAATGTTTTTTATGCTGAAGGGTTCCCGGAGATTTGGTTCATTCAAGATGTTTCCTACTGATGGGGCAGTATACAGCTATCCAGTAATTTGAAATCATTAGACAAAACACCAAAATTAGGGGGCTTCCACCCATATTCTCTTTCAGTGATGAAACAGCTGGATTTGGGTTTGGGCCAGATGACCTCCTACAGCCTCTTTCCACCTCAACTGTTGTGTGATACTCTCAATTACTGCCAGTGGTGTGTGATCTCTCTCTTTGAAGTGCCTTACCACCAGGTGACTGTCAGTGACAAATATGCCCATCTGCAGGTCTGCCCCTCAAGTAAAGACTGTCCTTAGGAAAAAAGGGTGACAAAGACAGTCCAAGCTATGGAATTACTTCCATAGAACAAGTGATACTGCAAGCCTCTCATGTTGTCTCCCAAACATTTGCTGATGGCCTGTCACAGGTAAGCTACAGATAGATCCTATGAACCTGTACCCTGCATAGAGCTGTTTTTCCATTCAGTGTGCTTATCTAGATTCTACTTTTTGTCATTTCCTTCCCGATCTCACAGGGCAAGCAGGAAGTAAGACAAGACAAGGGGAAAGGCACAACAGAACAGGACTGGCAAAAGAAGGAAGGAGGCAGGACTTTTGCTCAATGAGAACCACCACCGGTGAGAGTCCCCATGCCTTCCACTGCTAGTCTGACTGAAATGATGGCACTTCGCATCATTGTTCTGCCACCATTTAAAGCATGTTTCTGAGTGACTGTGATGCAGAGCCAGGAGTGCCAAAATGACCCAGACAAAAGCACTTAATTAAAAGATGGGCACCCTTCTAAAGAGTTGGTGAGTTCTAGAGGATGAGGACCTTGCTTGGCCACACTGGTGCCGGCAGAAGCAGTGGTGTACCACCGAGTGGTACTATGAGCACGGCAAGCAGGGCAGTCGTGTGTCCAGACGTGTGACCACGACCAAGCTTTTAATTCAGATATTGAAACGAAAGGAATGTGAGAGCAGCTTTCACGATGCATCGTCAGGAAACTGGCACAGGTCAGAAATCTTAAACTGAGATGTTTTTGACGGCAAAATTCAGACACCAGCCTTCTCCCCGTATCTTAAGATGGTGAAGCTCCATTCACCTGGCTGATGCTCCATTTATCCCTGCGCCTGCTTTTTCCGGCAGGAAAGGTGTGACCTCCCAGCCGCCATTCCTTTTTGGTGACAAGTGATTGAAAACGGTCAATACATCCTAAAAGTCAGGCAGAGCAGGGATGCGAAGTACCGTGCCCCGGTACCGCCGCCAGGTCACCCAGCGCAAGCCACTCCCCGGGGGGGCAGAGCGAAGACTGCAGCCGAGGCGGCCCCGCTCCCTTCTCGGGCTCTTTCACTTTCGTTTCCGTTTCCGTCGCTTTCGCGGGAGGGGCTTCCCGGCCATGGCGCTGGCGATCCAGGCGCTGCGGGTGCTGTGCGCCAGCGGCGGCTGCCTGGAGCAGGGCGAGCTGCGGCGGCGGCTGCCGGGCCGGCCCTCGGCCGAGCAGCTGGCGGCCGTGCTGCGGGACGCGCAGCGCTTCACGCTGGTGCGGCGGCCCGGCCGGACGGCGGCGGCGGAGCCCGAGGTGGCCGTGGTGGTGGCTACCAGCCCCGTGCGGCTGTGCCCGGAGCACGTCGCGGGCTGCCCGGGGCAGTGCGGGCAGCTGCACATCTGCAAGTACCACCTGAAGGGCTTCTGCCGCAACCAGCTGGCCAGGTGAGGGGCGGGGGGCGGCCGCCTTCGCGCGGGGCTCGGCCTTCGGCACGGTGTGCCCCTACAGGGGAAGGAGCTCTCAGTAAAGGCCTTTCCGCGTCGGAAATGCTCATTGCCCGGCTCCTTTTATTTGTGTGTTTGTTTTTGCAAAGGGGGCAGACATAGGCGGTGGTTTCACAGCTTTGGGTCGCAGCACTTCCTCCCCGGTTCCTTACCCTGGCGCTTCCCTGTCCGCGGGCAGGGCCGTGCCAGGGGAGAGCTGAGTGTCCCCGCACGTCCCTGTGCTGTGGGACCCTGGGCAGTGTGCTGCTAGAGCTGAGTGTCCCCTCACATCCCTGTGCTGTGGGACCCTGGGCAGTGTGCTGCTAGAGCTGAGTGTCCCCTCACATCCCTGTGCTGCGGGACCCTGGGCAGTGTCCTGCTAGAGCTGAGTGTCCCCGCACGTCCCTGTGCTGTGGGCCCCTGGGCAGTGTGCTGCTCGAGCTGAGTGTCCCCGCACGTCCCTGTGCTGTGGGCCCCTGGGCAGTGTGCTGCTCGAGCTGAGTGTCCCCGCACGTCCCTGTGCTGTGGGACCCTGGGCAGTGCACTCATTGGCTGAGAGGGCGTGATGCTCTGGAGCTTTGTCGGTTTTGTGGTTGTGAGCTGCAGGTCAAAAATGCGGATATTGTCGGAATGCACTGAGGCTATAATGACTGTGAATCAGAAGTAGTGTGGCAATTGTCCTCTGAGCAATTATGTAATCTGCTTTGCAAATCACATAATGGTTTTATAGATGAGCAATGTGGATTTTTCTGAACCTAGCTAATTTGGTGTGCTTTTCAAACTGTTCAGTGTAATGCCCATGGGGTATCAAAATAATGCCAGTCATTTTGATGTTGGGTTTCTTGAGTTCTAGGAAGGGATGCAGGTTTGTTCACAGCTTCCACTCAGACCACAATCTCCGTGTTCTAAAGCAATATGGACTTGAGAATTTAAACCATGATGAACTTTGCCAGCTTCTGCTTCAAAATGACCCTTCCCTCTTACCAGAGGTGAGTATTACTGTAACAGCTTCTTAGTCTTGTGTTTCAGGGAGCATCACAATGTGGAAGAGGCTTGACAGAGATGGAAATATTGGGTGTCAATTTAGGTAGCTTAATGCAAATCTAAAAATAAATCTGCATCCTCTGTTCTCACCTGTGGTGGGTTGACCCTAGCTGGCAGCTATGCTCTTGAACAGTCCCTCACCCACTCCCCTGTCACAAGCAAAGGAGCTGAGCATTAACAAGGTACTAAAGTAGCAAAACCTGTGAACAGAGATAAAGACAGTGTAGAAAGGAAAGAAAGCAAGGAGAAGTGTTGCAAAGACACTTCTGCTCCACCACCTCGAAGCAGACTGATGCCCAATAAGTCTCTGAGGAATTGCTGCCTTGTAAGACACATCTCCCCCTTCTTTCACCTTCCTTCTGTCCCCTTCCCCACTATTTCTTTTTATTTCCTTTCTTCTTCTTTTTTTTTTTTTTTTTTTTTTTTTTTTGAGAATGACATGTGTGGCATGGAATATCGTATCTGTTTGTCCAGTTTGGATTATTTCCCAGTTTTGGCTGGAATAGAGTTAATTTTCTTTCTAGTAGCCGGTACAATGCTGTGTTTTGCGTTCAGGATGAGAACAATGTTGATAATGCTCATGTTTTAGTTTTTGCTGAGCAGTGCTTGCTCCAAGTCAAGGACTTTTCAGCTTTTCATACTGCCCTGCTAGCCCACAGACTCGGAGTGCACAAGAAGCTGGGAGAGAATGCAGCCAAGACAGCTGACCCAAACTGGACAAAAGGATATTCTATACCATATGACATCATTCTGAACAGTGGGGAGGTGACCCAGGGGTGGTGCCACACTGATGGGGACTGGCTGGGCTTTGGTCAGTGAGTGGTGATCAGTTGCATTGTGCATCGCTTGTTTTGTCTATTCTTGTATCATCATTATTGTTTCCTCTTCCTTTTATGCCATATTAAACTGTGTTTATCTCAGCCCTGGAGGGAGTGAGTGAGAGGCTGTGTGGTGTTTATCTGTTCTGGGTTCAGCTGAGATAGAGTTAATTTTCTTACTGGTGTCATGAACAGGGCTGTGTTTTGGATTTATTATGAAGATCATGTTGGCAACCCACTGAGTGCTTACCTTCAGTCAAGGCCTTTTCAGATTCTTATGCTCTGCCAGTGAGGAGGGGCACAAGGGAGGGAGGGAGCATGGCCAGGACAGCTGACCCAAACAGATCAAAGGGATGTGTTATCAGCACTGTTTTGGTCACAAACCCAAAACATAGTGTGATATGGTCTGCTGTGAAAAAAGTTAACTCCATCCCAGCCAGATTCAGTACCTTTTACCATCAAGTTGGTGTCAAAAAATTCCACAACTAGAAAATTAAAGAGATGCGATTTAGCACTAAATCCCATCTTGAGAATGTCTGTAAGAATGTTGTCTTTTGAAAGATCTTTCCAAACATTAGCAGGAAAAAGAAAAGCTATCAAGTAATCATTTGGAAAATGGAAACAAGAAGAAATGCTTCTTTCAGAAGCAAATGTATGCACATTGTAGCTGTAAAAAAAATTGAAAATCATGGATTCAGACAGTCTAAATGTGCACATTGTACTTCAGTGTTTAAATTATTTTTTTCTTTTCCTTCCCAAGGTCTGCTTGCATTATAACAAAGGTGATGGACTTCATGGATCTTGTTCCTTTAAAACATCCTGCACCAAACTTCATGTTTGCCAGTACTTTTTGCGGGGTCAGTGCAGATTTGGCACTAGCTGCAAACGGTCCCATGACTTATTAAATCCAGAATGTTTTGAGAAACTGGAGAGACAGGGGATGAGCTCAGAGATGATTAAGAAACTACCTTCCACTTACAGAAACATGTATGACATAAAAAATGGCAACAGAAACATGTATGACATAGAAGATGCCAAATCTTCACCATGTAAAGGTAAATAATACCATCTTTTGAATACATCAAAAGAGTCACAGTAGTGAATTTAATATTTTCACTGGTGTCATTAAGAAAACTGAATTTACATCTTGATTTGTGTTTTAGAAGGGACCTTGTAGCTATCTCATTGACAGAGATCTTTGTCTTGACAAATGAAGTCAAGAGAGGTTTCTGAGAAATAGTGTGCTGGTGTTTATGAAATTCTCAAACTTGGGGTTCAAAAAGTGTTAACAGGAACTGAAAGTAGGGAGCTCTATGATTTTGGAGTTTTTTAGGTAAAATATGTAAAGGTAGAGACCTGTTTAAGAATAGGAGTGGTGGTTGTCTGATTATAAACTATTTAATTGTTTTTCTTTAATGTAGCGATTATCTGGCACAAGAATTCACAAACAGCACTATCCTAGTTATTTCTTGGAAGTGTAATATTTTGTTTGCACTTTCCTTTTGAAGTTCTTTAGACTTGTAAGTTAAGTATAATTTAGCAGGGGAAAAAAAAGGATAACACAAAGGAGAATTCAAGTGTATATGCTCATCTCTGCTGTTCTGCCTGCAGTTCCTTCTTCCTGTCCTTAATGTGCTTTAATTTACAGAAGTATCAGATTTTGAAACTTTGTATTTTATAGCTGCCAGTGTGATCAGCTGTGTGGAATGCACAT
Source organism: Pyrgilauda ruficollis (assembly GCF_017590135.1). Lineage (NCBI taxonomy): Eukaryota > Metazoa > Chordata > Aves > Passeriformes > Passeridae > Pyrgilauda > Pyrgilauda ruficollis. The sequence goes on along the minus strand of NW_024529155.1, from coordinate 847,772 downwards.
TTAACTCAAGTCCATCTGGAAGTATAAAGGCATTGAATTCTATTCCTGTTTTGTAGGGATAGTTAAAATCTGTATCTGAGGAATTCAGCAGTTACAAGGAAATCAAGTTTGGAAAGGATGGATACAGGGAGGGGACTTTGAGTATACAAGTTTATCAGAGGTTTCCTTGTCTTTCTGGAGCCGAGTGCAGTTAGGTAGTTACAAATATTGCTTTTAGGCTTCTTCCCTAGGGATAAGAGCACTTTTAAGAGGCATTGTTGACTGAAGTGTATTAATAGTTACAATTCCCCCCTCTAGATGGAAAAGCCAGCACTGGACAGGATTCCTCAGCTTCAAAGGAGGATGAATCAGAACAGATATGTTTACATCATCTGTACAGAAGTTGTGGCTTTAAAGGTAGGTTGTCTCAAGTATCAGTACAGACTGTGTCAAGTCCAGCCTGTTTTTCTGTTGCCATAAAGAGGAAATGTTAGACATCTTTCACAGAAAGGGGAAACTTTCCGTGAGTTTATGCTTATGTTTAGTTACATCTCACTGCTGTCTTGACTGCTGTAGGAAAGTGTTTGACCTGGCACACCAAACAAAGGAGATGTTGTGTTTTGCTCTGGAATCTGCTTATGCTGAAGATTGGCTATTCCACCTGTGTTTACCTAACGGATTGCTGAATGATAGGAGTCACATTTCCAAACAGGAAAGATATGAAATATACTCTGAATTCTACATTCCCCATTGCTTCTTCTAGTACTCCTCCGTTCCATCTGTCTTAGCTGTCTCCCTTTCAAAGTGTTCCAAGGTGTCCAGGAACAAGGCTGCTTTGCCAGCTTTTTTGTTGATTTTTTTATCATCCTTTTTTTCTTGATGTTCTTGACCTGTGTACCGAACACCTTCTCGTTTGAACTGTGTGGTGCAGTTTCTCCATGACTTTCCCTGTAGTTAAGTTTCCTTTTGTTCTGCTGTGGAAATTGGCCTCGGGTTTATGCACATGTGCACTGGTGATGTCACCTTCACTCCTGTTGAGGAGTGACTGCACACTGACACTTTGAACTCTGAGTAACACTTGTGATACCTGCCTCACTGCTACCATTGCTCTTCTTTGTGGGGCCTGGATCTCTTGGAGACTTACTGAAGGGAAAAGGACTTTGGGACTAAAGGAATGATGTATTTATCAAAATACATCTTTCCTTTAATTCCTGTGTATTTATCAAAACAGGAGAAAGGTGATTATTGTTAACTGGATTGTGTTGGAAGCTGTGGGACCTAGACATGGTGTAAATAGTATGGAATAAGTGGTGGATACATCCCTGTTTCAGCTGGAACAGAGTTAGTTTTCTTCCTGGAAGCCAGTACAGTGCTGTGTTTCGGATTTAGTATGAGAATAAGATTGATAACAACTGATGGTTTAGTTGTTGCTAAGTAGTACTTACCCAAAGTCAAGAATTTTTCGGCTGCCTGTGTTTTGCCAGTGAGGGGGTGCACAAGAAGCTGGGAAGGAGCATGGCCAGGACAGCTGACCTGAACTTGCCAAAGAGCTATTCCATACCATTAGAACATCATGCTCAGCCTATAAACTGTGGGAGTTGGCTGGGAGGGGCTGATTGCTGCTTGAGAAGGGGCTGGGCATAAGTCAGTGGGTGGTGAGCAATCGTAATGTGCATCACTTGTATTTCTTGGGCTTTATTCCTCTCTCACTTTTTGTTAGCTTCATTATAGATATACAAGAGTGTGTATATATATATATATATATATATATATACATGTATATATACTTACACTTGCTATATTGTACTTTGTTTCAGTTACTGAACTGTTCTGATTTCAGCCCACAGATTTACCTTTTTCCTGTTCTCCCTGTCTCACTGAAAGAAATGGGAGTAAATGGCTGTGTTGTACTGAGTTACCATCTGAAGTTAACAGGAACAGTCCTTTTCCTATCTTAAAACTAAGCACTCCTGGGCTTTGGATTTTTGCTCAGTAATACCACTTTGTGATTTAGTGGTTAATCATAAATACACTTTTTTTTCTATTTATTAAATAATAGCCTTGTAGGGGCCTGTGACCATTTTTTGTCTCTAAAACTGAGAATGATCTGTGCAATTTTAATGTGCAAAAAGAGTCTAGTATGTCAGAAACTGAACTTCTACCTAAGCCCAAAAATGCAAATGTTGCTTGCTTATGCTGAAAAATTTTGAACTATTGCTTGTAATGGTGCTGTAGGTGAACACTTTCCTAGCTATCCTTTTGATGATTTCACCAGCTGTGTACACAGCCCTGAAATGTTGGAGTTCTCTCATAGCCTGTCAAAATAATGCATCTCCTACTTCTTTTTTTTTTTTAAACTTTTACAGAAAAGTGTATCAGAACCCATTTTCACTTGCCATATAGATGGCAGTACTCTCATGGTATTACCTGGAAGGACTTCGCGAATATGGAAGAAATAGAAGATGCATATTGTGACCCAAAAAATGTCAGGTATAAGCTCTTATAAAAATTTACAGTGTTTGGAGTTTGCTGTATTGTACCAGATCTTTAGTGGCTATAAATTGCTGCAATTCTAATGTAGTCATTACATAAGTAGTTTTATTTGACATTCTTCTACTGACCTCATTTTGCATAAGATTTGCCCCTCCCTTCCCCTTTTCCCACAGTCCATATCCAATACCTGGAGAGAGTGAGAGAGATATATACTCTTGGGAGCAGAGCATGTGAAGAATATGGAAATACCTTTCAGAGTTTGGAACTGTTTGTATAGCACAAACAGGGGCTCATACCAGTATGCCACATCCCATGCTGGAAAACTCTTTCTCTTATGTTACAGGCTCTTTGAAGCCCTTTTTAAGTTATGTCAGTGTTCTCTTTAGAATATAGCTGGTCAGCAAGAAGAAGGCAGTGCCTGTGTTCTACTGTTTCTGTACATCTTATGTAACTCAGTAATTTAGGAGTGGGTTATGATCATAGCCCATAGAACCAATGTGAGACATAATACTGTAATGCGAAATATGCCCAAACACAAAATAGAGCTAGCATACAGAGTTGTGAAATGTGCAAGGTGCACAGTACACATTGTAGTGAAAAGTGCATCTTTGTGTTCTGCTTTTGGGTGAGATTGACTTAATTTGCAAATTTGTAGTGGGCTTCTGAATCCATGAGTAAAGCTTCACAAACGGTTCTGATTTTTTTTCCTCCTTTTTTTTATAGATTTGATTGTGCTTTTACTGAAGATTTCCTTTTCCCACTCAGTATCTCTTTTCATGACATGTGCTGTGGGTTGAAAAAAGTCAGACGTCTTTCTACAGCCTCCTCTGTGACCAAACCCCCTCACTTCATCCTTACAACAGAATGGATCTGGTACTGGAAAGATGAATATGGCACGTGGCAGGAGTATGGAAAACAAGTAAGTGTGGAGAAATGGAGGGACTCCTAACTCTGTGTGAGAAGTGAAGAACTACTGAAAAGTGCACAGTGCTTATATCCTCCCCCTCTTTTGTCACCCTCTTCCTCTCACTTGTACTGGACAGATGGACATTAAAGGCCTAATGGGGTCTTTTCCCTGTGATTTTGATTGGTTCAGGTAGGGGTGAGTCACAAATATACTGCTCACTGGTGAGTCACAAATATTATCAACAGATAACTATTCAGTGAGTCTTGTCAGATAGGATCACAGTAATTTTTTCTGTTGCTTCTGAGAAAAGCCTCCTCTTCTGAAGTTCCCATAGTACTCTAGTACTGCCATCTTGCTTGGTGTAGTTGGTGTATGTGTCACTCTAAATCAAGGATTTCTCATATGCTGATATATCTTGCAGCCACCATATATAAGAGAGTTGGTGGTTTTTAGACTTGCTTGTCTATAACAGACCAGGAAAAACTTTTTTTTTCTCTCTGTTTTTGGCATGATAGGATGATCTTCATGCAGCTGCTACTGTCTCCAGTGATGACCTGGAGAAAGCTTATTTGGCTGAAAGCTCTCCAAAGATGACCTTCAAAGCTGGAAGACATGAATATGAAATAAATTTTGTGTGTAGGTTGCATTTGCTTTTTCTGTTTTGTCCCTCCCTCCCAGATATCTTGTGGTTCTGAACTACCTTATTACAGGAGATAGAAGAGAGAAGTTTGGACTTTGAATTGCAGTGCTTACAGAGACAGAGTTTCTATCAAAGTCCTCAAGATAAGAGCTGTTCACATAAGCAAAGTGGCATTCTATTCTTTCAAAGCTTTTATTTTTGAGGAGTTCTTGTGCTGGGTTTCAAAATCTCTGTCAGAATGTCCAAGTTTGACACTGGTGCTGGCACTAACACAAATGGTGAGGAACTTCGAGAAGACATGACAAGCCAGCTTCTGCTCTACTTTAATCACTGGTTTGCAGAAAAAAAAAAAACACTTGGACAACGTGTATGGTCCAGACAATCCTTAGGATTGCAAGATTTTTGCACATATTTTCTTTTCATCCTGTCTGGAAAGGCCGAGAAAATACCTTGACTATGTCAGAGTAGGAAGGAATGTTTCCCAACAGTTCAGGAAATATAAGCCAATTGTGATGGCACTGTCCTTTCTGAGCTGTTGCTTTTCCTGGCATCCCTTTCAAAAATTATGTAGAACAGTGGTGGGAACCAGCCTGCCTGGACTGTCAGTTTGATGTAGTTGTTTTTGATCCAGCTTTTCATTACTGTCTCATTCTGCATGAAAAAAGGCCAAACACAAAAGCCCCAAACCAAAAAACCAGAAAGGACATGTTACCTGTTGTTTGTGATTCAATCAAAAGCAATCCTGGGAAAATTTTGCCAGCTTAGAAGTGAAAATTGCATAGTGAATCAATCCCTTTTCTGAGGTTTGGGCTTTTATATATGCAGTGTAGATGTCTTTCAGAACTTAATTTCTAGGCTTGGTGGTGTCAAGAATTTTTTTTGTTTGTTTTCCTGTGTATCTCGCTCTGAAGATGAGGCCTCATTGTCCTGGCTGGTACTGACTCTTAATTGAAACTCTGCAGTAGCTGCAGAGTTTCCAAGATCCAGAAGGAATGCCTCTAAAATTCAGGTGACTTGTTTCTTTTGGTGGCCAATAAAAATAAATGGTTTGTGATAGATGTTGGGTTGTGTTTACAGGGTTTGAAATCTACAACTAAATGTAGGAAAAAAGTATCTCGGTTGCAAAATGAGGAGGAGAGAGCCTTTTTGTCTATGTTTTTGACACAACAACCTAGTTACAAATGTGGCTGCAGTGTGAAGGGTTTCAGAAACATCTTTGATTGTTCATGGGATTTTGTTTGGGTTTTTTTTTTTTTTTCCCAGCCATGATGCAGAAAAACCTTCGCTACAAAACAGAGAGGAAGATTTGCAGAAGACCTAAATTTGTATCACAGGCAGAGGTGGAAAAGATAAAAGCCAGGTAAACCACAGCTGCTCATTCTGAGGTGATGGGTTTAGTGCTTTGTAAATGCTGAATCCTCCATGGGTGCAAGTAGGGTGAAGGAGTAGCTGTTAAGGCAATTGTGAAAGGCATGGAGAGGGAAAGGGACATACCTTTCCTACAGCCATGTCTGGCCAGGACAGTGTTGCAGCCTGGCCAGCAGTTTTCAATCAACTCACGAACCTCTGTGGTGAAGAAAATTTGGGCTTGGTCACAGGAAGTGTGGAAATGTAGGAAATAATTCAACATGTAGTAGTGCATTTGTGTGTACTAGCTTTTCCTGAGATGAGTAATTTTCAAAGCTAAGTGCAAGTTCAGAAAAATTCTTTTGAGAGCAGCCAGACAATCTGAAAGGAAAGCAGTAGTTGTTACAGGTAGAGTAAAAGGTGGGAGCCTGCAAGGAGATAGAGTTGCATGTAACAGCCAATTTTTGCACATTTCCTTGCAGCACACAGTCCTTGCTTAAACACTGAAAAGAGCAACTAAACACAATAATTAAAATTGGGGTGTAAGTACAGGGGAGGTTTGTATCTATCCTGTTTCAGTTGTACTGATGTGATACTGGATGCATTTGTATTTATCTCCCCTGGTGCAGTAGAGCTTCTATATATACATTCAGCTCTGCAAGAGAAATCCTTGTGTGTTTAGTTTAGAGTATATATTTCTTTTTTTCTCATTTGGCTTCTTGCTTTCTGACATAAGTCTTGACACGACGACTTCGAACAAATATTTTCATGTGCTGAACAGAAATGACAGTTTTGAAATATTTTTTAATATGTTCACTTGCCTGTATTCTCCCTAAGCTTGACAAAAATGTTAGTAAAATATGTACATAAAATGTCATGTTTAGTTTTATTTTGTCTATTTGTAATGTCTTATAATCTACAGGGGTGTTAAACATACAGAAGGGTTTAAGAACATTCCAGCTCACTGGGACAAATCTGCCCTGCCTGAACTGGGATTCAAGGTTTGGAGCTTTTTAGTTTTTTCTTTCTGTCAGTTTTGTCATGTAAGGTTTGCTCCATTGCAAGTTCAGTGTTTCTTATGGCTTTGTAAATGACTGTTTCTATATAGCATAGTACAGAGGTAAATTTAAACCTGATACCACACTGGGCAGACCTGCAGGTGAAACTAGACCCAAATTTAAACAAATGATGGCAGTAAAACTGTGGCAGCAGGGACTTTCACTGCTACTATTAATCCCTGGCTTGGCAGATTTGCTGTGTTAACAAGACTGATACTGGTGCCCAAAATATACAATTTTGAAGTCCCAACCTGTGCTGAAAGCATCAGAGGTAAATGATGCCTCTGAACTTCAGAGCAGCCATTCCCTTAGCTGTAGGCTGTTGTATGGAGAGCTGCTGAAACCAGGGGAGTTCACAGAATGGTTGGGCTTGGAAGAGGAGATCACAGAAACCAACTCCCCTGCTAAAGTAGGCTCACCTAGAGGAGGTCGCACAGGATTGTGTCCAGGTAGGTTTTGAATATCTCCAAGAGAGACTCCACAACTTGCCCGGGCAGCTTGTTCAGGATGGGATCTTTTATTATTACATTTACTATTATTTTATTCATTCCAGTGGAGTAAACTTGTTTACCTTTGTAACACACAGGTGTGGCATAATACAGGTGTGGGATACCTTCTCTGACTTCCTATCTGCTTCCACCAGCTCCTCTGTCGACTCTAGTAACTGTACTACAGAAAAGATGTTATCTGATGCCCAAAATCACTAACTTGCAAAATGCAAATCCTCAACAAGTTGTCACTAAGAAATAGGACTAATGTTGACATTTTTTATGTTCCTATGAAAATGTGCAATAAGCTTTGCTTGCTTTCAGAACTGTCATGTAAGGAACTGATTTTTAGTAGTGTTACCATGCTTTTCCCTAAAAGTGTTCGAATAAAGCCTTTCCAATTGATTTAGAAACATGGCAGGCAGTGCAGTGTGTGTTCACTGGCTGTAGGGAGTATAAACTAAAAAGATCCTCTGGTTTTCTGCAACATAAATTCTCAATTCCTTATTTATTTATGTGCTCATTTCTGCTATGCATTTAGATACTGTTTGATGCATGCAAATATATCTTGACCCAGATATTAAGAAGGATTGAGTGGCTGCACCAAAGCATGCAAAAGTAACTTTTCAAACTTTTCCTTGCAGTTGATTGAACTTGACTGTTCTTCTGAAGAATACAAGAAAGTCAAAGTGGACTTTCAGCGCACAATGCCCAAAGCAGCTATTAAAAAGATTTGTAGAGTTCAGAACCCATCCCTCTGGGAACTGTACCAATGGTAAGTGTAAAACACTGCTCTGGAATGTATGCATGGTGTTGTTTCTGCAGGTAGCTGTATGTGCTGTGCTAAAGATAGAACACACATTCCTGAAATGCCTCTGCTACCACTCTCCCACTGAAATACCTACCTAGTATCAACATTTAGATAAAGAGGTATCAACAAACCCAAAGCTCAGTCAAGACACAGAGCTTAGAACAGCCAGATTCAGGGCTGTGAGGGAGGAATCCTTGCTCCTGACTTCTGCCAGGCCTGTGTCCATGACAGCTTCCTTCCAGTGAAACCTTGAAGCTGGTAATGAGTCACATTTAGCACAATGTTTTGCAGCTGGTCAAAATTGAAACAGCCTTCAAAATTAAATGAAACTCATGGAGGGCAAGCCTTAATATAAACTCCTGTGTTCAGGGAAGAAAAATAATGCTGAGATTCCTCCCTCTCTTTTCAAAGGCAGTGAATGAAAGAAAACATTTGTAGTAAAGCATTTATGTATAATATGAAAGCATATTTGTATGCCCAAATTAGGCCCTACTGTAAAGATTTTCAGAATATACTCTGAATAAAATTGATTCTGAGTGGCTGGAACCTGTGGGGACAGCCACTGTGGAACTGCAAAGATTCTGCTTCTCACTGCAGGCAGAAGGACCTAATGCAGAAGAGCAATGGTGGAAAGGCTGCAGATGAGCGATTTTTATTTCATGGGACCAGTAAAAAAGACATTGATGCCATCTGTCAGCAGAACTTTGACTGGAGAATCTGTGGCCTTCATGGGACAGTCTACGGCAAAGGTTGTTTTTCAGCTCTTTCAGTAATCCTGGACTTGCTAAAAAGCTCTCAGTACTCACTGCAGAGGGGTAAACTTTACAAGGTGGTACTTGGCCAGTCCTGGGCTTCTCTGTGTCATGATGTGGGCAACAGAGCTGAGTTTCATCAGGGTCATTTGGAGCTAAGGCACTCCAAGAGGCCTTGATCTCTGCTCTCCTAAGTACTTGCAAGAAAAGACAAACTTAGGTCAGTTAGGCTTAGTGCTGAAACTGTTCCAGTTTCTCCCAACTCCTACAGAAAAGCAGCCTGGCTTATTTTTTCCCCAAGAATCTACATGTCATTCTTGTTACAGGTTTTTGCCTTGTTAGCAGATTATATCCTTCTATATTGTCCTATGTACAGGAAATTACCCGCACATCGAGTGGAATAGCTGAGACAGGCTGACTGGTTGACCACACACCTTTCTGCTTCAATACTTTGTAACTCTCAGAAATGTTAGAGAATCACAGTGTATTTTGAGCATGGAAGGGACCACAAGGATCAAGTCCATCTGTGCTGATGAATATTAGTAGCCTCTGCCAGGAGAGGAAATGTGGTGGTAGTGGGGGAGGTGGGAGGCTAGGGTCAGGAGGAAATCTTTTAGAAGATTATGGTGTTTTAAACATTGGTTTTTAATATGTGTGCTGTGAAAACTAAAAAGGGCGTAGTGGTTTGTTTCCACTAAGAGAGACATAGGGGACAAGTGAAGGCTTTGGAAAGGCTGGTCATGAATTGCATAATGGATTTGTTTATTAATTCATTTTCACACAGTATCACTTTGTTTCTGCCATTTCAGTGTCTTATAAACTCTGTCTTGGTATCTCTTCTGCAGGAAGCTATTTTGCAAGGGATGCATCTTATTCTGACAACTACTGTGGGGCAGACTCAAACACCAAGACCATGTTTCTGGCACGAGTGCTGGTGGGGGAGTTCACTCTTGGTAGTTCTCATTATGTTCGGCCTCCCATGAAGGACAGCCAAAAATTCTATGACAGTTGTGTGAATAACTCTTCAAACCCTTCTATCTTTGTCATCTTTGAGAAGCAGCAGATTTATCCAGAATATCTTATAGAATACCAGGCATCTGCAAGACTTCTATAGCAGTAAAACCTGTGATCCTAATGTTTAACTGGTTTAAACAGTTTTTTATTTTTGGCTTGAGAGAGAAAAATTGATTTTGAAGAAGCTGTGTGGTCAGATAGGAGAGTGTTCAGAAACATTTTTTCTCTGTCTTTTCTGTGTAATAGAAAACAGGGCATAAAAAGACATAGAGGATGTTTTAGAATTCCTAAAATCCTGTTTCTGTATCCTATTTGTAGCAGCTTTCACATTACCCTATATTATGGGAAACTTTCCTAAATTTATTAGAAGAACTTGCTGATGGTTGTAGCATGAGGATTGGCCATGACTGCCAAGTTTAAACAGTTTTTAATTATTGTTTCAGGATAGATTTTTACATGTGCTCATTGGTCAGAGGCGTTATCCCTCTACCTGTTTATCTTTTTACTCAAAACTGGATAAAACACATTTTTTTAGTAATCTATCTCCTGTAACAGTAGGCATTCATTTGCAACTGTGATTGTACAATCTGTGCTCAACTCATTGCATAAATTCTTCGTAGCACTCTTCTTTTTTGTCCTTACTTAATCTGCACCAACAAAACCTCAAAAATTAAACTTGCTTGTTGAAAAAGAACAGACACTTATTTTCACTTGTTGAGTTTCTCAGTTAAAACAATTACCAAAGATACAAGCATAACAGGGGTTGCTTGGTGCTGTGTGACTCAGATGATTTACTCTATCAAATAAATACTGTATTTCATGCCTGAGAACACAAGTTTTTCATGACTTTCGCTGTGCCTACAAAGAGAAGAGTGCTGGCAGGTGCTGTGGAGGAAGCAGAGGAGGCAACTCACACTGCTATTTAATACCATACTTAGGAGAGAAATATACTGCTTGTCCAGCTTGATTATCAGTACCTTGTTTCTGTGGATGAACTTTACGGTTCCCTTACGGCTGTTGGGAAGGATGGCGAGAGACTGTCTCTAATTGGGTGTTCTGCCTCTTTGGGTGGAGGAGATTGACAGATTTCCTGCATAATCAAGTTGTTGTTGGACTTCTTTCAAGAAAAACATGCTTACCTAGGAAGTCATCTTCAGCCACAGACCTGAAACCTTTAAAATCTGAAGATTATGTTGAATATTTAATTATTCCTATCAGAAGAAGACAGTAGTGTTGAGCAGTCAGCTTACATGTGTGCAATCAAAAAACTTGAGCTGTCAAATATTTTTTTTAAGATTAAAGTTGCTGATGCGTAGATAGATACTTTATCATAGGATTAATGTGCTAAAGTAGCTATAAGTTAGCTATACTGTGCTGCAGAAGACTTAAGAAATACTTTCTATATGACCTAAAAAAGCTCATCTTCAGCTACATTCTGTATACTTCTTTTTAACTCATCTGGATGATGATTGGCAGGTGTTCACTGGGTAACTCTTTATTACTTCAGCACTGTGAGCCAGGAGCTTGGCCATGATTAGCTGGAGTAAGGCTGTGCAGATCCCCGTTTTGTAAACTGCAAATGTAGAAGCATGATACCTAAAGGAAAATATCTCCTATTTGTGTTTAATCCCAGTGAAACACAGAATAGGGACAGGCAAATCGACTGTATTATTTCTTTTGGAAGATTTGTAATAGAACATAAAAGATAAATCTAATGTCATCAAATAGTACATTCATTGAGGAGGATAACAGTTATAGAGGAAAGATTTCCTGTCTGTGCAGAATAAGGTGTTTCTGCCAAAACAAAAATCATGTTCATCTACATGTTAATGGCAAATAATACTGGTCGTATGAACTTCTTCCTCTGAAAATAAGCAGAATTTCAGGTAAGAACTAGGATAGCTAAAGTCATGTTAATCTTCTGCAGAAAATTGAAACAAACATTCCTTTTTGGGCAAAAAGTTGAAATATTTTTATTGACTTTTTTTATTGTATTTTTAAAACCTCTAACTTGATTCTTGTATGTGTATGAGTGTTATAAAACAGAGAATAAAATGCCTCGCTGTACTTTGTCATCTGTTATTTCTCCATTATCACAGAAAAGTTTCCATGTTTTCCACTTTTGAAACTGCAGGGGTAACATTCTTGTGTATGGTAAACAAACAGGTAATCAAACCAGTAAATTCCTTGATGTTTTTCTGTCTTTCAATACTGAAATCACAGTGTTTCAATACACTTGAGTTTAGAGGTTGTTGTTAAGCAGTAGGAGTCCCTCTACAACTGTTTGGGTTGCATTTGGAAATGAACACATAAAAGAGATGTTTGCATTAAATCCAAACTTTAGGCAAAAAGTAATATTTGATCCTCTTTTCTGAGTGAGGACTATCTCTTTTGGCTACTTAAGCAACTGAGCAGGAAGAGTGCAGTAATCTGTCACTCACTCCCACGCCATGTGAGGAGAAAGATAAGCTGTGAAGGTTGTTTCCTTTTTCGGTAACAGGTCCATCCTGGCAAGACAGACGGCACAGCCAGAGAAGCCAAACAGCTTTGCTGTGCCAGCAGTGGGGTGTGGAGCCTGGGGGTTTGTGAGCCCTCATCCTCCACCTGCTGTTCTGGAGAGGGGCTGGCAGCCAGCCAAAGGCAGTTCACTGCACCCTTTAATGAGGGTTACCTGGAGCCAGGTTTATCTTGATATTCTGACTGGATTTTATGATGTCTGGGTGCCAAAACCCTAAGTGTTGGCAGCAAGGGAGTGGCAGTATCCGGTTTGGATACCTGCAGCCTGGCAAAGTAGGAGCTGGTGGGTGAGAGGAACTTGGGTGGATGCAGATAACAGCTGCCATGGTGGGCTCAGTGCTGCTGGGCTTTGCTTGGAGAATGAGCTTTGCTTCTAGCAACCAGTGCCCAAGGCTGCTTTAGGGCCAAAGGGCAAGTGGAAATTGCAGAAATGCTGCTTAACTTGGAGTACATCCAGCAGAAGATTCAGGTGGGATGGCTTTTACATGGGCAGCATAACTGGTGCTTCCCTGTTTGTCCAAGGGATAGACTTCATGGCTTCCATTGCTACATTGCACTTGCTTCAGGCCCATCACAAATTCATCTCTGCATGCAGAAATCCTAGCAACTGGGGGATTACTCCCTCCTTGAAAGTAGCCACAGCCCCCTGCAGTGCAGGGAGAAAAACATCTTAGAAACATGAGATTTTTCAAGGTCAGAAGAAAGTCACTGGGGCCAGTATAAACCAAGCAGTGACAGACAGTTTATAAATCAGCTTGAAATTCTTTTACCCTGCTTTCTGCTGTAATCACCTGGAAGAGTCTGGTATCAGGTGAAGCCATGTCCAGGATGATTAACAAAGGGAAATGAGGAGGTGATCATTGTCCTAAGTATCTCACACAGAGCGGAAATTTGCAGTTTAATGCCAGGTAAGACTAGAAAGTTCCAATTTACAATCCATGAAGCATAATAATTTCTGCCACCCAACTCTTTTTCTAGGAATACTATTTTTAAAGTACAAAACTGTAAAGCTTTTTTTCTATCAGCAGCTTCCTTAAAAATACCATTTCATGCTGACAGCTTTCTGTCATCATTACAAAGACCAGAAGACATATTTAATAGAAGCTTTCCTTTGCCAAGCAGCCTTTGCTTCGTATCAGCTGTCAGAGAATGACTAAAACCCTTTTGTAACACAGACGTGCCTGATTTTAAACAAACTCACAGCTCAGCAATGCAAGACAACACACTTGCTGTTTCTGAGGAAAGGAATTTTAAACCAGCTTCCTTGTTCCTCCCCAGACCCAACTGCTGCTGACTGAAGCATGTTGTGCCAGAATGCTAAATAGTTACCATTACTTAAGAATATAAAGCTATGTTTTGCTATCACAATTATAAACATAGTGCTGGGGGTGGGGTTTTTGTTGTTTTGCTTTTGTTCTGGAGGGTTTTGTGGTAGCTTTCTTTTTGTGGTTTTTTTTTTTTTTTTTTTTTTTGGGTTTTTTTTTTTTTTTTTTTTTGAGGTTTATGAGGAGCTGACTGATCTATTACATACCCTGCTCAAGATCAGTTTGGGACCATGTTATATAGGTGCACAAACACACCATGATTACACTGATATTAGCAGTTTCTGTTTTGGAAAGCTGCTGGCAATCTAGTGCTTTGCTTTCCTGGAAATGTGTGCTCACTGATCCCTGCCACAGCACACTCTGCAGGTGAGCTGCTGAGCTCGCACAGCCAGGGTGAGGTCCAGCGCCACTGAGTGTCCTGGTGCAATGTCTGCAGTGTCTGGTGACTGTATCACCACCATTAATGAGAAGGAACAAATGGCTTGGGGCTCTTCCTGGTTAGCTGGCAGGCTTCTTCCTGTCTTCTCTAGCTGTCTGTCTCAGCCTGAATGTAGAACAAGGGTTGATGCACTTCCAGAAAGCTGACTTCAAATGCAAAAATAATTTCCCTGTTCCATAGTGCTACAAACTGACAGGTGAAAACACATAACACTTCCTAACCAGAAGCCTGCAGAACGGTTGAAAGACACTTTGCACCGACTTGAGTTTACCTGAGCACATACTGTCCATGTTCAACGTCAATGCAGCTGAGAAAGACTCTTGGTTCATTTTCCAAGCCTGTAAAATGTGATGCACACCAGCAGCCACTTTAGGACTGTTTATTCTTCCTGTGGCATCAATATTTGAAATTATGTTGGTGGAGAGGCACCTCAATGCACCCCAGTCATACCAGTTTGATGGCAGTGCCAGCAAGAGATGCACAGAGCCTGGAGAGGGTTCATAACTCAGCAGGAGAGCACCTGAAGAGCAGCACAAAGAAATTCCAGCCACTCCAGCCCAACTTGAATGCCTCTCTGCAAGTATATGCAGCATGCAGAATAAAAGATGAGGTTAGAGATGTGCACTCCTGCAGGTCTGTGATCTCACTGCCCTCACACAGACGTGGTGGGATGGCTCCTGTGACTGGAGTGCTGGAATAGAAATATACAGGCTTTTGAGGAAGGACAGAGGAGAGGAGAACGGGATGTCACCTTCTGTCAGTGACCAGGTGTAGTGCATGGAGCTCCACCTGGGGATGGATGAGGAGCTGACTGACACCTTACAGGTCAGGATTAAAGGGAAGACAAGGCACCAAATAAAACTTGTTAAAATTCAAATATCACTTCCTCCAAGATCAGGAGTCATGCATCCCAACAAAGAGGAAGTGAGGCAAAAATACCAGGACACCTAAGGGATGAGTAAGGAGCAAACAAAAAAGAAGTCTACAGAAGGTGGAAGCAAGGCCAGGTAGCCTGGGAGGAATACAGAGAAATTGTCTAAGCAGTCAGGGATCAGGTTAGGAAAGCTAAAGCAAGTCCTGATAGAAATAAATCTGGTCAGGGATGTCAAGGGTAACAAAAAAACAAGCTTCTATTAGTATGTGGGTGATAAGAGGAAGACCAGGGAAAATGTGGGCCCTCTCTAGAAGGAAACAGAAGCTCTGGTTACCCAGAACATGAAGAAGGCTGAGGTACTCCATGCCTTCTGCCTCAGTCTTCACTGCTAAGTGCTCACCCACACCACTCAAGCTGCAGAGGCAGAGACTGGGAAGAAGAATTTATACAAAATCATGGGTAATAAAGGGAAAAGCTTGATTTAGGCTGGGCTTATTTTGTCAAAAATGAAGCACATGACAACTTTCTGATTCATGTAAGAAATACAAACAAGCCTTTGACGGATGACTTCAGATGGAATAAACTTCCTGCTCATTCTGGTAGGTGGGAAGTTTTAGGCAAGGCCCATCCAGCTTTTTGTCAACTGTGTATGTAAGCTACAAGGAAAATCAGCCTCCAGCACACTATATCTAGGAGGGGAAAAATTATGCATAATGTGTAGAAACTAAGGTAAATACAGCATGTTGCTTTTCAAATAAATAAAAATCACTCCATCAGCAACTCATATAATCAGTGTGTCTGTAACAGGGCATTTCTGTTTAGCATGCCAGAAATGCTCTGTGGAAAAAGGAACAATTCCAAGACTTCCCTAGTCAGTACTTCACCACTGTTGCCTGTACAGATCTGTTTAAAAAAAAATTACATGAAAGAGGAAGAGACAGTCTTTGAGGAACAAGATCCAGTAATTTGATCAGTGTTCAGCAGCATGTGGGAAGAAGGCAGCAAAAGATGCTTGCTGGAGAGAAACTCAGGGACCTCGCCAGGCATCAGTGAGCAGATGGCTCCATCCTTGCAGTGAAGCTGAGCAGTCAGTCTCTTCCTCCTGCTGCTGCAACACTTCTCTGTGCACATCAAGAGAGATGCTGTACCTAAGAACCCTCAAGCAGACTATGTCAAGCAGGCAGAAGGTCAAGACTTGCAAAGAACGAAAAGTGCGTCCTTATTTTTATAGTGCCACAAGAATTTTTGTTATATACAAAAATTTTAAAGAAAAAATATAAGAATAAATTATTTTTTTAAAAGGGTCTTGGGACTGTACCAATCTCTTCTCACAGTTCTGTTGTTGTGGTTTAACCCCAGCCAGCAGCTCAGCCCCTCAGAGCTGCTCATTCACACCCCCATAGTGGGATGAGGGAGAGAATTTTAAGAATGAGAAAACTCATGGATTGAGATAAAGACAGTTTAATAGGTAAAGCAAAAGCCACACCAAAAAAGGAATTAATTCACCACTTCCTATGTGCAGGCAGGTGTTCCACCACCCCAGGAAGCAGGGTTCCATCAGGCATAACAGTGACTTGGGAAGGCAAATGCCATCACTTTGAATGTCATCCCCCTTCCTTCTTCTTCCCCTAGTTTTATGTGCTGAGCATGGTGCCATAAGGTGTGGAATGTCCCTGTGCTCAGTGGGGGTCAGCTGGCCCAGCTGTGCCCCCTTCCACCTTCTTGTGCAACACTATCTGTGTGGCAGGTGAAGGCTTTGCAGAAGTGTAGGGCAGAGGGAACGTGAGGAGTGGAAGCTACGGTTGTTTTGGCTGGGAAGATGCAGGTGTCCAGTCACACAGCTTGAACAGATCCGTGGGGCTGCTGCAGATGGCAATCAGACAAGCTCCTTCCTGAGGGGGTGAGGCACTCAGGACATGACCTGCTCCAGTGTCACAGGAGTCTGCTGGGTCTGATGATCCTGGATCTCCCTCCTTTGCCACCAGCTCTAGTGCACGCGTGCTCTTAATTTCCTTGATTCAAGCTAGACAGGGGTGGTGCCAACTGCAATGTTTGGAAAGGAAAGGCCTCCCCATGAAGCAGATGTGGTACCAACAACTTCCAATTACCTTTAAATTTCCTTCAGTCCTCCTGCTTGCTTTAAATTCGTATCTTCTTTGTCTCCACCTTTCCAACAGCAGTTCAGCAGCCAGAAAAATGGCTGTCACCTTATTTCTTTGGTCTTAACTGCTGGAACTTTACTGGTTCATTCTTCTTCTGTCATTTCGATGGAATGTGCCAAGTGCAAATTGTTAATCTAAGTGTATTTAAAATCACTTCAAAGCATGGAGGAGGTGTAACTTATCTGGCTTTACAGACACAGGTAGAGATTAAGCATTGTACAGGGGCCTAAGCTTTGATTGTTAGTGGAGTTCACAAAAAAATCCAATGCACTGCATCCCAGGTCTTCTGCTGTAACTGTGGTGCCTTTGGGGCTTTCTCTAGGGACTCACAAGTTCATGAGAAGGATGCGTCACACAATGAATTGAAATTAAAATCTACTGTAAATTGTGAAAACTGAGTATGAGGAAAGCATTCTCACAGATAAGTGAAAAGAAGTGTGATGAAGAAAAGCAAATGAAAGTGGGATGCTTCTTTGTAGATATTATTCACAGCAATTTGAAAATATCCAAAAAAGACTGTGGAGCCCATTTTAAAAAGTGGCTGGAGGCTGTCCCACAGGAGAGCTGTGAGGAAGCACCTACTGACCATCAGTGGGACTTAGGCTCCTATCTGTCCTTGGAGTTTTGAAAAATAATTACACCCAGTGACTCACTAACAAAGGGTCTCATTCCAGAAAGCTTCAGGATGTACATTTCCTTTTAGCGAGATTCCAGCATGATGTAGACTCCATTTTTTGGTCCAAGTGTGGCTTTTGATTTGAGCTGCAAAGGAATCTGAAAGAGAAAAGAGCATCTTATGTGCAGTTGTATGTGTTTGTTTATGTGTGTATGACACCCCCACATACAGACAGACATTTTTGCTGGAGGACCAGTTCATAGCAGGATTACTGTGGAAGCTGTAAAGTACTTGTTTTACAGTCAGCTGTGGTGGTATAATATTAAATAGAATTTACAGCCAGAGGCTGAGGCAGTGGTTACCCAGGAATGCTGTAGATCTGAACAGAAAGAAATTAACTCTATAAACTCTAGAGCTGGTGCAATGTCCATAGCAATAGACTTATACTAAAGTGCTGAGATCCTGTGAAATATGTACACACATTCTCACCCTCTATGAATGATGACATTTTGCCTGTGGTCTTGCCATACTGCTTTCCACTAAGGCAGGGCTGTGTAACAGTCCTTTTGTTGGAAAAATTATATATCTGAAATCACATTTTGCTTAAAACATGCAGTCCATGCCTGGTCTCTCCTTATTATGGAAGTGTCTCTAGCAGTTTTCTCAAATGAAGAGAAGTCACAAAGGCAAACCTGTTGTCCTGCCTAAGACACACTGTCAACTCCCTCAAGTTAACAAGTATGATCTCTAAGCCTCTGCATGTACAAACCTCAGTCTCTGAGCAAGTCTTGAATTGAAACTTCTGCAAAATCCTCAGCAGAGTAATTTTTGTCTCCAACAAACCCATTTTCATGCCAATGCAGCCACGGGGCCCTGCCCCAAAGGGCAGGTATGCAAAGGGATGTCGTTCCTTCTTGGCCTCCTCTGTAAACCTAGAAGGTGCAGAGATGGAAACCAGTTCAAGAAATGCTTTTTGCTCGATTCCATGTTTTTATCTTAAATCTCAAAAGCTGGTTATTTCAATTGATCTTAATTGACAGGTCATGGGGACTATTGATAGATTATATCCCAGTAAAAAGATAATTGACTTATGGCCATCAGCCTTTGTCAGCTGGTGACTTCAGGAGAGGACATGGAGATATGAGTTTTACTTCCAGCCTATCTTTAATGAAAATCTCTCATCTCTTTGGATTCAGTTTCCAAGAACTTTAGACTGCTAAGGTCCAGAGAACTCATGCAGGGTAGAAAGAGATGAGAGGTAATACAGGCTAATTGGAGCTTTGGAAAAAATAATATTGTACATTTCCACTAATTCCATCTCCATGCTTCAAAAACCTAAATAAGATTGAGCCACTACTCCAAAAAGTACTGTAGAGGCCCCTAATTTGATATTGAAGGACCATTAATTCATGTACTAAGCACTGTTGCATAATCAGATAATTCTTGCCTTGCTCACCCCCATATATCATCCTGGTAAATTTAAAGTCTCCTTTGTTTGATTCCTACTGCCAATTTCAAAATTAAATATTTGGTGAGGGAAGAGGCTGTAGATGAATTACTTCATTTAATTTCATTTTATTTTTGTTATGCTCTTATTTTATTATTTTTGCTAACATTACCAGCTATACAATCTGAGCAGAGTGTTAGTAATTATAGATCATTCTTCAGGGAAGGTTCAAAAGGGAATTAATCTCAGATTCATACCAAACAGCACTGTGTGAATCAAGGGGACTGCAGCCTCTACTAACCATTTTACCCTTTCATGCTACTGTTAAAGTGGTGAATAAACAATTAAGAAAGCATTTCTAGATAAGCATTGCTAAAAATACCCACCCCAGACTTCCAGCTGCTGCTAAGATTCCTCTCCAGCAAAATCTCTGGTCTTCTCTAACCTGGCATTGCTCTTCTTCATGGCCAAAATATTCTAATGGAGCATATGCCTGGATTTGTTCCAGAAGGAGCACTAGGCAAACCCATCTACACCACACATGTGTTGTCTTACTGGCAAAGATGGTTCTGGGCTGCCAGCCTCACACCCAGTTGTTTATGGAGCAGGCACTTCTTTTCTTAGTAAACTTGTGAACGTAGTGGTAGCTTAAAATGCATCTGCCCACTAAACAGTTTAAAAATATCGCTGCCCACAAAACTAAATTGTGCTGCCACACAGCACCACATCAGCTGAAACTCTCCCTGTAAGCTCAGCCCAGCACCTGTAACACAGGGCAGGTACAAAACCACAGCTTGACAGGGTTCCTCCTACCCACTGAAGATATAAATGCTCCACGTGAAACTGTCTTGCCAAGCAAGAATCAAGGATCCTAACTTACAGACAGAGAGCAAATTCCCCGTGGGAGATGGGGTAGGTTCCCCACTCACAGAGTACCCACACTGTTATGTTTCAAGTGAAAAGAGTGCTCTAAACCAGCAAGGAGTTGGATGAGTTTCCCAGGTACAGCCAAGACAGTGAATATACTGTCCCACTTCAGAATTTTGGCACCCAGAAACAACATTGTTCACAGTATCTGATTTGGAAACAGGTCTGAAAAGCTCTGCCACAGTTCAACCTTGACCAAACTTTGCACCTTCTGTGGAATACACCACTATCATCACTTGTCTGATGTAGTAGAAATAAACTGCTTTTATGGTCTAAATAAAACTTGGCTCCTCTTGGTGGAAGTGCTGCTTTGGATGAATAGTGGGTGACTGTGGCTGTGAAAGAGCAGCAGAATCTGGTGCCTGCACTGGACAGGTTGAAGTTCTGTGCCCACAGGCCTAAGTAAGGACCTCAACCTAAGGGCAAAAAGCATTACTCCACATACCTCTCAGGAATGAACTTTTCAGGTTCTGGCCAGAACTCAGGGTTGTGGTGAAGGTGTCCAACTGCAGTTTCAATGACAGCTCCAGCCGGAATATGCTGCCCCAGCACTACGCAGTCTTTAGCTGCTTCCCTAGTGAATCTGCAACAACATCATGCATCCCAGATGATTAATAAAGGTTAAAAACACAGCAGGAGAGATCTAAAATGTATCTGTCTTCATCTGACCAAACACTTTCTGGGGTAACACTTTCTCATAGATAAATACAACAACTGTTGTATTTATAAATATTATCAATAATATGTATTGATAAAGACAACAACAGTGTCTTCTCAGGTTACAATCATCTCCACTTAGAAGTCCATAGCTGCAGCCCAGGTGGTCGACTTTTGGCCTTTTCACAGGAAACCATTTCTGGTTGTTTACTGTTTTCAAAAGCATTAACTGCTAAACTGCAATTTTATCGTTGATGTTGGGTTTAAACTCATTTTTTTAATGAAAATTGCTGATGAAATGTGTCAGTCATCTCTAATAACACGTAGAAAGAGTGTGCTGGTTTGCCTCCAGGAAAAGAAAAGATAGTAAAGATAGCTTTGAGTTTGTTTATTTGAGAAGCTCCCCCCTGTTGGTGCAGCACCTGAAACTTAGCAAGGGATGGCTGTAATATTAGTGCTGAGTGTTCTGCTGCTGCTGCTACTCTGGAAACACAACTAATTCACAAGCCTTGGAAAACCACATTTCACATATATTCAGCAAAGACAGGCATGATGTTAACAACAAAACTCTTCTGTTTTCTCCCACCCTGTGATGATAGGTGACGGAGGTGTCCTTAGGAACCTCACCATGACAAGACAGAAAAGTCACCTGCCAAAGCCCAGCTTGTGTCTTACAAAAGATTGTGTGTGGGTGTGCATGTGTGGTGAGTTCTGATCCAGATCTTTTGGTGCTTGCGTGGTCACTACAGATCCCAGATCAGCCCAGACCCAGGTGGGTGCCCTGCTGTCTCAGTCTGGGACCATTTGCAAGCACAGGGCAGAGGCAATGTGCAGGAACTTCCTTTGCTGCTTCCCACACTCTGCCAAAAAGTTGAACAAAGATTTCAGCTTCAGGGCTGTCAGTCTGGTATCATTACAGAAACACATTCTTTCCTTGCTGTCACCGATCTCCCTTTCTCATAGACAAATAAATAACAGAGGCTCCAAACCTGCAATAAAACATTGGAATTAAAAAAAAAAAAAAAAAAAAAAAAGGCATTGACAAGCTATCCTTCTCATTCTTGCATGAATTTGGTGATAATGGAAACATGAGTTCTGGGTGAGAAAGTTCTCTGGATAGTAAGTTCATTTAAAAAAAAAAAAGAAACCAACTCATTTCATGAGTTTCAACAAACTTGGCTGCTACTGTTTTTCTCACTTAACTCAGAATTATCCTTGTCATAGGCAATTAACATCTTTCAGCAGCCCTGGGCTGTCCTATCCATTCTACATCCATCAGAGGAAAAGCCAGATCAATAAACAGCCCTGACAACACCAAACAAAACTTCAGAAGAACTTTGTTCTATTCTTGTTCTGTCTCCCATCTGACAAACATGGATTGTTTCCCAGTGACAGAGCCCAAACTCAAAGACCCCTGTCACTTTAACCAGCAAAACAGTTTCCACTTGTACCCCAAGTATAACACAGTAAAGGAGCAGATATCTGATATTAACTCTCTGAACAATCCTGCAGATTCCCATGAAAAAAATGTTGATTTCGAATCTTGGTGAACATATAGAAAAGAAGGTGATCTTAAGCTTTTTTGTTTTTGTTTTTGAGGTGCTTGCAGTCATGGGTTAAATTTTTCAAAAGCTCTCACAGCAAGCTCAGCTTTGGCTTCTTTCCAGTCATCTGAATTTTTCCCTGAGCTTCATGAGAAGCATTGCAACTGGATGGTCGCTTTGAAAAACCTGTATTTCTTAATATTTGTATTTATGCTTGTGATAACTTGGAGCTTTTACAATCAAATAGTTTTCTAATTTCTTTTTCCCTTGTTTTCAATTCATCAATATAGTAGAATAAGTCATGTGTGACTTGGGACAGAATTTTCAATAGTTAATGGATGTTACCATTAGTTTAGCTCTATTAGTATAAGGCAGTGCTAAGGGTAAATGGGCCAAAGTTAAACACACAGGTAAAATACATGTGTGAAATACATCTGTAAAATACAGTTTTCAGACTATGAACCCTTCCACAGATCAGGGCTGTAATAACCAACAGGGACCCCCAGGGGATGGGTTTTGGTGCATATTCCCAAAGCCTGAGGCTCATGGAAGCAGTAGCCTCTGGCTTTCTCTGACCAGACCTGCTCCAAAATGGCTCCATCCTCTAACCTTGGGAGATGTGAGGAACAGTGAGGAAGCAACCTTGGCCAATTCACTGTAAAAATGTGCTTTAGAAATACCAGAATTACCCAGCTTTCCTTCAAGAGGCCACATGATATCTTTCGAATGCACAAAGCAGCATTGATGCTGGCACAGAGACTGAGAGACCATTGGTCTTCCAACAGCAGATTTCCATTTTATAGAGCCAGGGAGCTATCCTGTCTAATCAGAAGGGGAAAAAAAGATACCTGAATGCAGGTGGGTACATGCGCAACGTCTCTGCAATCACCATGTCCAGGTAAGGGAGTTCTTGTACATTTTGGTAATCAGGGACCATCTGAAAGGGCAGGACAAAAGGAACAATTATGTTTTCTCACATGTAAGTGCCAAACTCATCCCAGATTAGCTTTTAAATCATCTATTTTTTACTGGGCATCTTTCCTGTAGAAGAACTCGATGTCTCATCTAAAACAGTAAATGATAAAATTATACAAAAATGTGGGCAGTAATTAAATGTGTGTGTAACATTCCTTTCATCATCAAAACGCTTTGGTGCACAGCCCAGCTGAAGGTATAATAATAAATCATCTTGCTAGGAAGAATTAAAAGCAGGCCATTACAGAGAGCATCAATAGCTGTAACAGAGCTATTGTTTTACACATGTACCAAAATCTGCACAGGACCCTTGTTTCTTCCCAAGGGCAAGAGGTTCACACTTTGTTCACAAGAACAGCAAGTCCTTCAGTTACTCTTGTTAGTGTTGGAACAACCCCTCTGCACTTCCCCAGCTCTAGAAATAAAGCAGAGTGCTGGTGCTGTGATGCCTGTGGAGGGGTGGAGATGGCACAGGAAGATGCAGGAGCCCCCAGCTGAGGAGTAACACAATTTACACAATGGTAAATTGCTCTGCCAAGAAGCGAGGTGCCGAGGCATAGCTCAAATCCCACCTGGCAGGGCTGCAGTGGTGCCTGAGCAGAGAAGCCTGTTTCCTCCAGCCCTTGCTTAATGCTGCTTCATTTTTCACAATGGTCAATGCCTGAGCCCACATCTTCACAATCCCACAAAGCCATTCAGCCCTTGACAAGGAGTGGTGGGCACTAAAACCCCAACAGGGCTGTAGCTCAGAAGACTTTGCCCTCTGACTGGCAACAAACAGACAGCGAGAGACACCAAACAGCAGCAGTGACAAGACTCAGCACACGGACAAACAGGGAATTTCTTCCTTGGGAAAAGGGCATCTTCCCTGTTTTATTCAGTGCTCTCAGCAGAGGGCAGCCAAAGTATATCAAATAACCTCATCAGGAAAGTAGAGTTTTGTTTTAAATTAGAGCATCTCCTAACTGACACAGAGTAAATTGGAGAAAAGCACAGACGTCAGACTAGACTAAACCTTTTATGAAGATTTGGGGCCCCTGCCGTTCACAAAGGGGACTGGATTCCATCCTTCCTTTATTTACTACAGCACTTTTCATGTATAATGCATATTTTATTGAATTTTCATGCAAAAAACATATGGTACATACTGAAAATACTAAGCAGAGAACAACTCCAGATGGTAGGCAGAAAAGGCATACAATAGAACAAGGATACCTTGCTGGATTAGGGTATCCCACTTATTCAGCACTAAGCCACCATGCACCATTTCACATTAACTGATCTTTTCTAGGGAGGAAATAGATACATTCTATTATCCCCATTTTCTGGCTCAGGAAAAAAAAGCAGAAGCAGAGAAAGTAATTTGCACAGGCTGAGTAGAACCAGTGTGCGTGCTCCTGTCTCAGGGGAAAAGATGCAACTCAGCTTGTCAATAGATGAAGTATTCTGTCAGCATATGACAAATATTATCAATACAGGAAATATGGACTGCACTGACAGCCTTTCACTGTGGCTTTTATCTTGTGGTGGTGCCTGCTAACTCAAACTTTTGGCTTAGGTCAGTGGTTATCATACAAAGGACTCAGAGCCTAAAAGCCACGTGAGAGCCGTGGCTGACATCTGTGTGAGGAGCAGTGCTCCAATAATTCCAATAGCTAAAAACAAAGCTGGGAGAATGATCTTTATCACCCTTGTTTTGCAGAAAGTGATCCGAGGGCTGCCTAATTTTGTGGGGGAAATTAGAAGCAGAGACTGGAAATGCAGTGTCAAATTTCAGGTCTTCATGGCACAATTCCCTTTCTCCATGCCCACTGGAGGTGCGCCCTGGAGGTGCTCCACTCTTCAATGCAAATACATGCTGTGGTGTTCATTCTTTTATTTTTTCTGCCAGTTTTACAATTATCATTCAGAACTTTCCCCTACTCTCCTGCATCTCTTTAATCCTGAGTCAGCATCTGAGTCCTGTTCCTGCAATCCCTCCTGATTTCATGGACAGGCTGGCTGAAAGAATCCAGGCTCAGAGAAAATGAGTGGTGGAGCCAAGAGCACACCAAGATGTGTTTGATTCTCTGAACCATGCTCTTTCCACTGGGCCTTCCTGTCTCTCTCATAATCCCCCTACTTACTTCTGGAGTCAATAATTAAGATAATTATATGGTAACCTGATATAATAAGTAGCCACTAAATCAAACCATACATCAACGAATAATAAAACACTAAATTATTGGAGCTTTGATTTGCTCTTTCAAATAGCTTCTATACCTTCAGGGGATTAGCAGCTCAGAAAACAAAACAAAAGGTGTAAAACCAGCTGATTTTCCTTAGAAGAAAATTCCTTTTGCTTACATAATGCAGGAGGGGTCAGTCAAATGGCAACAGAGTGAACTCTGCTATCATGAGAATGACAGACACATCAGTCATTTCCTACATCTGATGCAATTTAATTATTGGCACTTCCATGCTTTTAGCATCAAAGTAGCTGGACCTAATTTAGTGGTTGTTTGCAAGGTCTGACCTGCAGCTGCATAAAGTACACACAAGCCAAGCATCTCTGTTTAGGAAGGACAGTTTGTTGCTTTTTTTCCCCTTTCAAAGAAAATATTTTCCATTTGTTTTTCCACTCCCTCTCTTAAAAATATGTCTTTAGCCAAGCACGTTTCAAAGGAACATAAATATGCTTTTCTTCCTAAATGTCCCTATTTATATCTATCAACTGCTGGCAGGT
Source organism: Pyrgilauda ruficollis (assembly GCF_017590135.1). Classification (NCBI taxonomy): domain Eukaryota; kingdom Metazoa; phylum Chordata; class Aves; order Passeriformes; family Passeridae; genus Pyrgilauda; species Pyrgilauda ruficollis. The sequence continues at coordinate 822,075 of NW_024529155.1, read as the reverse complement.
TTGCTGGGGTGAGGGTGGTGTTGTGCAAACATGCCACTTTAACCCCCTGAAAAAAAATTGCTTAAATTGCCTTTTACTCAAGATGAGGCGGGGTTTTTTCACTAAGAAAGATTTCTGTCTTTAACAAGAAGAGATGGGGGGTGTGAGGGAGGATTGCATATAATAAAACATCCTGTATTTTAATTTTGCAGCCACTGCTTTGCACAGCAGTTTTTCTTACGCTTTGCACAGCCTTGTAGTGTCTTTTCCTGTTGATGTGGAAGTGAAATGGCCATGTAACATCTTGTAGCATTTCTCTGCATGCATGTTTCCCCAGTCTGATTTCTGGAGGTGAGGTGGTACACCCTCACCAATCCCAGACTATTCAATCACTTCTGGCATCTAGTTTGGCCACAGAGTCTCCTTCATGATTGACAGAAAATCACAAGCCTCCATTACCTAGAAAAAGATGGGAAATTAATTCTTCCTCCCACAGAGTACCCTGAGGTGAAATACCAGCAGTGATTATAAAATTGCCTATGTGCTACAAGGATGACGCTTGTTTTAATCCCCATATAAACTCCAAGAGAGATAACTACCTTCAGATCCACCTCTGCTTTTCAGTATTGGTTTTAGCATTTTCTAGGCAGGCAAACCTATTTTTTACCACCGCCCTCAGTTAACTTTTAATTCCTCAATGAACAGCAAGGGAATCCAAGTGCTGACAGGAGCGGTCTGGCCAATCTCTGCTGCAGTTTGAGATGTTACTGCTCCCAGTTGCTGGCTCTTCTTTGCTGGCTGTGGTTCGTGTCACCACAGCCAAGTCAGCAGAAGGGAACATATGCCTGCACCTCAATTGCTTCCATACAACGTCCAGCATGAACCCATCTTCAGTGACAGCTCAAGACGAGACACTAACTTTTCCCCAAAGCAGCTGATGATCATCCTCCTCTACTGCCTCTGTTTTGGGAATGGTAATTCAAAGTACACATCAGTGAATAAGAGATTCCCACTTATCCTATTGGCCATGCTCTAGTGATGCTCAGCATTCAGAAATGAAAAAAAATCAGAGAAAATTTTGTGCAGCTGACAGTGTGATGTGCACCTGAAATCAATTTAGAAGCAGAAAAGCCTGCCGAGACCACATTCCTCACAAGGAGCACTGCTGAGTCATGGCCTGATGCTGAAACAGCTGAGGTTTCTGAGAAGTTGCAATCCAAATCCAATGTCTCATGGGCAGGCAGGCTGTGACAAAGTCCAGGTCAGGGAGATGACATGCAGGTCTGCTTAAGCACAGATGCAGATCCATGAGTTGCCTGTGTATGCATAGCTGCACAGCCCACATGGGCTCTCCCTCAAAATGCAGACTTTGGATAGCAATAGGATAGGAGTAAAAAAAAAAGCCAGCATCGCCCCCAGGTACTCTCACCCAACTCCCTTTCAAATTGCCAAAAGGGCTACTCAGACCACAGCCATTGACAAACAGCTCAATAATGTTTCTTGATCCAAGGTGTACAAAGCTGCTGATAGATCAAAGAATCTGCCTGTGGTTTTGACCTCTCTTTGGTCACCTCTAGGAGCTCCTCATTCTCTAACAGAACTAGAGCCTGTGTGCCTCACTTGGCCTCAGAGAGGGGGAAGAAATACAAGAATGTGAAACACAAGAAAGTCAAATTAGGGCGGCCCCATGACACCTTTGGCAACAACTCTATCAGGAAAGGAAAGGTTAGAGACTGGACTGCACTCAAAATGTAGATCAATGATGAAAAGGGGTGGGATGGTTTAACAGATATCTGTCTTTAACTTGCTTAAGGAAAACTTGTCTCATGTTTGACCACTTCCAGGACAACATGCTGGAGCCCCTGTAAAGCACCAAACTAAAGCCTCCTTGCAATCTCAGGCAGCATGACAGGGAAAAATGTTGACGAAGTAAAATTTCTTAGCTTCATCCCCAGAACTTGGACCAAACACTACAAAAATGCTTAAGACATTCCTCATGCAATACTTACTGCAAATTCCCCCACCCTGTCTGCACCTGCCAGGTGAGATGTGTCTCTGACCCAAGGCACCAGGCAGAACCAGCCCATGCTGCTTGGGAAACAGGACCCAGAAGCTCCAGAGTCCCACTCACTCTGAGAGACAGATCATGGCCTTAAGATAGAGAAGAACCTGCCTAAAATCACCAAGTGTCTGTTGGCCACTTCCAGTGACAGAGGCCTAAAGAACCTTCTAGCAAAACATTAAGTTCTTGACTACAGAATTGAGGACAAGGTTCAGGAATAAAAAATAGGACAGCAAGCCTGATTTCCAGATTTTCCAGACAAAGAAACTTTCTGAACTGCCTAGCATCTCTCAAATCCTTAGAGCACACCTTAGTAGCACTAGAGCCTCTGCCATTGGTATTGTGCCTTCTCACACACTCTCGGAAATCAACATTAAAGTTCTCAGTGCCATTCCCTCTTGCATCTTTCCCCAGAAGCAAGAAAAAGCTATCCAAACCTCGCACTCCCAAGATTTCCATTTATTTCTTTGTTCCATGAGGATTACCTGCCACCTCTTTCACTTGCTTAGGTTGTTATTCAAATGGAATTTTGTCAGGCTCTGACCCCCACTCTTGGTGGCTGCTCACCGGGTTTGACAAAGTTCCTTTGTTCATTGAGGCACATCTCAAGATGTGTCAACATTCAGTGCTTCAGACACCTCAAAACAAATTCCTCCCAGCTCCTCCTAAAGACTGTGAGTGCCAGATAAATTTAGTCTTACAGCTTTTTTGTTCAAACCACCTGCCAGTCACCCTCACCTCTAAGACTCCACCTCTCTCTGGTTCACTGCCATGCAAGTCAACTGGCCGTTCACAGAGGAAGGTGCCAATTTGCAGGCTTTCAGAGCTGGTGGGAAAGGCTGGCAAACCAGTTTTGCACTGAAAACCACATTACACACAGACCTTGCAGCCAAATTCTCTCCATTTCTTTGGTGCAAATCCATGCAGCTCCCTGGGGCTGTATCAGTGTAAGGGAGAGGAAAATGTGGTTCTAAGGATGCACCAAATAGTGCTGGGGAAAGAGCCAGAAGGTATAAGGTTACACCAATGTCAACTCACTTTAAAGTTACTTTGCTTTTTGAATCAAAGAATTCAGCACCTGACAGAAGACAGACCTACACTACCTCCAGTAGCTTCCACAGTGCTAAAAGAAAGTCTTTGTAGCACCACTGCTCACAAGGAGACTTCTGCGAGATAAAAATACTTCCTGAAACTGAACAGTGTCCCAAAGCCAAACAGATAAACATAAAAGCTGAAACCAAAACAGTCAGAAATTCTCTTCCACCTACATTACTACTGACACATGGTGATCAGCAAGAACAGAATGCGTGCCATCAGGTAGAATATCCAGAAAAAGGAAAGTCAGGAAAAAAGAAGAAAATCTCTAAGGAAATACTTTATGAGGCAAACTATGAATGAAAAGAAAGGAGAAAACAATCTGTTTCTATTTAGATTTTGTAAATTTGTTAACTTCATCTAGTCCCAGATTGCCAAGAGAAGTGTGTGCCCTCAAATGAAAATTGATTAAATAAGTGAGACCGGGTGCCTGGGGTGCTCTGCTGTCACAAAGGAAGGTGCAGTTCCCCAGTGTGATGATACTGCCAGGCCAGGTAGTGTTTTGTACTCTCACTATGCTAATTTTTATTATTTTACTTAAGCTATGTGGGGAAGAGTGCCACCCCTCTAGAAGTGGCTCCCTACCTGTATGCAATGTGTGCCTTGCTCCAGCTATTTGTGATGTGGTATAATCCCTGCCCATGCATTGCAGCAGGCTAAGATCATCAGAGTCACAGAGACTGCCTTTTTCTTGCCTCCTTAAAAAACACTCAGCCCCCAGGAAATCCGCCCCGGGTTCTCTCCACAGCCCACCGAGGCTCGAAAGTCTCTCTTTCTACACTTGTCTAACACAATCAAAATTTCTACTTGGGTGGCAGAAATGCTGAATGGTGAAGGATCCCAGTGGGAGGGAAGCAAGGAGGAAATTAAACAGGAGAAAGGACTGCCAGAGGCCCAAAAGGCTGAGAAAGAGAATTATAAAACTGGGGTAGGTCTGTCCGAAGGGCATGTCACCAGTCCAAAGCACATTAACCACTGAAGTTCGTGCAAGACTTAATCCTTCCTGCTACAGAAGTGTCCCCTGATGGTTGCTGCAGATCTACAGGAATAAAGAGGAGGGATTTTTTTTTCCCCTCTCAGTAGACATTCATGGTATCACATAAGAGCCAGATGATTTAATTTAATCATTCTTGCTCCAGCTGGTATTTTCTGTATGGAGGTGACAGTGCTTTAAATTAGGGCCTTGCATAAAAAAGGCCCGTGTGTTTAGTTTAATCAAATGTTTATTTCCTCACGTTATGTTTATATTAAAAGACATCAGCATGAATTTTCATGCTGCAAATAGAGTCTGTCTTAAGGTCTATGCACTGAAGTTGTCTTTGGTCGTTCTTCATCTCTATGGCAGCCTTATGGACTGAGAGGTGACTCAGCCCAGGCATGCAGTTTAGGGAAATATGCTCTGGAGAGCACAGTCCAGCCTATGAGAAGATCAGAGCTTCACACAAAATAAATTATTTCTGTAATTTGCCCTTCTTGAGCCAGTGGCTGCTTAAGTCACTGGCTTCAGCAATTGCTGGATGAGACCTTTTCTGAATTAGTAAACAGGAAAACATTTGTAGCAGAGCAATGGCAAGATTCTCTCATCACTCAGCGTAATTATCATTTGTCCCGACAAGGGCAGGTCAGTTTTAATACCATACAACATTTATGCAGTGCCTGATGCCTTGGAAACACCTAACATACATTAGGTGCAGTAGGACAGACTTTGCTTTTCCATAGTTGTTTTTCCCCTGAGGCTTGTGAAGCGTTTAGCAAACATTAATTAGTTGGTCATCTTCCAAACGCGTGTGTGAGGTGCTCCTGGTAAATAATCCCTCCCCTACACACAAGGGGCCAGCAGCGGTGCTGAAAACTGAGACCATCAATTTACAACCTTAAGAGTTGAGCACCCACCAGCATGAGTCTTCATAACTAGCCTGATTTTTATTTTTCAGCCGCAGGGTGACTCCTGTTCATAAACTAGCAAATACTGCTCTGAATACATAGACTTAAAGTGACCAAAAAAGAAAGAAATCCATTGCACAGCACTTAAATAGGACTTAAACAAAAAGGAGCCTTGTTTGCTTTCAGCTGCCAAAATCATAACTCAAGGTTCAGTCTGTCCTTGAGAAACTGATGGTACTAAAAGCACAGAATGTAAAGAAGTGCTTTTGGTGCCAAAGCTCCAATTCCTTGCCACAGACTTCTGTACCTCCTATCCTAATACAGGTAAAATTTACTGGTAAAAGCCATGTCCAGTCCTAGCCCCAAATTTTAGGAAGGCACACGGCCTTTCTACAAGGCACAAAGGCCAAGCTTGTTCCTGTTGAAACTTCTTGCAGTTTAACTGAAAATACGAAAAATGCACAAAGAAAGGGGAAAGAACTATTTTCTAACCAAAGCTATTCAATGCCTTTTCCTCTTTTGCCCCCTCTGGAAACCACTGACTGCCTTGGGTACAACAAAGTAATTTACAATTGGTACATGAAAAGTTTGATAGCACTCGAAACGGCTTTCGTGTTTTCGTCCTCCAGTGCATGAAGAAGATCTCTGAAAAAAACAACATGACTTGTCAGCCCAAAATGCACTGCCCCAAGTTCAATGGGGCTGTGAGCAGGGGGATCTGCTACCATGACACTAACATACGACAAACTTCTCTAGGAGTTCAGATAAAGCTGTCTGCAAAGAATCCTGGCAGATGCCTATTCAAGGATCTCTCTCCTTTTATTCCCTGACTCTCCATCTGGGAACACAAAAATTTCCTTAAGCCTATTCACGCTTAGATTTAGTGAAGCTATCGTAGTGTTGTGTTCTGGTGCTGTTTTGTGTCTTTGCTCTCCTCTATCCTTTGTAGATCAGCATGGCATCTGTCCATCTGTTTATGATTCACTTCTTACAACGACTTGGTCCTGATTACACTGATAAGCACAGTAGGTTATTTGAGGGCCAACTGGACCTCTGTAATGACACTCAAACTGTACCCAAGTTGTGGGAATGTTTCCAATCAAAACAAGGCCAGTGGAAAAACTCCACTGGATCCTCCCCAAGGACAGCCTTCCTGTCCTTACGCCCAGGAAATAAAATGCAAAAGTCAATTTTTTATCTGGAACTCTTTTGCAGTTATCAGTGTCTAAGTGATCCACAAAAACTGAAGAGAAGACGAGAAAAGAAACTGAAGCCTGGGCCTTTCTGACATTTGAAGATGCATATTTGAGAAGAGAGCATAAAGAACAGCATTCAGCTCAGGAGGCCACCTGTTTCATGGTCTCCTTTAGCACAGAGGTGAATCCCTGAGTTAGAGGACCTGCCCCCACGTGCAGGAACTGGGGACAGAGCCTGGAAAGTGCAGCTGTTTTGGGGGGCACCATGTGCTGCCAGGGGCAGTAGAGCCCTGCCTCGTGTGCTGACTCACCGGCCCTCGTGAGCGCATGGAAACGAGGGGAAAAAAAGCACAACGCAAAGAGCTGCAGGATGAAGTCACAGGGTCAGCAGTGAGAAAATACAGAATGCATTTGTAGTCTGAACAAGGTCATTTCCAGCATGTTTTAGGATGATATAAGGCTTTACAGGGAAGGCAAATGGAAAGTATTGCTCATGATTTCTTCTGCTTTATGAGTAAGCTGCTTTGGCCTTTATTTATTTATTACCTCACAGTTCCACAACCGTCCTGGTGTGAAGACCAATTTGCTGGTTTTTCTCTCTTGCTTCTCAAATAGACTTTTCCTTCTTAAACCTGACCCCTTCCTGTCTCAGTGCCTGGCCACATCACTCATTTACCTCTGCATCTCCAAGAATACCCTTATTTTTAAAATTTGCAACACCTCACTTCTGTGCCGTCATTTCACTTACGTCTACGTTACTGTAATGCCCAGTATTTTATCCTTTATTCTTATTTTCCAAAGCTCAAAAGCATCAAGTCTCAGAAGGTCTGGGGTACAGGGGAACCTGGCCAACACAGTGTCACCCAGCTGGGTTTGAGCCAGCCCTGACAGGGAGGCCACTTGATCTGGACACCACTGAGCCACAAAGGTGGCACTCACAAACTGACACATTTGATAGAAACATTCAACACAAAAGAGTGCTTTTAAGCCAGAAAAGTGCATAAAACATTGTTCTGCAGGGGGTTCACTAGCAATTTTACCCATACAAAATACCTCATAAAGGATGGTATACTCTGCCTTTTTATGTTGAATTGAGGCACAAAGAACTGTAGATATCTATAGATGGGCTAACTTGTGGGGAGGGATTTTCTGAGTACCAAGACAAAACACAGCTGTAGGCTTTTTCTGTAAAGGGCCTGTCACACACATGAGAGCAGCTAGCATATTACCAATCCTGATCGCTCAAACATTATGAGAAAGGCCCCAACATACTTTGAAATAGGCTGGAAAACACATGAGATTTATGACAAATAACAGTATTTTGAACTTCATATGCCTTCTGGCTTCTGAACTGGGATTCATGTTTTCAGTCTTACCTCTTCAACTAGAAACCTTTTCTCCTTTTTTTTTTTTTTTTTTTTTTTTTTACTGGTTTACTTGTTTTAATAATGAAATATGAGATTCTGGTTATACACCTGACTTCAGTGTTGAGTGATTTGAGAGAATACAAAACAAATAACAGAGACTCACAGCCTGATGGCAGGATGCTGGTAATATTCCATTTACTGAGCACCACGAGCCATCCCTGCCTGCCCTTTGGCCATCTGCTGCTAGCACTCAGCTAGAATCATGCAGACTTTTTTAAAAAGAAAGAACAAATCTACAAGACCAGGAACTTCATGTGAATAAACATCGGACAAGCATGAGCTGCCCCTCAGAGTATCCACAAGACAGTAGCAAACATTTTGGGGGTGTGTGAGGGGTGTTACTACAAGAGGAGCCTCAAGGATTAATCATCCAATTCCCTTTTGAAAATGCCAAACTTGGTACCTTGGCAAAGCTTGACACAAAGAAATTGAAACATGCAGACAAAGTAATTGGGGGGAAACTGTGCTGAGTTTATATATAGCATTTTGTTTCTGCTGAGTACTGGGGAGGGAGGTGGGGAAGGGAGGAAGTGAGGGGGAGAGAGGGAAAAGGAAGATAAATTTTGGTTGTTGCTGTCAGATGAAGATCCATTTATCTGTGGCAGAAGCCCAGACAGCTGCATGACTCTAAATGAAGAAATTTAATTAAACAGTAAAAAAAAATAAAATTAGCAGGAAAAAAAGAAAAAAGAAAAAAGAAAAAAACCCAGGACTTCTTCCTTCTCATACCTACCCTGATGTATAAATAGAGACTATGCGATGGATGAAGGGTGCTTATTATTTCTTTGACTTCTTTGTGCATAAAGAAATCTACAATACTCTCTAGTGAACCAGTAGGATGATCAAAAAGCCAATGGCATGTTGCTGCTATTCCAACTTTGCTGCTGTGGTTTAAACCACACCATGCAACATGACACCCAAGTCATAGTCCCAGTCATATAATACTTATTTCACACAAAAACAAACAAAAAAAAAGTCCCCACCAAAAATCCTGGGGGAAAGTTGGCTCAATTATGAAAGAAAAGATTTTGGAAAGCAGATTACTTGGAATCATATTCTGCCAGAGCTACACCTCTCATAAGAAACGTGCTGATAAAAACTGTGAGTGGATGTGATCCCCTTTTGCTCCCCTTGCATCCTTTGACCTGCATTCTGCCAGCACAACTCAGAGCAACCTCACAGCTTTTCCTGCCTCAGCTCCCAAGGTATTTGCAACACAGCTCGGAAGAGCCAGAGCATCTTGCACTTCTGTCCATACCCACAGCCTTTGCTAACACATTCACTTCTTACTTCACATTGTGGCAGAGTAAGAGAGATTGGTATTAGTACTTTTGGCCTTTCTTCATGTGCATGGACATGTGTGCATGTGTACTTTCTGTAACACATCCACCTATTTGAAGCAGCATAAAAATGACTATATATATATATATATATATATATATATATATCTGACTCTTCAAGTCTCAGAAGATTCAAGGTGTCACTGTCAGAAAATTCATTCCAAGTCCTATTTATCTAGGTCAGGATGTGGGAAGATTTTTTTGTGTTCTGCATATGCACGTCACTGCTTTTGCTCCTTGGTACAACACAAGCTGGGAGCTGCAGAGCCAGGGAAGATGACAGCTTGCTCCCTGCTTCCAGTGGACTTGATAGAAAATTCCTTTTTGTGTTCCTTATAATGGAGTCTTGTCTCATTTTTGCCACTAGAGATGCTGTGGCCAGTATATTACAAACACCATGCTGACAGTGCCTATATGCAGCTCTGCCTCAGTGCCACATCACCCGTGGCTCTTCTTTAAAGCAGAAGAGAAGAGCACCCCGCAAAGCAAGGAACAAGTTAACAAAAGGCTTCATTTATCTCCAGCTGATACCAACATGACAGTGGGAAATACGGGGTCAGATTCCAGGCACATTATTGCGACAGCAGGAGGAGTGTGGGGAGTAGCCCTTGTGTGGAAAACCACAGGACCTGCTAGCAGAGGGTCAAGTCCTGACGCAGCTTTCCAAGCAAATTTGGGGAAGTCTTCTCCTCTCCTCCACCACTCTTAATAAATAAGACTGATAAACCCTAATTATGTGGATACTGCTGGCATGCTCAGAGGACAGCAGCATATGATGTGTGTGTTTAAAGCCTGATCATTACATGGTGCTAACAACAAACCCCCTGCTCTTGAAAAAAAAAAAATCATGAGTAAGGTAAGCCCCAGAAGGTAATACTGATATACAAAATAAAGGTAAACCCTGAATGGAAAACAAAATTGTGGATGGACTACTAGAACAGAAATTTTACACATTCCTTCTGTGTAAATAAAGAAGTGAACTTAACCTAACCATTATAGTGTTGCTTTATGATGTGCAATTGCTGGGGATAAATGGTTATAATGTGTGTTGTACACTTACCCTCACACTAGCAGCAAACAGCAAAGGAACACACTCTTTGCCTACCTTTCCATGGAAAAAATAGCTGCAATTTAAAGTTTAAGGGATCTGCACTCAAGATTTATCTAGCTATGATGTCCTTGGGGTCCAAATAGAGGCTGGGATCCATGGGAATTCTCACTGCACCTCTGCCCTCTCAAATGATGAATTTGGAACCATGCAGGGAAACTACTGCTGCTATTAGACTTGTGGAAGAGGACCTGCACCAAAACTGCTCCCAGAGCAGACACCAGGCTGGGTTCCTGCAGCCAGGATGTAGAAGGCAGGCTCTCATGTCTCCTGCTCCCCAACACCCAGAGGGTCAGCTGCTGGGACAAGGCACTGCCACTCTACCGTGTGTGGTGCTACCAGCACGTCTCTGCTCTGTCCTGGATGGTGCTTTCCTATTTTAATATTTTTTTCCATCATGCATTTCTTACTTCATTAAGGGGAGTTATTAATCATGTGTCCTAGGAGTGGTGGGGCTTCCCTTTAGCCCAACATTACCATGGTGAGGGATGGAGCTGGTGTTTTGCTTGGGGTTGGAGCACTCCCTGCTCTCTCAAGCTGAAAGATGGCTCGTGTTCAGAGTGCTGTGCACAACCAGGCTCCACACAGGATGCAACAGGCTCAGCTTGGTGAGAAATGAAAAGGACATAGACTCTTCTGTCAGCTTGACTTGGTCTTAATAATGTTTAAATATCTGAAGGTCATTAAATTAGAGTTCAGAAACTTGACTCAAAGGCCTCTCTCTAAGATTATCTAGGTTTGCTGAAGTAAGACAACAAAAGAGAATAAACCAAACTGAGCAAAACCAACAGCTGCTGCTGCTGAAATGTTATTCTTCTCATTAAGCCTATATGCTGAGCCTATAGAGGAGGCAGCACTTCCTGTCTCTCTTGCTGACAGTTCAGTATGAGGGCACAAAGGCAGGTCACTGTCCTTGGCGATACGGTAAACAAAGATAAGAGCTGAAAGCAACAGAATATTTTTTTAACCCTGATAATTCACTCAGTATGAATTCCATTGTGGAGAGATTTATTGTTTACTTAGAACTCCTCAAAAGAGCTCCTTGAGAATGTGCTGGACACAAAGCACACATTTCAGCTGAAAGCACTGGCCAGGCCTGCTCAGGGCATCTGCTACTTGTCCCGGGATTCACGTGTGTGAGACATTACTGAACCTGCCAGGAAAATGCAGCTCCAAACCTTTGCCCAGATCTGCCTGCTACCCTGGGCTGGGAACTTAAACAGATGTCTTCAACGGGCAGTCATGCTCATGGAAATGCTTTGTCAAGATGCCAACAAAAAATGCATTGCTTTCCTTCTTCACTTGCAAAATGAAGAGCAGCACAAGAGTAAAAACCATTGGTAAATTATCTGACACTCTTAGAAGAAGAAGGATCAGTCCTCCCTCTGCCTGGCCCAAGTATAACTCCCCACTGCCTTCCCCTCCCAGCTGATTCCCCAAATGCAGACACACCACACCGCTACAGGAGGAGGCAGGAGCAGACATCATCACTGCCAACAGCAGAGACTGCCTTATCTCCTCTGTGTAATGGCTCAGCAGCTTAAAGCAAAGAAAGAGTTTAAACATTTGCTGATTAGGAGAGTAGGGCATCAGATGAGAATTTGGGAGCTGTGAGTGCTGCCACAGATTAGGGCATTTAATCCTGCCACGGCTCCCCTTCCCACTTGGGAAGCAGAAGTAAAACCTCTCCTGCTACTTGCCTGGGACCTCTGAAAACTGCATTTGGTAGTCTTATCCCAGGAATACCAGGCACAATTGCAAACCCAACCAGATTAGATTTAGGCAAACTGCCCTCCAGAAGAGGATAGTCAGGACTGGAGGAGCAACCAGGGATTTCTCATGTTGGTGCCATACATTTGACCTTCCCTACCTTTTCATAGGATCTCTGGGTTTCAACAGAAACAGCAGTCTCTTTTCAAGGAGAACACAAGAAGGTTTGTTGAAATGCTATTTTTCAACATGTATTTACTGAGGACATCCTAGAATTGCTAGAGATGGATTACCTATAGCCTTGGGCTGAGCTATAAAGTGGATTGTGAGTTTAAAATGTTTCTTTTCCCTTTTTTGAAAGAGCTGTAAGCTTAGCTGTTGCTAAAGTTTCCAACAGTGTTCTTGGGCTTAGCTTTCGTAAGCTGATCTCACCTCCAAAGCCTACATTAGGTCTTGTCCATTCTGACCAGCCCCTCTATATTTCTCTGAGCAATTAAGAACTCTCTTTGGCTCTTGCAGCACTGCAACACCCACAGGAGGTACATGTCCATGCTCCTCTCGTGTGTTTTCAGATACCCACTACTCTTGCTCGGTGGGTACCAGTTGCTCTATTTCTTGCAGCAGGCATGTACTTGCTCTTTTTCAGCTGTTCTCAGAACCTCTTTTTAGCAGCTCTCTTGCCAGATAATCTGGCAACTCAAAGTACAGAAGCGAGTTCTGTTATCTGTTCCAAGGGAAGTTTTTCCAGGAACACTCAAAGATGCCAAAATCATGGATGAGTTGTTTACAAAGGTCAGTACACACTGCACCAGCATGCCAACCAGCTTCTGATACTCAGGTCAGCCAGGGTTTATCAATGAAAGTAGTGGATCTTGTTGGTTGTAGGAAACTCATTTCATTGAGCCCAGTCAGCCCACAGACAGAAGCTGAGTGGCTGTGGAGTCCTGAAGAAAAGAGCAGTAAAATTAAGCCATTCCAATGTATCATTGTGGTCTCACGGAAAAGGAGAGATATACCATATGCCAACCTATGGTCATCACAGCCAAAACACACTGGGGATCTTATCTGCTGTCTCCTACTCCTCATTCCATGTGCTTAACATGAGACAGGGGCCCTGCACCCACGCACTTCCACCCTGTGCTATTTGTACAGCCTGCAGCATGTTTGTATTGATAGGCCATCTGATATCTCTTAGAGCAGTATGGACTGATTGGTACCACGGGGCTGGGACCACACCTCACTTTCAGGGTTGGAGGAAAATTCAAGCACAGTTCACTAAAAACCACTGGATAGCATAATAAATTAGGAAATTTCCATGTCAGCACAAGCACACTTCTATTGACCCCTTTCCCTGGACCCACTTATCCCAATACAGCAAGGAGAATAAACAATATTACCTGGACACTTTTGCCAGGGAACTGTATCTATGCTCTGGAACATCTCAATGCAGATATGCAATAACTAAAGCTGGTTCTGAGTGGAAGAACCAACCACACAGTAGATCTGTCCTTTGTTAATGTGAGGCTGCTGAAAGCAGCAAACAACTTCACATCCAGCTATGAGTATGGAACACACACTACACAAATAGGTAGGAGCCCTCGTTATTACCGAGGGGTATTGCTCCACCAGTGAGTGCCTGTGCTCCTGGATAGGCATTGGAACATGTGCCTATGCCTTGTCTGCCATTCCTCAAAAAGGGCTTGTTTTTTTAAAAAAAGAAACAAAACTAAAAACTTCAGGGCAACGTCTGAAAAAAACATGGTAAATGGATTGATATAATTTCTTCAACTTAGGTAAGCTGTAAGTCTATCTCTGCATGGAAGAGAAATTAAATCAGCCCCCTTTCAAACAGTGGTGAAAGAAAAGAGCCACAGAGCAGATTTCCTGATGGTAGACTTGCCTAATTTGGATAACACTGTTTTTGAATTTGTGTACCAGAGAAAAAACAAAATAAAAATATAATTTAAAGGCATCAAACTAAAGACACTTGTAGTGATAAAAAAGAAGTTATGTAGAAAGAAGCAGTTATATATTTGTATACTTCCATGTATGCTAAAAAGTTGCACGACATTAACTGCATTGGTTTCTATGTTAATAAAGCTATCAGCTCTAGCTATATGATGTGTATAGATAAGTATAGCTATATGCACATGTGTACACCCACCCACATCCTGTTCTCCCTTCAACACCATACACAGAAATTCACTGTTCTTTTCTGAAAGACCAGCCATTTCTGGAATATGGAATATGGAAAGGGCAATTTATATACAGTATTTTCCAACAAAGATCTAATTTAAAAACAAGACCAAAAAGAGCATAGATTATAGTAAAGCACCCATCCACACAGTATTGACTAAAGTTTTCCATCACAAGGCACTTCAGAAATAAGCATCAGAGTCCCACACCACGACATACACTCACACAAACACATATGCGTGCACACATGCACACACAAAGGCAAGACTAACAGTTATTTGTATTTCCTACTTTGAGAGACAGGAAACCTCCCTTTGCATCTGCTTTTTTCTCACTAAGAAGAATAATTTTAATTACAGACACTTGGCAGGAAGCCAAGTTTGATTTTTTTTTTTTTTAATGACATCTGTCTAAGCATTTTTAAACTTCCTGCTCAATGTAACTTCCTTCATTTTATAGACCAACACCCAGTTACAGCAAAAAAGAGAAGGGAGTAGCAAATGATTTATTCATTTTTCATGTTAACTCTTATCAGGTATATCAAGCAGTTCATTGTTCTGAGAACTGATGGTACAAAAAGCAGATTTACAGGGGGAATTTAGGACTCAAGCAGTCTGGGAAAGGAAAAAAAAAAAAAAGAAAAATCATGCATGGAAAAAAACAACACAGTTGTAATTTAACCCTAAAACAACTCAACGGTTCCTGTTTCACAGACTGATTTTCCTCAGTTTGGCTAGGCTTTTTTTTCAGGGGGAAAAAAGGGAGGGTTGAGAATGGGGTAAGAGTTAGGGCAATGTTAAGCACTAAAATACGAGGCATCAGGCTGTGTTTGCCAGCTAGGTTGGCTTGGCACCAGGCAAATTTCTGCTTCATCGGTGAAGCTCCTCTGGGCTTGGGCAGTGCCACAGAGGTAGAGTCTGGACTCAAAGCTCACATCCCAAGCTGGCCCAGCCTCCTGCCTCAGTCAGGCTACTGGGACAGGAACAAGGAATCCTGAGCACCTCTAACAAAACTCACTGCAGAAAAAGCAGACATTTCATTTTCAGATGGAGAACATTAAGGCTGCCTTCCCTCCTTTTCCTTTCATTCTGTCATTACTCATGGCTCACAAGGCTGTATTGAATGGCTTGCTGTTTTTCTTCTGCACACAGAGCATGGGGAGCTGAGAGGTGAAAAAGAGGGGGCAAAAACACTGCCAGAGATAATGCAGAAGCAAGGAAAGGAGAGAATGCAGCAGCAGAAAACAGGAGAGATGAATTCAAAGTGAGTGCTGTGGGATGGAGGGAAGGAAGCAAGGACAGAAGCAAAGGTGGACGAGGTGGCAGGGAAGCCACCCTGCCAGTATTCACAGCTTTTCAGGTACCTCAGCCTTCCCCTGAGATTTATCAGGGGACCACAGCTCCTGGACTAGGAGAAGGCTGGGGTCCAGGCTGCACTGGAGCAGAGAGCAGGAGAGCTGGTGAGGAACGTGGAGGTCCTTCTGGCTGCTCATTGCCTGCTGTGTTGGAGCTCAAGCCACAGGCAGGTAGCCACAGCTGGCTAACAGAGGTCCCAGAGGGATGGGATTTATAACACACATCAGAAATGCAGCTGGTGTCAGCTGTAAGAGTATCTGCCTCATGCTGGCCCCACTGCGGAGACACAGGTGAGCCTAATGAATTGTTAATGCCTTGACACCAAAGCTTCATTTCCATTCCTCGCTCCAGAAAACCTAGATTTTATTCTTTTGACTTGCATATTTTCTCGAGCAAGGTAAATCATTTTTCAGGATACATGAACAACATAAAACAAATGGCCTGGGAATATTAAGTCTCCCTCCTGCACTTTTTGCTCTGTGGAGATGTAACCTACAGCCACCCTGAAAACACTGCAAAAGTTTTCATGTGATTTTTAATTTCCTGATCCTGGCTGGAGCCAGAACTGTGAATGCTGCAAGCCTCTAGAGGAAAAATTGGTATTGTCAGATTCTGCCCTAATTTTCCAAGATCCAGGGGTTTCAAAGAATATCTCAGCTCTTTAAGTGTTTGGAGACCTCAGTCTCACAAGTGGCTGACTGCCTTCTGACTTGAGTCAACACAGCTGGAAAATGGAGCAAAGAAAAAACCAACCCTGAAACCTCACTGAAAACCAGATGTTACCACTGAGCAGAGCTACTGTGTTAATAAAACACTAGCACCCCTGCACTCCCTGAAACAAAATTAATAACCCTAATAGATTTCCCAAACTGTGCTTTATGCCAGAAAGAAAGCAGGAGAAAAATTTTTTATGGCTTGAAGGGACTGTGGGGAGGTGTGGTTTGGTGCTGGCACCAGGATTACAGTGCTGTGGGAAAGGTCTCTATTTTTAGGGAGAATGGGCTGTGCTTGCCATTTGGCAGGAAGCGATCAGGACCAGTGATTGCAACATTATTGCTGGACATGAATGATGTGTCACAACACAGGGCTTGGTACAGCACACAAATGTTGCTGATGTGTGCCCAGTGTTGTATGCCACACAGTTTAAGCAGGGTCAGGAGTTTATGCGTACCCCTGGGGCATACACTATTCTCCAAGTGATACTCATATTGTAGCTGAAAAAAAAAATAAAAATCTCCATGCTGTGGGCAATAAAACAGTTTTTTGAGCTGTTTTGCTTAAAATGAGTTGCTTTGTATACTCCCAACAAAGTTATTTTTCTATCAACTACGAATGCCTCACAGGATGTAGATGCGTGATGTGATATGGTACATACATAGCGAAGCAGGAATGCAAGCAAGAACTGAAAAGCAACAGTGGTTTGTTTAAATGCCTTGTTCCATCTCATCCAGCCACCATCCCATTATGAGCCACAGGGGGCCAGCTTTCTGAGGCCACCAAGATGTCAACAGTTGGAGAAAACATTTGCTCAAATGCCCCTGGGTTTGCTCTGAAAGCAGTCACTGACATGACCTCCACAGCCCTCTGCAGCAGAAGCAGAAGTGCCGATTTGTTAGCACGAGACTTTGAGCTGCCACAAAGTAGAGAAAGCTCATGTCTTTGGAGGACAAACTTGACCTCTCTCCTTTCTGTTGTGCACAGCATCCCCATCTTTTCTTCTCCCTTGGCACAGGAGATAAAGGGTGCTTGGAGCTGATGAGGAGCAAAGACAAGACCCACACTCCAAATGGGCACCGCCCGTGAGCCTCAGGCCCTGCACGAGCAGACTCATGCCAGTTTGGTGTGGATCAGAAGCCAAGAGAAAGACGGGTTTCACCCTCCACACTGCTCTGTTGTGATGGAGCCCCAAGACCACTGGCAGTACTGACTGCTTTTAGCACTAATTTTAGTTTGAATGACTGATGTGACTTAGACTACAATGAACATCAGTGTCCTTAATCTGTGTGGGTGGTTTGTTTAGCAATGATAGCAAAAGTAAAGCCAAATTAAAAATGTAAACATGATGAGGTGTTTCAAATGCAGGAATGTAAATTATAAATAATGTGCTGAATGGACCCTGTGCTCTGGTGCTTAACAAAAATAAAAATATGGCATCTTTCACCTATTAATCTCCAGCCATTTAAAAAAAAAAAAAAAAACAGATGGGGAAGCTGACTCATGAAAAAGGTAAAATGTTTTGCGTAAGGTCACAGATCACAAATTCAGTGCTAGAAAAAACAGTTCTTTAAGCTAATTCCTTTGCTTTGTCACCAGATTATATTGGCTACAGTACACTTGAGCAATAAATTTGACTTAAAAAAAATCAAGGGCATTAGCAAATTATAATTAAGCACACATTCTGCAATGAGATGAATGTTTTTTTTAATAAGAAGCAGCAAAAACTAGTGCTTATAAATTACACATTGCAGGAGAGCATTACTCCTTCTTAGAGACAACAACAAATACTTTTGGCAGATTTTGAAGATACAGATGCGTGTGTACGCCTGTGCGTGTTTAGAATACAGTAAAAGCAATAACAGCCTGGCTGCCCTCTCTGCTGTGCACCTTGATGGGGAAGATAAGTGACACTAGAATCAGAAAACACTTCAGGGCCTGGCTTAATTCAAAAATACGCAGGATTTTTTACATGAAGACTGCTAAACATGTGAATTGTATTTCTTGGAGTGGATGATATATGCAGAAGCCCCAAAGAGGCACCAACTGTCTTTGATAACTGCATAAACTGCATTGACACTCAGCTATTGTTTCTTTGCAGTTGGATGCTGAATGCAAAATCAGCTATGACATACCATATTCAAACTTTGAATGAGATGCCAGACTGGGACAGCCATCATAATTTTTGTGTGTGTGCGTGTGTGTTAAAGGCACTGAGCATGCAAAGCTCTTTTTCACATTGGTGGAGATTGGTTCCTTTAACTAACTTAAGCATCTATTTAGGTGCTTAAATATAGAGTTAGGGGACTAATTTTAGGCACCCATGACTGAAAATACCACTGCTAAATACTATTTGTGTAGGCTGATGCTGAAATACTACCACGAACTTTCCATATTGTCACAAAAAAGTAGGTGATATACTAAAATGATAATAATATGTTCTCTTCCCTAATGCCCTTTACCTGAGAATCTCAAACACCCATTAAGATAAATATAAGCATGCTCCATTTACCACATGAACAGCCTGTGGTCTGAGAGTAAGTCAGAAGTTAAGAAAGAAACAAGGAGGTTAAGTAATATTAGCCAATGACCACTTCCCTTTTCCTCTCTGTTCAGAGGTAGAGGAACACCAAGACTCTCAGCATGCTTCCTATGGTCCTTCTGAGGAAACCAAGCATTGGAACAGGCTGCCCATGGAAGAGGTCAAGTCACCATCCATGAACATATTTAATAGACATGGCACTTAGGGACATGGCTTAGTGGTACTCAGCAGTGTTAGGGTTATGGTTGGATTCAATGATCTTTAAAGGTCTTTTCCAAACTAAATTCTGTGATTCTATAATCATGGATGCCATGGTCAGGCCTGAGGGCATGACAAAGTTGAATCAAAAGGTAACAGTATTTTCAGCTTAGAGTTTAGGGAAAAAAACCCTCGCACAGACAAAGGAAATTGCTCTATTGCTCACTGTGCTCTTGCCTGATTCGTTCCCCTTAAACCAGCCCAAGGTTCCACCTTCCCCTGGCAGGAGGGCTGGTCAAACATATGCTTCTGCAGTTGATCTGAGTGCCAGCTGGCACAGGGTAAGAGCGGCAGTCATGCACAAAAAGCCTGGCCCACATCTTCTCCTGACTCTGAAGATGCTGCTATCTCTGTCACCTGCTCCAGCTCTTGCTTCCTCCAACTAAGCCGTGAAATGGTGGGTCTGTGTCCTGACTTGCCACTCTGCTGGGCAGCCATCTCTCTTTTTCAGGATTAATCACTTAGATGCCACCTGGGTGCAGCTACAGGGAAAAGCTTATTGCAGCTTCTGTTGATTAAGCAGTTAAAATACACGCTGCTATATCAATCTAACAAACAAAGCCCATGCTGTTCTTTGATACACTGACAGCACCAAAGTGACATGCATCAGGTAGAGAAGAGAGCTAAGGGACGTCTCAGCAATCATTAACTTTGCAGCTACATGACTTCTAACACACTCTAGAAACTCAAGACACAGGGGTTTACCCCCCCTGAAATGTTACTCTCCTCCCACTGGAGCTGTACAATCAGAGTTTGACTGCCAGGAGCTCACAGCCAGAGCTGCGTGCAGGCTCCCACTCAAGGTCATTGCTAGCACCTTCCCTCTGCCAGGAGGAAGGGCTGGGTGTGATGGGCCTCCTGCCAGAGGTCTCTGGGACTCTCCCTAGGTCAGTGGAGGGACAGTTGCAGTCCTGCCAGGCAGTCTTGTCCCATCGCAAACCACCTGGGCTCTTTCTGTGGGAGCTTTAGCTCTGACTAGTTTCAGGGAGTGAGAAAGCAGACTTGTGCATTTAATTCAGTAGTCTGAGTGGATACACATCCAGTGCCGGATGTAGAGGCACCCTCTGCACCTGGGGCAGGACAAA
The DNA here is from genome assembly GCF_017590135.1 of Pyrgilauda ruficollis. Classification (NCBI taxonomy): domain Eukaryota; kingdom Metazoa; phylum Chordata; class Aves; order Passeriformes; family Passeridae; genus Pyrgilauda; species Pyrgilauda ruficollis. Next base: position 802,124 of record NW_024529155.1, on the reverse strand, counting down.
CCCCTGTCACTACAGCAGCACGGCCCAGAGAATGCACTAAGCCCTCATTAACAGTGTGGTAAGTCTCACCTCATCTGGAAAACAGACAGCGTGATGGACAGCAGAAGCTACCTTCTCCCAGCCCTGTCTTTGCCAGTGCTTACACTGCTGCTGAGCCAGTTGGCTCTGACAGTTCAAACCCAAATGGTGAATTTGAACTCCCCAAGTCCTGCAGGGCTCTCAAACAGAGCGAGGAGTGTGCTGCACATCAGTCCTGCCTTTTGGAAAGCACAGTGCTGCTCCACATGGCATCTGGCTATCTGTGCTTGAGGCAGGGCAGTTTGGGGTGATGGGGATTGTGGATGGAAAAGAGTCAGCCCTCCCTTTTCTGCAACCCTCTCTTCTGCTCTCTCAACCTTCTCCATGAGCAGCACACACAGACCCTGCTCAGTGACCAAAACTGCTGCAGCAGAAAGACTGAATGAGACAGGGAAAACTGCTTTTGTCAATTCAAAAACCTAACTTTTAATAATATAAACAGCTTGCCTTGCTGAAGCAGCAAAGCCAGGCATTGATGGGTATGTCTACTTCCATCTCACAGAATTGAAAGATCATTCACACCAGCCTTTGAACAGATGACATTTGAGGCTTCTTTGTGCTGCTGGGGCTGCCACTGCGGGCACTGAACAGCTGGAATGGAGCTCTGGAGGTTCAGACCTGCCTGACCTGCAAGTTCCTCTCACCTGAATGAACTCCTGAGCCTGCAAATTATTAAATGCTGATAATCCCGCATGAATTCACCCTTTTTCTTACTCCCACCACGGAGTGGGCTCTTATCTCTAGCGAGGTGACGTCCAACCCTACCAGAACTTTGCAATCCTCTATAAAATCTTTGTAAGCTGCATTTGTAAGCCCCATTTTCTCCATGAGGGGACACAGTGCCTCTGGCAGCACCCAACCTGGCCTCACAGCAGTGGGAAGGAGGTAGGACTAGCAGAGCAGCCCACAGCAAGGTTTTCCCTGACCACTTCCAAACTAATAAAGACAACATACGGCACCATGGCCTGAGCGTGAACATGGCCCACTGCAAAACCTTACAAGGTCCTTTACAAAGCTTTTTTTTTTTTTTTTTTTTTTTTTCCTGTTTGCCATCATATTACAACAAACTATTCTCATCTTGTTTACAATATTTGAGTAATGAATAAGCTGCATGTTTTTGTTTTGCACAATAATTATTTCTCAAACTTCCATTGCTTTATTTGTACATGCATGCAAGCACAAGACCTGCCACAAAATTGCTGATGAAATCTTCACCAGTTACAAATATTAGACCCATCTCTTGTACCACATGGAAATGTCATATGGGGTTGGCTCTCACAGCTGAGCTTTATTCCAGTGGTAAATAAAGTTATTAATACTTCAGACAGCATAAATAGCTGAGTATCTATTTTTAAACATCTGTAATTATTAGTCTGCTAACAAATAATTCACTCCTTTAGACTTTTCCAAACAGGCTTAACTAGAACACAGACAGCATTTATTTCTCATTTAATTTCAGCAATTTCAATTGGAAAAAGGTGTCTGCAAAAGGTGACTTATTTGCAATGCCACAGTATCTGTCAATATGACATTCTGATTTAATGCAGAGCAGGTATGCTTTATTATGCTGTGGCCATTTCATGACACTTGCAATTATAAAAGTAATAGTGTTGATCTTATGAATTAGAAATAAATAATTGTTCATTTAATGATTGATATTCACTGAAAACAAGATTATATTTAATGTAATTGAATAATTAGTTATTGATGAATGGCTCATGATTAATTACAATTTACCTGCCTTAGCAGGATTTTAAAGATCAAGTATCCATTGTTTTCAATGACAATGAAGAAAGAAACAATATGACTGTTAAACTTCATTATTTCAACACTATGATTTTTAAAAGTAGTTAAAAGATCTCAGAAACCTTCCTGATACATTAAAATCAAAGCCTGCCTCAGCAAAGATGGTAGACCTCTGCCTCTGGGCTACACATCCCTCTCCATTGTGAACTCCCTGAGCTTGAAACCCTTTGGAGCAGGGTTTCAGCTGGTGCAAATCAGCATAGCTCCTTTGAAACAGTGACACATACAGAAAAAAAAATCAATTTAATTGGGCATTTGTGGAGGTCAATGAGATAATTTATACTTTATAAGGAACTTGGATGCCAAAATTATGGCATCAATGGGAAAATACCAGCTAAACAGTTAACAGTTGTCATCTAACCAATCAACAATGGATGCACAAGGATTGATTTATTTGACGTTTACATCACAGTATCACATCTACGTTAACAGCATCCAGGAAAGGAAAAAGGAAGTGACCATGTTTACACATGTCAACATCTTATGAAGACAGATGTTGCTAAAAGTCTGGCTAGGTTTTATCCCTGTTGCTTTCATTTCTGCTTGCAAAAGGAAGTATGAAGGAACTCTGATACTGGCTAAAGAAGCTGTTCAGAAATGTCTTCAGGCTTACAAATGCTACATGCATTATTTTTCTTAAGACATCCATTCCTTCATTTTGGCTTGCTAATCAGTGTCCTCATCCTTAGTAGTCCTTAAGCAGCCCAACAACCTCAGTGTGTTTTCGTAAGAGGGAAGAGGAATGTTAGATTCACCACCGCGGATCTCAACACTGGCAAAAAAGCAGTTCATTCATTTAGCACAAAGCATCACTGGCTTTTTGTCTATAGCCAAGAATTAAAAAAGTGATGGGATCCCTCCCAAGAATATAAGAGAGGATCAACTTCATGGAAAATAAATGTGTGAACAAAACAGGTTTCCAAAACAGCACTTAATCTGGCTGAAAAAATAACTCTGATGCAGTTGGCTCAAAGCCTCTCTTAAAATTCTTTTGTTCTGCAGGACAATTTTTCCTTATCAAACCTTCTCTATTCCCTATGTTTGGATTGAAAGTATTTCACTATGCTCCTTTCTTCCCCACAACCTCTAAACAGCAATTCAGAGGCACACCTTGTCCCTTCCCTCCCCTTGCCTCCCCAGAGCATAATTAAAAAAAAAAAAAAAAAAAAAAAAAGCGCCATTTACAAGGTGGAAGTAATATAACAAATGATGCCTTATGGGGAAACCCCACTGCTCTAATAAAGAACCAGTAGGATTTTGGGATCATTCCTTGTTTGGGAGGGTTAATGGAGGCCTTGCTCCTTTGCATCACTGTATTAAACTTGACATTTTTTAAAGGAGAAAACACTCCCCACCACAACATAAAAGGTTTTGCCCACAGCACTGCCTACATGTGCCACTGCTCTTACAGCACAAAGCTGAAGCATGGGAAGTTATAAACCACTCTGCAGTCACTGCCAGCAGACAAAGGACTTTCTTCAGAGAAAGCCAGAGATTGTGGTAAGAGTTAAAACAAACCGTTAAGATTGCACAGTTCACTTCATTTTCCCTTAGGAAACGGAAACTTCCCTTTCATTCTACTCCTGCTCTCCCTAAATTAAGTTCAACCCACTCATATAAAAGAGCCACAATATAATATCCTTAAGGAAAACATATTCCAACTGTGAGGTGCACTGCTCCTATCTGAAGACCTTGGAGGTCAAGGCTGTGCTAAAAGAGCAACCAAAACACACATGAGCCTGGAGAGTTAAGCAAGAATCCTTTGCAGCAGCTGTCAATGGGAATCCAAAGGAAACCTTGCATAAACTGATGGCTTTGGGGAAGCCACTTTGGACTGTGTGATGGCAGATTCAACCACTGCCTAACGGGAGCATCCTGGAAATTAAATTTTCAGAAAAAATAGCACTCAGAAAAGGCCCTCTTTTTATGACTTGCACTGATTTGGTAAGCTGTGAATATATAATTTCCCACTCTAGTTTAGAAAGATTTCACTCACTTTTTAAAGGTTAATGTGAAAATGAAAACCATTAAAAAGATATCTGCACTCACCAATGTACTAATAACAGCTTTGATCATTAAAGATGAGTTTTATTTAACAAATGCCCTGCTACTGCCGGGACTTGAGATCTTGATCTCTTTTTCTTTCTTCCTGTGATGCATTATAATTGCAGCTAGTGATGTTTTAATAGAGGTTTTTAGTTGTTTATGAAGGCTTGGGACATCTATGATCCACAATATATTGGTGCTGTGTGGAGAAGGAGCTCTGTGGATCTTTTCAAATGAGATTCTGAATGTCTGCTTCCTCGTGAAGGCACATGCTATGATGACCCATGTGTTCTTCCTGGGTTCTTAAGAAAGGGGTCTAAAAACCTAAGACTGCATTTTCCCTTCTTGCTACTTCTTAAACTTTCTGAATCTGCTCAAGGCACACTGGAAATCCAAGTATTTGTTGAGGGTCCCAATCAGTTCAGTGTTGTTTTACTGAAGAGCAATGGCCCACCCATCTTCTTTTCCTGTGTTAGGAAAAGAGTCAACATCCCTAACATCAATACACAATCTTAAATCCACATTGCTTTGTCAGTTTAAGTGCACACTGTAAGCTTTTATGAATCTATGTCCTATCAGGTTTTTTGAACATCATATGCTACAATAAAATCCAGATCTAGGGTGGAAATTCTCAGTGGTACTGTAGCAATAATCACAGGAATAAGGATTGCAGTGACATTCCCTCAGGAAGTCTGCTTTGCTCTCTGGTTCCCATGCAGAAGGGATGTGTAAATTATTAAAATGTACCATGCAGGAAAAGAAGGCTTGTGTGAAAATAAGTCCAATTGTTATTTAAGAAGAGAAGGAAATAATGAAGAAGGGGCTTTTTAAAACATATCCGTACTTTTCCCACAAAGCAACAAGTGGAATTTTTACCCAGAACTATTTACTGGGAAAGTGTTTTGTTTGTTCTATAAAAATAGATATTTTTTTAAAATCAGGAACACCAGAAACAGAAGTACAAAGCAAGTAGGAGGGAATTACAAGTGAAAGAGTAGATTTAGACTATGACAGTAGCCACAAACCTGTTCACTTATTTTACCAGCACAGAACTCTTTAAATTATCGAAGTTCATTTTACTTGAGCTTGCACCCATGATATACATTTCTCTGCTGGTTCTGGCACACAAGAGAAAAACAGGGAATTACAACTGACCTGGCACAAACCTCCAAACCAAGTCCATGACAGCATTTACAAAGCTAATGCTGTGTGACATGGTTAGCAGGTCAAATGAAAGCAAACCAGCAAGTGGAAGTAAATGATGTAAGAGAATTATTTAATTTGGGGAGGTAGAACAAGATTTCAATTGCTGTGTTGTTGCCTTAAAAATAATGCTGAATGGATTCAGAACTCTAAATGGAAGAAACAAAACCTGCCAGCAGCAGCTGCACTTTACACTTGAGTAGCCACTGGGGAAACCAGGGGCAGGTCCTCAGCCAGGGTAAATTGTCCTCACTCTGAATGGGACCTGAATTCAGTGGGAGTCTATCTGTTCACCGACTTCAATGAGCTGTGAATTGGACCCAAGAGTGCCAGGTTTCCACCATTTCAGAATGCTCTCTTCCTCATTAAAATGTACTTACTAGTGACAGCAGCCAATGTTAACCTAATGAACAAGGAAGTTCATTACTGACAAAAAGTGCTAATGCATTTTTATGTACCACTCATGACAAAATCATCTTTGAAGAAAGCAGAGCAAGTTCCTCACCCCTGGCTGGCTTGGACAAATTCCTCATCCAAACATTATGGAAGATCTCCAACAACTGCCTTGCAAGCCTAAATGCAAGTACCACCTTGCTGGGGAAATTTATGAATTATCAGTGCTGTGAAGACTTTATCTGGCCTTTTCCTGAAGATCCTGTTTTCAGTCAGATTTTCAAAGTCTCTCAATATTAAAGTATGTGTAGCCCTTGCTCTGGGGAAGCTGAAATAAGGAAAGGTTCTAAAAGGATGTTTTGGGGATTTTCTAGCATACAATTTTTAAAGTCTATTTAATCCTACACCCGTTGTTCTGAAAACCACACCAAATTTCTTAAAGTCTATACTGCAGTTAAGGCCACTGCTGTTGTGGGTGTACCAGATGAGGCAGCTGTGAGCCAGCTCAGAGTAATGCAAACCACACCAGAAGCAGAAAGGTCAGTGAAAGCAAAAATTCACCTGAGTAACTAGAGTAGTGCTCAGGAAATTAACTCATCCTGTATTGGGGTTCGCTGTTGTTTGTCTCTGCCCCGATATGGGAAAAGTGGTTCTGAGTAGGCCACACTTCGAAGGATGAGTCTGGACTCTTGAGTTTTTGGTCTTCGGTCTTGTTTATTAATTCTTATCTACAATATTTTCTGTCTGCCCAGCCAAGGCCTGTTCAGCAAGGCAGCCAAGTGCACTCTCCCCTGCCCACGGGGTGACTGTGTCTTTTATAGTAAAAATTACGTCTATCATATTTACATTTAATTCCCAATACTTTTCACCCTTATAGACAAGTGTACCTTCACCATGAACCAATCCAAATGTGCCAACATCATCACACAAAATGGAAGACATGAAGAAGAAAGAAGAACCTAGGACCACGCCCTGAATCCTCCATCTTGTCTTCATGACCCCCCCGTACCTAAATTCTAAAATATATATTTCACCCTGTAAATACACCATTCAAACTCTAAGGTTTCTCATTTCCTCATACATAGATGACTCATCTCTAGATGGATCAAAGTCAAAACACCAGAAACTTTTGGCAACATTCCAAGGCCTCCCGAGCCCCCCAAGGGTACTCTCGGCGACTCTGGACATCCAGAGTGATGTGTTGAGTTCCCACAATCCTGTTGTCTGGACCACGGTTACTTAGCTAACCAAAAGCTAAACAAACCCTTTCTCTTGGTTATGCCACAGCCACTTCACCACACACACAGGGTGTGTAACTAGTGAGAGCTAGGCGAGGACATTGCAGGGCATTTTTCAGGGCATGAATGCCTGTTTGTCTCCCCAGCTACCACTTCAGCTTTTAAGAAGTAGCTGGTAAAATGTCTGTCCTGAATCTTCTCTGTCCAGCACCCTGTCAAAATAGTCATACTTTTACAAGCTGAGCATAAAATGCACTCAGATGTGCTTACCTCAGAGCTGCATAAGAAGGAATTACACAAAATACATACTCCAGGGCACCAGGCTCACCAGCTCCTGAATGGAAGATGAGTGATAGCAGAAGTCTGTAAGTGAATCTTAAAAAGAACTTGAGTCACCTCAGGACAACTCAATTCAAACAGCCCCTGACAGACTGCAGAGTAAGAAAGGATTTCTGCATCCAGACACATCCTTCAGCTCTCCAGCATGCTTTCAGTATGGAGCACATTGCAGGCAAAAGGAACAATATTACTGTACCACACAGATCACACCCAGAAACTGGAGACACCTTGAAAGACCCCGGTCTTATTTTTGGCTTGTGTACCAATAATAAGGAATGAAAGATAGGACTCTTTTAAATACAAATCCAAACCTTAGCTCCACCCTCCAAACACCAAATCCTTAACCAGCATTGGAAGTATTAAGAGTGTTAATTGCTCTACAACTGCAAGAACTGAACCTCCTGAGAGCATTACATGAAAAGATAATTCTGGCTACCATCTCACAGCACTGTGCTGAGCAAGAAACCTTCACAACCTGCCATAAATGGAGAGGAAATTCAGCATTGCTGTAAATACCATCATGTCTCTGAGCAAAATCATAATGATAGGCACTCTGGTCTGCTGCAGTTTACAATTGAATGAAATGGGGGTGTGGGTAGGGTACTGTAAAAAATAACAGGTATACATTTCAAAACAGAGAAACCCATTATTTGCAAGAAAAACGCAGGCAAAAGAACTGAGAGTCAAAGTGTATTGATGGAATCTTAAGTCTCTGGGTGTTGATCTTATTATGCTAGATAATTACTTTATCCCCTTATCCACAATGCCATGTTTACTTAGCAGGAATTAAAAAAGGAGAAGAGGAAAAAGGGTAAAAGAACAAAACCTACAATGACTGAAGCTAAATTTATACGCACAACAGAGACAGATAAAGCATCCCAGGGGACCTTATCAGTTTTACACAATAACCAACAGGCTGTTTCCTGTATATAGCAGCTTAAGGTCGGCGGATGTTTATTAGAGGCAGAGGGGAAAGGAAATGCAGTATCTTTGACTGACACAGCATGGATATATGAGAAGTGCTATTTATGCTTTTGACTTGAATGAGAACCACAGTGACTCATAGATGTCTTATACTTAATACTCCCATTAGTGCTCCAGGAACACTGAGCAACTCTGTACCAAAAATGGGGGGCTTGTTTACTGTTCCTGACAAGACACACTAGAGGGTAGGAAGAATTTAGGCTTCTTCAATCCATTATCATTGTTCAGTTAATCGCTGGGATAGATCAACCTCTTTTCACCCTCTTTGATTTTTAAAAAGAGACATTAATTATTAAACATTTGTATGGTGTCCAGTGGGAATCCAGTCTAGGTTAAGGCCACACTAAATACCGCTCTGTGGTGTGCTAGGGAAATCAGCTGTCTGTGTGCTAATTCCTTTCATTCCTGGAAGCCTTGGGGAAACATGAGAAGAGAGGTAGGCATTTGGTCCCCTGTTTTTCTATGAATCAAGCTAATACATTATTGAAGTGGGAGTTTTGGAAACACAATGGGCATGGGGGCAGGGATATCTTGCCCAAAGCTCTCTCTCTGCTGTGTGGTTATGTTGAGAAGCATAAACCAGAGGTGGGACAGCAAGATGGAGCAATGAGGAACATACTGAGGATTTAACCAAGACCCTTTCCCAGAGAGGCCAATAGACATTCCCTTGCTATCACTACACTGTGATACTACACTACACTGTAGCTACAAGAGAAGGTCTGAGGAGCTCCACTGGCACAAGTCACCTCTGCACAGAGCCTGGGGGACAGCCATGGGTGTCATACTTCAGACTCAGAGAGGTAACAGAGGACATGATGCTTATTTCACAAGGAAATTAAGCATATGGAAAACCACCTCAGCAAAATGGGGCAACTGGCTTCCTGGTTGGAAGAGGGGAGATAAGAAGTCAGTGTCTGCTGGAAATTTGAAACTAAAGGAACAATATTTCACTTTAGAGAACATGAACTACCCTGTTATGCATAAAAAAAAAAAAAAATTCTTTTGCTTTCCTCTCCTCTGTAAGACAGCAGAGAACAATGACACTTCTCTTCCTTGTTTTTTAAACACCAATCACTTCTCACAGTCCTGTACAGAAAAGCAAACGGGTCACACTGCTCTTAGGGCTTTACCTGTCTTAGCAAAGGACATGACTCTTTTTTGTGATTCCTGACAGAATTGACATAGTCCCTGAGGTCAATGGCACAGGATTTTCCAATTCCCAAAAGCCCCCAGAGGGACACAATGGTGAAGGCAAGAACAAGGCTGAAATGGAACAACCAGTCTTTTCCCCCCACCTCCAGGACAACACAGGCTTGCAAATAAGAAAGGGTGTATGCCACAGTTCTAGAGGGGGTGTGTAACTGGACACATTGTACAACATCTTAAAAAAAAAGCTGACTATTATTATTATTCTCTGCAGAAAACAAACAAACAAACAAAAAAAAAAAAACCCAAAAAAAACCCAAAAAAACACACCAAAAAAAAAAAAAACACAAACCCAACCCTTTCCTCCATTACACTGGACAAAAAGACAAATATCCACCCTTTGCCCCAATTACCTTCCACAAAAAGTTTATGTGTAGAACTGCACACGGTTTAACCTTATTCTAATACACATTGGTGCCAACCTATCTTCTGGATATGAATCATGCTTCCTCCATGGTGGAGGTGTGTGGAGGGGAAGAAAGCTGTAGCTGAACATTTTTAAAATATTTCAAGTAATAGTCACAATAAATTGGATGAAAACTTGCCTCACAAGAAGGACCTCTGCTCTAATTAGAAACACTGACTTCTAATCCTAGTTCCTCACTTTGGAGTTGCATGTTTGTACTACAATCTATGTTTGCCCTGGGTGCTCAGGGGGTTTGGCTTCTGCAGAAGGTTTCCAAAGAGAGCTCACCTCCCACCTAGATGTCCTGCAAGGGGCAGCCAAAGGTCTGAGACTCAAAGGGCATACTGGTATCATACTGGTGTCACTGTGCCCAATGCTCTCCTGAAAGCCCGAGACTCATTCGAGTGGCTAAATGAGGAAAACTTTCAGAGAAATCAAGTACAGTTAGGCTCATACCTTTCTTGTTCTGCCCCACAAGCTGGACATCACCTGGGTAAAATGGCAGCAGGATGGAGCTTCAGGCCAGCTTGGAATTAGCAGCATGGTCCATAAATACTTGATCCAGAGACCAAGTACTCTGAGAGCCCCTGCCACCACCTATGCCCTGACAACCTCTCTAGATTCAAGCCCCTTGCGGCTTAAGCCCATCTGGATGCCAGGTGTCAACTCAAGGCTTCTCAATCACTCCATTCTTCTACTAGATCGGGAGGGAAATATGACGAAAGGCTTTTGGGTCAAGATAAGGACAGGGGAATCACTCAGCAATTAGCATCACAGGCAAAGCAGACACAACTTGGGAAAATTAATTGAATTTAATGCTAATCAAATCAGAGTAGGATAATGAGAAGTAAAACCAAATTTTAAAAACACCTTCCCCCATCCCTCCCTTCTTCCTGGGCTCAATACCCTAGAGCTCCCTACCTCCACCTCCTTCCCAGCTGTGCAGGGGGACAAGGAGGGAGGGTTACAGCTGATTCATCACACGTTCCTGCTGCTCCTTCCTCCTCGGGAGGAGGACTCTCACACACTTCTCCTCCACCAGCATGGGGTCCCTCCCACAGGAGACAATTCTATATGAAATTCTTCAATGTGAGTCCTTCCCACGGGCTGTGGTTCTTGACAAAGTGCTCCAATGTAGGTTCCTTCCATGGGATGCAGTCCTTCAGGAACAGATTGTTCCAGTGTGGGTCCCTTGCAGGTTCACAAATCCTGCCAGCAGACCTGCTCCAGCGTAAGCTCCTCTCTCCATGGATCCTGCCCAGGAGCCTGCTCCAGCTCAGACTCTTCACAGGGTCACAGCCTCCTTTGGGCACATCTACCTGCTCTGGCACAGGGTCTTCCACAAGCTGCATGTGGGTCTTTGCTCCCCCACGGACTTCCACAGGCTGCAGGGGCACAGTTGCCTCACCATCATCTTCAACACAGGCTGCAGGGGAGTCTCTGCTCTGCTGCCTGGACACCTCCTCTCTCTGATTCTTCATTGACCTGGCTGTCTGCAGAGCTGTTTCTCTCCATGTTCTCACTCCTTTAGTCTGAATACTGCTTCTATTGCACAGGCTTTTTTTGCCCCCCTTCTTGACTGTTATCCCAGAGGCACTACCATCATTGCAAACCTTGTCACACAAACCCAATAAAAAGCCTCACCTCTGTCCTAGCATCCCGCATGGACACCTCTCTAAAATTTAGGCCAATATTTGTACCATGGAAAGCCACCAAGCAAATGTTTGGAAAAAAAATCTCTTCTCAGTTGCAGGTGCCAAACACTGAGTGGAAACCAGCTCCTCTGTTTTGGAAAGGGAAGGCAGGTGGAGACCTTGACCAAGGGAGCAGTTAGCTTTGGCTGCCCATCTCCAGCTTTTCCAACAAGGAGAAGCAATGTATGTCTCTAGCTACGTCCAAGGGCTCAGCCTTGAGGAACACAAGTCAACCAGTAGCAACAGCACTTCTTGACCCTCACAGGTCTGCTTTGAATAAAAACAGGGATACACTGAATTGAAGTGATTGAGGTTGGAGATGGGAATGACTTTGCTGTGAATCACATGGCTGCAAAAGAGTATGACGTGCACAGCCTCCTGTATGGCACGAGGGAGGGAAGACGGGTATCTCATGAATTATGAGTAAAGTGGGATAATTTAGGGAAAGTTTTAACTTTAAAAAAAAAGAAAAAAAAAAAAAGAGGAGACCAAAAGCCATTAGATACATAACCTTGTAGTCTAATATGGCCATAAATTAACAGCTGCACTATATTATGTAAATTTATGTTAAATTATTCACTACCTGTCACCATATCTCCATAAAAAATCTACATACTGACATTTACGAAAAATGACATCTTCTGATAATAGTTTTGCTACGTATTTCAGTGGCTGCAATTGCCTTTTAACCATCTTGACTGCTGCTGAGGCAAACACTATTGAAACAGAGATGCTTTAGGAGGTCTAATGAATTCATTAGTATTCACAGATTCACCCTCCAGGAGGGCACTGTCCATGTAAGTCAGTTTCCTTAGGCATCACACCGCTTCCTTTAGCTTCAGAACTTGCTGGAGAGGAGCCAGGAAGGATCACACAGGTCCCTCCATCACTCCAGCTATGGGCTGGAATTGGATACCCTGTAAAGACCCTGGCTGCACCCACTCAGTGTGGAACATGCTGGTCACTAAGCACAGCAGGGCCATGTTGGAGGGGCCTTCTTCACTCGCAGGAATCAAAGTGATCATCTAGTTGTGAAAACCTGAATCAGAGCTCTTCTTGAGAGAAGTTGCTTTATGAATCACACCTGGTTTGAGATAGACTTTCAACTGCCCAGGTGTGTGCTTCTGCTGACTGGAACTGCCACACACAAGTGGGGTGCCCCAGCAACCCTGACTGCAGTGAGGCACAGCACACAGGGACACATCATCCATGCTTATTCTAAATAGGAAACACAGTGAGTTTGGGAACTGGTGTGTGTCTCATCCTCCACAGCTTCTGGAGCAGTGGTGTCCTTCCCCACCACTCTGTAATTCACCAGTTACAAAGGCAGCTCATGATGTGGCCTCACATGAGCCTCACACAGATTTACTCACCCCACAGTGCCACTCTGCAGAGATGGTGAAGCCTGAGCAGCAGGCTCTGGCTGTTGCCCTCCTCCTGAAGGGTCTAGGCAAGGAGTTCTGGCTCAGCCCTCCAGCCCAGGAGGGAATCTGACTGGTTTCACCATGCATTTGCTGGCTGACATCTAACATCCAGCTAAAGCACAAACAGACCTGCACCCACAGAGCACCTATTTGCTACAGGTGTTTCTGCAGTGGCTTAAGGTAACAGCAGCAACTGCAGTTCACTGAAAGACTTCCAATGATTCACTTTGGAGCAAGCCAAGGATAAGGAAAAAAACTCTGTAGTTCACTACAAATGGGAAAGAAGGTCAACTTCTTCTGCTTCTTCCTGATAAATATTGAGTATAAGCTAAGAAAAGAAGCAGAGGGCAAAAGATAAAAGAAAATTCAAGTGCCCTCCTATTAAGCCAAAATCATGCTATAAACTACTAATGTACTTCCAGGGCCACTGTCCCTAACTTGACCTTGCAGTTCTGCTCAGAAACATTAAGCCAACATTTCAGATGGGAGAAAGGAAGAGGGGATAGATGTCAAAGAAAGAAAGAAGGGAGGGAAGGAAGGGAGGGAAGGCAGAAGAATAAACAAGCTTTTGCAACAGCAGGAAGCTCTCTCTTAATTCTGAGATAATGAAACGCTTCTAACCAGGCCCAACTGCTGAATATTACAAGAGCCATCATCTCATGTGGATTGCATGCAGCTTTATTTTCTACTCCCCTGCATGGACTGAGTATGATTCACAGCACAGTCACAGGAAACAGTCATTACTATTTATTTGGAGTGAGATGAGTGACTGCTCTAAACAGCATCAACTGCACCTGCGATAGTGCAGAGAATCTTTTTTTATTAAGTGCACCCATGCCCTCTTTTTTCCTTTCTGCTCTTCAATATTCTCTTCACAAAGAACATTTTATTTCAGTGCTGGCTGCATAGTTGAAAAAGGGAAGAGGCAAATTTACAGCAATCATTAGAGAAGATGCAGAAGCATGGCAGCAAACCCTGGCTTCACCTCTTCATGTGCACAGAAACATCCCCACACTGTGCACATGCCACAAAAACAGTCTGTACACAAAGAGAAAGAGACAATTCATGAAGTATAGCCACTCATAATAAAATTATAATAATAATTGCCTGGCTGTGGATGAGCCTGCTCCTGCTTGCCCCCATTTTGTACATTTGCTGCAGCTGGAACATGTCAGAAAACCCTGAACTCACTCTGCTCCAGACAGCCCTGAAAAACAGCTCATCTTCCTCAACCTCTGAGCAGCTCCTCTGTTTTCTTTACAAGACACTGCTCACAATTTTGCTGCAGCAATTTATCTCTGGCTACACAGCGAGGTGGGCAGCCGGCTCCCCGGCTTGCTGCTGCTCTTTCTGCTACTGTACTTCAGCAGCTGATGCTGAAGCCTCCCCGGCCCCCACATGCTGCAGCTAGGAGGTGACAGAGTCTCAGTCAATTCCCACAACATTTTATTCTCCCCTTCAGCAGTCTCTGCTGATGAAGGTACTCTTTAGACTGCTATTTTGAATTTAACACACAGTTATAGAGAATCCAGAGCACTCAAAGCACAGACCTCTCTCTCTTCTATAGCCTTTATTGCCCAAGTGCATGCACTTGATGTGCTTACAAAAAAATGTCCTTGCTGGCAAAATCCTCTTAAAATGGCTCAGCTCTGTTTTTGCTGGTTTCAGGCCAGCAGTAAGAAGCAGCTAAGGCCATTTCATCCCTCTGCTGTAGGTATCAGTATCTCAAGTACCTGCATCCTGTGATGCTATTAAAAGCTTCAGGAAATTAAAAGTGTGGGTTTTCTTGTTTGTCTAACAAAGTAAGGTACTTCACAGTATAATGGATTGCTCTTGAAAACTCATACTCCTAATAGCAGCAAACAGATGCACAGACTGGACAGTTTTATCCATATGGAAGTTCGGTACTTATTTTTTGTAAATTATGTGTGGTCTCTGGAGTGAGTGTGATTTCAGACCACAGCAATTAGGGGAACATTCTATTTTTTTTTCTTATTCTCCTATGCAATCATTCTGATGCCACATGCGACTGGCACAAAGTTTCCTGACCAAACTGGGAGCAGATCAGAGCCCAGCGCCTTCATGGATGAAGGGTCGTGGTGAGATCAGAAATACCAAGGGGAGCATAAACAAGGTACAGAGCTTGGAAGTGAGGACAGATAACAGAGGGAAGAAGGGGCAGCAATGACTTTGTGATGACTTCTACTCTGTTTACAGTACAACAGTGTGGTAATCACCTGTATATCCACACCCAGATGCTAAAGCAATTGGTATAGATAAAAAAAGATGGTGCAAAAAAAAGCAGGTTGGGAGAGTTAATACCTGAACCACTAAAAATGCATTTGACTCACTACTGTTCCTAGCCATTACATCACATGCTGCATACTCTCCTCCCCTAGCTGGTATTAAAAACTCTCTTGGTACTGCTTCTTTCACCACCACCTACCAAAGGATTACTAAAAGATAACTTACTTTCCACCTCAGGTCTCCGCAACTGCAGTCCCTGCCCTGTGAGGAGAGCAGCACAACATTCTTCTCTTCTACCAGGATGAGAGATCTGCTCCACCATGCACATCAACATCCAAGCAGCAGCATGGCCAACCAAAAAGTAGGGACACTCATTTCATTGTTGCAAGAGTATACAGAAAGTGGAAGCAGTATTATATCAGGCAGGTGAGAAATACACCCTGGGGCATTAGGTCTTTCCCTGATTCCAAAGAGAACATTTTAAATCCTAAGGCAGGAGGATCACCAAAGGCAGTCCAAGTTATGCCACAGTTCGTTTTGCAATATAGATATTAGCTCACTAGGCACTGATCCCAAACTCTTATCGCTTCACTTTTGCCTTCAATAGCCATTAGTCAAGCATTACCTGGGGACAGATTCGCCTCCTGGTTACAGCACAGTAAACCCCTGAGCTGACAAGGTTATTCCATATTTATACCCCCAGAACTGAGAAGTAGATCTCATATTTTATTTTATTTTGGCAGCTGGAGGGAGCTGAGGTACAACATGGGAATAGCCTCGTAGACCCGAGGAGCACAAGGCTGTGCTCACAGGCCTGCATGGAGAGGAACAAGCTCTGACCCAGCTGGGAAAGGAGCTGCTCCACATCCTCAGCCTGGGGTGCCTCCCAGGGGCCAGGTCACTGTCACACCAGCATGGCGAGGGCTTGAGTATCCATCCATTCCACTTGCCATTGCTATCAGAGCCTTTCATCCTCAATGCTGTCAGGGTGCAGCCTTCCCTGTCAAATTATTTTAAGTAAAAGCCAAGATTTGAGACAGAAAGTGCGTCTTGACATGTGAACTCTCAGCCCACGAGCAGAGTGAGAGCTACAAAAGATTTACCAGCTCCTCCCTCCCCCACAATGTTTAAATGATTAATTAATAATTTCTAGAAAGCAATTCATAAAAGGAAAAAGGGCAGATTTTCAAAATTATCAGCTTGTAAATTAAGTAGAGCCAATTCTTTGGCAATCCTTCTAACAAGGTTTCACATTATTTGTTTTATGTTTCCTAAAGATCTGTCCATAGCCTAAATCCCAGCAGGAGGAGATGCCACTGGAGTTTAATTAAATTCCACCTATGGGAAACATTCCAGAAACAGGGATCTGGAAAAACCCCTACAACTTGGTCTAAAAAGAAGAAGAAGGAAAAAAAAAAAAACAACAAACCAATAAACTGATTAAAGCAATGATATGAATGTACTGTACCTCCCAACCACAGGTTTAAAACATTATCTTCTTACAAGTCTCAAGGCAAACAGCCAAATTGTCTTGTGAAGCAAATTGAATAGTTATACCATCAATTTACAACACACATTCAGCATTCAGGCCTATGGCTTAAGTAAATAGTTATGAGACATGGCATTTTAAAGGGTCTTGGTGCTTTGTTTTAATTTTTTTTTCTTTTACATGAACTAGACATGCCACATACTGTGCTGAAAATCCTTGATTCAGGACAGGTTTTATCTTAGAAATAAGCTATGGTTAGTGTTTCAAGGGATTAGCACATGGCCTGTGCTCTCCTGGCTGTGGTGTGTGTGTGCACACTCACCTCACAAACATCTGCCTGGCCCCCAGCAGATGCTGAGGCACATCTCACCCCGGCCAGGAGGGTGGGCATGAGTCGAGGATGCGCACAGCAAAAGCAAAAGGGGCATGCACTGATCCACAGCCACAGCACGAGAACCTGCTGCCATCAGCACAAGTGTGAAGGAGATGGAAAGAAAACTGCAGGCAGCCTCCTCCAGGTATAATTCTTTAAACCTGGGAAACCCATCTAGCTGAAATATCTTTCTCTGCAGGAACAGGGCAAATGACTCCTGTGCGCTCAGTTGGGACAGTTGAACGGTGGACTAGGCAGTGGAGGAAAAATAACGCATTCTAAGCTGAGAGGAAAAACTAGGCATTGCCACTGTTCCCCTTCTGGTACCCCCAAATCACCCACCTCAGGGTTCTGTAACTGGCCGTGATGAAACCTCAGCACACAGAGAGGACCTGCCACAAGGGGCTGCAAAAGGAACAGTGAGCACCACTGACTGTCTGGAGTCGGCACCATGTCCTGCCGTACACAACGGAGAGACTTGCCACTAAAGAAGCACTGAAATATTTAATCATTCGAAACATTCAAGTGCGACAAAATTATCAATGAAACTAATTAAGAATCTTGAGATAATAAGCACTGATGACAAAATGTTCCACTCTAGTGCCTGCCATCAGGCAGTCAGGATTTATAATATCAGTCATTTATAAAGCTTATACCCTGAAGGATCTCAGTGCACTTTCAAAACATGTGCCTCCACATCCACATTGCCCTGCTCCCCAAGGTGACTCGAACTACTCATGCATACCCAGCAAAGGTTCCCAATTAAAGGTGAGGACTTGAGATGATGACAAAAGAAATGTAACTATAAATGGCATGGCGAGCAGGGAAGCTGGGAAGGGCCAGCTGTGGTGTCTGCAGGGCCAGGTCCTGAGGTCGCAGCCAACCCAGGTCTATCACAGGCACCCAGAAGGGCAAGCCACAGGAAGGTGAGACAACTGTGCACAGAGCAGACTTCGGGAGGAAGAAGGTCACAGATTTGATAAAAAGAACAGGGCACCAGTGTTCTATGCACTGGGATTTTTCAGCAATTTAGGACAGGAAGTGAACCGGTGTCAGGCGATCAACACTGCAGATGGGTCTTTAAGCAGCCAACATGTAAATGGGTTTTGGCAAAGATACCGCAACTAACAGGTTTTTTTTTTTCTTTTTTGTGAGAAATGCCATTTTTAGGTACTCAGAGAAATGTTGCCTTCTGCCTGCTACGAGCAGGTGTACAGATGTCGACAGCGAGTTCAGGCGAGTGCCAGGTACTCAAGAATTGTCACTGGGTATGTGAGCTGCCTCACCCCATCCCCAGGCTTCTGCAGGAGGCAGGTTTTATTTTTCCACTGAGGTTTCCAACGAGCCAGGTCTCCAGCAGACCCTGTCTCTGGGTTGAACTGCTCAGCGCAGCCCGATTTTTATTTTGTCTTTGTTTCTGAGTGAAGCCATCTCCGGCAGGCCAGCTCCGGAGTGAGGGGAGCGGTGGGTCGCCGTGAGTCATCCGCGCGGCTCCCGAGGAGCTGCCCACGAGACAGGCACAGCTAATCTGGAATGACGCCTGGTAACTGCAACAGCTAATTTCAGACTCAAGGCACCAATTTCCCAGTCACTTTGTAGCTACACTCTGTTACCGTAACGGGTTCTTTGCACAATTATCGCAACACTTAGTAAGTTATTCATTTCTGAGAGAGCTAAGAAGCCTTGTAAATTATTTTCACTTTAAAGAAAGCAGACATAATCCCCTCTGGAGGAAGTAAATAGCAAAGTTTCTCACCCATATTTTGTTTATTATTAATATTTGAGAAATAATATTATCTCATCATTACTTCAAAAAATACCTTTACTTCAAAACAAAAATATAGTAAACAAGCAAGAATTTAAAACCCAGGTGCACATGCCATTGTGGCAATGGCATGCATCAGGCACAGGCAGTTTGAATATTTTATGCTTCATAATTTTTTTCTTAAATAATTAACTACCTTTAACTAGTGATTGCCCAGTCCTACCACTGCTGTGGGTTTAACTGTGTATTAACAGCTCTGAGTGTTCCTTTGGTGTTTCTGCTTCTCCTTGCTCCGAATCCAGGCTATCTACAAGCCCTGCTTGACTTTTAGGTTAGAGATCTATTTCCTGCCTCACCTTGTAATGGATGTAAATCCATTTTCTACAGGTTTTCCCCTGCAGTAGACTCAAACAGCTCCAGTTAAGATCTCTAGTGCTCACTGGCTGGACCAGCATTCAGTCTAGTATCTCTTAGCACAGTGGAGAAACCTGCTCGCTCCAGCTGGTGATGTGGGCTTATTTGACTCTCTGTTTGCCTCTTGCAGTGCAGAAATGAAGAGTTAAAATCCCATACCTTGGTTTGATTAGTGCATTGCTGACAGAAATGCAGATTTGGATGAGGAGACAAGATGTACTGAGCCACTAAAGAGTTGTACCTTTGGGCAACTAATTGAAATTAAGCTTGTTCTCCCAAAAGCTTAAAAAAAAATGTACTACCAAAAATGACCTGGTCTATAATTATCATCTCATAGCATAGTCCAGTGTTGAAGGATATACAAGTGTACATATATTTAGATGTATAAAGATGCACAGGAGGGCTTGATAGTGTTAAAGAATTTGCTTAGAATGCTTAGAATTTGCATATCTACGTGTGCACAGCAAGGGTCTCATGGCTACAACATTTCTCTGCAAAGTCTGAGTGTTAGTGGGATTAAAATTATTACTTCCTTAACCTGAAATGGTAAAAATGCAAATGACAGTATTCAGATTCCTATTCAGATTCAAGCAACCAGTATGGAAATAGCTTTGACTTGATAAAAGAACTGGTAACAATGTTTTCCTACAAAACAAAACCTTAACCGCCAAGTTGAGTGACACTTCCCATCTATTTTCTCTTTGTGTATTTATAGAACTATAGAAACAGAGAATAAATACATTGGCAAAAAGATCTAACAATGCTTAGAAACACTTAACTGCAACAACTACAACACTTGAAACCTGAAGGGCACACTGAGCAAAACCAGGTCTGTGAGATAAGCTCAGTAAGATTTCACACTGGTGGAAAATTGCTTTTAGAATGCTCTATGTAATACCCACATTTTTCCAAGGGATGTTAAAAACTCACAGGAGAACTTCTGAAAGCAGGCACACATCCTGTCCAACTCCTAAAACAAATATATATAAATAAATTTTTTAAAAAATATATCATTTTAGGAACACACAGTTTTAATACAAGAAAACACTAACAGGTGATCACTGTGGTTTACAGGTGATATCCTAATCTTTATTTAGGAGAAGGATAATTAACTTAGGAGAAGAGATTAAACAAAACTGTGGTAAATTCACAATAAATTTTTGCCAGCAAGTTTTGTGTAAGAGGGCATGACATATTCCCAGCTATTTTTATGCAGGAGGTCAGGACTGGTGGTGAGATGAACTGATACAGCAGCAATGGGGATCAAAACAGAGCCCAATTCCAAAGGTCACTAAGCATTGGAAAAGTTCACATCTGATACATCCAGGCCAAAACAATCTATGGTTTTTCTTGTAAAATCAGAGCTAGGAAAGAAAGCAGGACGCTCGCTTAGCACCAAGTCTCTGTGTCCTTGCATTGTTCTCTCATTTAAGTGCACTGCTAAGGCTCCACTGATAAAAAAAGATTGATTTAAAAGTCCATTCCACAACCTAAGCAAACAGTGAGCCTGGCTAATGTTACATATCATATCCTCTTGTCATTTACTGCTACTCTGTGTGTTTACTGTGCCTCTCACTCCCCCTCAGTACCAGCCCAAATTTGCAGCAGAGCAGCTGGTCCTCAGGGGTTGATGGCACAACTGCAACTCTGAGCCAGCAACAGCAGCCTCCTGATTGATTGTAAAAGCACAACCCTGTTCTCAGTTAGGCCCTGAACCAAAACAACCTCCTCCCAAGGCTTTGGGTCAAGTCTTTGAAGATTTTCTAAATGCCAGGCACCTCTACGTCACAAGCTGAACATTACCTCTGGTAAGATCCAAAATTTAATCACATCATCTGCATTCTTCTATCAAGGTTGCTACTTCAGTCCAAAAGAGATTATGAAAGTAGGTGGTGTGAACAAAAAAAGAATCAAAAAATTGTATCCACTCCGTCTTTAACTTCTATCAGAAAAGCTATTATTACTTTTCTTACAGTAAATTCAGTACACAGCATGACAAAAACATCCATGCTCTTCCCATTAGTACAGGAGGAAAACTTAACGGAGTGTGCTATGTTTTGCTTTGTCTTTCTCTTACCATTTTTTGAATTACTGGTCTTGCTTTGTGCTCTGAGCCAACATGATGAATATTGCTCCTTTCTTTCAAAATAACTGGATTGTGAGAGCAAAGAGGTGTGTTTTTGGAGCCTGATTCTCAGTTTCACTAAGGTCCTAACAAGGCAGCAGAAACAGGCCTTACCACAGTTGCAAGCCCACTTTTGTAAAACATAACAACCAATGAGGTGATGTTAACCCTGCTGCAGGTGAAGGATGAGGCTGATGTACACACACCTTGATGGTCCGTTCCCATTACAGGAAACAGGAGAGAGCATAAATGTAAACTGACAATCTGGCTTTGCAGTTACCCTGGATACAGTTTATAGGATTTATATGTTTAATTAGAGCAAAAGGTAGAAACCTCCAGAGTCATATGAAAACTGTATGTTAAACAAGGTTTTGCCCAACATTTCTAGAACACCAGAACTTGCA
This sequence comes from Pyrgilauda ruficollis, assembly GCF_017590135.1. Classification (NCBI taxonomy): domain Eukaryota; kingdom Metazoa; phylum Chordata; class Aves; order Passeriformes; family Passeridae; genus Pyrgilauda; species Pyrgilauda ruficollis. The sequence continues at coordinate 780,490 of NW_024529155.1, read as the reverse complement.
ACAATGGAACAAGAACAATTAAAAAGATTACTAAAGCATTTTGTTTTGCTTGTTCTTCTTGGGATCCTTCATTTTCAAGTCAGGAAAGACATTTTATGCCACCTAATTAAAACAACTAGGAGGGTTTTGGTTTTTTGGTTTTTTGGTGTTTTTTTTTTAAACAGATACACTAATTAATACAAATAAGTCCTGTGTCTTTGGTTTTACACAAGATTAGACTGTACAATAACAAATCCCTAAACCTAATATGTATCATTACATGAATTCATGGACAATACCTCTTTTTCCCCCACTGCAGAGTGAAGAAGAATTTGCTTAGTAGGGAGTACTCAAAGCACTCTTTAAAGCATTCTGTGTTTCTGTCCTTGCAGAGGGTGGTGTACGTACATCCTTCAATTTGTCCACATCAGTAGATCGGATAACTTTTGTGTTTTGGATCTCTGATGAAAATCACTGTATTTTCACTTATATCCATGGGGGAAACATCAGGTGATCTTGCAAAGGATTTCTTGTGGGACCTAGGTTAACCAGAAAAAGTAAATACTATTCTATGAGTTCTCTATGTCCCATGCCAAAACTTTTAAATTGGCCGTGCCTCCTGAAGAAACAGGACCATTAATATTACAGGACTTGTAGGTACTTTTAGAGGTTAGTATTTATGTATCATTTGGATGTTAACAAATAAAAAGTGCTAAAATATCCTAGACTATTTAGAAAAGATTCAGTATCTTTGCTCCTGCTGTCACAAGTCTGCTCTGCTAAAGTGGCACCAGCCTACCAAACCTAAAGAAAAGAAAATCAGTTGTGTGAGAGTTACTGCTCAGGTTAAACATTGTTGAAACCTGTAGGTAAAGCAACCACTTGATTCTGTAATGGAGCTTATCTGCTTGTTATATTTATCCAGAGGTACTGGTCAGGAGGATTACAGCCCCTGTGCAAAATGACCGGCAAGGTTTTGTGCACAGCAGCTGTGGGCAGAGTGGTTTGTCAAGGTAGTGCTCTGCACAGAGCTGTGTGTTCAGGGAAGAAGCAAAACAATCAGAAAAAGAAAACAAAGGAGAAAAGAAGCACCAGGCGCCATTCTCAGTGCAGCAAACACAGTTTGGTGAGGGACTGCCGCAGTCTACGCTGCTCCATGGAGCTGTGAGTGCAGGAGCCATGTCCTGCTGCTCAGTTCCTGCTGGGATGGGAAAAAGGAGACTGTGCACAGTCCTTGTAAATAAGTAGGGTCACCTCAAAGATATTTGGCTTTAATCCAAACATCCCAAAGGCCCTGAAATTTCAGCCGGCAGCTCAGCTCACCCCAGGTGAGCAATGTAAACAGGCAGCAAATTACAACATGGCACAAAGTCTGACAAATGTTGGCATCTTTCTCAGCTGACAACATGGCCACATCCACAGAGGTGCACCTTTCAGTATGGGAGTTCAAATGCTCCTTTGGCAAGGGATAAAGCACGACCAGTTTGTACCCAGATTGTGCATTTTGTCCCCAATTGAGCTTGCTCAGGCAACAGGCAGTATTTTAGGTAACTACTACTTCTTGCTCCTCAAATTTCCATAGAAAATTGTTGGTAGTCATGACTTTCTTATTATAGAAGGTATCAAACACATACAAAAGTTTTAAATTAACGAGCTGTTGGGGAAAATCTGCACAACACAACCTGTGACACTATCTGAAGACATCCATGCAACTGGTGTCAAGCTGTGCCACTTAAAGCATGTTTTCAGCACCCACCTAAGACAGCCTGGCAGCGCATATTTGTGAATTTAACACAGGCAGGGAGTAAAATGCTTTTAAACATCATCTTATTTCCCCAGTAAATGCTCCTCCCAGCAGGGAACTCTGCTGGCTGGTTTCTACCAGGCACATTGAGCAAGATCACTTCTAAATAATAACTCCTTCCACAACTTGATTTCCTTGCCCTAAAGCCGGGTGACATGTATCTGAACACTGGGATGCCAGCACCACAAAGAACCCACAGCTTAAAGCAAGATATACTGGAGCAGGATGTGACACCCTGGGCTACCCCTGGGGTCTGGTAGAGAGCCATCCTTGGGGTCAACACATTCAGAGACCTTGGTGGTGAAATCCAAGGAGTTTGAACATTTCTGGAACACACATCACAAGAAAAGCTGGTTGTGAAGATGTACTTTTCTAGAGTAGAAGGGAACAGTGCAAAGCTGGGAGAGTGCTGTAATTCAACAAACTGCAAAAGAGTACCTGTGCCGCCCTCCTCCTCAGAAAAACAGTGGAAAAAACTCACCTTTGGGTGAAGGGGCAGTCATACAGCCTGAAAATTGTGCAGTGAAATTCAAGTAACCCCTTGTGACTACTCCCCCGTCTTCCCTGATGCTGAAACAACATCAGAGCTATCTGCTGGTGGTGCTTAAATGCTCGTGTTTTTCACATTAGAGAGGCAGGAGTTTTGGACCCCCCGATTCCTATACTTACATACCTTTGGAAATTAGCATAAACATCTCAGCTGGCTACCGATGTGATTAAGATGTGCCTCCACTTTGCAATTTTTTCTTTGAAACAAAGCAAAGGCTTTTGTTTGTTAAGTGAAAATTCCCCTGTGGAAAACCCTCTCTCTTTCCCTCCCATTTCTGACCCCATACTGGGCACTTTAATCTAATTTTGGTTTGAGGTTTTAGAAGCTGAAGGCTGCTTCTGAAGATCACTGAGGGAAAAGAAATCACTGGGAGGAACACTACACTTTGAACCGAACATCCCTGGCACAATGCATATTGGAAAAAGAAAGCACTAAGAACATTTCCCAATCAATGTAACTGTATTTTTCACAACCAGTTAGAAGAAATGGAAACCTATGGTAAATAATGCTGCTTTGTACAAGTCCAATTATCCTGAATGATAAATTGCCTAATTATTTCAGCTCTAGAATCTTTCCCAAGTTCTTTATCCTTTTCTTTGTAGTCACTGTCTGCAGAACAAGAGCGTTTGACTGTTACTAATTAACAAGAGAGAAAGATGCAGGACATTTAGTAAATTCACTTCTGTTTAAATCCATGTTACATTATTTTTCCCCACCAAAGGGGAAAAAAAAGTAATAATTTATTTAAAAGCTGTTCTGATGGAGAAAATTTTTCTCCATGACTACTCCGTGATATTAAAACAGTCAGCTTTTGTTTTTTACGCTCTCTAGAATGCCAAAAGATTAAAGGCACAGCAAGGTTAGATTAGCACCTCGAAATTATCTGTAAAGTTCTCTACTTATCAAGCTATTAAATCTAAATTCACGACTGCACAAAATCATCTTCTTATTGTATCCTGAGTGCACATGAACTTGATGAAACAAGTTCCAAAAAGATAAAGCTTTAAAAAGTGCTTTGTTCCAGTTCACTATGCATTGACTTTCTGACATCTTGTTTCTTCCTTTTTCCTTCACTTAGATCAACAACAGCAGCAAGGGTTTGTGGATAATAGCCCCGTGTTCAGAACTTTTTGACTTCTTGATTTTCTCCTTTAAATTTAAAGTGTAGCTAGGAGTACTGAAAAAGATATTAAAGTTTATTCAAAACCTCTATTGAAGAAGATCAAAATCACTGTATTGTATTATATTTTTAAACCTGATGGTATGTAAAGCATTATAAAACAAACAAAAAAACCCAAACCTTTTTTTCCCTCCTGGTTATTAACAGAGTCTTTTCTGAAATCCATTTTTCAGGATGCGTGTAAAAGCAGAACATTTTACATACAAAATAATATGAATATTTTGTTGAATTCTGAAAGCACAGTTTCCATACAGGTGGAAAACATTGAGTCAACAGGGCCAAAGCGTGAATTGCTTGCACATCATGCCTTAATGTGCTATGCCTCAGCGACAGCCAGGGAGGATAATTCCTTGGACTGAGAAAGTAATGGAGCTCTCAGTGTCACCATATCTGAGACCTGACTAAAGATGGTAAGTATGCAAGCATCTATTTATTTACCCAGTCTTGGTTAAAAGCACAACATTCCAGTCCATAAAAGCAACTGGCATTTCTAGTGTAAAACAGTTTGAAGTCTCCCCTGACTGAGACCCCAGATGCCTATTCCAGTGACTACTGCAGCACTGAAATTCTACTTCTGGCCATACTTGCTCACCCCTTGTGGGGCACTAACCAAAACATTCAAAACATGACACTGACGTACAGGTGGATTTTGTTGCTTTAAAGGATTTGATTTTGGAGAAGTCCCATAACCTATCTTAGGAAAACCAGACATTAAATTAGTTAGTAATAAGTAAGATTACAACCATGGACTTCAGGACAGTTAACTTCAGCCTCTTCAGGCATCTTCTTGGAAAGATCCCTTGGAAACAGGCCCACAGGGAAGAGGGCTTACAAGGATTCCTTCCTCCAGGCTCAAGAATGATGCATCTGAATGAACAAGAAATTGTGCAAAGGGGGAAGAGACCACATGGATGAATATAGAACTGTTTTCATTACTCAAGCACAAGCAGAAAATACACAGGAGATGCAGGGTCAGGCCACTTAGAATGAATATAAAGAGGTCATCAGAGTAAGTAGAAATGAGACAAGGAAGGCCAAAGTCCATCTGGGGGCCAAAATTAAATCTGGCCAAGAATGTCAAGGACAAGAAAGGTTTTTTCAAATACATCAATAATAAAAGGAAAACAAAGGCAATGGACAGAAATTGATGCACAGGAAATGCCACCTGAATTTGAGGAAGAATTTCTTTATTGTGCAGGTGACCAGGTACTGGAACAGATTTCACAGAGAGGGTGTGGAGTCTCCCTCACTGGAGATATTAAAAAAACATCTGGACACAATCCTGTGCCACTTGCTCTAGGATGGCCCTTCTTGAGCAGGGGGGCTGGACCAGAGTCCACCCTGTGGTCTCTTCCAGCCTGACCCATTCAATAAATATTAGTGAAAATTTCTTCTGTGACACAGTAAAATATATTAACAGATTTGGAATGGAGCAGTCTTCAGACAGGATGTGTTTCCTACATTCCTTTGTGTTTTCCTGACTACTCCCTTTGCACCAGTCTTTCCATTTGGTCAAGTAAGGAAATGTTCACTCATTTCACTGGAAGACCACCATTTCTAGAGCAAGGGCACACCCAGAAACACCACCTTTCCTTTCTTTCCATGTTAAAAGAAAAGCATAAGATGAAGCAGGGCAAACAATAAAAACGCCATCTCACACTGATTAAAAAGAGCAAAATCATATTGTAAGAAATGGAAATTATTTAAATACATATGTTTTGCCAGGGTGGTAAAGAAGTGGGAAAAATAAAAAAAAAAAAAGGAGAGAAGGTCACAAGAAGTTCAGTCTACCAAAAACTGCTTTACATAATCATGAAATGCAAACGAGTTTCCACTCCTTCTAGCACCAGCTCATTCAGCCTTCACTTCAAATGCTTATTGACAAATAAATGGACTAGTTGCTTCCTATTAAGGCTTCCTAATTTATGTACATACCTGGAGGAAAAAATTCCATTTTGACCTCACATTCATATGAGCTAAGATCATTTTTAAGCTATGAATATGATGAATACAATTTTAGTTTCTTCTTGGTTGCTGCTGGGGATTTGCTGTTTCTTAATAAATTAGGCATGTGTTCTCCTCAGATCAACTTTTGCACCTTATGCATTTAATAAGTGCAATTCAGGAATCTGTGTGAAACTTCCTGATGAAAGACCTTATTTTCTTCAGTCATCATTCACTCTCTCCCTCCTTCTCGCTCTCATGCAAGCACAGGTGCACAGACAGGATTTGTTTTATCTACTGCTCCCCAATACTTCTCCTTCTCTTCCTTTGCCCATAGGATCACACAACGGTTTGGCTTGGAAAGGACCTTAACGCTGATCTAATTCCAACTCCTCTGCCATCAGCAGGGATATCTTCCATTAGGCCAGGCTGCTCAGAACTCCATTCAGCCTGGTCTTGAACACTTCCAGGGATGAGGAATCCAGAGTTCCTCTGAGCAACCTGTGCCAGTGCCTCTCCACCCTCACAGTAAATAATCTCATCCAAACCTACTCTTTTAGTTTAAAGCCATTACCACTTGTACTGTCACTACAGACCCTTGTAGAAGGTCCCATGGAAAATCCTTATCATGAAAATGGCACTTGTTTTCAGAAATCTCAAGAGTCACTATTGTCCTTACAATGTAAAATGCTGTTAAAGCAAGATTTTACCCCTTGGTCTTGAAAGCCTCTCATAAGTTGACAGTTCAGTGGAGATTCCTGCAGCAGATGAGGATGCCAGGGCTGGGCCAACACCTTCATGCTCTGAAGAATCTGCCTTTCAGTCTGGGGACACAGAGGGGTCCCATCCCAAATGAATATTAACTAATCTACAGCTTGAAAATGCTTCTCTGCTTAGCTTAGTATTTAATATTTCACAGGAGACAAATTCCTTCCTGATGAATGTGATTGGCTGCTAATGCTGAGACACAGTGTGGGGTCCTGACACAGATGTCCAAAGCCACCCTCTCATTAGTAAGTTATTTCAAGGGCCAGATGGTTTAGCTTTTCTGATTTTTTCACATTGAGGTTTTGCCTACTGCTAGCTGCTCTCTTTCTTTGCTAAGTATTTATGATACAGCAGCACGTAACTTATGGAAACTTTCATGCAACTTATGTAACTTCCATGACAAAGAAAAAAAAAAGTATAATATCTTTCTGGGCTTGACTGCTACTTCACATTGAAAAACTCCTGAAGGGTAGACAGGCTGCCACTCAAAGACAGGCACACCTATGAAGGCATCTCCATTCCTGAGAAGCCACGGCATGTTCACCTCTTTTCCTACCATATGGCTAGCCTGGTGGGAGTATGTCCCTCCCAGTGTCATGGAGGGGAGCAGTGGTGATATTTACTGTGGTTTAGGTTATCTCCTTGCTTGCTTCTACAAGGCTCAACTGCCCAGTGCAAAAATGTGATCTACCAATTCTACCTGCGACTATGTTCCATCCTGCACCCTATGATGTTACCTACCTGCAGCTAAAAGGTTAACACTGATATGAATATAAAAATCTATTGGACATTGCTTTGACATTAATTTGGCTTACTTTTTCCCTGGAGGAAGCTTGTTAATCACCATATACAGGAGCAGTGGGGATACGAATCCTGAAGAAAATTGTAACAAGTTTCTTGCTCAGCAGTGGTATTTTTCCTTAAATTAAAAGCAAATATACTCTTTTCTTCATAAAAGCCTGAAATGTAAGGGGGGGAAAGGAGGGAGACAAAGAATAGAAAAACATGGAAGATGCATCCTTCCCTTTACTTTCTTTTTAAACAAATCTGTCTAATCACATTTAAAGTGCTGCATTATTAACATCTTCACCATTAAATGTTCCATGTCACTAGAAAAATTTATTCTTTAACATGAACCCTGCAGCAGTGATAGCGGGTCAATTATTAGGAGGATGGCAAAATACCAAGAAAATTCAGGGGTGAAAATGAGTGTCTGTCTAGCATACATTACCTGAGACTCAGTTTTGCTCAAGAATAGCAATAAGGCAGAGTCACTGAGCAACATGTGACATTGCAAGCAAAAGAAAAATTAGTCTTCATGGACAAGAGACTGATAGGCCTGAAAAAATGGAAAAATAAAAGGGTTTTTTTTCTCTTTTCTCTTTATTTCTTTTTATTGGGTGAAAAGGGGTAAATGAACCCTGCAGTGTCAACAACAACAAGAAGTTCCTTGAAATAAAGATACATTAATCATCTCAACAACACCTCATTCCAGGCCACATAGAACCACCTATTCTCAGCTGTGAAAAGGATTTTCCTAGGAAAGAAGTAAGGTTTGGAAAAGCCAAGGAAGTACAATGTCAAGACACAACTAGGGTTTAAATTGTGGAATTTGTTCCTATAAGCTAACAGTAGACTTTCCAAAATAGCAAAGCCAAACCATTCCTAAAAGATACCCAGACTTACCAATTGATCAACTCAGCTCTTTGCATATCATAAATAAGCTGACTCTCAAGAAAGTCTTTACTGTCTTTGAAAATGTTTATCTCCTTTGGAGAGTAGGCATCTGTAGATACAGTGTAAGAACTACAAACACAGGGCAAGCAAGAAGACTTGCTCTCATGCAGCTCCTAGCTGGTCATGCTCTCGCTGCCTGCTCATGCTTCAGACCAAGGGTGACTGTGGCTGCCCTGCAAAGCACGGGAACAAGCAACAGGGATCTTCCTGTTCCAGGTCTCCAGAACAACTTCTCTGCCTAGTGCTGGGAGGGGTGCCTGGAGTGGAAAGCAACCTGTGCAAAGAGATACCTTCTAAGGCTTGCACAGTGAGAAAACCAAGCCCAAGCTTTTCCAGTGTCACTTTTTGAAAAATTCCTTAGCCCAGGATTTTTCTCCTGGGAAGCTGAGAAGCCTCAGAGAAAAAGGAAAACAGTTCTTATCTCATTTGCTTCTCCTGTGTTTTGCTCCTTTGGAATGTGGTTTGGAGATTGTTTCATTGGGCTCTGGTGTGAGTTATTTTGACTCAATGGCCAATCAGTGCCAAGCTGTGTTGGGACTCTGGAGAGAGTCACTGGTTTTCATTATTATCTTTTTAGCATTCTGCAAGTATCCTTTCTGTATTCTTTAGCATAGTATAGTTTTCTTTAATATAATATAGCATCATAAAATAATAAATTAGCCTTCTGAGAACATAGAGTCAGATTCATCATTCCTTCCTGCCATGAGGGTCCCCACAAATACAGCATACCACCTTGGTGCTTTGCCTCAGCATTTGAGCCTAGGAACAGGTTTGGGGCAAAGTGGACAAACACTTGGCAAGCTTGGACTCAAGACTTTTCTCATGATACCTCTCTTTATACAGCAGAGACTCAAGATGGTAGAGATAACAAAGCCCTGAGTCTCAAAGGTGCTTAAGTGGCTGACATTACAGAAGAGTTAAAAGTCAAAATAACCTCTGCCAGAGAGAAGTGACCTGGGGGCTCTTGAGTCCAAAGCTTGCATTTCAAATCAGTACATTCTAGACACTTACAGCAGAGGAGGAATTTGGGGAAAGGCTTATTGTCTTCTCCTAACTTAGCAACCTTTGACTGGTATGTACAGAAGCACCATGGGACTAAGATAAATAACTGATTTCAGACATTGAGCAACCGCATGAGGAACTGCAGAAATAGAACCTAACAGTACTCGGTCTCTACATGTTTAAAAGCATCTCTCTATTTGTTAAAAAAAACAAGTGCTGACAGCTGACATTCATAAATGATGGGAGGCTCTGCAACACCTTCTTAAACAAATAGAGCAATCAAAGAGTGTCATTCCATTCAAGAGAATAAACAGCAACAACAGCCAATATTGTTTGTGCTTCCTGGTTCTGTATGTTTTGTGTGTCTATGTGTATGCATGTGTAACAGCAACTCTCTTCTGTAGACTTTTTTTCTGCACACTATTTACAATTCAGTCTCCCTTGATAAACGCAAGCCTTCACCGTCAGCAATATTTCCTTAGTGAAGCTCAGTCTCTGTAGTTGCCAGCTTCTGAGAGCACAAAGCCTTGAGATACTGTATGAAAGGCACCAAACTCATGCAAATTGTTGTAGTAATTCCCTGACAGTGACATCTCTCTGACTTTCACCTTTCATTTTCATTAATGCTCAAAGAAAACCGTCTGTGCTACCAAGGAGACTCTACTCTGCATAGATTGCTTAAAAATCTAAAGTACTCAATCAGGCACAGAGACACCATAAAAATGGTCCTACCTCTCACTGCTCTAGGAATTTTATGGGAAGGGAAAATTTTGAAATGGCAAAATCCCTTTTCAATAAGACATCTCCATCAGACTGCAGAGGTATTAGTGAAGGAGCTTTTCAGTGTGAAGAACAGAATCATAAGCCAGCGTAAAGTTTAGTACAATTCCACTCAAGTCAGTGAAGACAATTACTCCAGATGAGCAACTGCCACAGCCAGTATGTCTGATGAATTACAGCACCAAAATTATCAATCATAAATGAGGAGTTTATGCATCAGTCCCGTTCAGCCTGGGCTATTCACAACTCACTACACATAGCGGTTAAAAAGGAATTAAACAGTATTGTTTCATAAACGAAACTATGGATTGCAATGACTTTGGAGTAGCATAATTCAATATTCTTGACATGAAAGAATACAGATGAAATGGTCTGGTCAACATTTTCAATAAAACATATTGAAAATATTCCTGGGTCCTAAAGCTATACAAAACCAAGTCTTCACAGGAACAGAAGACGTCTTTATATCAAATAAAAATCTTCAAGTTTCCATTTAAATAGAGAAAGAGTATGGCAGGACCTTCAAGCTTCTTTAAACTCTACAGTTTCTAGACAGAAGTGAAAATGTTGGTAAGTCACACCAGCACTGAATTGTTACTTTGTGCAGATAGGAAATTTGATGGAGTAGAGACATGCTGTGTCTTATCCTGTTCTTAATTCCTCTCACACTGATGTTTCTAAATGTCATATCAAGCAGTGATAAGTAAGAGTAGTACAAAGCTTTTTTAAAATAGAATGGAAAACACAGTTAGTCGTGCAGCCTCCAATGAATGTTTTATGGTAATAGCTGCTCTTTCATGTATTCACTTTTATTTACTTCTCCTGACTCCTGTGCTCTTCTTCACCTTTGTCAGGGCTCCTGAAAGTATTCCTAGGCATCAGCAGCAAGGAGTAGTGAGCTGCTACTCTGTCCTTCACCAGACCTGAAGCCTCACATATCAGTGCAGCAACACATCTCCAGTTCTGTAATGCTCAGTGCAACTTTCTTCCCGTGGTTCTTTAAGTAATGACACGTTTGTATAGATATGAGCTAAAAATCCCCAAAACTTGTAGCACCAAGTCTACCCATTAGTCAATGTGAGGCTTGGCTGTCTATTACTGAGAATATGCAGTAAATTATTCCTGAAGGTGAGATTAGAATTCAGGGAGCTCTTGCTCCAGGCTTTTCTATGCTCTGCACCATCAAGTATGGATTTCTTTATTGCATGGAGACAGGGAAGATCATTCTCATACCTCTTTTGGCCTCCTTAGCTGCCCCTAGCATGCTTGCTTTTCCCCCTCAAGAAAATGAGCTAGTTTCACCGGTTTAACCTGGTGTGTTTACTTTGCAACAGATCAGGATCACATACCTACACCCACTCACCACTTTTTACCTCAGGGTAACAAATAACTTCTTATGAGAAGTTAGCTTGGTCACCTATGTTTTTGCACTCTGTTTTGTGCCACTACTCTTCGTGTCTAAAATTGTGCAGTCCAGTAAAACAACAACAACAAAAAAAATTTATAATTGTGAATGATTCAGGCTTGAGAGCGGGGACAAGGATGGGAGAGAGATTTTAGCATTTTTAAATGCTAAAATTGGAATAGAGGAAAAAAGAGAGGCCCCACATTAAGGGAATCCCCAGCATGGAAGATGCAATTTTTCATGCCCTAAGCTCTGTGGCTTAGGACATAACACACAGAGCAGCTCAGAGCACACAGTGGCACTCAGAAGCAAGTGTTCATATGCTCAAAATGAATGTGTGTGCTCCAGGCTTTCTATGATTTTGCTAAGCGCGCACACACACACACAAACAAAAATCAACTTGCTTTTACAATAAAATAATCAGTCATACCTGCAAAAAATTGTTCCTAAATATGTCTTGTGAAGGGCTCTTTAAAACCTATGCACAGGGATCATTTTTGACTGGAACGGAGAGGTGAAGACCATGGGTGCATTCTTTCTCACTTGGTGAATGTGGATAAAAAAACATCTTTCACAACTGCATAGCCTCTAACAGTTCAGGGATGGTTAGCCACAAATGCTGTAAAAATAATCTGGTCTTGAAATAGCAACATTTCTCTTTTTTTTCCCCTATGCTCTCCTTTACTGGTACATACCAGGCTTGCTTCTCAGCTGATGCATATCACCATACCTATACTAATACCAAACATGTACCAGTTTAACTCATCTGAGGATCTGACCCCTCTCTGCTGTCCCAGATCTGTGGTCTCTGCAGAAAGCAATATTATTTTATACAGACACAGAGGTAGGCGTCCTGCCCCCACTAGTTCATATTTAACTCTCTTTTCATCTTGTTTATTTTGCTTTCATGGTATCAAAGCAAGCTGCACACCCAGCAACAAGCTTGCAGCAAATAGGTGCATCTTATTTTTAGCAGATTGCCCTTCACAGGGCACACACTACACTCTCAAGGGATTTATGAAGAGGGTCAGGTCAGCATCTCTATAATTTGAATTTTATTTGTGTGTTAGAAGAATTATGCTTGTCTTTTCCAGTACAGTTGGAGCACACACAGGGATTCAAAAGTAGCATGGTGGGAAGTTACAGTGTGTGGTGACAACCAACCACCACTCAGTATTTTGTCTCTCTGCTTCCCCAGAGATGAAAAGCTCTGCATGCCCTTTCCCCACACCTTAAAGACCCAGATAGAGGAGAGGGGGCAATGTCCTGCCCTCTACAACAACTGAGGCTACAGGCTTCTCCTGCCTGCCAGACTAAACTGGGCCAGGCGCCTCTTCTCACTTTGAGGCAAAGAGACACCATGAAGCCTCGACACTGAGCTGTCAGTCAAGAAAAGACCTAAAACATCCTTTAGCAAGCAGACGAGGATGGTTCTGGAGGTAAAAAGAAAAAGATGACAACCCATGACTCACTCAGACACTGTTTTCTGAGGATACCTGCCTGGAAATGCCATCTCCACAGTCTATTCAGGCTGTGTGGTAGAGATTGGCAGTGAGACCTCCCAAGACAGCTCTGAAACAAACTTGGCTGGACACAACAGAGCAGGATAACATGGTCCTGTCTCCTCTGGGTATCTGACCCCCAGCACTGAGACTAGACACTTCCAGCACCCAGTTTTGTATTTCTGTGCCACACTGCAGCAGTCTGCACCACGCCTGCCCAGGGATCTCTAACACAGCATTGACTCAGCTTTCTCCATCCCCTTTATGCTCTCCCAAAGTACCCACCGTGCAAGACAGACAAATGAAGATCACAGCAAAAACAGGGGTGTCCTCAAGAGCAACACCCTGAGCCACCAAAATACTGCTATATGCTCAGATGGACCAGCCTTGCTCCATTATTGGCTATTACAAGGTCACCATGCTTTGTGTTTTTGACTGGTGTGCCAAAAAGCTGGAACTGTGCCTGTCATTTATAGCACCTTTTCTCAGATGGCTCTCACATGTCTTTATAAACTTTGGTAAATGAGTATATAAATCACCCTGTCCACCACCAAAGTACAATCATCTCTGGGATGATACACAGCAGCTGCTGTAAAATCAAACTGCAGCTCCACACCACAGATTAGGGCAATAAAACATGCTGCATCAGCCACCTGAAATGGATGGAGGACAGAAGGGGGACGTGGTAGAGGACATTTTGTAGTTATAATTACCTGAGTATAAATTGGTGGAAGAGGGTACGGTGTTTAATACTTGCATATCTTCAAATCAAAACAGTCTTCCACCACATGTCAAAACAATCTGACAGTACCATTCCCCATGTTTTGGTCTTGTAAAGCCCTTCCTTTCTGAAAACTGCAGAGCACCTTGATAAGAGCAAAAAGCTGATGTGCTGAGTACAAGCAATAACCTAATCAAATTTCTTAGCAACTGACTTGATAACTAACTGAGCCTGTAGCTTCTGTGTCCCTCCCTTCCTCTCTCTTGCATGACAACTGCACACAGCATCTATATATACCCAGTTCTAAAATAGCTTCTGCTCCCGTAACTCACAAACCGTTCACATAGATCTCATTTTCTGGGCTAAAAGTAGTTAATTGCAGTCACTAAGGGGACTGAACTGCTGCACCCTTTTCCTTATTCTGGGATGGGCTCCTTGAGCAGTGTATTGCCCCCTCCCACCACCCTGCCAAATCATGAACTGTTTATAAAAGGAAATCTTTTGAAGGATGGGGCTGCACAGATCAGATCTACAAATTCCCTGTTATCAGGGACTGCAGATGAATCGTTATCCTTCTCTCCCTCTCTTCTCCTTGGCCATACAGCCATATATGCACCATCTACAGCTAAACCTGACAAGAAAGTACAGGGAATTTATTTGAAAGGTATTTTCAATCACTATATGACATGGGACAGCATGGTTTGGGATGAGGACACCAGTTTGAGTGGAGCCTCATACAGAATTTGTACAGAGCAGAAATTAATTTGAGTGCAAACTCTCTGCACTGACTAGGGACACTGCCACAAGTGTCCCTAGCTTCATAACCTCTCCTACATAGTGCAAAAGATGAAATTATTAGCAAAATATTCATAGAGAACCAAGAGAGTCAAGAATTAAGCATTTGAATTTGATTATTATGGAAGCATTATTAATAGTGAATGGCAGCTCAGTCAGACCACACACAAGCCAGGGTCCATTTAGTTCTCCAGCTTGAATCAGTATCACACTCACGTGTGAACCTCTTGCACTGACTCACACTGCAGTCTCCAAGTGCACAGAAAGGGCTCCTTTAACTGGAACTGGACCAACTGCTAAGGGAAATTTGGTACACACAGAGCTAGTCTTTAACTACCCCAGAATAAACTCCTGAGGTGCTTAGAGGGTGTACCCAACAGCCCCCACTACCAGCTGTGCTGGATGATGAGTCTGTGCCTACAGGAGCACACTCTTGTCCAGGTAGACATGGCCATATCCATGGACTTCCTACGTGGAATATCCTTAAAGGACCACCCAGCTAATGACTGATTGCACTCAGATTTCTACACATTTTCATGGAAATGTTTACCATTTCACATCCCCATCTACAGAAAGAAGTCATATGAATGACATCACACACCTATCCTTAGGATAGCTCTCCCACCAATTCCCCTTTGGTTTCCTAGGCTGTCAGCTTCCAGGAACTGATGAGGAGATTAACCATATTTTCCTTGGGGCTGCATAGTAGGGAGTTCTGTGTGCAAGTCTGCCCCTAGCATTACCCATAAACTGCCCATACTCCAGGCCAAGTTGCACCTTCGCATTTTGGCAGGCCTTAGGGAAGGCAGCTGAACTCACCAGACATGAGGGCACAATTAGGCCTGCCATATATGAATGAAACAAGTAAATAACTCCAGCTCCTGGAAACAAAAATGCCCTTGGCAAATACAGATAGTGGAGAAGTAATTTGAACACAATATAAGAGAATTAGATATCATGAACACCATTTAAAAAAAAAAACAAACAAAAAATCTTACACATTTGTTTGGCTGCTAGAAGACAAAAAAAATGAACATTTAAAACAAAACTTTGAAGTTAAGCATTCACTATGACACAAAGTTTCTAGGCCATCTCTCGTGTTGATAGATTTACACTGCCTTGCTCCCTGCACAAAGCCCCAGACCAGCACATCATACTCACGTGTTTTGCAGAGAACTCGTCGACCTCCCGCAGCACCTTCTCCTGGCACTCCGGGTTGGTGGCCAGCAAGTAGGTGGCAAAGGACAGCGCGCTCGTGGTGGTCTCATAGCCAGCGATCAGGAACAGGAAAGCTTGGCCTGCTATCTCATCCTCTGTTAGCATCTTCTGAGCCTTTTCAGATGAGGCTGTGCCAGCCAGAGGCGCTTCATTCTGTCTGGAAGCAGCAGATGGGCCGAGCACACCCGAGCACCCGGCTGAGGCGCAAGCGTCAAGCATCCACTGGAGAAAATCTCTGCGCCTCTGCAGAACAAGGAACATGAGGGATGGGTCACAGAGCAATGCCTTCCATGGGGGATGGAAGCAGAGAGCTACTTCCTATTTATAGTGCATGCTTGGCTCCTACAGAATGGCCACCAGCCTTTCAGCGAACAAGGAGGCTTCTATAAATCAGCTGGAAATGCCATAACTAACAGCCTGTCATTGCTTTCTTCCCAGTAAGATGAGACTGATCTGCCCCCAATCCACAAGAGGTATGTTATGCATCCTTCACAGAGGATTGCTAATGGCCAGCTCTGCACAGAGCTTCTTTTATATTAGGCTGAGTTCTTGGCACTTGCTGGGAATCAGGGGATTGACACAGACACTGTACATGCAGATTCCACGTGCCCCTGCCAGAGGGAGGCAGCACAAATCATGCTTGGAGGAGCTGGTCCATCTGCTTGGATACACCACCCTCATTTGTCTGTATGGTCCAAAGCATGGAACTCACCATCTAAGTTCAGGGTTGCACCTACATTACTTTCTATACTAGCTTAGTGTGACAGGGCTGAAATCTAATCTCAGTAAACTGGGACATCTTTTTATGAGAAAGTACAGTTATGAACACTTGTAACAAGATAGTCTTTCATTAAACAGTTCCTTAAGAACATATTTGCAGAACCATATTAAAACAGTAAGCATTCCCCTACCACAAAACCTGTTTGGGTGGTTTGTCTTTGCAAAATGCCCACAGAATGATCCTACTGTTATGAGAACTGTTTCTTTCACACTTATTTCTGACACAAAAGCTCTAATAAACAGACCTATGGTCAAGAGTGAGCTGACTCCCAACCAGTGTGGACAGCAAGCTTGATTAGGCTTTGAAATATAACCCAAAAGGTTTGAATTGACTTTTGCGAGTGGGCATAATAGAATTGTGCTGAACCTAAGCCATAAGGCTGTGTGATTGATTTTCAATTCCTCAAATACCAACAGAATACATGATAGCTCAAGGACTCAGAAGTGACTGCAGTGCGAGAACATGACAGCTTGTGCAGTGGAATGGACAAAAGAAGGGACCAAGCTTTTCTTCAAAAGAAAAGAACATCCTGTAAACTGTATTTGTCTGTTAATAATTTGAATGATTTCTTGGATCTGATGTTTGAGAGATAAAGTAGAAAAAAGAAGGGCCAGAGAAAAGGACAGGAAAACAAGATAAGAGTAAGGAAGAAGTAATTAATTATAAATGTCAGACGACTTAATCAGATTATTTATTTTTCACACGACATGGGAAAAGAGAGCAATGAGACAAGAAAACAGGAGAAATACTCAGTGTCCTGTGCTTAGCTCTGCTGCCAACAAACTGTTCTGATCGATCTACAGGCAGAGAGGAATGGTTATTTTGGGGTTTGAATAACACAAGGGATTGGCACAGTGCCTCTTCAGCAGCCCCTTCCCTCCACCCCAGAGAATCTTTCCATTATGTACCTTGTACCCAACGAGCATCTTGCGCCCTGGTACACCCAAAAATCAATGCTTCGGATAGCAGCCAGTGCCTGCTGAAGGACTCTGCACATTCTCCAGTCAGACTGAATCACCTCCAAGGCATGGGAGACGTGCTTTTTCACCAGCAGGTGAAGGCACACAGAGAAACGCTACAGACACTCTCCTCTGCAAATGAGCTGCAGCTCTGAAAACACTTCCTTGTGCCTAGACGGAGGCACAATTCCCACCAGCATGATAGGATACCTCTGCTCCATTATGTTCCTGTAGACTGGAGGAAGTGAGACTCCATGCAGACTTCAGCTGTGAATAGCTCAAAATCTTGTTTAATTTTTCTGGGAAGGAAAAGTTTGTTCATGTCCTGGGAGTTCATGTATTGCATGACTCAGAGTCCAACTCTTTGGCATACCCTGTGCTTCAGGGATTTCTCTGGTACATATATTTGTATTAAGCCATTTTTAAAATTGAAAAAAACAAGCAAACAAGAAAAAAAAAGCCAACCTAACAAAAAAAATTCCAAAACCAAATAAATAAACAAACAAGACAAAAAAGAAACAATGACAACAGAAAAAAAATCAAACAAAACACAACAACAACAAAAATAAAACCCAAAAAAACAGGAGAGTCCAGTTCCAGTGTGTTCATTAGCGTGTGGATAAACCAATTCAAAGTAGTAATGAACCGCATCTGTAGAGGCAGTCTCTTTATCTGCAAGACTAGCCACCATCACCTAAACTACCTTCATAACATAAAAATGTATAATTACATTCCTTTTCAGTGGAATTGTAGCACTGTAGCCTCCTGCAGCTCAAAAGGTGTAACATTTGCCATGGTTCTGCATCCATCCTTCTCTAGCTGTGAATTTTCCTATAAACAAACTCATTGCCCTCTAAGGGTTTGCTGCTCCTAGCCATGAGCTGTTAGACGAGCCTGGTCTTATATTTAGACAATACATTCTCTGGAGACCCTGTAAGATGTTTCTCCAGCCTTAAACAAAATCAGGTCCTGGCCTTATACAAAGCATCGGGTTATTGCTGTGATAGCAAAGTAATAATCATAATAACTACTGAACAAAATTTCATTCATGAGAATTTTTGCTAAAAGCAAACTTAATGAATACCAGCACAAGTGAATATTCCCAGGAATGTGCTCTGAAATGCCTCTGTGGCCATTTTGAGGAGCTCTTTTTATTACTCACATAATATATTTGGTTAGGAATTTAAAACCTTGTCTTGTTGCAGAATCTGTTTTTAAGGTCATCCTATTCAGAAAAAACTGGATACCTGATCTGTGCCATGTAACTTGCTCAGAGGTGAGCAGGGGTTGCTAAGAGCAATGGCTTCATAAAAAAACCTTGCAAAAACAACATTCATTTGTAAAAACAACTTGAATAATAGTGGGGGGGGGGAAAGCATAACATTACAGAGAAGCAAGCTTTCTTCCAAGAGAATTCTACACAGTGGAAGGAGCTATATTTCAGCAAAGCTTCTCTTCCTTATGCTTCATTCTGCTTCACTTTAGGCATCAGTATAGAGTGCCACATAAAAAATTATCCTCAACCCAAGCGAGAGAAAAGATTTCCAGGGTTATAACAAGGCATAATGAAACATATTTTTTTCCGCACCATCAGGATGGAAAAATTGCTCTGATTCCAAAACCTAACAATGGCAATAGAGGCAAATACTAGCATAAACCCAAATATAATTGGATTGTTAAGTGCTAGAAATAAGGAAAAAGCATCTCATGAAAATTCACGGGCAGGGGGGTTTCCACTTCAGCTGACAGCAGAAGGAAAAAAAAAAATTTAAAAATTAAGTTTTTTTCTTAATTTAACAACAGACCAGGTACTTACAGTGCCACTGCACAAAAGCAATTCTTTGGTCATCACATCCAGCTGCTGGCTTCCTTTCTCCATCAGGGACATTTGTTTGATTTTCCTCACAAAAAGCAGAAGCCCATAATAGCCTCCATCCTGTCCTCTGACACTTGCATAGTTATGTTACAATGGCCTCAGAAACAAATTCCTGCCACAAAAGAATGGCGTGCTAATGCGATGGACTCTTGATTTGCCCCTGTACAACACAGAGCCTGTCATTAAGCCAATGATAATTGAATGGAAAGCTAAGATTCGAACAAAACCCATATAATTTGAATGCAGTGTGGGACAGGGTGAATGTCTAACTCGGCAGTGACACAGACATCCCCTCTGAAATATATAATAAGACAAGCTCCGCTTACAGCTTCCCCAAGATAGACACCTTGCAGTATATTTCCTGACACCACTGTTCTGGGCCGTATCATTCCTCTCATTAGTCTCCTTAGGCATCACCTGGCCGTGCAGAGGAGCGGCTCTGCACAGAGGCGGAATGAGCGGCGCGCTCCGCGCTGGAAGAACAGACGTGTGCGGTGCCAGGGAAGGCCAGGCCGCCAGAATCCACCTCTCCTCCTCAAACCACGGCTCTCCAGCCCCACAACTGTCAGAAGGAGAGAGATGTACCGCTCACACGCGAGATGCAGCATGACTTTTGTCACAGGAGGCAAGGGATGGCTCCAGCTTGCTCCTTCCTGAACAGGGAGTTGTGGTTTCCTATCTGAGGCTGACATGCCAGCTGACCTTCTGGCAAATTCACCATGCTTTGGGGATACAGGGGACCCTTGGGGCATGCTTTTGCTACAGAGATTAAGCTGTTCAACTTCTCTGCAAGCTGAAGTAAAAAATTACTTAAGGAAATCTACCTAATATTTATCAGCTTGAATTTTAGTTCTTAATGTTTTGATTTCAATCATGTTTTCTGCAAATTATACTCAAATTTTGTACCACTCTGATAGTTCAGATCTGCATTTTGAGTTCAAAAGAGCCCAGAAACACAAAAATCTACTTTATGATAAATCAAAATAAATGACATCATTGGTTGATAGTCTGTAAAGCACTTGTGGTGTAAAAGTCATGCAAATGTGATGCTACAAACATAATACCAATCACAATAAACTGTACAGGCCTTCCTGGTCTTTCTCAAATGCTCTGATTCAAACTCAAAAAGACAGATTTCAGAATCCTTATCTATCAAGGAGAAAGCTCACATCTCATATTATTTCAGCAAACTTGTACAAACACTGCTAAGTCAATGTATATCCAGGAAGCTTTTTATAAGCTTGATTTGGCAACCCTCTTTTTAGGTAAGACAAACCTGTGTCACAATGAAGTTATCAGTAAAGCACTGCAGTAGCTACCCAGATCCTTTTGAAAAAGAAGCACAAAATGCAGTCCCACTAAAACTATCATTTTGCCAAACATCTTTGAAAGGATCAAGTTCAACCTCTAACACTTGCAGGCTTTATTTCATTTCTCAGTGAAATCACAAAAAAAAAAGCCAATTTCTCTGCCAATATATCCAATTCCAAAACATTCCAGAGAGAGTGTCCTTTTGCCTTGTGCTTGAACACAGAAGTTCAAACCAAATGAGAAGCTCTCAAATTTGTATGTCTGAAGGTTCAGGACATGGTGCTCCCACAGGTGATACTCAGCTCTGGAAGGACCTGGGCTCTGTTGGACTCCAGGGTATGGCCTTTGCTCAAGAGAGGCTGGGAGACTTCAGTCTGGCAATTAAAGCTCTTTTGTTTGCATTTGTTAATATCAGCAGAAGAAAACACTGCAGTGTTTTTACAGTAAATGGGCTGAGGCTCTGAGGGCAGGCCGGTCTTACAAAGTAATATAACTTGCACTTTAAAAAGTGACTAAATGTAAAGCAAAAAAGAAAAATTCACTGAGTGCTGATTCTGAAAGTGGAGCAGCCTTCTGCCAGTCTGATCTGATCTTAATACCTATAATAAAACCCCAAGCTGAGTAGATTTTGTATAACTTTGGACTTGCTATTTTCTTATATTATTATCACTAATCTTGCATGCAATTTTTTGACAGTAGTTCACATCTATAAGAGAACCCTGTGAGCCTTTAATAACACTGCATTTGATGTCAGAAGCCACAGCAATGCCTTTGCTTGCTACTTGAAAGGAATGTGTCCCTATAAAGACGTTGCAAGAAAGCAAAATGAAAGCTGCCCCCAGGAGGGGCAGGCTTGTCAGCAAATAGATGAAGGCACCTGCACAGAAAGAGTCAAACATGGCAACAAAACAGATCTTCTCCTTGTGACCAATGTTCTTCTAAAAAATTAAAAAAAAAATAAAGTCAACAGTAAGCCTGAATTAGAATATGATACGGATTTTATTGGCTGAGTTTGCCACTAAACCTGCAAAGTGGCCAATATGATTTACTGGTTAAAGCACTGCCCTTCCACAGAAGCTGAGATGCTTTAAGCCGCACTCCCTTTTTTTGCCTGTAAAGCAGAGTTATAGCTGGTGCAGCTTCTCCATCTGTAAAATCGGTACAACAGACATCAAATCTTATAAAACACCGTGAAGAGAAGCTAATGATGATCTCAGAAAACCGTTTAAGACCTAGGATAAAAACAGATTTACACAGACTCAAAGAGTTTAAGGCAAAAGCATCATCATAGAGGAGAAGGAGCCCTGGAAGGAACTCAGCAAGTTATCTGCTTCATCCCCTTGCCACAAGGCAACATCAGCCAAATCAGCACTGACAGCTGTTTGTCTAACCTGTTCTTAAAAACCCAGCAAACCCTGACTTCCCACAGCATCCCCAGGCAGTCCACCCCAGCCCTGGACCTTTTCAGAGGTTTCCCCTCCTCCAGGGACTCACCACAGCTACGGTAAATCATAACATTTCACCAGCTACATCCATAATGTCTGCAACTCCACAGCCTGTACCTGTTTATAATGTGTGTGTGTGTATATATATATACATATATATGTATGTATATATATGTTTTAAATATATCTTTAATAAAGCATGCTGATAAGATAAAAATCAAACTGCTGAAAAATACAAAATGATTTTCACATAGTAGTGCCTCCATTCACGAGGGGGAAGTGTCCACAGGTACTGGTGGTTTCCTTCTCAGAAATTTTGCACCTTTCTGACTTTCAAAATGCAAAAGTAAAAGCATTAGTAGAATACAGAGGGATTAAGCCTAATTCAACCTGGAAATTAAGCTGGAGGGAATTCTTAAAACCAAGATTTTGTTAGTGACCCATCTCCCCTCAGTTTATACTGCTGCAAGTGGCACTAGAGGGCTCACATCTTGAAAGACAGCAGCCTCCTTCTCCATATGGTCTCACACAGACCAGGGATGAAAATCAATTTGAATTTCAGATCTATTAGCAAATTAAGAGAAAGAACAGAACTGGTTGTAGTTGATATAATCTTAATACAGGTGTTACCAGCTCTTTCAGGAGCAGACTGGTTTTTAGATCCTAACCAAAAGCCAGACTTGGCTGAAGTGCTATGTAAGATATAGAGATACCACAGTTATGAGTAGGAAAAAAATAAGATACACTCCTATTTGGTTGTTTTATAAACTGTGTGGGCCCACAGAGAAACCCACAGCTATCCTTGAGAGCTGGAAACTCTTCCTGTAGCTGTTCAGTGTAAAATCAAGGGACTGTCTGCAGCCTGGTCTATTTACACCTCTAGTGAACTGGATACTCTGGGGAGTTTCCCTCCAGTACCAGGCTCAGGTATCTAAGACAAGCACTAAGTTTTTCACCATGAAATTCAGTCTAATGGTAAAGAAGTGTCATGGAGTTTGTGGCAGCTGCTTGGCGGCTCTGCCACACTGGGCTGGCAGTGTCAGCCCAGGTCACAGCACAACAGCATAACCAGCTCCCTCCATCACATGCACACTTGCGGAAGGATCAGAAAGCAGCCCAAAATTCAGTGGCTGGAGAGTCACATCCAGCTTTCCCAGTCTCTGCATTGTGGTGAGCAACAGACATTGGCAGCAAATATCAGTGGACAGCAACCTCCTCATTCTGTATTTGCAAAACATTTAGGATAACACCAGTCTGATAATGACTCCTGGCATGATTGCAGTGCAAACAATAAATATTGGATCTGTGTGTGTGGTGGCTGAGCTTCTCCTGCCCCACACATGTTTTTCTGCTACAAGAGGAGGAGTGACATTACCAGAATACACAGTGTGGAAAGATAAGAAAAGAAATAACTGAGTGGTGGGGGAAAGAATAGCTCAGGCCAGGCCCTGCCATGCATGCCAGCATGTGGAGCAGGCACCCATCCCCAAAGCAGCAGCAAGCTGCCCACCCTACTGCACACTGCATGCATGCATCCTCTCCCAAAGCTCATCTGGCCTCCCACTAAACCATCTGACACTCCTCCCATCTGTTATTTGCACGAGGAAGGGAGGATGCAGGAAGGGAGTGTTTTAGGCTAAGTGTTTGACATCCAGAAGCTTGACCCTCTGCTGACTCAAACTGCTGACTAAAGGCTGCTGTTGCAGGCAGCCCTCTGCTCTTTTCTATTTGCCAGAGACTACAATTTTATTTGCTTAAATTAAATTCCCAATTAATAATAATTTCTTGTTTTAGCAGTTGACTCACATTCAAAAAAAATGCACAGGAATCTCATTATTTCTTTCTTACTCTTTGTTCTTCCAGCCCCATATGCTCCTTTTAACATTCTTGCAAAGCTCCACCACTCACTTTGAAGAGCCATCAGGACATTTCAGGGCCATTCAGGGAATTTACTGCTCACATCCTGCTCTCCCTCATCTTTTCTCAGGGTTTGTTCAAGATCCTTTCTTTCTGCATCACACAACATATAGATTGTGTATGTTTTGAGGGAAGGAACAGCTCATTATTTGGTTTTGTGATGCCCTTAAGTAATTTCAGGAAAACAAAAAAAAAATATTTTCTTTTAACTAAACTGATCATGGTTTTGAGACTGACATAAATGGCATGTACTCTTAAAAAAAAAAAAAAAAGGCACAGCTAATGTTATTTATATTCTGTATTAACAATATGGGGAAAAAAATTGAAATTGTCATTATCACTTCTTCAAGCAACTGCTCTCCATTGCTGGCAGGCTATCCTACTGCCAGCTTATCCATTCATGATCACACCTACACCCTACATTAGGATTTATCCCGGATTTTCAGCTATATTAAACTGGCTTTTACCTGAAGTACATAAATCACATCTATATCTGACTCTCATGACTTGTGTGCGTGAAGGGATACAGGCTTCTAACACAGTGGGTGAAAGCACTGGGAAGGAAAGGATTATTTTCAGCTAACCAGTGACCAATAACAAACTGTGTTATCCTCCACAGTTTCATGGGTGCTTGGTTCAGTTATGGGTTTTATCCAATAGATGGCTCCTCAGTAGCAGGAAGGATTCTCCCCCTGCTCTCCTTTCCTTCACAGAGTTTCAATATGACTTTCTAATATTTACACAGCTATTATCTTGCAAATATAGGCATTTTGTGCACACTGATAAACACACAGAAGCAGCACGTGTGTGTGAATTAAAGAACAAAAGAAAAATTAGATGACATTTTCTATTACTGCCTGCCACTTTGTCCTCTGCCAGTACAAGGATGCATGAAAAATGATAGCCTGGAATGCTTCCTAAAGTCAAACGGAAAAAAAAAATACAACTATAGAAACATTAACAGCATGCCAAATACAAGCTGTCTTTCTCCCCAAATATATGAGGATATCTCCCATATCTTACGTATCCCTGACTGAGCAATACTTAAGGAACTTACAGGCATCATTACTACTCTGTCAACAAAAGATTTTTCACAAGAAAAAATAAAATCCTGTGTGTAATTATCAATATAATGACCCAGGAGGATTCTGTATAATTGGCAGGGTGCAAGTTAACATCATCATGAGTAAGGTTAACATTTCTGAGACAGTGAAACTGAATACATTTTTGTTGTTTTACAGGAAAACATAATTAGAATAATAACCCCCAAGATATTCAGAAAAATCATGTTTATCCCATAAAGACACTTGTCTGAACCAGAAGAGCAGTTCCCAGTCATTTCTGTTCTGAGATCTTTCCTGCATCTCAGTCAGGTCTTGTCAGGATCCTGTCAAACCTGGTGGTAACCCCACTTTGGGATTGTGACCCTTTGGTCCGGCCACATGATCAACAGAAACAGAACACCCACAATAAATAATAAATTGCATAGAAGCCAGATGACAGCTGCTTAAATTCCCAAGATTTAACACTTCAGTGGGGTACAAGTACAAGCCCTCTATACCTGCTGTTAGCATCTAAAATAATATCATTCCTAATAATAACCTTCATCCTTGAAATATTAAGCTGCTTTGAAATGTGGAGGAAAGGTACCATTTTACTACAAATACACATATAAATATGTAGCATCACAACATTGGCACAATTACAGCCATAATAACTGTCAAGGAAAAAATAACTGTTTCATCCCTGTTCAAAGCTGAGCACAAGCACTGGTCTCATTTCAGCATTCCAAAAGGACTTGCCTAATTCCATGCCTCAAGTCAGCTTTTTGCTGGCTAAAACCTGGAAAATTCAAACCAGCTGGCACCTCGGTCACTCCAAAATAAGCTGAGCAGCAGCATGCCTGACCATGGGGCTGTGACTCTGTTGCTCTCCTCTAGCCCTGAGCAGATACTCCAAGCAGCCCTCTATCCTCGACGTGCATTATGCAGAGAAACAGCACATGTAAAGGCAGCCTTATGATCTGGTGATCCCTCTCTGGCTCTTTGCATGCTCAAAGACATTGCTCTCAAACTGCATGGAGCAGATTTAAACCCTGGCCAATCCCAGCTGTGGTGAAACACCGAAGCTCCATCTTTCCACTTGGCTCTCTCTCCCAGGACACTGGAGCCAGCAGAACTCACCCAGCCCCAAAGCCAAGCCTGCAGCCTTTCAGCCACCTTATCTCTCTTTAAGGGGCAAATATACAGGCATGTCAAAAAATCAAGAGTTCACAACTGAAATACTGACAATAATTTTCACCGTGGAGCAGTTTAAAAGAGGCAGCAGTGATATTCATTAAGCTGTTAATAATGGATTGTGGCACAAAGCAATTTATCAAGTTTCCACTGTAATTAAAATCACTGAATATTCGGGCACTTGCAATGCACCTAGCTCTCCCTGCTTCTGAAGCTTTACATTTTAATGTGAATTATAGCTCCCTCTCCCCAGAGAGCTACTAAAAAGCCCATTTTAATTGGTATGTTTTTAATTGAGATTACATTATTAAAAAGTGTAAATTTCTGTTGAAGAGAGAAAGGAGGTGCTCAGCTCCCCTTTAGTCTCTGTCTCCCTTAGATATAGCTTGCTTATCCCAGCAGGAGGGAAAAATGAAGGGTAGATGCTGTGAAGGAAGAGGAGAAAGCCCTGAACACTCACAGGCTACGAAGCCAGGGCAAGGCAGCGTTATCTGCCACAGATGCAGGATTTCTTAGGTGGGTTTTCAGGAGGGAGAGGAATCTCCACCACCATTCAGGCTGCTCTTAACAAAAGGCAGATGGAAAACACCACACAGGGATTCCTGCCTCGTAGCCAGCTGACATCAAGGGCACACTTCAGCAAGCCTCTCCTCAAGGTTACCAGTGACAGACAATCTGTCCCTTTCCATAATAAGTAACTCTAACATTAAATTCTCCTCAAAATCCACATGAGTGGATGGGGTCTAGCAAAAGCCTCTTCCTCTGCTGGTTCCAGAAGGCTGGGGGCAGGCAGGGAGAGGCAGCCCCTGGAGCAGCCTGGACATGGTGGCAAGAAGAGAAGTGCCCCAAGCAAATAAAGCTGGTTGCCTTCGTGCACAGATATGGTCAGACTGACTCGTCACCACGTTAAAAAGAAAAGTGACTTCATGTACTTGGCATCCAAATGCTGGCCACTTGAACGGTTCTCCTGCTGGCAAGATGGACTGTCAGTGTCTCCTATAAGTAGGAGTATGGATCTCCTAAGGTAAGTAGACATGAGAGAAAAGGGAGAAATATCAAAGGAGTGCAAAGTAGATAGCAACAGCTGAGACAGATCAAGAGAAAAACCTCCAGAGATCAAAACACACCAAAAGATGGACAAGATGGTTGAACAGGAATGAAATATCATGGAACAGCTTTTTCATAACTGCTTCAGAAAAGGTCATACTGTATTGCAAAAAGAAGGCAGTGTGTGGGGCTGAGAGAGGTTACTGTAGGCAAACAGAGGCACAGAGAGACTAAGAGACAAATTCAAAGATCACCCACTAATATCACAAATGCTGCAACTCCCCTTTGAGTTTTGGGAGTGACTCAGGAAAGGAAGGATGAGGAAACAACAGCATATAAAAGGGGGAAAAAAAGGATGACATGTGAAAGGCAAAACTGAAATTGTTAAAAGTGACAGAGAAAGGGAAAGCTCTGTTAGTACAATTAGGTCAGTAAATCTGTGATTTTTTCTCAAGAATTTAGTTGCTGTGCTCTAGTTACATGTGTCAGAGGAAAGCCTGCTTCTAGTGGGAAAGTACCCAAACATGATATTGCTCTGAACAGCAAGGTAAAATTAATATATGAAATTCCCAGCCCCAGTCAATAGGCCCCTTGCAGATTGAGGTCTAGAGTAAGTAAAAACAACAAAAAAAATACCACGTAAACAAAGATTAGATCTTATATCCCACCTTAGCATTAAAGACCATTGCTCTGCTGTGCAGAAATGTAATCTCCAGATTATTCAATTTAACACAAGATTCCTTTTTCTTGTTGATTTGAAAACCCCACACCCAGATCACAGATGAAGCAGGAAAAGCAAGGGCTTTCAGAGACCTCAAGTAGAATCTTCCGAGAAACTTGTGGGAGCACACTGTAAGGGTAACAGAAAGAAGAGATGAAGAACAGTAAGAGAGACAAGTTACAAAAGAAAGGGAATGTGCACAACCTCAGGGTAACAATTTTCCTTTTCAGCTGAAGGGATGAATGCTGACCATACCATGAAGGAAAACAAACAACAGGAAGCAGGAAAAGATAGGCTGGGCAAGATTTGCTTTATGCCAACAGAATCACAAAGAGAAACTGTGCTTCCAAGCCTATAGAAAGATGACCCTGAAAGACAAATTTAACACTGCTTAGGCTGGCTATTTTGCACAGATGAAAACATGAGGCAGAAAGGCCAGATTACTTACTGATTTGGCATGTACCAACAGATATATGACCACATCAGATTCTACTCTAAGTGCTATAAAAGAACGGCAGCTGGATGTGCTTTACTCCCTTTCCAGAAAACAGAGATCTTTTTCTGAGCCCTGGACACAACAAAGTCTCATTGCTTATGTGAAATTTCTGTGGCTTCAGCATCCAGGAACATTTCCCCAAATATATACAGTGACCCACCAGGTTGCAAGAGCCCTGGTTCAATTATTATCTCTGATAAGAGTATCGGGAAAGTTGCTAACTAACCAAGGGGACAAACTTTATGTCTAAGGTCATGAAAGAGCAGCATTGAGTACTAGGTATAAAAAGTATTAAAGCCAATGCCACATCCTCCTCAAACAGATGGCCTTTCAGAAAGATTTAATCAGACACTGAAATGCATGCTGCGAATACTCATTACTAGCACAGGATCAGGCTGGGACAAGTGGCCAGCGCTGACGTTATTGCCTACAGGGAATTACCACAGGCATAAACAGGATTTGCAATGTTTGAACCTCACTCTGGATAGCAAGCACGGGGTCCCTTTGTGATCATAAAGGAGAGTAAAGCAAAAAATGTATGATGAGGTGAGCCAGATCTACATGGCAAAAACCCAGGCCCTTATAAGAAGCAACCTCCTAATTTCTTTTGCTTTCTTATCCCCTGTTTTTTCGCTTGTGCTCATCACACCACCACAAAACTCAGGGGCAAAGGCCAGTTTTCTCTGGATGCCACCTTCAAAGCACAATAAGCTCTTGCTCACCTTATTTTACTGGACACGTAAAATACAGCTGTGACCACTCCATGCCCTTCAGTATCAAGAAGAGGAAAAATAGGATATCATCACAACAACCAGCACCCAAAAGAAGGGAAAAAAACAAATACAAGTACTTTTCATCTCTCCTTCAGTGATGGGGGTGGCTTCCTTTAAAAAGCAGGTTTGCCTTTCAATTCTTTCCTCTTCCAGTTTTCCAGAGAAATTTTTACTGCAAACATTATTTGGAAGAGCTCTTAAGCTATCTTTTGATCTCGATTTTCAATAAACAGTATTTTAAGAAATTGATTTTACCATGCAAACACAATTCTTAAAAGTCATTAAAAATCTTGACATTACCAATGACTGAACATGTGAGTTTACTTATTTTCACTCTGGATGACAAAGCCTTTTTTCAGTGCTAAAGATCCAACCCTTCTCAAATAAAAGATATTTCTCATATGCTGTAGATCGGCAAAGCCAAATGTCCATCTTCACTTCTCACAACAGCTGGTGAAAACAAGAGGAAAATACACACAAAACTTACTGACAGAAGCACTTAAGTCCTTCCTCCTTTTACCTCTGAAGGCATCCTGTTGGTTTAGTGACTTCCTGTGGATTAATGGTGCTACAGAGAGCACCTGAACCTCCTCTGTTCTGCCCAGAAAGGGCCAAACTTAGTTTTTTTTGAAGGCCCTCTGAAGGAGCTCCACCACACATCTCTTAGAAAGTGAAGTTGGATTTTCCTGCATACATACTCACATTTTCCTGGTGCTATCTGCAAGATCATTCTTGGCAACTGTGGATATGCAAAGACTTAACCAGATTAAGCACCATGAACACCCTGGTGCTTCAATTTAGTTTCTGTCCATCAGCACAAGTATGCGTTCTTGCAAACTGAAGCATGGTCATCACCTGTACTTGGCACTGCTGAGGATGCACCTCGAGTGCTGTATTCAGTTTTGGGCCCCTCACTACAGGAAAGACATTGAGGTGCTGGAGCATGTCCAGAAAAGGGCACTGAAACTGGAAAAGGCTCTGGACCACCAGTCTGTTGAGGAGTAGCTGAAGGAGCTGGGGTTATGCAGCCTGGAGAAAAGGAGGCTCAGGGGGAACCTTATCACTCTTCTTCAACCACCTGAAAGGAGGTGGGGGTTGGTCTTTTTTTTCCCCAAGTAATACAACAAGAAGAAATGGCATCAAATTGTGCCAAAGAAGGTTTTTGATTTGATATTAGGAAAAATCTCTTTGCCAAAAGTGTGGTCAGTTGTTGGAATATGTTGCCCAGGGAAGGGGTTCAATTACTAACCCTGAAGGTATGTAAAAGTCATGTAGATGTGGCACTTGGTGGACGTGGTTTAGTGGTGGATTTGACAGTGCTGGGTTAATGGGTGGGACTGAACAAAATTAAAGGCCTTTTATAATCTAAATGATTCTGTGATTCTGTGTGAGCAGTGCTCCAAGAAGTCATGGAGATGGCACTTTGAACCCCAGAGTGTAGCTGAGGTGGCTGACATGTGTGAATTATGGGATAGGGACATCACTCCTGTCACCTCCTGAAGAAGAAAAGTGGAGATAGACTGCAGTGCTTGAGAAAGACGAAAAGGGAATGGAGAGAGGTGGAGGCATCAGAGAAAGAATCACAGATGCCAAGATTATGTTGTTAGGCCTGCTGCAGAGTTTGCTGGAGTGGGGCAGATAATATATACACGATACCATCTGCCTATTCCTTGTCTAGAGTCCATGAAGCACTCTGAGCCACAACCAAGGAGACGCTAAAATGCTGCCTTAGAGCAAAGGGTCAGCAACAGCAAGCAGAGCTGCTTGTGCTTGCTGGCAGCAGGTAACCAAGCAGACATTTGCTAACTTCTTGTGGCCACAGTGCCCAAAAAGCCCTGGGCTCACAGGTGTTCTGAGCTGTAGAACTGGAACAGATACAGCAGTAATGCAAAACTCGTCCTGCACACCTCAGGGAGGCAAGAAAGGCACCACTCTTGTTATTTGTTCTGTCCTTAATCCCTCTTGGGCAGAGAGACGCAGAGCTGCATTTCATGATGCAAGAACCTCAGCCAGACACTTCAGCCCAGGCCTGAAACCCAAATATCACATTTGGTAAGCCTGCAGTTCCTCCTTGGAAAGTTATCAACAGGGTGATCAAGAAATTTCAACAGGTGTACAAAAGTAATAGGGATTTCGAGATCATTTCTATTCAAGGTTTTGTGGCTTTATTGTGTTTGAATACCCACTTCAAAAATCCTGAGAAAGTTATAAAACTCATTACATCTTTAAGAAAAATAAAATAAATAATTTTTAAAAAATTTATTCTAATGTGGGAAGGAAGGAAGACAAACCACAAGCAAATGTCTTGACTTTTAAAAGAAGGTGAAAAACTAAAATTCTTTTTAATATAATGCTACAAATTTTTCTCCTCAGAATCACTGCATGCTGCCCAAGCACAGTCACCAGATTTAATGTTCAAAATTTTTTTAACATATTCTAGAGCAATTATACCCTTCTACTAAAAGCAGCAGAAACAGAGGTTTCAGAACTGTGTTCAACTCCATATTTAGCCCACTTTTTCTCTATATCTTTAAAACACACATTTACCTCTCTGGAAAGTCCACACTTCCACCTGACAAGGGCAGTGGATAATGGGATGACCAAACTGTGAGAACAGCCCAGTAGGACAGAATCACAGCATCCCTCCATAGACTTAGAAAAACAAAAGGACCATACTGATCCATTGTTTTACTGACTTTATCAATCAATAAAATTAGATTATTTAATATTGCCATATAGTGTGTATCCTTAAATGGACACCACCTTCTTCCTAACACAAATTTTGCTTGGTTTTCTACAAAGGCAAGAATACTGCACACTATTAGGTGTATAATCCTCCCATCTGCTGTTTCTGTAGAAAAATATTTACTTTTAAACATCTGTATTGCGTTTACACAGTTCAAGCACACACACACACAGCTCCTGGAATGTAAATAGTATTTAGTAAATTTTTAACTAACTTTTCTTTGTAATTGTATGGTTTTCCCTTGACAAGGAGAGGATCAGACTTTTTCAGGAGGATTACCTCTGCTCAACTCATTTCAAGCAGCTCTTGAATAAAATAGTTCATTAGTTCATGAAAAGGAAAGACTCCAGGGAACTACAGGGGAAGGAAGAGAAAAGAACAGAGTGCCACAGTAATTAGGTTTTCAGATTGTCGCTTATCCTCTAGAATGCAGGTACACACACTCATGTTTCTCTTCCCCTTAGGGGAGATCATTGCATGTTTATCCCTGGGAATCAGTGTACCAGAGATTAAAACTCCAACCCAGCCATAATTTCCCAGAAAGATACTAAAAGTTACTCTTCTTTATAGCACGTTTCCTTCGCTAGTCCGTAGAGCAAGAGACGTCCACTCCCCTTTGCAAGTATTTAAATACCTTCATTTCAGAGTTACTCAAAATGCAGTCTTCTGACCTTTTTAGGCTCCCATGGCTGATGCTGAAAAACCAAAGGACTTCCACTCACTAGGAATCCCTCATGCTTGCCCAGGTGTATGGGCAGCCTGGGAAAAGCAGAGCCACTGACTGTAGCTACCAGTGATCAGGGAAGAGACTGGCTAGGAATGAGGATGGAAAGCAGGGAAAACTGGAGGAGGTTGCAATTGTTGACCAGAGGACAGCCTCTTTTGATTTATACCTGGCACAGCAGATTACAGGGCATCCCAGAGCCACACCAGTTAAAAGGAGGCTAAATCATCACCAGGACTGACAGCACTGTACAGTTTCTGTGTGGCTTTACACCACAGGGCTCAAAGAGAAGCATGGCTCTCACTCTTCTCATGTTGTTCTCCTGTCTGCTCTGCATTTGCATTAAAAGCACTCAAGTAGACTGTAAGTCTCCAGCCAGACTGACTGAACAGCAAACTGAGATGCCAGTGAATAGTTCTGAGCTCCTCACTGCTTTGTCATCCTGTCATTCCAAATTGTCTTGAGAACACCAAGAAGCAGCTGATGGCCATCAGAAACATCATCAGATCACTACTGGCCTGGCATGGATCATGTGACCTCGTATTACACATTCACAGCAGACAGTATGACTGGAAAAATCAGGGAAATTCTCCTTGCTAAAGGATGCGTATTTTCAATAATGGATTTTCCCACCGGTCTGTTGTGATTTTCCAAAAATAATCAATAGCCTTAAATTGTTACAGTACAGTTGTTATTACTATGGATTATAAATTAAACTCTGGACTTTTATCTGCTGACAGGGGGCTTAGTTTCAACGCACAGTTGTTGAAGGAGTCTCAGTTTTGAGCACCATGAAAGGCTCCTTCATCTAGACATCATAATTTAAAAGAAGCCAGTGGGTTAAGAACTGAGTTATAATGGGATATCAAAATAGCTCTAACACAAAAAATAATTTGCATATCAGATTATTAAGTGAAAATCTATCAAAGTATTATTTATTGAAGTAAACAGATAGTCTATCTGCCCTGTCTTTGGAAATATTTTGCCTTGGGGAAAAATTTTACCCTCGGCAGATAATCAGGGTAAGGTATTTGAACATTTAAATCTTGCTGGATCCTTTAGAGTAGGTGTTAAGTGGTGCATTAAATTTGTGCTGTTTCTTCTGAGCTGGGTAAATTTGCTCTTCTGTAAATAGTGGCAAAAGCCTTTTACAATAATTTGAATCCATGAATAAATGTAATGTATTAAAATTTCTAAAGTACAGGCATTAAAATGTTTTTGTACATAAGCCAAATGAGTGGAATATCCTGGACTAGAATTATTCGAGTGACCACAGAAAGATAATATATAATTAAAATTACATCTGCACCACAAA
The DNA here is from genome assembly GCF_017590135.1 of Pyrgilauda ruficollis. Lineage (NCBI taxonomy): Eukaryota > Metazoa > Chordata > Aves > Passeriformes > Passeridae > Pyrgilauda > Pyrgilauda ruficollis. The sequence goes on along the minus strand of NW_024529155.1, from coordinate 746,757 downwards.
CCGAGGGGATGAGAGAAAGTGACATCACAGATCTCATATAAGCTGCAAGCGTATTATTAGATCTAAACCTGGCTGTAAAATTACTATCTACCCAAGGGATTATCTTTAGGCATTCAGAAGCATTGTTTCATTTACTGATAGAACAGGGATGATAACAGGCTGACTTTGCTTGTCACATTGTTTTTTGGCCTTCCTTCATTCTTTGTTCAGATTAGCTGTAGATGAGAGGAAGACAAGTTTCAGCTAAATCAGTATCGTAGAGCTTTTAATTGTTTTACAGTTTGCTCCAAAGGCTTTTTTTATTTTTCCTACCCCCTCCCCTTAAGCAAAGAACCCCAAAGCATTTTTAATGGTGATAAAATCAATGGGGAGTAGAAGATGCACACAATGTAACATCTAGGAATGCAGCAAACTAAGGAATACCCATTGGCCTAATGCACCTCAGGGAGACCATAAGACTTTGCTTATAGCTCTCATTATTGGCACAAAGAACCAGTGGCTGCTAGTTATATCTAGGCCTTATTAAAATTCAGTGCCAAAACTCCAGCTGGTTTCAGTGGGTACATTTCATAATTTGAGACCTAGGACAGAGGACATAATTCTCATTCACATGCAGGGCTATCTGGGACACCTCATCTCTACAGATTTAATTTCTGCATTAAATTGAAAGAAGCTGCATTTTGTTCTGTTTTACACACCATTTTTATGTCTCTGGCAAATATTAGTTGCCTATATTTGTAACAACACTCACATGCCACCAACCTAAAACATTCAAAATTCTAAAAGCATGTAATGAGACAGGCAGTGAAAAGGGAAAAAAAGAAAGCCCCAAACTTTCCAGTCACTTTTGAACAATAATGATCCTGAACTGCAAAGGAGATTTAATTTTCATTAAGAAATCCGTCCCTAATAGCCTAACTCCTAGCACTTGAAATAGCTCCCGTATGCCAATTTTGCAAACTAAGCAGAAGTCCAGGAGCAGACAGATCTGCAGGCAGCCATGGAATTGTGCACACACTGTTAAGGCAAACACGGACCTTGCACTTTCCCCCACAGTGTCCTGGTGTTGGGCAGCTACTGCCATGTGTTATGTCCTACAGCATCTCCCAATACCCCTTCCAGCAGCGCCTTAAGCCTCTGGTCCATCAACCACTGTAGCCTGCAAATAGACTGTATCATGCAGATTTCTGCCTCCTGATCTTGTCACTACAATCTTGTTTTTTTCTGTGCTGTCTCTTGTTTGAGGGAGTGACCAGCTTTAGCACAGTGAAAGGTTTAGCCCGTGATCAATCCCCTCTGTGCTGTGGCCACAGAAACACACTGCATTTCATTAATAACAGTTAATACAGCTACCACTTTTAATCCACATCAGGTTGTTTCATGGTCCCTTTTATCCTTTCATAATTCATACACAGAACAGACTTTCCATGCAGACCCTGTTGGCATGAGTCTTTGATTTAAAAACTGTCCACACCTACAGCCACACCTGTAGGCCATCAAAAGTTCACACTGGACCTATGCAGTGGAAATGAGGTGCCTGCAAGCAGCTTATTCACATCACCACTGCCAGAAGATGTTCCTGCAGCACTCAGCCTGGGCCAGGAACCATGTTTATGAATCACCAGTTGCTTGTGGCCAGTCAGTGGTGCTTACCATCCTTCGGATGAAAAGAAAAACAAAGACTGATGAAGGTGGGCTGAAGGAGCAGCAAGCAGCATGTAGTGATAAACTGCAACAAATGTAGAAGTGAGACATGACTGCAGAAAAAGTCAAGGAGCAGCAATATATTTGAATATAAATTTCATTTTTTAAATGTGTCCTGTAAGTAATGTAGGGTAAACCAAAATCCATTTTATCCTGTGGGGTGAAGCTGTGAGAATAAGTTGGGAGGATCCATTCTCACCTGTGCTGTTACTCCATCAGCATTAGACTTCATCTCAGAGAGGCAAGAAGCATCTCTCACACCTCAATATTAACAGCTTCCTTCATGTGGATGCGGTTTCATGCCAATTGTTATGCAAAAATTTGTTTCAGTTACCTTAAAAATGGAATTTTCACTGATATTCTTTGTTTCTCACTACACATCCATATTCATTTCATTAAGAGAAATGAAATGAAACTTCAGGCAATAAAAGGAAATTAAGTGGAATGCAAAAAAATTAAATGAAAAAATATGAAAAGAAATGAAAGGAAACCTAAAGAAATGAAATCTTGAGATTTCATATCCTTTCATGAAATGAAAATTCATTTCATGAAATAAAATGAAAAATCAAATAATAAAATTAAATTAAACAAAACATGGGATAAAGGGAAAGGAAATTTTATAAAAAACAAACTAAAAAAGGAAAATAAATTAAATTAAACAAAGAAATTAAATGAAATCTTGGGATTTCATATCATGAATGAAAATGAAATGAAAAGTCAAGGAATGAAATGAAATGAAATTCAATGGAATTAATTGAAATGAAGTTAAATTTAAAGAAATTAAAGGAAACATACCAAAATGGAATGAGATGAAATCTTGAGATTTCCTTTCCTTTCACAAAATGAGCTTTCATTTCGTGAAAGGAAATGACATGCCAAATCAAAGAATGAAATGAAATGAAAAAACTGAAATTAAAAAAATGAAATTATATGAAATGTAACAAAATTAAATTGAATGAAATCTTGGGATTTCATTTCATGAAAGGAATGAAATGACAAGTCAAGGAATGAAATGAAATGAAATTTAATGGAAAAAAAGGAAAATCAAGGAAAAATAAATGAAATTAAAAGAAATCTTGGGATTTCATTTCCTTTCATGCTTGTTCTTCTTTTGTCCAAAACAAACTTTTGTATCATAGAACCAAAGCACAGGTCTACATTCCAAATGCTTCATATATCAAAAATAGACTTTCATTAAGTGTATGTGCCTTCACATACTTCGTGAAACAAGAGTGACTAAAAACAAACACAAAAAACCTCAGAGTGCCTTATGTCCAAAAAAAGAGGTAACAAATGATTTGCTAACAATGGGCAGCCATTTGTTTACACACTTCAGGCGGTATTTACTGCCTCCCTGTTTAGCCATCTCAGCTCAAATGACTGCTCTAACCAGACATTCAGATTCTTCCCATGTCCCAAAGCAGCTGGAACTGGCACAGGGCTCTGTGAAACCTGCTTCAGTTCTTAGGGAGAGACTGGGTTGAAACACTCAGTGGGGGCTTTTTTTTCCCCTCTGGTCTTTGAGGAAAAGTAGTGTAGACATGACACATGATGTTAGGACAAGAAAAAATTCCACAGGCTTCCTTCTGGATCTAGAAACTGGGCTGAGAAGTCATCCCAGATGCAACTTTTCTGCATCCTTGCTTGAAGAGAAATACTATGAGAAGCAATATTGGAATGTGTTAACAATTCTGCCTGATGGTACATAAAGCCAAAAATTAATCAAATCTTCACTAAAACACTTTGAATATTCAGAGAGATTGAGTCTGTTTTTCAAACAGAGGCTTAATGCCACTTCCAGTTTTTCCTGCAAACATTTGCTTATCCATACATTTATCACCGAAATAGCCTTACCTGAGCTGCATCTTGCTGGTGTCTGTAGACAATTGCATTTTTTACGGTTTGGATAAAGAATTCATTAAGTTCCTTTTGTTTCTTGTTGGGAAAAATGCGTAGCAATGGGATCATTATGAATGGGAAAGAAACTGTAAGAGATTTTAAATAAGAAAACATTGAATCAGACTGTGAGCATATGTAATAGTCCCACTTACTCTTCCTTAATATTATAAAACTTATCAAGCGGGATGTGTTCCTTTTATGAAAACTGATTTTTCCTCTCTTCCTCTCCCTTTAGCAGCCTGTGAGGATGGAAGAAAAAGAGGATTCCCTTTTGGAGATGTCCTGCTGGCCAGGACTCCCTTTCCAGACAGACGCCTTCCAAGCTTGTTTCCACAATGCCTCAGGACTTTGGTCCAGATTTTTGGTGTTGCAAAGCCACCACAACAAAGGGGAGCATTATTCCCCTACCTGCCCAGACAATTTCCCAATACATAGGGAAAGTGGGGGATCTTGAACTGGCCTAGCAGCTTATGGCACAAACACGTGAAATTGGGTATTTTTCATTCCTGTTTACAGCTCTCCAGCAGCAGGGACCGACATGAAGGATGGGGCTCTTTAGCAGGGCCTCTTGCAACAGGACAAAGACTGAGGTTTAAACTAAAAGAGAGCAAATTCAGATTAGATATAAGAAGAAGTGCTTTACAATGAAGCTTGTAAAACAGGGGCACAGGTTGCCCAGAGAGGTGGTGGATGCCCCATCCCTGGGAACATTCAAGGTCAGGATGGAGGGGGTTCTGAGCAAACTGACCTGCTTGAAGACATCCCTGCTCATTGCAGGGGATTGGATTAGATGACTTTTTAAGGTGTCTTCCAACACAGACTACTGTGCGATTCTATTTATTTTGCTTCTCTAAACAGGCCACAGACTCAGGAAGTGGGATATTATCAAAAGGATGCTCTCCAGTCCATACTTTTATCGTCACAACCTAAAAAACTGAGTAAAGTCTTATATTCTAATAAACACCTCATTAACTTATGAACAACTTAAGACTAACAAATCAATAATTGGAAAAATCCTGTCCTGCCAACAGGGCAACTGCATTGTGGAAATTCTCACCACATTAATGAATGAGCAGAAGGAGATGAATCAAGGAATTCCACTCGAAACACTACAGATACTTTTCTTTAATGAAAGGCGCACTGTTCTTAGATGTATAGGGGCACCTTTCTGTTCCTTAAGAAATTGGTTACAAATCACATTTTGCAATCAGGCTAAACGTTAGCCCCAGGGTAATTTGGATACACGACTCCAGAAGGAAACAGTTGATGTGTTGTGAGTACAGCTGCAATCTGTAATGCCAGCAGGATCAGATGGGCACAGGAAACTTTGCCACTGTGCCACCTGATATTACTGTGTGCAGGTCTAGATAACAAGATCATAAAACCCCAAAAACCTTGATTATGCTGTGGCTTACTCAGCTGTGATTCTTACTGCTCTTGAATTATCAAGATCATCACCACCATGAAGCCTAAGCTTTCATGCCCTAGAACTACATGGTTTTATACCCCACTTTTGCATTGCCTAACTATTAATCTAAAATAAATGCATTCTCTTCAGGACACTAGTGATCTTTATCCTTCAGAGCCATCAAACCAGGCTGTGTACAGTGTTCAAAAAAGACTTGGGAGTACTTACACAATCTGTTTATACACTTCCACCTCTTTTCTTCACTGGGTTGTTAATGGGTGAGATTTCGATCTCTACTAAGCAAATCAAGTGCACAAAAATTTTACACTTAAGTCCCAAAGGGCAATTACTCTGTTTTAGTGAGAAGCATATGAAAACAAGTATAGAAACTCAGGAAAACAAGTATAGAAACTCAGGACCCAGAAGCTTTCCTGTCAGATGAACCAGGAGTGTTCCTGGACTCTCCATTTCTGGAGTAAGTTTCATTAATAGTGACAAGACCTGTAGAGCATATGGTGGAAATCTCAAGGGTAGAAGTGGCCTGTGGGTTGCATTCTGAATCCCTCTGAAATACTGTCAGCTATAATACTTCCTACTCTGGCTTCAGCATGAAGCAATTTTGCAATTTGAGAATGACTTTTTTGAAATTACCACAAGAAAGTAGACAAATGTAGAATATACTCACGGATTAGAATGAGAAGAGGCTTAAACAAAGACATTTCAAAGAATGTTCTGCAATTCTTAACAAAGGGGTCATCAGGATTCTTCTGAGAATCCACCTCAGTACCAAAAGCTACGCTACCAACGACATCCAAGGTAAAGCAGTTGTAACACCTGCATTTAGTTGAAGAATGACAAATTATTATCTACAAATCAAATACTCATTAATATCCTCCTCCTATGAACATCACACAGCATTAATTTTTGCCACTGTGTTTCCTTTTGCTTTTAGATTTGAGCTTTGCCAACAAGAGATGTTTCCATCGTTCTGACAAATGGTGATGCCTGGTAATGATCACTTTTTCCACACCTACAAAGTGAACATATTTTCATACAGCTCAGTAATTCCACTAAAATTTTATTAAAAATAACTTAATTTGTTATGACCTATAAATCAAATGTAACACATCAGAGATGCATAAACATTTTCTTAGTATGCACCCTAATAAATGCGATCATTCCTTTCTCATTTTTAACTGCAAAAACCACACCTATTTCCAGTCCAGTCTAAACTCTCAGAGACAAGAGGTTCTTAGATAAAATTAAGGTCCTTAAGGATTTCCTTCTTCTTCTTCATACCTCCTTTGTAATGTAACTCAGTGGACAAAACCAAGAGAAACTGACACCATGTGAAATCTGTATCTCTGCAGAGGAGCCGCCAGTGCTTTGAGAACGCCAAATGATCTGTGGACCACGATCTAGAAACATCAGCACTTACTAAATGGCTCCCTGAATATCTCACCATCTATCCAGTTGTCTTACCATCTTTACTTTCCTAGTAGGCTTTAGCAGCTCTATGAAGTTTTAAGATGGGTGGACTGAGAATGTGAAATATCCTTGGAATTTGATTCTTCTGATCTGTGGTGAAGTAAGCAATGTCTATACTTCCATGATCCTTACGAAAGGCTAATTTCAATCTCTGGTGTTTCAATCTGAGTGAGCGTGTATGAAGGGAAGAACAGGAGCCAGGCCCATTATAACCTGCGTATATTATGTGAATCAGTATTTCTAAATGACAATCTTTGTGACCTGTCATTCTGATCATACCAGAGAAGATTTGAAAGACAATGACAATAATGCAAAACTCACTTCTTTTGGACTTCAACTCTTACACACACACACAAATAAAAAGCATCATTAGAAAGTTAAAATGTTAAAGGGGGGGTGCATTGCTATAAAACAATAATTTCAGAAGGATTCAATCATCTACCTCTCCAAGGTACTGAAAAAAAAAAACAACCTTAAAAACTAAATTTTGAGTTGTTGGCAAAACACAAAACAGCTAAAGACAACTAAGGTCATAGGAGGTTACAGATAGGTCTTTTAATCTGAAAAAACAGCTCCCAAGGCAATTCTGTAAAACTGCAGTGGAATGAGAATCACATTTATAAATACGTCAAACCTGCTGAAACGGTAGTATGCTAAAACAACTGGAAATATCATGTTCCGAGACAGTCAACATCATTCATTTATACTTTCAAAGGGTCTTTTCCAAAGTGTCTCTTGAGAGGTGAAACCCTATAATGGATCAATAGCTAAAACACCACTCAAAGACAAAGGACAAATGGAAAAATGGAAAAGACTGGAAGGACTGAAAAGGTCAATTTTCATCACATCACTAGGCATCTTAAGGTTTCATAGCATCTCTTCACCTGTTTATTAGAGAGATCTCCGTGCATACACACACACACACACTTGCATGTGCACATGTACTTGAAAAAAGATTAATAAATTGTGGCTAAATATCCATTTCTTCTGATGAAACAATATTATTTGTGCTGCTTCAGTTTGGGAAAATCATGAAGAACTTCAGAGGGCACTGACCAACCCAGCAAATGAAGTGTAAGCAAAATGAAGCAAAAATAGTGCCTGTTAGAAAGGATGCATTTGAACTACTACTCCAGATCGTAGAGAAAATGCATCTGCTCAGAGAAGGGACTAGACAGTGTTGTGAACAGTTCAGTGAAGACCTCTGATGAAAGAGCAACAGAAAAAATAATAGGATATTAAATGCATAACAAATGAGAGAAAGTACAATATGGAAAATATTAAAATGTCATTTGATAAATCAATGGTGCATTTTCATCTGGAGTCCTGATCCTGTTTCTTCCCCAAAGGGTGGTTAGATATATTTGACACTAGACCAATTCTTATGTTTGTACATTATTGGCAGCCTGCAGAGAACAGACTGGACAGGGACTGATGCAGCCTTCCTTTGTCCTTCCAGCTGTTAAAACTTCATTAAATAACTGCTAGAAATACATTAGATGCTTTACCAAAATTACTTTTCAAGTATGCAATGACTGTCCCAGGAAGAAAAGGCTTTTATCAGACACACCCTCCATTAAACTATGATCTCCATTTTTTAAAGTGAGGGAGGAAAAAAAAAATCTTTTCTACAGTAAGTGTGAATTTAGAATAACTGCTGCTATTGACTTTTTTTTCCTTTTTTTAAATAACCTGCTACTAATTTTTGGCATGTTGAACATACCTCTGGATATCAAAAGCTTTGCCGGAATCTGCGTAGACTTTCAAGTTACACAGCAGGATGTCACAGGTCTGGTTTATCAGTGGTGTCATCTGGAAAGGAACATATTGAATTGTGAAAAAGCATTACACTGTTAAGAAAAAAACATTTAAAAAATTTAGTTTTAATTATTTTTATCTGATAAATGGGATCAAGCTCTCAGGTTCCTCTGCAGGTGTTGTTAGGCATAGTTAAGACGAAATGTTGGCACTTTCTGCTCAAAATAAACCTACACATGACAGGGATGCCCTTCTCCAGCTCTGGGCCTAAATGAAAGAGGCTGTGTCACCTACCTGACCAGTGGTCCTTGCCCCACTGTGGCTACATACACAGAGAGCTATCAGGCAAAAATGTCCCCCTCGTTGTTTAATCATCCCAAACAATGATTTATCATGCTCTTTACTTGCACTGCATCACATTTAGGTTACATATGCTCCAGGGCAGAAGGAATAATGCTTTCCAAAGTCCTGTAAAGGCATTGGCATCAGTTCTATCCTGCCATCTCTCAGTTTGAGGGACTTAACCTGTAACTAGAAAATGAGCCTGGATACCACTACAAGCTGCTGAGGGCATACTGCAATTGGTACACGAGGAAAGGCTTTTCTCAAGTGGTGATGCCATTAAATGGACATTTGTGTGAATTTTCTCATCCAAGGGTTCTTTCCAGTCACTGACACATGCTGGTCAGGTAGACTTAACCACAGCTTGGCTGTAGCTAGCAGTGCAGTAGTCTCTTCCTTAGAGCTTCGTGGAAACCATAGCACAGGCAAACATCAAGGCCTCATTAAAGTCTCACTTTGTCTCTTTAGCTTCCTACATATGAGGAATCAGACACTTCCCTGATTACACCAAATGGGGGGACAGAGGAAGGGGGTAGCAGCAATCCAGCCATGAACCAAAAGGAATTATATCCTACAGCTCTTTCCCATATAGACTACCAACAGCAGCCTACAACTTAATATCAGTCTTGCCTCAACAACTATGTGTACAAGCATCAGTAATGTACACACAGAAACTTGTCTTTCCTTCCTGAACTACCTCCTTCAGCATACGGATGTCAACAAACATGAGAACAGACTTATCCCACTCCTCAGACATTCTTGTTACCAAAAAAGACTTACTGCAGCCTCGCAGCACACTCTGAGAGCTATGCAGCCTGCCCAGCCAAGTCCATTTTGCTTGGCACTTCTACCTCTGTGAAACTGGCATAACACTTTGTGCACAGGCACTCTGCCATCTTAACACATGGGCAAGACTACACGCAGTCAAAAGGCCAGCGCGGGAGCATCCAATATGTTTTCCAGAGGCACAAGTCTGACTCAAGAATGTGTCTAGCTGCTCTCGAGGTCCCATGCCTATATGAGAGAAATTACATTGCAAAGCAATGTCGATTTGGGCTTTGCCACAGTCTCACAAGACAACTCTGGTACCAGATTAGTGTTTGGTAAAAGTAGCTGTTACACTTTTGGGAGGTGCACACTGCAGTTATGTGGCAGCCTTCTTCACCTTTTGGCTTTCCAAAGAAGGTCCCCTGCAGCAAGCTTCTTCTCAAAAGAAGCTTCAACCAAATTAATACATCTCTGTTCAACAGATTGAACCAAGGTGAAATACTTCATAATCTCTGGGTCTAGGCCCCCTCAGTGAACTGAACCAGCCAAGGAGAACAAAATGAAAATAAATTTTATAACAGGTATGATATTTCTGAGACAGATGGTGATCATTTCAGATTTTTCTTTTATTGCCTTATTTTCTCTCTTATTCTTCATCACATCACCAGATCTGTAACCAGCCAGCTGGTTGCTATCACTTTTCAACAGCTGGCAGAGACATCAGGGGCACGTATGTCTGGCCAGGGCATCCCACAGCAGCTCTGCACTTTGCACATTCCACCAGCCTTTAGAAATACTGTTGCAATTTTTTCCTAGCCATGAGGTATTTTTATGAGTAAATCTAATCAGGAAAGCATGGAGGGGGTCACATGGATTTGATTTACTGTTAGCATGATAATAACAGATTCATGTCAATGAGACAATTATTTGTATATGAAAGCTACAGGGGATATCTACTCTGGAATCCTAGGTTGGGTTTGGGTTTTTTATTCCCATGGGGGACATAAATTAGTGCAAGATTGCAAACTACAAAGACCACAGACTGAAACATCCTCAAGTCTCGTAACACCTCAAAATCTTTGTCTAATTGTCAAACAAAATAAAGTAGTGTCAGGGGAGGTGAACTATACCAAACATAGAAACTTGACATGTTGATCTACACTGCCTTGGGTATCAGTTACTTCCCATACATTCTGATTTGCCAGTCAGAACACAAAACCTGCATAACCTGCCTGAGATTCAGTTCTTGGTGGGTAAATAAACCCCAGCTGCTTTGTGTTCAGATTGGCTGAGAGTAACAGGATGAAGAAAAATCTAAACAATATGGTCCCTGTAAATATTTGATCTGACAGTTATCTAATAGCAAGAGTAGCCCAGAGTCCAAATTTCTTTCTTTCTGCCAAAGAAGAGCATTTGGGGTTAGGGTTTTCATGATGCCAGGGGCTTTGCTGTATAAATCCTGCCAATATGCTATTTGGCACATAACAACAATTAGCTTCTGATTCTGCATATGCACAGTGCATGTGGATCTTTGCACTATTCAAAGGCATCGGAGTCACATTCCTCTAGTTAGATGTGGCCCTCAGTATTCATCAGTATTATTATTCCCCTTATTATTAGTATCCAAACTAAAAACTAGAAGGCTGGATCATATTCACTGTAGGCAAACACAGTGGAGACTTTACTGTTCACAGACAGCAAGCAGAAATCGTGTTGGGCCTCTTGTCCCACAAATGTTATGAAATAGAAAGGAGGGAGAAGGAGAAAGAATACATCCCTAACAGAAGAATTGCTTCTCTTCCAGATTTCAAGTCCCTGAATAAAACCAGAAAAAGAGCAGAGTGTCAGAAAGATGTTTTGTGAGAGGATTTGTTTCCATCACTTGAGAGTGCAGCTGTGCTATTCCTGGGCACAACTTACCAAAATGAGCAGCTCAACAAGATACTGGCCTGTGGCTCAAGTTTATGCACATTTCATGTACCAGTTTTTACATCAGTGATTTGCTTTGCCTTTTGTGTTGTTTAGTCCAGCAACAACAGCAATTTCCAGAGACACTCCCAAAATGCCTTTGACCAATGTGCACAGACTAAAAGCAAATCAAGGAAGTCTTAATGGTTGGACTGTCAGATCTTACGTCCTAGTGGGACATGAAAGATCTACACACCTGAGAGTGACACTAGAGGATTTTTCTGCACTGTTCTGCCATGTTATTACAAGATCTGCTTTATGTCTCCCTTTGTTTGAAAGAAATGCTTCAACACAAACTCCACAGGTTATTTAGGACAATGCTAAATTAAGCTGTGCTCTCTTCTTTAATTTTTGTGTTCTGTTTTGTTTAAATGGTTTGTTAATGGAGGAAAGGATCCCTGGCATACTGATAGGAGATGACAAGACTACTGCAGCACCATCAGAATAAATAAAAATCAATAGGTTTTCTGCTGGTGTTGGCTGTAAAAGAGAGTAAAGCTATTTATCAAGTCTGACAAGGGGTCCAAAACTGCAGGATCATCATAGGCACCACAGTAAAAAGAAGAGGAACAAAATAAGAAATACTAAATAGGGAATCAAGGTTGGTACAGCAAGATCACTAACATGTCAGCTTGTTTCAATACATAACAGTTGAGTAGAGCATGACAGGAACACTGGGAAATGTTACTATTACTTAGAGCCTCTAGGTATTATAATTCACCAATTCCTCATGAATTAGATCTTGGATCAACTTTCAGTGATTGGTGCTGTTCCCACTTAACAGACAGAAGTTGTTTCATGTGCAGAGAATTTAAGTAGCTCCTGTCAGATCACCCACAGGCAGTCAGCGGCAGAGCTGGAAGTGACATTTCTTGGGTTTCCTGCCTCCTGTCTCTCATTTCTCATTCTTAGTGCTCCCACAGCAATGGCACTATGTGGTTCATTCAGGGGTCTTACTGGAAAGAGCTTATTATTAGATCTGCTACCAAATCCAGTGGCATCTCACATGGGATGCTCCCCAGTCTTACTGCAGGATCAAGCTTGTAAGTCTATTGCTTTATTCACCACCACTATAGTATTTGTGTTCAATGCTATCCAGCCAAATCTTCCTTCAGCTGGAGTGGACTCCTTTGGTAATCCTTACATGCTTGATAGAAAAAGAGAATTAAAAAGGGAGAACGCCCAAGACATAGAAATCCATAAAAGCAACAGTGAAACAGTGCACAGCTTTTAAAGACAAATTGAGAAAAGAGAAAGCTGGAGAAGATGTCAGAAACTCCTGGAAAATGTTAGTAAAACAACTCTCTGCAGACACACAGAAATCACTATATTGGCTACCCAACAACTCTATAACCTCTAGTTTCAGTTCATTTCCTGTAACTTGGAAAAATTCAAAAATTCTGGAATCATCTCTTCATCATTTGCTGGCTGGCTGTTGGAAATATTTGCCACACTATGGGGAAATTCCTCAAGCTCAGTGAACTTCTCAGTGACATTACACTGCTTCCTTGATGTGACAAGGGCAAAGCTCGCCTCTCCCCGCAGCCCTAGGTGCCTCTGCGGAGCACTGCAGGTTGAATCTCAGCAAAACACATTAGCTCTGTCTTGAGCCTTGTCCTCCAGCAGCCAGGCCAAAGTGGCTTCTCACTTGTCATTCGTGCTAGCCCTGAAACTGTCCTTTCTTGAGTTTCTGAAACAGAGATACCAGGAACCTGTGTCTCTGAACTCTCTGTCCCGTGGTGCATCTTTCATCTGAAGTGATTGTTACAGGGAGCACAAGGAGTTGTTAACATTTCTTGCTCTGTCACAGGCTAACAGCTCCTAATTCTTTTAGAGCATCCAGACAGACAAGCCTATGTTTGGAGTGGCACTAGGGGCTGCAGCACTCAAGGGGAACCGCTCTCCAAAGACACTCATGAGGTCTGCAGTCTCTCCAGTGTCACTGTGGAGTATGCATAGAGGAACAAAGCTAAGGCAGTCATCCAGAGTGAACAGAGTGGAAGACTTCGGTGTGGGATTTTGTCAAAGGAATTGATATCTTGGAAGGAGAAGTAAGGAATGTCCTAGTAATATTTATAAATATGTATAAAATAGCATATCTAGGTTCTAATGCAATAAATTAGTACCAAATTTGTGTTTGTAATTCAAAGCAGAGAGGAAGGGTTTATTATAAACAGGATGTCATGCAGATAATGCTGGATACTCTGTAGTATGGCCAATACTAGAATATGGTATTTTTGTTTCCATGCTGCTGTAGAGGTTCTGAGAGAGCACCAAATATGGGAGAGTTAAAAAGTGAGATCATAATTAATGAGCATTGATTTCCTTTGTGAAGTGTTGGTATGGCTTCTAAATTAAGCAACAGCAGGAAAAGCACATGGGCAAGGACTTAAGTTGCATTAACCTCAAATCCTAGTATTGCTAACATATTTGAGTAGAAAATGAAATGCAAGGCTGAGGAGCACATCCGTTCAACAGAGGTTCCTAATCTCACACAGGCTTACTACAAGTGTCTGTCTGTGTTGGGATGGACAGACTTCGGGGGAAGGCGTGGGGGAGAAAAGCAAAGTTGAACCTTTCAGAGGGACCCGTCCCACTCCTCTTTTTCCCACTTGCTGTTGAATGGGAGGAGAAAGTGACAATTTCCAGGTCACCCTAAGCCCATGTACAGTCACACGCCTTCCCACAGAGCTTGGAAGAGGCAGCATGGGCAAAGCTGATTATCAGGCTAAAAATAAATATCTCAATCTTTGCATGCAAGACAGCTACCAGGCACTGGCCAGACCTCCATTTTACCTCCTACCATTATTCCTGCAGTCCACCTCCACCAAGAAGCCGTGCAAAGGGAGTGCCACGACTTCTCCTCCCAGCCCAGTTGGATCAGCCAGACTCTGCAAAGCCATGCATGCCCAGCCCCAAAGCAGGATCCCTGAGCCTCCACTCTCCTGCCCTCACCGTGCTCCTCAGCCAAGCCTGCCTGGCAGGTGCCGGCAGAGGTTGTCTCCACAAATTGAGGGGAGTGCAGCGTTATCTTTTGCTAGTCCATGAGCAAAGAGCTGATGACCCGCAGTAAGGCAGATTAATTTCCGCCAGCAAAATGCAAAACTCTCCTCTCCCCACCACGCCACGTGCAACTAATCGCTTGCATATTTAAACACCCTTGCCTTGCTGAAATTTCGTGATGGAGTTGGTGACAGAGCAAATGTCAGGGCGCATAACCAATGGCATTGTCAGTCGTGATTAATCAGCATCTCCGCCAGGCTCATGGCCAATTAGAATTTACCATAATAAGGAGGTGACAGCCGGCGTTGCTAGGCGACCGCTGTCTACAGAGCCGGGAGAGCCAGACACATTTAGATGTTACTGTGGATTTCGACAGCGGCATGTCAAAACAACACAAGCGTCTGCCCAGTGGAAAATTTTACAACCCAGGACTGGGCACCAGCGTGAGGCATGATTCCCTTTCAGAATAAAACATAAAAATGAAGAGGTGATTTTTTTTTGTTGTTGTTGTGGGTTTTTTTTTTTGTAGTTCTCCTTGAAAGAAGACTTTAGCCAGTCAATCATTTATATACATTTAATTAAGAGATATCGTATCACTGGAACAGGACTTTGTTACTGGGTAATGGGTTCCCATGGCTGAGCAAATGCTGATACATTTATAGGAAATTAGCAGCAGGTCAGCACAGAGGCATTTATTTTCAGTCAGAGGTATTTATCTGGCAATGACATTCTGTTCCAGTGACTTATTTTATTATATGAAAGGATTAAAGAATAAAAGGAGGGAAAGGGAAGGAGATGGAGAAATGAAAATAGACTGACAGCAGTTCCTGTGTTAACATGAGAGTTGCTGACTCTGCACATCAAGAAAAGCTATGTTCCAGCTGGGAGCAATAACCTTTCCTGGACTTAAGCTTACTCCTAATAGGGCAGAGAGGAAGGGGTCAGGGTCCTTCTTGAGTATGCTATACTTTCATGGACAAACTGACTTAAACAGAGGAAGACTGAGAATCATATCCTCAGATGAGCTATTTGGATTTTCACCAGTCTATGATCTGAACCATGCCATATGGAAGCTCTGCTGCATGTGCTCTTCAGGTCTAAATAAAGTGGCACAAAGTAGCAGGTTTTACCTATCCTTAATATGGACCTACATAAAGCAGATGCCTGCACAGGTCTTCTAAATTATGAAAGCAGCAATGTCTACACCTTACCTCTTTCAGTTTGGTGTCGCTGAAGGCTGGGGTCAGGAGGCTCCGCACGTACTTCCATCTGTCATCACGAAGACAAAGGATGCTATCAAGCATTGGCTTGGATATCAAGTTCGGCTTCTAAGTTGAAAGAAAACATAATTCAATTTTAACACAAATGCAATTATAGCTACTCAAGACTCTGGAATTTGGGAAGATTGTTCAGGAATGGCATTGCACTGTTGTCCCATGAAGAGAGGTTCAAATCAGTCCCAAACACCAAGCTACACATGGATGAGGCTGGAGAAAATTTCTCTTTTGCTGTACTCATTTTCTCTTGGGCTTTAAAAGTCCTGGACCAACTCCTCTCTCAGACTGCTCTGGTTCTGATGCTCCTGCCGTTCTCCTGAGATCGCCTTCACCGAACCTTGGCTTCTTCTCTATCTTTCTAAGGTGACTGGCAAGAGGACTTGTCAACACTCCCTCTCCGTGTGACATGAGTGCCAACGCACAGCATGCTGGTGTTGGTGGGGGACACAATTTCTGGTGACAGCTGGTATGTCAGACTGTTACATGCATTTTAAAAGTCTTCAGAAAATATGTTGATTAGAAAGCAAGTCCCAGTCCTTACTCTGTTTACAAGGAACACTCTCACTAAGAAGTTGTGGCCTGTGACTCTTACAGCTGCAGCAGTTAGTCAAATATAGTAGCTTAAAGCACTGCTCCATGAAGTTCTGTACCAAAATGACTGCTGTGAATTTACTAAATCTTTCCTGCCATCTACGAAATTCTTGTCTAGAAAACAGTGGTATTCACCAAGGAGTAAAATGATATAAAAGACAAAAGAGAAAGCACATCAGAAAACAACACACTTCTGACTGGAAGAAGAATCAGAAGATGTCCAGCCCTACAGCACAAAATATTACATCTTATACTATGTCAGAAGATGTTTCCTAATTGTTCCTGAAGATCTGCAATAACAGAGATTCAATAACCTCCTCACTCAAACTCTTCGAGTGCTGTACTACTTTTACTGTGGTAGCACAATCTCTCTCTCTTGCTGAAACTTGTGTCTTTGTGCTGTCCAGGCATATTGCGGTCATCTACTCCACACAACACCATTTCACTGAATACACACTTATCAGTTATGCTATCTAGGACTGTTTTCTCAGTGTTGGTCTGTTCCTCTGCATAGTCTTGCTGATTTACTTCTTTCTTAAGGTCAGTCCCTCTGACCCAACATGGTACTCCAGGCAAGAAAGTACATCCCCCCCCGCCTCCTCCCCCCCCGCCCAGGACATTCTGCACGCTCTATTCCTCTCTATTCACCCTTTCACCCTGGAATATTACATACCACAGCATGACACTGTACTAATGAACTGGTTTGTGGTTCCCTGCAACTTTCAGACTTCTTTCTGAACAGTAACTCCCTAGGAAGTTATTCCCCAGCCTTTCTCCTTAAAGCTGGTTTCTCCCCAGAGTCATATGTAGAACATGTCTCTTTGAACTATGACCATTCCCTTTAAGATTATCTGCGCAACTGAATAACACCACCTCGAATTTTAGCCCTTTCTTTCATAGCCTTTTTCATCCTTACCAGCTTTCTACATAAATTGTTAGCATACTCGGTGCCAACATCTAAATCATTAACAAAATTTCAGAACAATTCTTCAAAGAAGACACCCTGTGCTCCTCCCTTCCCTTCCAACAGTGGACTGTTCCAAAACACATTTCAGGCATTGTACAGCAATGTCCTCCAGAAAAACCACCCTAAGATTGGTGGATGTGGGCAGAAGGTCTACACTTCTCTGGTTACCAGGAGGTACAGAGACATTCATTTGTGCATGTGAAATCTTCTGGATACTGCAGCAGCAATACAGTTCCCCATGTTACCAGTAGAAACAGTATCCATTTTACTGGGAGAGACCCAAACAAACCAATGATTTTGGCCATCCCAATGCCATCTGTTGATCCCTTTTATCCTCTGACCCTTCCTTTCAGTCCTTCTTTCATTACTACAGTGCATGTAGTATGAAAATGAATTCTTACAACCTGTTACACACCTGGATACGTCAATATCATTTTGTGCCTCACTGTTTCCAATTTTATTGCCATTACATGCTATTTTTTAATCCTTTTTCTTGGAAATCTGACCTACTTTCCACTCTGTAAAAAAACAACTTCTCTTCAGGAGCCATGAAGAACTGGCAGTTTAGCTACACTGGTCTTCCACTGCACTTCCTTAACTTTCCCCCTTATTGGAAGAGTTTGCACTTAATATCATTTCTTTAAGGAGCTGCCAGCTCTCCTTAACACCTTTTTCCTTTACACTTGCCAAATTCTTACTACACTGCATAAGCTTGTAAAATGCACAAGCCTATTTTATATTGCAAACAGGCTAATGGGATAGTTTTACATTCTCAGCAACACCATCCAGTATAGTAAACTAATATCACTGGGACAACACTACAAAACAGTTTTGAGCAAAGATGAGCAGCTTTCAAGCAGAAAAGTACATATTAAGCTGAAGGAAGATATTGACTTAGTTACTGTCATCAGATGACTACTGTAAAACAAAATAAGGGCATTTTTAAAATGCATGAATAGACTATTCTGTTTTGTACAATAACAAGGAAAACCTTGAATGGGCTGTCAGAGTTGAAATATCTTGGACCATTTTCTCTGAATAGCCTCTTTAAATAAATAATCTGTTTTCTAACTTGTCAGGTATCTTTCCTGAAGATCACAAGGGCAGCTAGAAAGGACATCACTCAGTGGAGCACTCCGTCATTTGTAACAAATATTCAAAGGAACAGCAGAATCAGAAGAAAGAGCCTCTAGACAACTTGAAATGAGCATCATCCTGTCAGAAAGTCCTGTATGCTACCCTCTGCCTCACAGCTCTTCTGTGCTGTTAGGGCAGCCATTTACACTAAATCTAGACTCAACTGGGCACTAAATGAGTATTCCTTATATCTTCAGTCTTCATTTCACTTTCAAACCCTTTGATTGCAGTGCTCCTGAATGCTCACTGAAATCGACAACAGAGAAAGTTGAAAGCCTTGATGCTGTGAATGCATTAGTCCAAGAAATCAGGTCATTGAGTGCAGCCCCCAAATTAGCAAACACTCTCAGACCTGTGTTTCAACCACCAACCTTCACGTCTGCTTTATAAAGTGGATATATCACATCACCTCCTCAGAAATGCTAACGATACATTAACATTTCTGAGGCACTTAGAAACTACAATGAAAGAGCAGAATAACAATTCCCACAAGGAAATTACCAATTTTGTCTTCCAAGCAAGGTTTAAATAGCATACAGAGGGAAAAAAAAAAAAAAAAAAGAAAAAAAGAAAACCAGAAAAAATTACAGGGCAACACTTGGAAAAGTATTTTGCATCCAGTCCTATATTGAAGGCTGCCCAGACTGTGCACTCTATAAGACAAATCTCCTTTACAAGACAAAGCTCCACTTAGATAATAACAGATGTGATATAAATCTCACTGCATTTGTCTTGAAAGCAAATTCCCTTCCTAAAACCAAACATTCGTCCTAAAAAGTGCTCCTAATTGCATAAAGACTGTATACAGTACATTCACAGAGGGACCCAGTTACTGAACAAAAAGCCTGTTAACTATAATATTATAACTACAACACTAAATATAACATTGCCTTTTTAGCACTCTACTTTATGACAGCAATGCTCCCTTAACATAATTTTGGTGTACTCAGTATTATACACATATAAATGCTGCAAGGAAGGAAAACCAGCTTTTGCCATAAATTATTTTACTCTTTATCTTTAAAACTGGGCACACAAAAATATGTTTGTGTTTATTGGAATACCATCAGCATGACTGTGCATAGCAGATTTCATTTATCAGGTTTTCCTTATTGTTTCTGCAAACACTTTCCTCCTAATTGCATAACCTGTGTTACAGGTTCATATAGCAGGAAAGAAAATGGATTTGGTATGAGAATCAGCCTGAAGTATCTCAGTGAAAGATGAAGTGTCATCTCTTTCCAAATGGACAAAATACTAGATGCATCTAAAAAATCTTGGGCTTATAAAAATCACCAAAAAAATTACCATAGGAGGCAGCTGTAATATTTTCAGGGGCAGTATTTTGGTTTTTGGGCAGCAAAGGAGGTTGTTGTTAAGTCAAAGGCAATCAGGATTATGTTCCATCAAGCATTATCTAAACACTGAACAACTGCTCTGTGCTTCTTTCTCCTGCGTAATCAACCATTTCTGGTACAGCAATGCTCCATGAAAATGACTGGCAGCATGGTAATCTCTTGCAGTGTACCTGCAAGTGCTGCTGAGTTCCCACAATCACAGACATGCCACCAACCACAACAAGGAAAATTGGATTGATCTACTTGCAAACAAATCCTTTAAAACATCACTGTTTTAAAAGAGAAAGCAAAATAATATTTGCAGATGAGTGGCATCTCTACAATTGATACAATAATTCCCTCCCCCATAAGGTGTTCCTCAGGATAACCCTTCAGACCCAGTTATTGGCTTCTTTGTCATGACTCAATTTGGCTTCCTCTGTGTTACTAAATAATTCAGGCAAGTGAATCTTTGGCTCTAAGATCAAGTGGAACAGAACACCCCCTGTCCCCAACGTTAAATCCCTTTCCCAAAAACAGTGGAAATAGCCAAACTGCTTCTGGTACATGTTCTTCTCCTGAACTGTGCCCAGACCATGCCTGGGAGAAAACTAATCAATACACAACAAAACTGTGCTAAGAGGCACGTCAAATGGATATCTGTAGGACCTATTCATGCACTAATATCCTGTCCGTGTTTTATCTTGGAGTAAAACTGTAGCCTTCTGTGATTTATACAATATTTGTTCCTTTCCCAAGTTTGTCACTAGCAGGCTAGACTGAACCTCTGGCAGACAGCAATGACTGAACCTCTGGCAGACAGCAACAACTGCGTAGAGCAGAAAGAAGGGTAACAGCACCATTATGTTCCCTTAGACACCTCTTCTTATTTCTTTGGCAGAAAAATGAGGGATAAACTTTTCCCAGCAGAAGGCAGTTAATGCAGCCATGCACTCTTTAAGTATCCTGAAGAGATGGATCTTCAGAGAAGCTAAAGGGTACCTATAAAGACCTTTAAAAACCACTCACCTCCACAGAACCAGCTGCTAATCTTCTCCATGTGCTCTGACAACACAGTGAGAAACAAAACTCTATAAAAAACAATATCTCAGACACTTTGTTATCTTAAACTTAGACTTAATCATAGCCCACTCCTAACAAAACTAATCAAAAACAATTTACTTCTACAGGAGTCAAACATCAGCATTCAGTCTGTTCAGATTCAAACAAGGAAATAAGCTCTAGAGCACCCAAAATCCCAAATCTAAACAGTAACTCCAACACTAATTCTGGCATTAGTCATCCCTAGCAAACAGCATTTGCCTGCATGTAAGCTTTCTTCTAGTCCCACAGCTGTTGTGGGATCCAGCTTTAACTGGAATTCCATGCCCATGCTCCCCTGAATTTTAACCCCAATCTCAACCCTACAACCCACACCAATGAAAGCCATTTGCTCCTCTCTCCTTCAGCTTTTCTTTGGTATCCATGGGGACTTCAGCATCCAGAGTTAAGTCTAATGCAGAGTTCCTCCCCTTTTCCATTTTTAGGGAAGTTTTTGGGGTATATTCCCGGCGTGAGGGGTCATCCTTCTCCCAGTCTTCATGAATGCCATGCAATTATCTGTGTTAGCTCTAGTGGGGGATGGCTCCCTCCCCAAGGCAAGCTCCAGAAGCAATGACCAGGCAGCAGTGCTTGCACATCACTGGGTTAACTTCTTCATCTTCTTATTTTCAAAAAGGTTTTGTGTCCTTTTCTTGCTAAAAATTCCCTTGTGATTAGGCATTACCATCTTGTTTAAGAAATTGCATTTTTAAACTGTATTTAATGAAATGGAAGTTAATAAAAAATGAGATAGAAAGTTCGTAGCTTGAAGACAAGACACTATCCCCATACCTCAGACAGGAATTATAATAAAATCTCTTCTTAAGATTACTCATTCAACTCCCCTTGACTGACAGGTCATCACCACCAGTTCAGCCAGCAGGTGGAACCAGCAAACCCATGAACTGCCCATATGGTATTTCATCCAGTCAGTGGCAGTGGCGTGACACTTAACAGATCAACATAACACTTGCTCTTAAAAAAAGCAACAGAAAAAAAATCCCTGAGATATCTCCAGGAATACATCTTACCAAGCTTGCAGTAAGTAGATCATGAAAGTGGGAAGGCAGGAGATGCCTCCATATATTAGCTTTAAAAATTCCCTGTTGGTAAACTGATACAGTATATTCCTTCCAACTTCCTTGGTGCTTTAAGTCATGCTCAGCTCTCCCTTTATTCATAACATTCAATGACATATTGTGTAGTGGCTTTTGATTGAGCCAGGAAAGTACTGCATTGCATGTTTTCAAAATCCAAAATAGACCTCATTTATGTCATATACCCTGTAGTTCATTGCTGTTTCTATCTGGAAGGCCCTGCATACACAGATGTTATAGCCACATCTCTTCAAATCATGTAAAATTTTTCTCTTCACAAATCATCATCTCATAATGGAGCAAGACCAACTCCTCACTCCAAGACCCAAGCCTTTGCAGAGGACAAAGGGCTGGCATTGCCCACTGAGGGCTGTGTGCCAGTGTGGGAGACCACTGGGCCTCTCTCATCTCTCTGCTGTGACTGTGAGGGGCCTCCCATCCATGTTAAATTCGAGGGAATCACTACACACAGGAGTTGTCTCTCCCAAAGTAGGCTCACTCTTGCTTTGCCTTTCCAAAACTCTATTTCCAAATCCTCAGATGCCACACATCCCACACTGTTGCTCCCAGGTAGCTGAAATCAATCTTTCCTTGCCCATTACAATTATGGGCACAGACACTACTTCACAAATACATTGCTCAAAACCCTCCTAGATCAACAACTCTGCTAATAGTCGATGGCACTTTTGTCACCTCTTCTTTGTTAGTCTGAAACAAGTTGGCTTTTAGCATGTATGATTCAGAAGGTGATCTTACAGCTTCAGAGGGGGAAAAAACCACCAAACTTACTCCAAAACGTTCATATTGCTTTACAATTTCATGAAAGTGTCCAGTAAAAGTTTTCAGCTTAATTTGAAATCAACATGCCTGCAGAGAAGAGGAGAAAATGTCCATGGATTATCTATTTCATAAGCTTTTAGGTTCTCCTTGCTCATTAAGGTTCTTCAAAAGAGTGTGACAGGGTAGAGTTGGTTTCAGTGATTACAGCAATTGCCTTTCATTCTACTCTGTAGATCAGACTATACAAAAAGGCATCTCCAAGCAGATTCTTTTGTTATCAAGTCAGGATCTTCAGCAACTAATAACTACTATTCCTAATTACTCATTGGAAAAACGGCACAGTCAACCCCAGCTTACAAGCAAATACTGGCTATTTTTCCCCTCTGTGGCAAGCAGCCTGGAAACATCTGTTCTTGCCTCTGCAAACATTCTCTTAGGTCATGGTTCTGTCAATAGAAACCAAAGCGAGTCATTGCAATGAGGTAAATATAACCATCCATAACTGCTAAAATAAACACATATGGCCTCCTGCAGTCTGACCCAAACTGATGCAAGTCACACGTTCCATTTGTTGGTGTAAGCAACACCAAAATTAAGTCCATGCATTCATGAGTTTGCATATGGTGGTCAGTTTGCACATTTGGGATCAAAACAATCAAAGCAAAGAAAAAAGTACTTGCTCTTAATTAATTAAGAATTTTGGTATTATGAACAAATTCAGGTTGTACTAGAGAACCCATAGTCTGTAGACAGTTTCTGCTGAGAAGCAGTTTTTAAACACATTTAAATCCACTTTCCAGCTGACACAACTGGACTTTTTAATATTGGATAAAGTTATAAGACTATTAAAAGCCTCTCTGTTTATACACACTTCTCTTCAAGGAAAGATTGAGGACCAGAAAGTTCCTTTTAAGAGTATGTAAAGAGTATTCGGAGAAAAGCAGTCCCCAATAACTTTCAGTACACATATATTGCCACGCTTTCAGTCATTGGCATATGTAGGAATGACAGGCAATGCCCATAAGAACATTGGCTAGGTCTTTTATTTACACAGGACCATTGTATTACATGCTCTGCTCATCCAGGGACATACGTGCAGTAACCTTAAAGCTTCTGAGAAAACCAAGAGAGATTGTAAGTAACACTCACCATCCCAGTGTCTGTCCTCTTGGCTGCTGACTCAAATGCCTTGGGTATGCAGCTAGATACCTCAGAAAAAGTTCACCAAAATCAGCACAGACTTATCCAAGCTGCCATGACAGCAATGTAGGAAGAGTACTACACTTCCTTAAGGTCTCACCACTTTTTTTCTCATGGACATAATAACAAAACATATTCCAGAAGAGAAGTCACTACAGCTGTGATCAGGAATTACTCCCTTTCTTACAACTGCAGAGTGAAAGAAGTCATAGAAGTAACTCACTTTCAATCACTGACAGAACAAAACTCACTGTGGTGGAAAAAATTTGTAACTCCTTCCTGTGGATAAGGATAGGAAGAAAAATAAGGAAACAAGGATAATGAAGGAAAGAATTATTACAGCAGGAGTACAAGTTAGGGGGAGGGAGGGATGGTCTGAGGCCTATTAGGCTGCAGAGATTCATTAACTTCTCTTTCATGAATGCCATGGACCACACAGAATTTAGCATTGGTTCAACAAATAATGCTGCAAGTGCATTGTCTCAAAGAATCACCTATAAGTTTCTAGTTGGGGTGCTTCACAGAGAGATGAGAGGACTGCCTTGGAATGATTTCCAGTAGGTAAATATGTGAAAGCCTTTCTCTTGCACTCTGGGAAATTTGTCATGGGGGACTGCACTGGTGCAGCCTGGCTCCACCACTCTGGATTCAAAGAACCATGTTTATTGCTGCTACATTTTCTGCACTGCCTGAGCCACCAGCCCACTTCAAAGGCACACGTGAGGGCCATCTCCTCTCAAAACATCATATTCATGGATCTCCTACCTTGGACAAGGTTCAAAACTGCTAAGCTTCTGTTTGGTGATTTCAGCTGCTGAAATCAGCAGGTCCAAGGGATTCGAGGCACCTCAGAACATTAGCTATGGCTGAGAAAGAGTTTAAAATCTGTATAGTCAAATTAAGCTCCTCAAATAGGGGTTAAATGCTTAGGACCTTCTGGTCACTAGCAGAGGTATGCGAGGCAGGTGAAGAGGAGGCTTACCAATGGCTTAGTTTAAAAATATCATATGCATGCAACCTTTTTATTTGGAGAGAAGTATATATAAGAAATGTCACTTCTTCATGTACTTCATCTTTTAGTGACAATTTTAGTTTGACCTCTTCCACTCAGGTGTTGCAATACAGAAATAAAATTACATTCAGGCCTGTGTAGCTTAAAATCTCAAAGCACCAAGAAACACTGAAAATAAACAAGTGGCCTAAGTAGCTAACTATGACCTAAGGTGAAAGACATTTCAAAGGGTTTCTATCAGTCTTTCAAGTTGCCATGTAGCACCTAAAACTTGTTGCCCAATACCCCATTTCCCATGTGACAACATCCTGATACAAAAAATATATTTCAAAATGTCATTTATCTAATTTTAAATAGAAAATTTGGGATTAATATGGCAAACTGATGATCTCCAATATGTGTAAAACAACCCGAGAAAAAAGCATTTCACCATTTTCCCCCCAATGCCAAGAAGAAAATTTCAAAACAATATCAAATGAAGCTGATAAAAGTTTTCTTGTGAGGCCTCCTAATGGTTTAAAAACAAAAAATGGGTTCAAGATGATATTTAAATCAAACTACTGGAAGAAAAGGGCTATTAAAAATTAAAAGCACTAATACAGCTTTCAGCTTAGGAAGTCAACCATGGGCAGTCAGATGTTACGGGGACATTCTACA
This sequence comes from Pyrgilauda ruficollis, assembly GCF_017590135.1. Classification (NCBI taxonomy): domain Eukaryota; kingdom Metazoa; phylum Chordata; class Aves; order Passeriformes; family Passeridae; genus Pyrgilauda; species Pyrgilauda ruficollis. The sequence goes on along the minus strand of NW_024529155.1, from coordinate 721,263 downwards.
GGAAATACTGCTCTGCACTTGCTCTGCTCTTGGGCTCCTTCTCTAAGCATATGCTGCTAGTCCAAGTCAGAACACTCCCTAGCTAAATATTTTAATTTTTATGTTACTTTTCCTTTGAAAAGTCATTCAGAAAGAAAACTCCAGGTCAGCTGTAATGGCAGAATGACAAGCTGTCAACAAATCATATTTGCAGTACCTGCTCAGCTGAAGAATTTGAATTCCCTGCATGCTACTTCACAATTCTTTCTAATTACATTAAGTGGATATTTACACATCAGGGAAAAAAATTTCCAAATTTCATATAGTAAGATTTCCACATCTATCTGTCAAAACATTAATGTATTTTCCTGACAGCAGTAGCTGCTTTCATTCCTCATTTATTTGTCCCTCAAGAAGAGCTAGGCTATAAAACTTTCTCAGGAGTTGCACAGCACACTTTCAGCATTTTATCTTCCAAGATTTCATATTTGTTGTTATTGCCCAGTTTCAATCAAATAAAAAAAAATCCTAATTTATGAAAACATGTTTTGACATGCTTATATGAAATAATGTTTGTGCATTTGACTCTTACAAATTAATTTGAGCATATCCAGAATTAAATGTTTGTCATAAGATAATTTCAACAATAATAAAGTCCTATTGCACACAGATAACATTACAGGACTTATCACGCTCACAATTCCTGTAAAACAGCTTTAATTCACAAACCACCTGTAAACAGACTGTTGCTCACATCACTCTTACTGATCTCTTCAAGGAGAGAAGTTGAAACACTCCTCTGAGTATCAGCAAGTACCTCATCCAAATAAATTAACAGTATCAGCTACTTTTGTATTCTTAAACATTTAGACTTGTAATATGAAGCAGTGTGGATTATGAAACATAAAGCATGTCATCATATCTTGTTATCTTAAGAGTTCTAGGATAAGATAAAATGTTAAAAACAACAAAACCCCCAAAAACTAGAGTCCACACCCAGAGCTCACAGAACCCTTTTTGGCCAAACAGGCCTCCTTCAGGCGATGCAGCATTTAGGGAGCCTGTTCCACTACTCTTGCTTCAGTTTTAGTGCCATGACATGAAACCAGAGGGATGGATCAGAGCCTGAATTCTCCCCACTCACAGTGCCCCAAAAGCCAGCACCAGCATTTCAGGCAGAGACAGGCTGGAAGCTCAGCAAACACACACGAGGACAAGCAACATTTGGGATTTAGACTCTCTTTTATCGAGTGCCTGGGGAAGGAATGTGTGCCAGCCATGAGAATGAGACACCTGCAGCCTTGCCCTGAGGATTAACCCCCAACAGCCAGGCACACACAGAACAGCAATGAACAGCCTGGCTGGAGGTTCTGCCTGCTAGGATTTCTGTGTGAAAAAGGAAAGAGGCTTCACTCTCTGGAAGGACCAGACAGCAGTGAAATTGCCAGGCTGTACCCATACTCAGCACAGACACCACACTTGACTGCATGCACCCAGCATGCCATTTTTACTTGCAAGTTATTGGAATCGGCACTTCCAAGCCCAGCTTTATTGGTGGGTGGGAGTTGTAGCTCCCAACCATCAGTGTTGGCCAGCACAGCACACACTCCCACATCACAAGAACTCATTTTGCATCTGTACAGCTGCTTCTCTCACACTTGAGGTTCATGCTGAACACCCCCAGCATCCAGCAGCCTGAAAAATAAAAGGGATGTTAAAACTAAAAAAAAAAAAAAAAAAAATAATAACCCTCTGAGACATGTCTAAATACCTGATGATTTTTTTTACTTAGAATAAGTCTTAACCCAAGGAAAAAGCTAAGTTTTTATAACCAAAAGTGACTGTCACTGCCAGTATAAGATAATTGTTACTACAAGCATAAAGTGAAGAGCTGAAAAAAGTGAAAAAATGAGAGCTGCCCAACTTAACTGCAAGGAGGGTAAAACAAATGAGTGTCATCCAGCAGACAGGGCATTTAAAGAACATGTAATGTGACACAATGAAACACCAGCTAGGGAGGGTACATTCCTTTTAAAAATTCAAATCGAACATTAAACAGAAATAAAACTAGAGTTGGTTAGAGAAACTTAAATAAAGCCATTTCTCAGGTTTGCAAGAAACTGTCAATATTGCAAAATCAACTTCTTTCTCTAGGCTTTCTGGAAGAAAAGAAGAAAAAAAGTTCTAGAAACTACCTTTTTGTAGACGTTTTTGGAACAAAATAACTTTACCTTGCAAATTGAAACTACTTTTTTAATATTAAAAGCTGTAACTGAAACAAATTATTTCAATGAACTTTCTATTTTTATTTTGGCTTTAAACTCTTCAAAATCAGATATGACATAAAAATTCCGTCTTCCACACATTTCCTAATCAAATCTCAGAAATCACTAGGACAAAGGTTTTGTTTTCGAAATTCTTACAGTTGACAATATAGTATGCCATCAACTCCTACTGCAGTCAATTACAATTACATTAGGAGGATACTAGAGAGCAAAATAAAGCATTAAGAGGTTTGAAAATCTTAAGATTAGTGCAGTCTTTTTGTCCTAAAGCATATGCAGAAATGGGTCCAAATGGATCCAATTCTTTAATTATGTTATCATATAAATTTTTTTCCCCCACAGGATCTCTATTTGATTTCTCACATTTAAGATTTCTAGAGGAAATAATATCCTGAAAGGTTTTGACATTGCACATCACAACCTTTCATGCAAAATTGATCAGTCACAAACTCAAGATTCTCCCCCTTCAGACATAAAGCTCACATGATGACTTGTAGAAATTCTTTGCCATTTGTGGAGTTCTGTCAGCAGAGAGCGATAGCAGTAAGTCAGTCTCCTCTAATATTTTTTTGTCGAGTCTGTGTTTACTCGGATTCTTCAGGGGCTTATAAACTTAAGCAGTTTGGTCAGATTTTCAAAGTGGTTTTTATATCCAGACCTTAACACTAGAGGGAACAAAGCCAAAGCCAAAGAAATAGACTCTGGGTTTATTTTCCTCACAATCGATAAATAACCCTAACTTTTCCCTAGGCATCGTCTCCAAAATAGCAAGACCATTTTGACTAAAAAATTCTAAATGGAAAATACTAATTGAAGCAGTTAAACTATGATAATCTACAGAAAGGAAAACATTGTAATGGGAGACATTGGGCAACTTTAATTATAGATCTCACCATTGGCTCTGTGGCAGTACAGCTTCTTTGGAACTGATGAGAAATACCAATATAGGCCTGATGACATTTCAACTTGACTGAAGGTCAATGACTGGTTAAACTGGAATGTTTCTGAGCCACTGTTAAATTATTCAGAATTATTTTAGGAAAGCTGTATAAAAAGTGCAAGAGTGCAGTTTTAGCTTCATCTAAATGCACACACTGAGAATGGAAAAGGGAATGGGGAAACTGTCAGTTGCAATTGCCTTGAAAAGGGAAAAAAATAATATCTTGTGTACCTTCAACTTAGAATTAATCTAGCAGAAGAGAAGACTGCAAGATAGTTCTTGTTTTTACTACTTATTTCCCCAAACCCTTTACTCCAGGAGCAAACATGAAAGGGAAAGAAGAGGAATGGAATATTAGTTCAGTAAAGAATGTAATTATTTTTGTTTCTGTTGCTTAACACCAGTGAGAAGAGGTTGGCAGGAGTAAATAATTAACAATAATAGATAAGGCCTTACTTTTGCTCCAGGACAGCTGTTTTCTGATCTCACTATATATGTTGCTGAATATATGTCTGTGAGGCTCAATGGAGTCTCTTGGAGCCACCACCGAGCCTTCAGAAACAGATGAAGGAACATGAAAATGCGCAGTGGCCACGTGTGCTCAAAGTAAGCAGCACTCATTACGCTGGAGAGCTGTGAGACATGCAGTGTAAAAACTCTAATTTTACACCTCTCATCCTCTTCCCTTTCCCCTCTAAGTGTGGTGAATCAAATGCTGACAATACATCAGCAGCAGTGGCCAGTGTCCTGCAGCTTTCCTTGGTCATGGTCAGGAGCTGTGCGTTCACAGCGCGGCGCTTCCACGGCACCCCCACAACCCACGGCAGCGGAATCCCCTCCCAAGGCTCGGATCAGCCAGCTATTTGCTATCAATTATTCACAACAAATGGTGCCAAGATATGTGGTTGCTATATAAAGGAGAACTCTCACTAGAGAGTACAATACTTGCCGACTCATTCTTCACTTGTGATCCTCCAGACTTGTAGCTGTAACACGCAGTCAGCGCTGAGGAGTGCACAGTCTCTGAACATACTTTCCCATGGAGGTTTCATTCTTGCAGAATGAAACTTACACAGTGTAGGTCACAAGCAAGAAAAAAAACAGGGTGGCAGAAATTTTCACTTAGCACAGAGCTACCAGAGTTACTTGCTAGGAAGAAGGGAACTTTGCAGGCTGTGGTCAGAGTACCACTGCAAACCACCTGCATCAATATAAGATGCTACAACCCCGTCAGCTGTTCACCACTCCCTCTACTGGAGATAACCACCATTGAAATGGAGCTGGTGGAGAGCCCTTGTGAGCACTCGTCTGCTTCACTGCTAAGTCAGCCTGCATGGTTTTGAAAAAGTCCACACTGACACAAAGTAAGATGAATTGTCTTCTGAGCTGAACCAGAGGAGGAATGCTCACGTGATCCATGTCGTAGACCTTGCTGTGGAAACAGTGAGTCCAGTTAAGACATCTCAACAAAAGGTTGTTAGCACTGTGCTAGGTAAGAACATTATCATTATATCAAAAAAGAAAAAATAAAAAAGGACCTTTCATACTTTTAAGTTCAAATATAAACATTACGGCAGGCAAATGGATTAAGATATCTGAATGAATATCTAAAGAGAGAATTATTCCCACTGTTTTGAAGAATTAATGCTACCTTTAAAATACTTTAAATGAAGAGCAAAATCTTGCAAGGATTAGCATAATAATTGCCTACATGTATCACATTAACTCTCACTGAAGAGGAATGGACTTGTGCACACACAAGAGCCCCCCGACAGAACTATCACAGTCAAAACAAAAAGATTATCCATGGGAAAAAAAAATAACTAATAACCCAAACCAAAAACCCCCACCTGCTGGCATAAGCATTAATAGAAAGGATTCAAAATGGGATAGGGTAGGGTAGGAACAGATTTGTGGCAAATTGAGTGAATGGGAGAAATAATGCTCAGATGCAATCTCTGGCACTGGAAGTCACCACAGCACTGGGTGCTGGAGGCCTGGCAGATAAGCCAGAAGGAAGATTACTGTCACTGTCTGTCCTGCTGTTCTGTTTTGGATTCTGCTGCTGGCCACCTTTGAAAGAGGACACTCAACCAGGCTAAACAGATCTCAGGCATGATACATGACAACCATTCAAATATTACATACTGCCACATCACATCTACTGCAGTGCTGAACTACCAGACTCCTGGGTATGTTCATGCAAATCACTTCTCTGTACTGTGAAATGTCACTTCTGTAGACTTAAGAGGGTTCCTGTATCATCAGATGCTTCAAAAGGACTTTTTGAGTTACCTCCAAATGTGGTTAAAGACATGAAAACAAAGCAAAGTACTGGGTCTGAGCCCTGACTGCTCAAGCATGTAAAAAGGCCAACTCGGATGCTGTTATCTGAGCCTATGTCAATTCTGTAACAAGTGACAAACTAATTACTCTTCTAAACAAAAGCAGACTGGGAAAGGCAAGAATCAAAGGACATGACACTCTACTATATGTCAAAAATAGGGAAAATGAAGAAAATTGTAAACCAAACAACCAATCTACTACTATCAAGTAACAGTTTCAGAAGTCAGAAGTTAAGAACTGTTAAAAACCTGTGATATTAGACTTAATAACTTTCCCAAAAAATATTCTCACAGGGAACGTCCAAAGAAGTAGGATAAGTTGAATTTCCCTTTAAAAAAAAAAACAACAAACCAACAAATCAACAGAAGTCAAAGGTCAGGACCAGCAAAGACCAGCAAAAACTGCATTTGCACTCCACCTACTCATAACACAGTCAGCTAAGGGAAGGATTAGATAAGGAAGCATTTAATGCATTTAAACAAGAAAATTATTAATCTGACTTAAGATTTCACATATTTTATCCAACAGTAAAACACATTCTTTAAACAAGGAACAGAGCCCTAGGAATAGATAGTCCTTTCCTGCCTGTAAGTGTTGTTTCCCTTCAATGTTATTATTCAGTATTAAAAAAAGTGCTGCAAACCCAGTAAATAAATAGCCAATGTAGGCTTGATGAAAGATTGGCTCAGAAGACTGCTTTTGGCCTGAATAGAAAGATATGCTTTCATCCTGTTTTGACTATACTCACACATTTACCTAACATAATTGGATGTAGTTAATATTGCAGGAGCCTTCAAGCAGCGCACATTTCCCTCATTAGTGGGTTTAAAGCCTTAATGATATCTCCTGTGCTGCAGAAAAGCCCAATGTAGGCTTCAAAAGTGATTGGCAAGTTTCAACAGGAGAAAAAACTGGGGGAAGGGAAGGCAAAACCCAATAATACCATGATCTTGTCCTCTTCAGTTGTTTAGAAAAGGAAATCTTGCAGAATGATTGAATAAAGAAGAAAACAGAGGTGAGGATAAACAAGCCAGAACAGATAATTTCAAAAGCTGATCTCACAGAAACTCAAATATGTTAAAGGAACAGGGAGTGGGTAAAAAGGGGGAGTGACCCTTCACATACCTGCAACACATAAAGACACACACGTACTTAGTCCTACACAAACTCCTCATGGCACAAACAAGTGCATATGCACTGCATATTGTCAAATCAGCATCTTCATGCACCTGCAGCAAAATCACCTTTTCATAGTTTCATTATGCATATTTCCCACTCCTCCACCTTCAAATCTCAGTAGTTTGGCAGGGAAACCTTGCATTTAGGAAACAGAATGTCACAGTATACCATTAAGAAAGCACATGCAAAGGGTTTGGGTTTTGTTGTTTGTTTGTTTTGTTGGGTTTTTTATTGACTAATTTTGACCATTTTCCAGGAACAGAAATTTCACAGGCTGATTTAGCTTCAAACAAAGCGTAATTATGTACAGCTGTATTCAGTATTTCTTGACTGCCTTGAACAAGCAGTGAAAGGGAGATTTGCACACATTATCAGCCACTATCATTAGTGCTGTAAAGTACGTAATCCATCTGGTGTTGTGGTGTCTACCTAGGAGCAGGTATTGAACCACTGATGGCTGCAGTATAACAGCAGAAAGGGAGAGTGTTCAGAATTAACAAAACAACACAGCAACCCAACTAGTTTCTTCATGCTGGATTGTCCTTGTGTTTGTGTTCTGCCATGGTTTTTCAAAGCATTTTTATGTGTACAGGCATGGAGAGTGGAGAATTAAAAATGTAAATTTCATCATGTGCTTTTGCAGTCTTCACAGGGGAAGAGGTAGCAGGATACCATGGTGATGGCAGCACTGCAGCCCATTAATAAACCAGAGAAAGACTCAGGGATAGATTCAAATACTTAGACCCATGCTGAAAAATAACTCATTTCATAATAACTTCTGTGAAAAAAAGAGAGGTCTGTGCATCTCAGCATCAGCTGTGGTCTCAACATGCTGATTCATCATTTCTCCATGGGGGAGGGGGGGAAAGGAAAGGGGAAACTTGTTTTCACATCTTCTAGCCTCCTTACAGTCAACTGCATTGCTTTTATATTGCCAAGGTTTATGGCCCATAGCATTTGAAAACATGCTATGTATGTCTGAAAACAGACAACCCATGCCTGGAAAAGAGAAAAAGTGGAAAGTTTTTATTTTGTATTTCATCTGTGTGTAACCAATCCATTTCAGCCCTAACTGCCAGCCCTTCACACGGGGGATCAGCCAGTTTTATTTGCAATCTTACTTGAAAATGTGAAAAATATTAGTGTTAATTTACTCAGAGATTCATAACTCTCAAGAAAACAAATTCATGTGACCTACCTACACAACAACATGTTAGCCAGTTAAAACAGCAGCCTCACTGGAAGTGTGGCTTTCTCCAAACCCAGCTCCAGTCTGGCCCCCACTACTTGGGAATATGCTGTGGGCTTCCTCCAGGCACAACAACACAGAAACCTTCCTCAAATAGCAAACTGCCTAAGTCACCACTCAAAGGAAATACATTGTCAATTAGAGGCTATCTTAAAGTCAGTCAACAGAACCATCCTCAAATTAATCAGAGTTAACTACAGTCAGTGTTTAAAGACTGATTGCTTGTAAGCTGCTCTGTGGCACTCCAGCCTACTGTTATTTATATCTTCCTAAACTTTCACAAGTCTTTATTGAATAGTCAAATGTTTGAGGAGAGACTTTGTTCGCCCTCTTTTCTATGAGAGGCAAAGAGAAGACAAAGTCTCCTATTTAAGGCAATATCCCAATTCTGGACAGAATAAACATACTTGTGTAAATAACCAGTCATGGCCCACTAAATTAAATGAGAAGAAAGAATGTGCATAGATGTAAGCAAATGCTGACATCTTTTTATGAATTGTGGAGCTGTGGTTTAGGAGTGGTACTCCCCAATTTTGTGCCCCCACTGAGATTCCCCAAACCATGCTGCCACCCTCCTGCTCCCCTGCTTTCCCCTCTTCCTCTCCCAGCAGCAGGATGGAGAGGGGAACTGGAGGCAGGAAAGGCAAAGATCACGGGTTGAGAGAGAGTAATTTACTGGAACCAGCAGTGAGATAAGAAATGAACAGTAACAGCAACAATACCAGTGAGAGGGTACAGGAAAAGAAAGGATTCACATGGAAACATCCTGAAAATAAACAATACTGGATGGATCCTTCCACCACATTTATTTGACCAGAAAGAACCCCTTCTCCCCAGAAGAGAGTCCCTTTCCCCCACCCCTGGCAATGATGTGGCATAGAATAACCTCCGGGCCCCAGCCATGCCCCCTCCCAGCTACCCAAAAAACTTAACCCTGTCCTGTCCAGAACCAGGACAATAGGTAAGCAGAAGCAGGTGCCAGGTGTTCCAAAGATAAAGACAAATGAGCTGTCCCACTTCGCAGGACACAGGTTTCACTTGGTTTCCTGTTCTGAATTAGAATCACAAATAAAAATTACAAACTCGAGATGATGATCCTCAAATACACTCAATTAAATCTGATAATGCTAATTTTTCTACTTTAGCTTTTTTTAATACTTCAAAGAAGAAACTTACTTAAGGGGGGGGAGGGGGGGAAGAGCTTTCATTAAAACTTTTTAATCTGCATTTCTGAAGCTTCTTTTAAGAACAAACAAAAAACCCTCCCACCACAACCATTTGAATTAACAGATAAACCAAATCCCAACCCATTGCAATCAGTCCTGAAGCACTCATATTCACTAGTGATACTCTTCAGCTGGAAATTTCCAACATACCCTTTTACATTTAATAAGGTGACAAAGCACTTCCTAAATGCTTTGTCCTTGTGAACACAGGAATTCTGTAGCAAGGCCAAAAACTGAGCTCAGTGCTCCTAAATACTGACCTAGAGCCCAAACCACAAAACCAGACCTCTTCTGACTGGGATTCAGAGGATCGGGTGGCTCACAGAACATGGTCTATTAATACATCAGTCCTTTCTTTAAGGGTAACTGAAGCCAAAGTCTTATTAATTTTACAGCCAGTAGCAGTGATCATTTGACAACATTAGTTTTGTGCTATTAGCTTCAGCATACGGGGAATAAGGGACAATTTGTTGTGCATGTATAAAAAAACTTACACAGTGTGAAAGAAATGACCCTCTCAATATTTATTATTTTAATTTTCAAATGCCTACTGCTAGCATATGCACTGCTACTTTAAAACATTTAAACAAAACTGAATTTAATTGCTCAGAAAAATTAACCTGCAAGCTCTCAAAGCAAAAATGGGAAAGAAAAAAGGAAATCCTGAATTAAAAGTGATTTTATGAGGTATAGAAGGCAGCAAAATAGTTACATATATATTGACCAAGGTAGAAAGGTATTCTAGTGTGTCTAGAAGACAGCCATGGAGACACACTTGGGAAAGAAAGCAGGTGTTAGGGTTGTTTACCCTCAGTGCTACCGAACCATCAGGTCAAAACAAGGATAAGAGCCCTTGCTCAGCTTCCTGGCACTGGAAAATCATTCAGGCATCTGGGCTCACGTGGCTGTACAACAGCACCCACAAATATGCAGTCAAACAAATTAATATTAAACAGAAAAGTGCCATACAGCCCAATTCATTCCCTGCTAACATGATTCCCTTTCTACACTGATGCTGTACCAGACAAGCTTTCAAACCAGCTATGATCTAGAAGCTATATAAAACTGGTGGGCTAAAAAAGTAAATCTTAATAAATTCACTGCTTGGACACCTTTTCACTTTTCCTTCCAAGGCACAGAATGATTTTTGGAAGCACGGAATATTCTCAGCTCAGTGAGACCAAGGCTTATTGTACATGTGGCAGGATTGATGCTTGGATTGTCCTACTGTCATGGATTGACAATAACTTCCCAAAACCTTACTTCCGGGTCAAACCATGACACCTACAAGGCCAGGGAGGGAGGGAAAAACACCTCAGCTCTGTATCACAAGCAACTGGACGTTCAAGGCACAACCTGCCATCAGGCATGATGGCTTTACTGCATCAGGAACTGAAATGCCACCATGCCATGCACAAAGAGGCATATTTTGTGATGTTTCCATAATAAGATATGGCACAATTGATGTCTACAGTGCTCTAGAGAATGGAATTGGAGACTCAGCCTCTTCTCAAATCACAAGGAGGTCCCAAATCAATATATATGCATCTGTATGCATCCACAAATACATACAGATATGTATTCAAGCTCACATGCAGACGTAGCAACTAATCATGGGGCATGTTAGCTTGTTAGCTCCAGAAGTGTTATGCCAGTCACCTTCCATGTCCTATATTAACCAAACAAAAAACAAGATGAAACTGGATGAAGGAGTGGAAAAATGAAAATAAAAAAATCCAAACAGAATGAAGCAGTGAAAAAATTTAAAGCACATTCCTTCTCTCTGCAGCCACAAAAGCCAGCATGTATTCAAAACTAAATACCACAATCAAACTAAATCAAAATATTCGCACACACCAGATCATCACTTATGTGTGAAGCCATCCCATTGAATAGTCGTTTTAAAGCACGGAAAAATGAAGACCTCATTTTTATATACATAAATGGGATGTTTTCTCATTTGTTTGACTAATTTTCCAAGTACTGACTTGCCTGCTGTCACCCTGTGTCACTGGTGCTCCAAACTGTGTGCCCATGCGAAGGTAAGCTTCCAGCAAAGTTCATTCATCATCTGTTTACAAACTGAGTTAATTGAACTTTACAACAATAATTTCTAAGTAAACAAAGAAATTCACATGAAAGGATGACGATGGCATTGACACAAGCAGAAATAATCCTAGGAAGTTTAACTTGAAGAAAAGAAACGCTTCTAAACCAAACAACCAAAGGGTACAGGGTCAAGGCAGCATGCATCTGTGTCTTTTGGCAACACTGTAGAACTTTTCATCCCTTATGAGATGACATATGAGTATGTTGGTGAGTTCATTTTTCAAAATAAAACTGTATTTGTGAGAGAGACGGAACAAACAGCCCAGCCCATAAGCTGGATAAAACTCCGGGTTTGGATAGACAACTGAATTACCACTTTTTACTGAAAGTCAGCACATCAGTGGGGCTGATGCCTGTTCTCTAAAAGTCAAGGCAGAAGGCAGCAAGAAAGATCTTGTACAGGACATGCATGTCATCCTTTGCATGCAAAAGGTGAAGAACACAGATGCACAGCAGCCAGCTCCTGAGCTGAGAGCTGTTTTAAGCCAGTTGTAACATCCCAGTCCTGCTCTGGAGACACTTAATCATTACCAGTCAGTGTAGAGTCATCTAGAGTTAATATGTTGTTTTCTACTGACTGAGGTCCTGACCCAAAATTCACAGAATTACAGGATGGCTGAGTTTAGAAGGGACCTCTGGAGGGCATCTTGTATCAAATTTAGATAGATCTTTTGATACAGTAATATACAGTTTTCTTTCCTCTAGCAGGAGACCAGAAAGAACAGCCAGTCCATGAATATGTCAGGCATCCTGAACCACAACTGAACAAAATGAAGAAAATAAGTTCCTTCTTAGTTGGTGGTTGCATTTTATTTGTTTAATGCTCTAGGTAAGCCTGAAGCTTTATAGATTTACCAAAATATAGATTATGATGATGAAACAGCTTAGTGTAACAGACAAATTATACATGTGAAAAGAATAATCAGATCTTATGTGGATCAACTCAAAGATGAAGAGAAAGAATAGACAAGCAAAAAGAAAAGAAGCTCCAACAACCCACTTTTCCTTCAAAGGGGATACAAGGATTTTGTATCATGTTCTATTCCTGGTACTTTTTTATTCTTATTTTTACCACTTTTTACCATTATTGTTTGCTGTTAATCCCTTATTATTTTTACCACTGTAGCAGCAAAGCTTCTGATGAGAAAATGGTGATGTTTTCTTACAGAGACTGGAATTGGTGTAGATTTTTGAATTTAAAAATGTCACTCTCCTCCAGCTGGTTGGCAGGTAAAATTTAAGGATTTGGTCTGAATCAACCACTAGTTTCCAATTGTGATAGACACATGAATCCTGGCAGAGCACCAACTCCTGGCAAACCCTGACTAGCCAGTACCTACCTCAGCTTCAGGGCTCACTGAATCCACATTTCTAGGAAATATTTTTACAGCCATCTGAATTATTTGAATTATGTGCCAGCTAATGTTTATCTTCACATTGTTCCATCTTAACATTCTGCTCCTACATTTTTAAAAGTACACTTTAATGATTCTCAAGTACTAACTGAAAAACAAATTTTTAATGCAGAATTAAAAACAATCTGAAAACTGATTATGTATCATTATCCCACCTGGAAGAATGCAACAAACATCATAATCCTATCTCACTTGCAACAGAGTAATGAAGTTAAAAATGGTCTTAATGTTCTTAAAAGGAAGCTTCTATTCAAGAGACAACACAGTTGTGAGAAAAAGGTATCATTTACTCCAGCACAGCCCTGCCTAAATGCTGGCTGAGGTTTCCATGGTTAACCTAAATTAAAATTAATTGCATATTTTTTGACAGAAGGTATATAAAGTAATTTTCATATTTTATTCTTCAACTATAATTAAAAACATGGGACAAAAGCTTCATATGCTTCAAGTATGAAGGTATATTACAGCAGACATTTTTCGTTTTGAATGGCTCTAACGCTTATGTTAATCGAGACTAAATTAAATGGGAAAGCAGAGCGTCATTATTGTCTTCCTGTGATTACGCAGTTAACAATACATATACCCTGTGCCTACAAGGCAGTAACAGCCTGTCTGCTAGACTTGGTTGCTTACTCTAAAAGGAAGATAACTTTAATGTAGATTTGATCTGCAGTCACCTAACACTTCTTTTGCAGGAATTATTAACCAGTAATTCAGAAACAAGAGAAGATGGTGGGGGAATATGAAAGAGTTTTTATAGCAATTTTCAAAAGATAGCCATAGTAAAGATGTGAAATACATAGTATCAAAGGGAAACATAACATAAAGAGTAGTTTAGCTTGTGTTCACATGCAAGATCTACTTTGTCTATATAATGAGTGAGCAGACAGGTTCAATGTGTGAGAAGTGCACAAATGGTCTAGGTCTTTCAGGATGCAGAGACAGGACACAAGATGCTTCCAAAAGAATCTTCTCAGCAGATTAAAACCACTCTCATTCCATAAAGGCCTTCGGATGACTTCCAAGAAGGGAGTTCACAAGTGCACAATCCCAGATTAAGGTCATCCTGTTTACGAGCACTCCAAGGCATGACATCACATTACAGAGAGCTTTAACAAAAGCTGTCAGAATTCACTGAATCATGATCATGTTGCTGGCTGCTACCAATAAATCCACTGTTTTCAGCCCTTCACAAGTTTGACTTCTCATTGTTTCTTAATCAAATATGTATATATTTTAAAATCAATTGAAAAAGCAGCAAAATAAAGAGGGAATAGAAGTTTTTTCTACACTTAGCTTTTAGAATTAGTCCTGAACATCCTGAAAGTCAGTGACAATTTGTTAACATAAAGTTGCTACAATTGCTACAGAGAGAATAATCTCTCTTTGAGGAATTCTAGGTTAGAACACTCACATTTCACTCTGGTGAATGAAGTACAAATCTTCATTTTTGAAAGGCACATGGATCGGTCGGAGAAGAAAAGCAGAAGTGTGTTTTCCTAAGACCTGCTCAAACCCAGTAGTCTCACCTGCTTTCCCATTCTCTCAGCCTAAAAGGCTGATACTCTTAAACTAAAAAAAAAAAAAAAAGGCTTTGGGTTGAAATAACAAGCATGTGCCATGTCTGGACTGGAATATATTGGCCTAGCTTTGTGAACAGCACTGACTCCAAAGTTAGTTCTATAACCACTCTTCACTGGAAGAGGAGTTCATAAAATAAGCAGGGGGATCTTTTTAGCATTTTGAATTCTCCACTAGCAAATAGAAACCTTCACTCGAAGTAGAGGAACTTGCCTTGACTAATTTTAAAATATAAAAACAGAAGCAACCCTATTAAAAGTCTTAAAATGACATTTATTCAGTCAATGTGATAAGAAAGTATTCTATTACTTGGAAAGTGCTTTTCTCATTCTCACCTTTCAATCATTATTTGCATACAACCCAAATCACAACTGAATAAATTCCACTGGCCTTCCTTATGTAGCACCCAGCATTATTTATATTCATGTAGGATTACTAGTGTACAGGATAACCAAATACTTCCCCAAGAGACCTGACTGCGAATTAAAGAGGAAACAGATTCCTGTGTGAAAGCTCCAGAGGAGGAAATATCCCTAGGTTAGATATGGAAAGACCCAGAAACAGAAGGCTGCTTATCTTCAATAAGAGAAAAGCAATGGCTGGAAGAGGGGAGAACAAAGTGGAAAGTGAGAAACTATCAAAGATTGTGGCTATGTGAGAAGACCATAGAACAAGCAGATGAGAGCATACATAATGAAGGAAGGTCATTTGACTTGGACTCATGGGCATTAAACAAGACAGAAACAGCAACACTGCGCAGGGTGGGGAAACTTAATTTTGCTAAAGGGAAAGCTAGGAGTTAAATTTTCTCAGCTTTCTGGTTAGTGGCAGGGATGTCACTCTGTCTATGTCTCAGTTCCTCATCAATAAAGCAGGACATTGCACAGAAAAGCCACAAATGATTCAGGGGACAGTCAAGCGATAAGGGCAAGATGTGAACCTGCACAGACAGCTCTAGCTAACAGATCTAATGAAGAACAAGAAAAGGAGAAAGCGGGAAAGATGACCTATAGTGATATAACCTACCTGAATTTTAGAGAGGAACACAGATGTTACAGACAGACCATGACAGATGGACACATAACCACAAGAAAGAGAGAGAAACCTGTGAACACAAAAGGCCTGGAGAGGAAGAAAAATTTCACTAATTGAGAAGTGTGAAAATACAGAGAAAGTTATATCCAAATGACCAGGTTGACTGAAGTTAAGAGCAGAACAAATCTCTGAGTGTCCCCTCAAAGGAAAGATTTCTAATTTCAGGGAAGTGTTACTTGATCAGCTACTGCTAGGTGTAATGGGTACAGTCTACTACTACCAAATATGAAGAAAAAAAGCACAGGAAAGTTATAGAGATGAAGAAATAGGGCTCCTGCTTGGGGTGGAAGAAGGGAAGGGATGGAAAATTTCTTCAAATACAGAGAAAAATGGGGAAAAGCCCCTTGTGACATGTAACAACTTCAGCCTAAGAAGCCTAAAAATCTATTCTTCCTTTCAAGTGTGAGCTATGGGCAGAATGGGGGGCAGCTGGTACCAGCAGTTATTAAGTAAGATATAGGCAGTCACAAGATGAAACTCATGTACCAAAAGAAGCAAGCAAAGGCAACAAGCAGTTTGCAAACAGACTGACTGGTTGCAGAGAGGATCAGAGGGACAGAGGAGACAGACAGCTGATCAGAGAAAAAATGTTCTCCAAGGGCACAAAAACCCCCCCTGAATACAGGTGAGTTTGTTTGAGCAGGTTTGAACATACAAAGGGCCCAGGGGGAAGCAGGGAATGGACGGGACCAAGGCAGCACACAGTGGCAGTATTTCCTTGTAAAATGCTGGGCAGCTGCTGGAACTCAGGCCATTCACTCTCATTATTTGCTCTAACCACCTCCTGAAAATGAGCTTTTCAAGTGTAACCAAGAGCATATGTACAAATTATTGCTAACTCCAACTTCCTTCTTTGCTATTTATCATTTTCAGGTATGACTAATATAATAGCTGTGGGAGGCATGTCCTGGTCCCAAGCAGACTGCTCCTGCTCTGTGAAGTCTAAAAGCACAAAACAGATCATGTGTGGGAGAAAGCAAATAATACAATTTCCATGTTACAGAGTGAGAACTGAGGAAGAGAACTAGTAAGTGATTTTCCCAAGATTTCACAGGAAGTCAGTGGCAAATCTGGATATTGAAACCCTCTCTTCAACATCCATCTGGTGCTTCAGTCACAAGGACAGTGTGCTCTTCTAAGGACATTCCCTTTCATCCTCAGTGTTTTGGTAACAAGAATCTTTGACTGAATGTATATATTGAGTGTATATAGGTCTTATTGAACCATGATGTAATTTTGCCTCTATTTCCAGCTTCCATGCAGCCACTTTTGCTCTGAGCTGGAATTAGCAGTACTACCAACTCCATCCACAAAGTCAATTTTAATATGTACTTACAATTCTGTTGGTGAAGTTACTAAAATCTGCCATTAAGATTTGCTTGATCATCTCTGGTGAGGAGACCACCACAAACATCTGGCGACCAATATAATATCTAGAAAGAAATAAAGAGTCATTTTAGACCACAGAGAACTATCTCCTTCCCTAAAATGTCTCTTTTTGCTTGAATATACTTGCAGTGAACAAATATCACAGAAATGTATTTCCTTGGGTAAAGCAGTATCTTTCCAGCCCTCACAACTGTTAAATTAAGATACATGGACCTGGAATTTAAAGGAAACAGCTTAAAATATTTTACTGATTAATCAGTACTCAGCCAACATTTTTACATAAAGGTTTACACACTCTTTGTTCACTCTGAATTCTGTGCAAAGTGATGTAGTATCACTAAACCAAACTGTAGAGGAGCAAAAGATTAGAAACCAACTGAAATAATCATAAAAGACCTACACAATTGCATTTCCTGCCATCAGCCACATGAAATGTCTTTTCATGGCTAAGCCCTGCCTCTAATGAATCTTTCCAGAAGTCCCCCCAGCATGACTGTAGTAAAACACATTTCCACCACTTCTATTAGCACTGGAACTGAGTGAATCTCAGGCTCTGCATTGCCATGGACAAACCTTACATTACACTAATAGGGAGGGGGGAAAAAGGGGGGAAAAAGTTTTACCAAGTCTAAGGGAATTAGTAAAACTTCAGAAGAAGAATAGGTGATAGGGGTGTCTCTGCCTGCACACCCTTTATCTCCCTGCTCCCATTGCAATATGACCTTGTGGAGCCAGGGTCTGCCCTTCTGGGTCTTCACACCATTGTGGCTGCTGCAGAGTCACTGGAACTGTCCCAAGCCTACAACTTCTAGGGGTGCAGATCTCCCTTCTCCAGCACCATTTCTTCCAAGGCCACAGGCACTCCATGGCTGCCTGCTCTGCTGGGGAAGGAAGAAGCATGACCAGCAAGCAGAGGTCGCTTGCAGTCCCTAACTTTATTGATCGCTGGACCAGAAAATCTATTCAGGCAGCACTGTCTTCTCTCCAGCAGGAGAGAGGAAGAGCTTGGAGGCAGGCACAGGAGGGCCAGGCAGCTCATAGCAGAACACAAGAGCAATACCACAGATGCTGCAATACAGCGGTAATATCCATGCCTAATCATTTAGGTATGATACAGCTCAGTATCGATATATTGTTTATCACCTGTCTACACTGCAACAACTGAATAGACAAGCAAACCCTGGACTGAATTAAATATAGTAACTAGGGGTTCCCATGGCAATGAAGCTGCAGCAGCCTGATTTCTTCAAGGGCAAACAAATTAGACAAATATCTTGATACCAAAGCAAGGTTTCACAGTCCAATCTGACCTCCCTACCACCCAAACTTGTAACAAAAAAAATGGCAGAGAAGAACACAATCCTTTCTTCTTTCAGGAAGGAAGACATCATCTTTTCATCTGGGTTTCCAGAGGGAACTTTTATTTCCCAAATGCAACCCACAGGCTCTACTGGAACATTAGATATGGGTAGTGTGGTCTATGAGGGTAAACCTTTTTCACCTCTCCCAGTTTGCTCAATCACAGCAAAAGTAGCTGTCTGTAATGGTCAAACTTTTATTCAGAACCCTCACAGGTGCATAAAAAAGAGCTGATGCCTCAGATTAAAGAGTGTTTTGATCACAGACTTTAGCAGAAGAGGATAATGCCCTACATGCAACTTTTGTGTGTATTTTGTGCAGTTTTTTCTGGCATCAGGGAGGCAACACAAGCTCTCAAGGCAAAGACGTGCAGCTCTGAACATACCCAGAATGACCAGCCACAAATACTGACCTCTCATGCTCACACCTGGCTTTTCTTTTTCTCCCTCCAAGTTTAGGAAGTTCCTTGTCACATTTATTGCTTAGTGACTGATGGTCCTGCAACAAACAGCTTTTCACAGGGACCAACTTCCTGACATCAGATTCCAAATCTGAATCAGAAGCTGGTTACGTCTACCCAGACAACTTAACTCTGACTAGCAAGGGGCACCACATGAAACATCAGGCAAAGCATGTGTGTGTAAGAGAGACACACTTCTAGTTCATTTCAAACCTGGGTAATTGCAAAGCTCAATCTCCTGTCCACTGGGATAACAGGACGCTGCTCACAGCAGGAGTCTTTATGTCACAGTGCACTTTGTGCTTGAAAGCATTCAGGACTAAAAATTTGGGACAGGAGCATCTCCTACTCAAGCTGTTTTTATGAGAAAGTGACTCACAAGCCAAGCTTATGCAAACAAAATCTATTCATCATTCTCCAACTCAGACCAGTCACCCGAACTCCCAGTTCTGTTTCCACAGCTAAGCTCTTTCTTTTTTATTCACTCTTCACTAACTTTCTAGCTATAGGCACCTGCTTCTTTTTTCTTTATGCTGTTATAAATTAGGGCAGAGAAGGAAAACAAGGGGGAAAAAATCCCCTACACCTAATAAATTGAAAATGCTAGGGGAAAAAAAAACCCAAACAACAAACTAATTAAATTTATTTTAAAGCTAAGTTCTGCCTTTTTTTTCAGGAATGACTGCTATAAAGCACACACATTATTGGATTGCAAACAGCAAAAGCTCTCTTCCTGCCTTTTTTCCATTCTCCTACTTTCTGTACACAATCTTTGCAACATTTTCTGGGACACAAAAAGATGAGGCTGTCTATGAGTATACTTTGGAACTCAAAATCCATAAGCCAAAGGCATTTTTTCAATGGGCTTTCCCTGAAGTTAAGGAAAAAGGACAAGTAGAACTAACTGTGAAACAAGATCACCTGAGCTATTTCATTCAGCAAACACAGGTTTGAAACTAAAAGTTGCCAGAAAGATGCTTAACTGAGTTTTAATATATTTTAAATCCTTTGCAGGATCAAGGCCTCAATCACAAAACAAGAGGCTATCTCCCAACTAGGTCTTTTGGGTTTTTTTCGCTTGTTTCAAAATAGCAAGGAAAAGATAAAATCCTCCTGAACAATAATGTATTCTTCCCAAGTAAATAACATATTCACCCCTGCCATGTAACTTCATTTTGATTCTGTATTACTGGATGAGGATATCACTAGTCCCACACAGACTTAGATTTATTATTGAACAAAACCTGATATTCTTGTCAGATTTTAATAAATAAGAGTTTGAGAAAAACAAAAGCCTCTCGGCAAGTACATTGCAAATGGATTCATGAATAATTTAGGGCAGCACCTTTTATTAACTTTTCCTAGGTTAATCTTTCCACAGGGCTCATTCACACACTGAAGTCCTACCTTTAGCTACAGTACCATTACACTGCTTGACCTAACACTTTATATTTCATCTAGGGCTTTTAGGGTGTAAAGCCAATACCTGGGAATACCTAGCCTGCTCCTGCAGAGAAGCAAGAATTCATGCATGTGGCATGACACACTTGGGGTGATGCACCTTTGTCCTCATAGAAATCAGTTGTAACACTGGCACACCAGAAAAAATTAATTTCATGACCCACACATGGAAGCAAATTTTCCTGTGTAGATGAGGCATTGGTTAATTAAGTTATGCTGTTGGGGCAATTTCTATTATATTTCAGTTTAAACTGCAGAACAGAACAGGGAAAGAAATTTGCATTTTAGACCAGTAGCTTTAGTTCCATTGGAAGGTGAGGCAGGAAAGACCTGATACCAGTACATGAACAGGAAAAGTACAGTGTGAGCTTCCTCCAGCAGATGAAAATATGGCTGAGGAGCCATTGTCCCAGCAGGCTGCTGGTGCACAAGCCAGCAGCCTCGTGCCACATCATCCTCAGGATGGCACAGCAAAAGGGCTTTCACAAGAATTCAGCAGAGGGCATGGGTCTACTCCCAGAAGCTGTGAGAAAAGTAAAGATTGCCAAAGGGCTTGCAGGTCAAGGAGGTGGTTATGTCACAGGGTATTGAACAAAATAAGCCAAAATTCATCAGAAGCATTTCAATAACTGAAGAGGCTACAAACACCCGCCACACCCAGCTGCAGCAGTTTCACTCCTAAGAGCAGACAAGCACCCTTCTTAAGGCAATTAATGAGACAGACAGAGATGACTACCTTGTGTTCAGGGTTCACCCAGGATGTTGCAGTCCTCTTTCCAATGATTTAGTCACTCACTAAACACATCTTTTATTTTATCCACAAGAACAAACAGTAATCCAGCAATGATATCTGCAGGTCTGCTCATGCACCACCATTGCTTTCTGCAGAGGTGTGGCCTAGGTGTCTCAACCCCACACCTAGTGCCTGCCATGGCCAGGGCCACAGAGGATAACCCATGGAGGTAAGAGGTGCCTGCCAAGCCCAGCTCTGAGCTCAAGTAGGAGCGATGAGACAAGGGGCACATTGGACTGCCCAGTCTCTCCTGAAACACTTCAGCGATCAGCTTCCTTCCCAATGTTTGACAGAGATCCCCCAGAATGCAGACTTCTGTTCTCAGATCAGAATCAGCTTCTTTTAACTGGAAAGACCAATTTAGCATCAGCCTTTCCATGCTCCCAAGACCACTGTGGCCACACTGCATGGTCATCTGCAGCCCCCAGCAGCTCCCAGCTCCTGAGCCATGGCCGTGCCCTCTGAGCAAAGCTCACAGCAACACTGCCTTGTTGCACAGGAAAAAGTGGAGAGCACATACAGTACCTTATGGCAAAGGGCCATATGTTTTTGTATAACATCCATGTGGGAAACACCTGCAACCCTTTCACCTTGTTTACAGTGCTGCTGTCAATTCACAGAAGACTTTGATCTTCCTATCTATTATCAGTCCCATGTGTTACAACCACATAAATCATAAAACATATATATGCTATTAGGCAATAAGCAAGGCTTTGTTTTCTGTGCTGTGGTCTGGTTAAGTACACAAAGATCACCTGTAGAGGCATATAAAAATAGAATATTTTATTATTGCTATTTTCTTTGGGGAAGAGCAAAGAACAAAGGGAAAAAAAAGGCAGTGGGGGGAGAAGGAGAGGTGTACAAAGACAGAGATACAGTGGGAAAAGGCTGATTTCCTTAGGCAATTTTTCCTTAAAAGAAGTTCCTCAATCACTCTGCCTCTTTTGTTTAGAGACACCTTTTCATTGCAGGCAAAGAAACGTAAAAAAAATAGCACAATGCTTGTTTAAAATAGGCCTGAAGCCCTGCCTTACTTACTTAATTATTTCAGAGGCCAGCAAATTGATTTGTCATAGCACTGTCCCCTTTCAGTGCTTGAAGGCAAATCAGATGTGGTAGTACTGAGCAATATATAATGAACAGTGGCAAAACCCAAACACAATCTGCACAGAAAGGGTTAATTTGGGCTGAGAGGAAAGGAAAGGAGTGGGACAAATTTGTCAAGTACCATGAGTATTATTTGTGTTATATTAGCAGCTAAAGGTCTCCAAGAGCCCCATATCCTAATTTGACAGGAGATATTCATACACAGAAATCTTATTCTAGGCCTGTCGAGCCTACAACTTAAATAACCTGAAGTGACAGTGGGGAAAACAAATAACATCTTTCATTTTCCATCTGAGGGACTGCGGGACAGTCAGGTATAGAGGAGTAGAGGAGTTGGGAATTGCCAGTAACCACTTCTTTTTTTTTTTTTTTTTTTTTTTTTTTTTTTTTTTTTTTTTTTTTTTTTTCTGTTGACACCCTGTGGGAACAGAGCTTCTCAGCAGCTATGTACACCTGGAAATTGCACGCCAATTTCTTTGGGAACTAACTCCTGTGCCATTTGTTCTGCATCCTAGGCTGTGACTCCAGTCAGCAAGGTGCTTCCCTGGACTATTTTTATACAGCACTCACAAGTTGAGTATCTCTAGATTAGAGAACCATGAAACACCTATTAACACTTAAGAGAAGAAAAACCAAAAAGAACTACCCCAAAAAGACAACACCCTAGAAACAGGTGAAATTACTGCACATGAAAGTGAAGCCCCAGTAGCACTGAGAAGTCTCAGGCACAGAGAAACATTTCAAAGCACAGCTCTACAAACACACACACAGCCCTCATCCAGAGACTAATCCAACCCATTAAAAGAAGAGGCGTGGCCACATTCATTTCTATTTAAGAATAAATTGTTCTTAATTTCCTTTTTCAATGAACTACATTTATTTCCATGTTGTGAAAGATTTAAAAGAAGTACATAGGACTATTAATTTAAGTCCTGGAGGCATTAAAAATATCATGTAACATAAAATGCTTGCTCACACATACTTCCTGTGCTGCTCTGTATGGTTATGCTCCTAACTCTTTGTCCACACAACTGGGATTAAAAACGCTGTCTTCTACATACCAAGAACCTCTGTAATATCTCAAACTCGCACCTTGCCAGAAGGCCTCTGCCTTCTGACATGCTTAAGGAAGTATCAAAAAGAAGGAAGAAATTTCCAGGATTATTTATCTTCTCCCCACCACTAAAAGCACAGCTATTTTTAAAGGAGTTCCTCACTCATCAGGCGTAGTAAGAGACCTGGGGTATGAAAGTATTATATTTAATGTTGACAACAAAGAGAAGGAGGGCTGATTGAGGTCATTATAATGTACAGAGTTGGTAGAATCTTTCAAGTAATTTATACCAGGGTGCAAATGAAATCTGTTTCTGAGCATCTCTAACCTCAGGGTTTAGCAACTTGAGGGTGTCACACACATTTACTACTCCCTTCCCCCGACCAAGTGAGCAGTGCAGGAGACACAGGCTCTGTATGGCTGTGTTAATTCATTCATGAAATGAAGTAGATGACATTTACCCACATATAAGAAATGACAGAGATTAAATTAAGCTCACAAAGTGCCACTAAGAGGAAAAAAAAAAAACAACAAAAAAAAAAAACCAAACCACTTCTGAATTATACAAGCATATTCGGCAATCTATATCCATTTGGTTTTTAGAGGCAATCTGAGTCCAGCCCAGCACAAATACAAAAATTCAAGCCCACATTCAGGGGTTGGAGAGAGAAGCAGCAAAAGGGATGGACAGGGACAGCAATAGTTTCTTTTCTCTGTTCAGGTGGGCTGCAGCAGAAGCTGGGTTCCAGGGCAGTGCAGAGCCACAGGGTCGTGGGCTGTGCTCCTCCACAGCCAGGGAGCTGCCACTTCCCAGTGCCGGCAGGGGTTATTTTTATCCTGCCAACTGGGCTAAGATGATTACCGCCGCCGCCGTGCTCGCATCACACCGCTACTGCTGATTAGCTACATCAGTATTCCACTTCATTAATGCCAAATGAAAGCTGTAAATAAGGTACTGCTTTTACATGATGCTACTGGAAATGAGAAGTACTGTGATACTAATAAGAAACCAGCCACTCCTCCCGGGTGGGTGCCTGGTGCTATTGTGACTGGGTGACGCTGAAAGTCCTCACAGCTCCTCACCTCAGCAAGAGTGCCAGCACACTGTTTCTAAATCTTTTCCCATGGTGCTTCCCATCAAGTTGGGCTGTATTAGTCTGTGTTTTGTTACTTCTGTTTAGACTGTGGTATTTTCACCAGAGCTTGTTTTGTCTGCGCTCGCTAAAGCGCACTCTGCCTGGCTGGCCTCATGTGACGGTGCAGCAGGCGTTTCCTGCGGGTTTCAGCATGTTTCTGTGCCCGGCCTTTCTGGGGCTTTTCGAGATGCAGCGTGAGAACAGTCTCATCTCTTCCTCTTTGCACCTAATTCACTACTAAAGTACTCCTTTGCCATGCCTTGAGGGAAAAACCATTAGGTTACTTTTTCCAGAACACTGGATTATTATTTCTAGGGAAGGCTACCTCTGGAAGATAGCAAACTTTCTGTGTCTCCAAACTTTACTTGCTACTATGAACACAGTGTTCATCTGTATGGACTTGTATGAGCCTATTATTTATATTCAACAGTGCTACCTATTTTTACAGTGGAATGAAAAGAAAAAACTTACAAGATGGCTGAGGAGGGTAAGCAGACACTGTTACTTAGTCTAAGCAAGGGTAACCATTTTCTATTTTTTTTTTCTTCTTCTTTCCCCCTCCCCATGTAAGGAAGGGATAGGGATCTGCTGAATGCTTATCTTGATTTCTAGTTAGGAGCTCTAAACAGCTTCCTTTGACAGACAAGTAAGCAATTTCTGGGAAACAACAACAGGCAGCACTACTCTGGCAGGGCTAAAGCCATTTCATACAAGATAAATGGAGACAGAGCAGCACACTTGCAGAAGATGAGGGATACGGCTGTGATGCTACATCGAATAACATGGCTGAGAGAACATGTGGAGGAGGGGAATGCGATGCAGGGCTGCTTTCCAGCAAAGTATGGGGGACCTATCTGAACACACATCCATGCAGCCAAGGAGGATCCTGAGTCCCAGAAAACAGGGAAGCATGTGTGTGTCACAGTGCAGGATCCAAGAAAAATTTGGGGACAGGAGGCAAAAGGAGAGCATACGTGCAACCATACAGAGAAAATGAAACGGGAAGGCAGTCAAAGGATTGAAATATAGTTTGTGATACTACAACATCACAAGATACAGCAGGTAATAAAGCAGGTTGACTATGATAAAAGCAGAAGTGTAATAAAGTTTATAATTACACACCCATCACCAAACTTCATATAAGCAAACATTCCAGGGTGACTAAAACAAAACCCGTGTGATCTGACTGCTGCCTCTCAAAGCCTTTCTGACCATGATAAAATTGACGTTTGTGTTATTTTTCCTCCCTGAGATCTGACATCAGGGTACACAGAAAAGCCATCCATAACTCTGCCTTTCTGCAAGCTTCATCTCATGTATGCTTTACTTATCATGGCCAGAACTCAGGTGTGACTGGAGTTCTTCACTTCTCCAGTTTTGTGAGAAAACTTAGCCACTTCAGCCCTGGAGGAAAGAAAAGGCTCTCAGAAAAAGACACATCCTCATACATATCTTCAAAAGCAGCGTACAGAACAGAGACATTCAAAATCAATAGGCTGTTTCTGCTTGTTTTAATTCTGCACTTTATCTTTCATTTCTTTATAGGCAAGACAGCTCATCTGCCTCCTGTAAATAGGATCAGCAGTGGTGGACAAAACAATATTTTATTTTTGAATGTATCTGAAATAAACATGTACATAATTTTATTTCAGTCTACTCCTTCTTACTGGCATTTTGATCTTAAATCAATGAGAGAGTTACATTATATAGTACACCCTCCCTCTTAATACCTTTGGTCTGCTTATGTTAATGCAGATGCATGCATCTCTGAAATAATACTGTCTTGATATTAGAATATTTTAATTCTTCAGTAATAGATAGGACTCAATAGACTGGTTTAGGGTTGTTTTTTTTTTTTTTTTGCATCATGAACATAGCATGACGGAATAAGTAAGCCAAATTGAATTTCATGTAACTACACATGCAACAGACCATCTTGAAGAATAAGAAGTGACACTTTGACTTGGTCATGGTTACTAGCCTGAAAATATCTGAAGTTTAAGCAAGTGAAATCAGGGTTTCATAAGTGGGAAGCCACGAGCCACTCATTCATTTGGTTTGTGTGCACTAAAGACACAGATCCCAGCCAACAATGGACAGCCTCACTCAGGGAAGGAAAGGCTTGTCAGACAAGCCATGAGGGGGACAGTCACTGGGACTTGCTTTTCTTGCACAATCTGCCTAAAAAAATATGTCTAAACAAAGGAAAAAAGATAGTAACCACCTACTGAGCTCTTGGGAATGTACTTTTTTATGCTACAGCATACAAAATGCACACAGGAAAGATTAATTTTTTTTACCTATAGCAGAATGTACTTTTTCTATACATTCTCAAGATAAACACACAAACCCATTTATTTTGTTAATGCATTATTAAATGTACTCTAATAAAAGTAATTTCCCAATGCTTGATGCATTTATCATGAAACCACTAGCAGAATTCTTTACAATAAAAATGCTAGCAGTACACATGGCCAACTTAAATTTTCTAGGGAAATGGCTAATATCTGACCACGCAGAAACATTAGAAAGCAAGGTTTTGTTATAGGATAGAAGGAGAAAAATAGATGTATTTTCTTACAGAAAAATTGCAATGATAAAATTATTTTTTAATAGAACAATGCTACAGCTCCAGGAAATTTCCCTGAATCAATTCAATCTGTGTCATGCAGGACTTTAAAAGCCCATTAAAAATAACCGTGATAAATTTCCTAACCTCTTTCAGTGCACCACACAGAAGACAAAGGAAACTGCAATTCAACAAAGATAGAAAAGAAAGAAAATAACAGAAAAACCTGATAGCTTGTGTATCAGCAGTAACATCCTCACTAACAACGAGCAAATCTGTACCACAAAGGACAAGAAGAGCAGGAATGATGTGTACAGCTGACAATGGCACTCCAAAGTAATGACTTCCAGGAAAATCTGCTGTTACAAATGGACAACGTGATGCTGAGAGGTAGTTGAGTCACGGCTTTCATAACATGGCAAATTATTTCAGCCTAAGAATGAATGTACCAAACCCCAGGGTGTATACGGCTCTGGTAAGCCAACTATGGGGATTACATCCTACAAACAGCTAATATGCTCACCTGGTTTAAATTATTAAAACCTCACTAAAATCCATGCAGGTTCAGGGATTTTTCCCCATGTTTAATGTGTAGTCATAAGATACAGATCATGTTTCAAGCTGTAATATTAGTGAGAGCACTGCCTAGTTGACCTGTTTTCCATTTACCATGTTCTACATATCATCAGTTGTAACAAACACACTTCCTTTGCTGCTCTCTTCTTTGTGGTGGGAGAAAGGGGGCAATTGCATAACAACTGGCATACACATCACTTTATAATGAAACAACCCAAATCCCTGGGGATGGAATAGTAGATGTAGCCCTCTCTCCCACAGCCATATCCTTTCACCTTCACTGGAAAGTCCTGTTCACCCACTCCTTCTACTGACCCCAAGCTAGAGCACAGCAAATCACACTGACACTGCTCTGCACATGTGTGAGCTCTCTTCACAGCTGCACCAAACAGCTGTTCCAGGCCCACATCTGGCTGCCTGGGGACATGAATGAGAAGTAGACTCAAGAATTTCTGAATTCCTCTCTGCCTCAGAGCTGCTTGGCTGGAGACCACAGGATTCCCATAGAGCTGCTTCATTTTTGAGTCCATGTCACCATTCTGCCTTGCTATGCTACTCCCCAAACCCTCTGGATCTCTGGAGTCTGCTAGAGCAGTTTCCTAGAACCCTTGTCTCCAAACAGTACAAACAGTTCCATGTACATGAAACACCACTAGTCATGATTAAGGTTTCTGAGAGCAGTTCTGAAAAAAACAGCATTTCTAATTGCTCAAAATTTACTTAGAAAAGGGGTGGGAAACAGTAGATTTGAAGACAGGCCAATGTAAACACCTCATGTTGCTTCTAAATATAAATGTATTGGGCCAATTTCAAGCAACTTGATCCTCATGCAATGGCAGAGGTATAGCAGAGGTACCATCTATTCATAACCCCTATAAACAAAGCACAAAAAAAAAATATAAGCACAGCTGTAGGATGAGCCATCATTGAAGTAAATATATTGATCTATCAAAAATGATTGAAGACTGACAATAAAAGGGTTGTAAATTCTTAGAAGAAAGAGAAAGCAAAAAGCACAAAACCAACCCACTAAAAAACTCCCACCTACCTTCACAGGGTAAAATAGGCTGGAACAATAAAACACAATGGCAGTGCCTGTACATCTTTGATAGCTGCCCCTCCCAAAAGCTGGAACAATCCTGCTATAAACCAAGCAAATGAAAATGTAAATGCATGAGCAATCGTCTGGGGGATTCAGATGCTTCGTGTCCTGTAGGCAAAGAAGGAAGGGGGAAAAGGTAGGAAAGCACGAGAAGGCACCACTTTTAATATCTGCAATTATTGATTATGCTCTTCTCACCTGGAGCCTTTTAAATCCAGCAGAGATATTCCAGTATTTAGGCAATGCTGCCTGCATGGCAGGGTCAGTACTGCCAGCAACACCCCTCGTCCTCTGACCTCAGTGTAACCTGCTGCTTCCACTCCTCTGGCAGCAGGGATAGCCTGTGGATATCAGAGGTGCCAGTCTCTGGAAGTGCAAGAATAGCTGCCTGCAGAAATCCAATATCCAAAATGGTCAGCCCAGAAGAGGCAAAGACTGGGAAATACCCTGAGTGCAATGCCCAGAGCAGTCCCATGGGCAGGTATAAACACAGTGGTGTATCAAAGGGGTCTGCTCCAAGGTTTACAAATTGTGTAGTTGTTTAAATATTTTGCTAAGGAAATGAACAGAATGAAAATTACGGTAGTTTCACAAACTTCTGTTCTTCACTGCTGATGAGAATCCAAGGTATTAGTTACAAGACAAAAGCAAATAAAATGCCAGTGATAGAGGAGAAAATATAGGTCTGTTGTAAGAATAAGTTTAAGTATTTCAAATATTAATCTTCCCATTTTGTAATATATATCTCTATTTCAAAAATAAAAATTTAAATTATTTTAATGGAATTTAATATTTAAAAACTAATGCCTTTCCATGTGATGTCACATTACCATCTGACCTACTTTAACATTTGTCTCTGTACTGCACTTGGAGACCTACTTTCTCTGTCTCCTGCCCCAAACATCGCTCATTTCCTACTGCCCTAAATGGACAGCTGGTGAACATATAAAATTGTTCGGCTGCTTTGGTAACATTTTACTTTGGCCCTTCACACAAAGTATTTCATAAGATGTTCCATACAATAAAAGGTCCCAAAGAACCAAGATCCTCTCATAATGTCACTTTGAAAGACTCTGCAGCAAATCCCCAGTGTCCTTGCCAAGATCTTTTTTCAATAAAATAGATTCCAACATTGACAGAAAAGCTTGGATTATTGCTGAGTGATAAAACGTCTGCTGCTCGACCTTACAGAGTCAGAACATTGCTCCCAACTCACTCCTTTTTCTGTAAACTACTTTAAGAGGTCTGGGTATGTCTTCAGATTTGTTGTACAAAATCTAATTTTTTTTCAGTAGGTACCATCATCGAAAAACTGAAATTATATAACATGAGAAAGACCTAAACATTGGGTCAAGATCTTCAAATAGTCATGACTCTATGCCTGAAATGAAGCTATGCTGAAGTAAACAACAGCTTGAAGGTCCAGACCACTATTTTGAGACTTGTTTGCATGGGGCAGAGAGGAGATTCTGGGACAAGACAAGATTTTAATCTTAATAAAGTTATACTAGAAAAAAACTTCTGTGGGAGTGTACCCCAGTAATTGCTGGAGGACATGGTCAGCCTTTTCCCTGATGCAGTGACTGTCTTTGCAGAGCTGATGTGTCTCTGCAAGGGAGGTTTCTTTGACATCACAACAGCTTTTTTAATTATACCTGTGGAATTTTATTGGTATGACTAAAACAAATCCTCCTCCAAGATCAGCCTTCAGGTTTAGCCACTAAATTTACTGGAGGGAAAGAAGGATTCACAATCCCCAGAGTAATGGTGGCTCAGCTCATCCCATGCTCCCCAAGATAGGAACAAAAAGAATGAACATAGTAACAGCTGAAAACAACTTCTTCCTCTGCAGTGGGGTATACTTTTGCCTATTGCCTGATGAAATCATACCCAGTTCAGTGCCAGCAGGTCTGACATAAAGCAGACTCTCCAGGAAAAGAAAAGAGATAGTCAAGAGAGAAAAAGGGTTATTTTAGGATGGTGCCAAACCAACAAAGAAAAAGGAGATATTTTGTTCCCTTTTCTACTAATAAAATGTAGTAGACTAAAATTGATCCCCAGACTAATAAGGCAGAGGGAAAAACTAAAACCTATATATATGACAAAACAATAAAAAATTAAGAGATTTATAGAATTACATAAAAATCTTGGAATGACATTAAAATTGTCAGGTCATGTTACTGTTTTCAATTCAACATGGATAAGAAAAACAGGGAGGAATAAAAATCAGAGCATGGAGGAAAGACAGCATAAAGCTAAAGACAATGGAGAGAAGTAAGAGAAAGAAAAATCCAGAGCAAACATTTAGGGGACAAGGGAAGGAAGTATGAAAAACATAAACACAGAGCCTACAAGTCAAGGTCATGGATGGAAAAAACCAAAACCAGAACAAACCCCAACAAAGTGGAGGCACCAACTGAACAACATGGAAGGCAGCACTTGATAGGAAACACCTCTGCAGATACCTGGCAAAGTGTAGTCACCCTTACAAAGGAAAATACTACTTACTATTTTTAAGAAACTAAGTTATAGACGTCCCAAATCCATTCCTCTGGAATGCTTTGGTAGCCTAAGGGCAGAGGCCCCATGAGGTCTTGTCTAAGGGCTCCCCAGCATGGGCAGAGAGGGTCTAACCAGCACCTGCATCCTGGGGCTCCCAGCTGGTGGCATGAGTAAGGGACAGAGCCATGGGTGCTCGGGCCTGTGCCAGGCTTGCAGACTGCAGGAACACCCAATAGCCTGCTGGTTTCTGCTCTGGGTCCTTCTCCAGACCCAGCGTGGGATCTGTGGAAAAGGGAAATCCCTTTTGCCCAGTGCTTCTCATAGCACAGTCACAGTATGGTAACAAGCTGCTTTTGCATTTCTTTGGGCTTTCTTTTCCCAGAAAAAAAGGGAAACTGGCATTAGGGAGTGACCTGGAGAGGCAGTAATTTGACTCTCCTGTGAAGTGACCAAGGCAGGCAGAAGTTCCTGAACTGAGTGTTAAAATTGATCTGCTTCAAAGGCTGCCAAGAAAGGGGACACACACACACACACGTTGGGAGGCATGATGCATTTGCCTCCCCCTACATATAGCGAGGGGAAATTATTCAAGAAATGCATTAAAAAATTACCATGCATGACACTGGGAACACCAGCTCATAATCAGATACACTGCAAGTGAAGTCAGAGACCATTAATAGCTACTGAACGTTGCATATTGCATGTATCTGCTTTAGGTTTGCATCAATACTTCTGGAGTGCTGTAGGAAATTCTAATGAAAGCATTTAATATGAACAACAAAATCTACAACGCTGCTGTTTTCCCATACTTTCTAGGACTGATATATTGAAATAATGCCTCAGATTTTTCAGTCTTTTAGAAGCTCTCCACCTGCTTATTTCTAAATGGTCGAAAAGGGTGGGGGGAAAATTACAAGGTGGACTTTTCAGCTTGTTAAAATGTTGAACAAATACAGGCTCCAGTAGATAATGAAGGTGGTAGAGCAATGTGAAATTGTGTCTAAGGAACTAGTTTTTGTAACTCAGAATATTTCCTCCCCCTTCCTTGAATGAGGATAACACATTGTGGTATGCAGGTGTAACATGGTAAGAAGAAGCAATCTGTTCAGCAGTTTCATTCCCTTTAAAACTATCATTTTAACCATTAATTAGCAAAGAAGCAGGCAGCAGAGATCAAAGATCACCTGTGCTGTATATTAGCTGTAAAACACTCCTCAGGCAGCACATTTTCAAAAGAAGCTTCACTTTTCAAATGATCTTAGGATGAAGCTCACCAGGACTATGTTTAAATACCTAAATGCTGCACAGTACCAGTATGCAAGGAACCAAAAGGAAACACTTCTGCAGGAGGAAATGGAGGTGAAACCTTCTCCTAGCCAAGGCTGCTATATGCACACACACAGAAGCAGACCAAGGTTTAATCAGGCTCCTCAGATGCTTAGATATGGTACAAGGGCCTGCTCCTGCTCCCACTGTCAATCTTAGGAGCTGACAGAGTTTTGTCCAGTCTCTCAGAGCTGTTCCATGTCTGGCAAAATCTGTCAGTGAAGCCACACCAAGCAGGAGATGCTCCTCTACACAAACATTCATTTGCTGGAGCTGTGACCCCAGCAGTTTGCACACCCCATGAGCACAGAAACAAGCATCAGGAACCTGGTGCAGGTGACAGGCACTGTCCTTTGTTGCCTTGCCAAGAGCACATAAAATGCTGTCTGTCTCATATGGTTGGATTTCATACCCTTTTTCCAGAGATGTAAAAGATTACATCAGGTCTTTGACTTACAGTGGCTTAAACAGCTGCAGTAGAGTCACAGAGGGATTGGACAGAGGAAACTTGGGGAAAAGCACAACAGTGAGCACATGCCTGCAGCTCAGCCACCCCAGGGCAACGTCTGGAGCCTCAGAGAGGAGTGGGAGAGCTTGGCACACAGAAGAGACTACCGCTTCACCAAAGGTTTCAATCCCAATGGCTTGGCTTGCCTTGAGGGCTTGAACTGCAAAATTTTGATGGGCTTTTGAGTTCTGTCTGTGAATACATAGAACACAAATGTCCCTGGACCTTCCTGAGGCAGCCAGAGGCTACAGTCCCAAATCAAGAACCATCACAGGGTACACAAGCTCAAGTTGCACAGTTCTCATGGGAGGTCACAGTCCACACAGCAGATTTGTCCGTGGCTGTGAGGTTCTCATTAATAAATACCTTTGACATTACTAGTACACTAGGTATCAATTTGCAGTGTTCCAGAGACCTTAGTACATTTGAACATGCCAGAATTAAACTGGTCAACCAATTTACTGTAAATTTTGCCAATAATCTGCAGCCCGCAGATCTGCGTATGCAGAATGTAAAATACTCCAATAGTGGTCAAGGAGCCACAAAAACAATTCCACCTGTGACAGTGACACAGATTCCAGCTCTCAGAACAGCATGGTATGCCACCTTTTGGGCAAGACTTCAGGCATTAGTACCACAGAAGGCTGTGTTTTCAGGACCAATTAACTTTAGAGACAAGAGGGGAAACTGGTGATGATATACCCAACAGTAACTCACAAGACTTGTTCCAGCAGCTCGATTGAACCACTGGAGCCAACTATAACCAGTACCTAATTATGTTTACTGTGGGAATTCAGATGGAGATGTAGCATTGTACCACAAATTCTGTCCTGGAGTTTCTTCTAGGAGTATTGTTGGGTTTCACTTCTTTTTTGAAAACCAGTTTTCAAAAAATAGGTTACTATTTACAAATTCTCATTGTAATTAAAAGAAAGGCTCCTGAAAGTTTAACTTAAAACATTAAGATTGTCCTATTGTTCTGCCCATTCATGCAATAATATTTTCCGTTTCAGAGGGAATGGCTAACACATTTCACAAGAGCAACTAAATTGTCTACATGAAAAGTGCTATGAAAAGAGAGGGTGGAGAGGGAGAAGAATATTTTTCTTCCCATTAACTTCTTCCAGGTACAATAGAACTAGGAGTTTATGTGTACCAACAGCACTAAAAATATTTTTAAGGCACAAATGCAATTGTTTTTTTATGGCCCTGATTCAGCAAGGTAGACAGACTTCTGGTTAACTTGAAGCATGTTAAACAATACCATTGACTTTAATGTGATTACTCATGTACTCAAAGTTAGGGGTTCTGCTGTACTGTACAATTTGCAGGTAGTTAATGGAAGAAAGAGATAACTCTAACCCACATCAGCAATTCTGGGGCTGGTCAACAATCTTATCGAGTCAAAGAACCTTATCACAACACATAAAGGAGAAATCAGTGACAAAAAAATAAATATTGCTGAAATATGAAAGACCTGACATCAGCCAAAAAATATACTGCTCTTTAAGAAAACAAAAATCCAGGCAAGTGAGGCTACCAAAACTCCCTATCAGGTTACATGGGTAACAGAGATTATGAGGAGCTATAAAACAGCAACAGGAAACTTGTTTTTCCCTATCACTGTCCAGGTATGATTTCCTCTAGCTGAAATATGAAAAGTAAATTCTTTAAAATATCAAAATAAAGGAAGTACCCCAGGAGAGGTAGTAAGTCCAGTAGACCCCCCGCCCAGTGCAAAAGAGGAAATCAAACAGGATATAATTTTTTCATAAAACTGAGTTATTTCTTTCCATGAGCCTTCAGAAACAAAGATGGGAATACTTTTCCTGGAATCACTTTTTCCACAGAAAGCAGAATGAGGCTAGAAATAGAGGGCTTAAAAAGCTTTGTGACATTAAAATAACAATAAAGACATTGTTTCTTCAGTTAAATTCAGCCCATGATGAAGACATCAGCTGCTCCCTGCAGGAGAAGATCCTGCCCTATCTACCTTAGGCTTGTCCCAAGGTATTTGATGACAGCAGAAGGAAGAAAAAGGCTTCAAGTAAAGTTCCACATGCCCAAATCCCAGAAATGCACATCCCTCTTCCAACCACAAAAAGGGAAAGCCCCAAGCCCCACCACTGACAAACCAGAACTTCTACTACAGACATCTTCAGACTTCTCACAGCAGGCTGTAGTTGAATGTCCAAGTCAAGGCAGAGTAAGAATAGGGTTTAACCTACTGCAAGCTATTTCAGATGCAAAACAACACGAAGAAAGAGTGTCACCCCACAAACAGCACCGAATTTTAACCTGTTCTCACTCTTTGGCTATACACAGTCAGGTCTATGTTATGACCTCTTACATTCTTCCCCATGTCCAAATGCATTGCTACAGTCGATAAGTTCCTTCATCCCAGAGCAATCAATTGCCCACTTGGGGCTGTGTTATATTTTCTGCAATCACTGGTACTATGTTGTTGGGCCAAGAATATATTACTTATTTTGGCAGATTTCTTTTACTCCAAATCAGTCCTGCAAAGCCATAATGATGCAATTGCAGCAGAGCAGTCAAATGCATATTAAGTGCATATAGAAAGCAAAACTAACTTGCTCTCACATTGCAGAAGTTGCTTTTCTGATTCCAGAAAATATGTTGTTCCTCTTTATTTCTCTGTCTGCTTTTATCACCTATTTCAAATCAGTAGCTGTTAACCTACAATTGAAATGGAACAACTGGTGGAGGTGAGAATAAAGTAACATAGCATCAATAGTCATCCAAAAAATGAGTGGTGCAAATACTGATTTCCACAGCAAACAGGGTTACTCTCCTGCAGAACTCTTCTGTGAATAGGGGAATATTCAAGGCATCTTATTAAGTATTGGTACACTGTTTTCCAAATAGGATTGTTTTCAACTTCATTTTTGTTATGAAGAAATAGCACACATATTTTAGACGAGACATTTTTATAGAAGGTACTCCAAATTATAGCTAAATCAAAGATTTCCACTGGTGCAGGAAGGACCTCTTCAAAAGTCACGTCAGTGGCTTAGATTACCCTGTTGAATAAAAATGCTCCATCTCTGCTTTTGAACCAAACCAGAGCTGTTTGTTTCTGCCTTGGCCTCCATCTTGGGCCAGCTCTGTATGAAAACAAACAGTTTTCACAGCACAAACTCACAACTGATGACTATTTGCATTGTCTGTCTTTATAAAATATCAGTACCATCACCTTTCCTTTGGATTTGCACACA
The DNA here is from genome assembly GCF_017590135.1 of Pyrgilauda ruficollis. Taxonomy (NCBI): domain Eukaryota; kingdom Metazoa; phylum Chordata; class Aves; order Passeriformes; family Passeridae; genus Pyrgilauda; species Pyrgilauda ruficollis. Next base: position 685,278 of record NW_024529155.1, on the reverse strand, counting down.
GGAGCAAAGGGAAAAAAAAAGCTTTTGTGACCTACAAAAGCCTTACTTGAAATAATTCTCTCCGACTTGAGGCCTTTTGGAATGGAAGGGATATATTGTTTTGACTTGATTAAAGCTGAAAAGTTGATTTGACATCCTGTTGTCAAGGAAACCAATTCACACACAAAAGAAAACAGTTGTGATGGTATCATTCAGACTATTCAAGTGACCTTAGGAAGAAAAAAAGGCTTCAGTTCCAAAGATTTGTATTCAACTCACTTCACCACTGTAGAAATAAAGATCATTGCTCTTTATGCTTATTGGAAAGCAGTTTGCAATCTGGGAAAAGAAAAATGGCACATCTTCTTCCATCTGCCAGATCCAATACTTTGCTGGGAATATACACATAAACACACCTACCATTTATTCGCCTGTTTCAAAGAACCACAGAAACAATCACACTGAAGACTCAGAGGGAAGGAGAATGAATTTCTTTCATTGACAGGACTGTGATAAATACCCCCTGACACATGCCCCACCTACTGAACAGCAGCTTGCACGCCAGGTTTTAAAACATCCTACTTCAACTACAAATAGACCTTACCTCAAACACAGCATTGTTTGCATCCAGCTTTGTTTTCCTGGGAGACATGAAAAAACAGCATTTTTTTCTTGCCAGCCTCCTAAATCCCTCACAAATTGAGTTTTCCATGCATGCAATAAATTAAATTCACCTATGCTCACTCTTCCTACCTAGAGAATCCCAGAGTCAGAACTATCCCTGGCTGACCACGACCACCATCATCCAGCTTTACAGTTCATGCAAGTCTCACAGAGGTTTCATTCCCTAACAGCCAGCAAGTAGATTGCAGAAATGATACTTTCTATCTGCTCACACACTGTAATTATACATCTCTTTCTCCAATGACATAGCCTTGCCTGGCTGAGTGAGCAGACAGATGACTAAATAGCAACTTGTCTCAAATTCAGCTTAGAAAAAAAATAAGCATGATATTAATAAGGAGGGAAGTACACTGAGGAATAAATGCCAGTGTTCTTACATTATTGTCATTTAAGGGCATCACACCAAAGGTCACAGAGATAATAAGCCTCAGTCACTTTCCATTTGTTACACAACATACAAATTGCCACAGCATTAATGAGTATCTTTTCCCATTCCTGGCCAGCCAAGACACTGCATTATTTCCTCCTAGACAAGTACCTAACCCTTGGAATTCATTATTTCCATCACTTCTTGTAGCACTTTGTCCTTAGGGCTGAGCCTAAATGCCACAAGGTGCTGTGACTGAAGCATCAAATGCCTGAGCCTGACTTCTTGCTGCTAGAGCTTTTTTGCTGGGAGAGCATGAAGAGCTCATTGGTATCTTTTGTAATCAAATATGTATACACACAGACATTCATATGTGCTCTCTTACAAGTATCTTAAACTCCTTGCAGACCATGGGAAAAAAAATTGACATTTTCATAATTTGTGGATATTGCCTGATACATGTATATTGAAATAATAGTTATGCTACAAACACCAACTGACCATGACAATAGAAAATACCATGGGACAACTGCATTGCCACTTAAAACTGTGACAACTGGGAAGTTAGTAGTTCTTGGAACAGAAATGACATTCATGGAAATGTGGAAGGGTTTCTACGAAGGGATATACTGCTTAAACCCTCTTTACTTCTAACAAACTGCTAAGATAGCACAGCTGAGCTACAGAGAGAGGAATGCATCATTTCTAATCTGTACTTCATTGTATTTTAAGTTTAGGAATTTTGCATAAATATAGATAGCAACAGCTGAAGCAAATTCATACTATTTCATAAACTGAGGGGTTTTTAAGATGACAAATTATTATTTCCACTGTTCACTGTAAGCATAAAGAATATGCAGATGAAAAGAGAATATTGAAGGCTGGTAGCTTTGTACAGTTCTGAAAAGGACTAAACTTTATGTGCATAATTAAAATAAGAGAAAGAAAAATGAAGTCCAATCCCAAATGCTGAACTAAACTAAGCCAAGAGTATTTGCCGCATGTAATCAAACCACCTCCACCTCTGTCCCCCAAACTGAAACACTGCACTCTGCATTTTGATCAATATCTTATCTTGGTGTTTTTTCCTCTCCCACCCAACAAACTCAAAGAGCAAGAGCCAGAAAGAAGAAAGCTGACAGCACTGCTAAGCTTACCCACAAACAGGTCCATACTCTTTTATGAGTTTTGTGTGGTTTTCCCAAAAACCCTGGAAGAAAGAAAAAAAAAAAAACAAAACAGTATTTTAGAGAAGTGCTTAGCAGAAGCTGTATTACACACTGTTTCTACCACTCACACAAAGCTTTGAAACTCAGCCAGGAGAACCATGGTATTAACTCATAAATTCACCTTTCTAATATTGTCCATATGTGACAAAGAGAGTCTAGAAAGGATGGCTGGAAAAACAAATCCCAACCCCAAAAAAGATCTGGACAGCCATGAAACATGTTTTCATCAATGTTTTAGTCTCCAAAATTTTTTACTATTTTGTGATTTATTATTTTTAAACTAACTTCATCATTTTGGTCCTGACTCAATTTTTTTCAGATATGCAAATGGATGGAAAACTAAGAGAGAAATTAATAAGAGGATAAGTGTATGACTTATTACACAAAAGAGAAGCACAGGTAGTATGGCAAGGTCATCTTGCTTTGGTTTTAGTCACGTTATTAAAAAAAGCCCCAAACCTGCCAAGTCAGAGTTTAGCACGAGGCAGTCAGCTGGTACATTCTGCAGAATAGCAAGCAGATTTCTTTTTTAAATTTTTACTATTTTTACTGTCTTTCATTTTCATAATTGAAGAAAATTCAAATCCATTTATCTAAATAAACCTGTCACTATACTCAATTGTTAGTGTCTTAAATGAATTCAAATTGATCAATCTAAAGAAGGTGTGCAAAATATATCCCTGAAAATGAATGATAAAAAATCTGTTTTAATGAAACTGCAATATTTGAGGACCGTGCTCCATTGTGTTTGCAACTTGTCTATGGAAAAAGTAACCCATTTGATTGCATTAATCTGCATTTATATTAATGGAAGACAGACTATAATGATCTATTTTCATTCTTAAGAGAAAATTCACTAAAAAAAATAGAATACTTATGTCTCATATTGAATCTTTCTTGTTTTTTACAACATACCACAGAATATTAGCTAGAACAATATAACTGCTGTAAATACATCTACTGCTGACATAAATAAACAAGCCCATGTAATGTGTGTATGCTTTGAGAGTATTTTGCCACACTGAGCAAAAGAAAATCTGGTAACCAAAAGTAATGATCTGACTTAACACCCTTGGGTGCTAACGTATTGTCCAAATTAGCAAAGCACTTGCCACCACCTACAGTCCTCCTCTCATAGAGGACTAATCTCCCTCAATTTTTTTTTTTCTTATAATACAGTTGTGATTCATTTTTTTTTTTCTTTTTTTTTAATCCTGGACTTGAAATGCTTTTATTCTGCAGGACAGTATGTCTCCAGTTTAAGGCAAGAACTCTAAGTTCTCCTTTAGCTGCAAAAACGACAGGATGATGTGTAAGAAAACATGCTAAAATTATGAAAGAGGTGGATTAGATGACAGCCTGAGGAGAATGTATATTGCCTGAAAAGAATATATAATCTCCCCGGAAAAAATCTTTACTACTAAGGTAAGCAGAAAAGCATCACACATTAGCACAGAGAAACTAAGGTGGACAAAGCCTTTGTAACACCACAAATAGAGACAGCTAACTCAAAAAGGCTTTTGCCTGCAGACACCGTGGGAGGGGAAAAGGCACATACACATTCACACAGATCTGCGCTTTTGCTACAGAGATACTGCAGCCTGCAATTGCTATGATTTCAGCATTATAAAGGCTGTCTACTGATGCAAGGGGGAATCCCGGGGTCAGATTCTGCAGGTGGCCGTTTCAGGCTGGTCCAGCAGGCTCGGCACACTCTGACCACAGTGCCCAGGAGAGCAGCCCCAGGCTGCACAAACCCAGCTGACATCTCCTGCCACGCAGGGCACGGATCGAGGTCACCGGGCACAGCCCCACCAGGGCTGCAAAGTGCGGCTGTATCTCAGCTGCACTGCTTGGGCAGGGCAGAGGAACTTCCAGTCCTGTGGGGCAATGCCAAATCAGGTCTGACCTCCAGCCCGCTTCCCTCCTAGCCTGAGCCTTCAGCAAGGACACCCACACTGCAGCCTGAGCCCTGCCTGCTCACTGTGCTTTGGATTGCGAGCACGCACATAGGTATTGCACTTGCTGTACCCACCAGCTGCATTCCAGTGAGCCAGCAGGATATTAACATTTTCAAGAAGCCTAGGCTTTAAATGATTCAGTGAAAAAGCCTTCCAGAAAGCCAGCTTCTTGGAAGAAATGCTTCTGGCTCAATACATTGGGGGGGGGGGGCGTCAGGCAGAACACATTTCAAATCAGATCTGTTAACCAGTAACTGGTTTTCCACCTCTAGGACTCCTAAATAATTGCACTGGCTTAAAATTAACCACACTTAATTTTTACCTCCCTAAAGTGTGAAGTACTAGCCTGCAGGATGGGGGAAGAGAAGGAGTTGAAAGCACCTGGGAAAGACCATGAGAAAGCATCCTCAGGAGTAAAAGAAGCCTTAATTCTCTACACTCCAGGACACTCTCTCATGGCGTGCAGCACTGCACACACACACTCACCACTACCAGCCTCCACTGTTCACCCCTGGGACCCACTGCTGTCCTGGCCTCCTTCAGGGCCTGGTAAGCACCAGGCAGCAGGTCTTGTGGCAGCAGGACTGGGAAAGAGAAGCCAACAGCACACACAGGACCCCATGGAGCTGTGGTGGCTGGACTGTAAACAGGGCAGAGAGCATGTGCATCTGTCCCTTACACACCACGGTATGCCTTTCAGGTGCAGGAAGCTGGAATCATAAAAAGGCCCCTGTGTTTGCTCTTGATAGCCACAAGGAAAGCCAATGAACCTGCATGGTCTGAGAGTGAGGGGATATGCCACATCCACACAGCTCTGCCAGTTTTGCAGCATCTTCCCCAAACACAGTCTGCAGTAGATAGGTACCCAGAAAACATCCTCGCCTTCTCCCTAGTCATGCTTGAAGCACAGCAAGCCTCATAAGTGCTTCTGGTAACTTATTTACACTGGCTGAGTTTGGTTTGCTTCAACCAATTGCTGCAGACTTGTCCATGTTTTATAATTGCACTTCTACTTAGTACCTATGACATAACCAAGCACCTGCTCACAATCAGCTGCTGTTTTACAAGGAAATGGGAGTAGAGACCACCTATCTTTGCTTTCTTTCCTCATAATTATCTACTGGGTGATCTGCAGTCAAACTCAGAAATGGTACCTGCTGACTTGTACCCAGTGGCTTTAACCTCCCTAAACCAGGAATTATAGCAAAGCAACATGGGAATTAGGAAAAGAATAATCAGGGGAAAATTGATATATATGTATTCTGGTTTTTTTTGAAAAACAGAAGGAAACAGAAAAGCAAAAACACTCAGTATTATGGTATGACACCATGTGAATCAGGAAGAACTGTTATGCATTAAACACTGAGTAGTAAAAATTAAAAGCATAGTTAGCAATGATGTTCCAAGCTTAAAAAAATCACTTCGGGTTTTCTTTGTTTGGTAGCTGCAGAAGATGAGCTATGATCATCAACTCAGAAAATGGTTGGGCCAGGGGGACCTGACACATGTGGCCCATACAGTGAGGTACCAGCCTGAGGACAGTCCATCATCAAACAGGATAAATCAGGAGTAGGAAAAGCTTCTTTCCCTGAAGAAAGCACATTTTACAGCATCTGGTATGCCATGGAAACAGCAGTTCAAGTGGGCTGACTGCTGCACACCCAGAAGGTTCTTTGTTTACATATCTGGCGGTTGCCTCCCTGCAGGGAATTTGCATTCTCCCCTTCCTCTGAGTGTGTATCATCGGCTGCATCTGTGGATAGAACCACTCACAAGGCCAAATCCTGCTCTCAGGGATACAGGCACAAACCCCATGGAAGAGAACAAGGTTTGGGTCTGCATCAGACAAAGCAAAGTCTGGTCACTGCCAACCATTTTTCTTGAGATATCAACTGTTGAAGATTCAGCTTGAGCTGCATACATGAAAGGGCTGAAATAACTCAAGTATCCCCTCTCCTTTTTTCCAATAGATTCTGCCACTCCAAGGCAGATACTTCAGCAATTTCCTCCTCATTGCATATTCACCTTGCTAGTTCTTCACAGCAAGGAAAAAATCTGCGGCAATGTCATCTTTCCTCCTGGCTGAAAATGGTTGTAGGCACTAAGCCAAAGTTTTCAGAAAGAGGCAGTATTTCAGAGAGAAGCTATGTATTTTGATTTTTGGGGTGTTTAACATGAGGCATATCCAACCTATTCCTTTAGTTGCTCAGTACCTGCAGATCTCATGGCTTCAAATGGCGAATTACTCAGATTGTATGGAGGATGCTTTGAACATTTCAGCTTACTGCAGATGGAAAACAAATTATGTGGTTTATGAACTTCACTGTGCTCCTTCAGGGTCATGAGATAAAATGATTTGAAGAGAGCCACAAAGCTGGGATCCAGCAGATGCCTGCTCCTGACAATAACTCGATATCTGGACTCCAAAACAGGTCCTAGAGAATGCAATGAGGGTAGCCCTTGAATTTTGCAGCATACTGAATGTCACAAAAGCTACTGAGCTCTGAGGAGATGGATGTGATGAGCCCATCAAAATTCACTGCAAGTGGGAAACATTACCCATGCAAGAACAGCCAAGGGAAAAAGGCTTCTTTTGTTGCTCCCTTCTGAAAAGTATCAGATATTATCTGATGTCAGTCACTTTACCAAGACACCCTGGATTCAAACTTGTGACTCAGAAGCCAAAGATGCCAAATCCCATAACTAGTCCCACATATGCTCCATCTTTATCACCCTATATCAGATGTGATGCTCTGTTTCATTGTGATATTAATAACCACAGCACCATTGTTCAAGGGCACAACTCATATCAAGAGATTAAAAAAATCTATACAGTTATTTATGGTACATAATGACAATAAATATTTTTGCATCAGATTTTTAGCATTCAATGGGCTTTCACACATCTTTTTTCCTTAGACCACCTGAAAAAGAAAATTGCTAATAAACTAGTACCCAAAATTATTTTTTTTAACACAAGCTAACATTTAATTAAAGTAACCTTGTATCAGTCTGCAGCCCTCTTTGAAGGAATGACCCCAGATTGTACATCAGCTCCAGTAATAATCCTAGTGAAATCACTAGGATGCCAGCAGACAAGAGGAGGCACACAGCATGAACTTCTAAGCAGCCTGATTCTGAGCTATGTACATAGTTTGTTTCCTTTGATCATTACCGTTAATGGTTGTCCTCTGTGTGTAATTTGGTTTAATTTATGTGTGTGTCATTTCAGATTTTAAAAAACACATATAGCCCTTCTAAATTTATTAAAGGCAGCCTTCGTACCCTTAATAGTTATTAAGAGAGGTTAGTGTTATGTAATTAAGTTAATCTCATCTGTAAAGGCTAATTAACTGAACACTAATTGAATCTGCATATGAAAATTTGGACAATGTGTTCTCATTACACAATTTTAAAAAAATTACCTGAGCTAAATACTAAACAAATTGTAAATTTCTTTCCTTCTATCTTTTCAGATCTTTAATAAAAATTAAGTGGGCAGGTTATTTCTGTGTGCTGCATTAGTCCTTGTTGTCCTTAACAAAGAACTGTTATCTCACTTCAGCGAAACTGCTTTAGTTTCTCCCTGAAACATGACTATTTCCCTTCTTGCACGAGCTTTTCCTTTCCCCCTCTGCCCTTATCCCATGCCTTTCATTACCCTCTTCTTCTTCTCTCACTCTCCTACTCAGTGAGGACAAAGGCTCTTGGGTTCAAGTCATATCACGCAAAGGATAAGAAGGCATCCAGGTATCACCTTAACCATATCACCAAAAGGATCAGATGCACAACACAATTCAGCTATGCCCATTTAGCACCCCAGCTTAAAGCCACCTTGGCAGCTTTGGCAGGGCACTACCTTTTTGCCCCCAAAGGCCACTCAACAGTGAAGTACTCATCTCATCCTTCTCCACCTCAGCGTGCCAGCATTATAAAAGCATGACAGGTTTTGGACCCTTTTCTGAGGTTTGTCTTTTCTTGAGACATTTACTGTTTAAACCAGTCAAGTTTCCAAATGGGAATTAAGAAAAGCACATCATCTTTTCTGGTGTTTGCTGTTTCTCCCCATTAACCAGGTTAATGGCTGATTCTAATAGGCTGGTAACTGAAGAGTTGGAGGGAGGGGGAGCCAAGGAAGCAAACACACAGTGGAAAGCCTGACCTCAATAGCATGTAAGATTTCTCAGTGCGTGGGATCCTGAGTCCTCAGATTTTCCTCACAGAACCCACCATATATCTTCAACATCAGAGCTGAAAGCACCTGCACTGCCCAAGTGGATGGAGCAGCTCCAGCCAGTTCACAGTCCCTCAGGCACCCCATGGCAGCTCACTTCACAGCAAACAACTAATGGAAAGAGGATCACAGGAATGGAAAATGGGATATACTGCTTTTTATATTTCTTTAGGAAAATAACATATTTTCTAGGTGAGGGAACAATAAAAGATGCACACAGATTTCAGTAATGCATTTGGTCTGGTGGCTGGGGAACCACTGTGACACCCAAAAGGATGAAAATCAGAATAAATAACCAAAAAAAGTAAACATCAAAGCTGCAGGGAACTCAGTATGGATGGAGTAGAAAGAAAAGGTACAGCCAGGAAAGGAGGAAATCCACAGTATTCTCAAGGGTCGATCCTAGGACAAACCTTGTTCAATGTTTGGAGGACTGAGTTTGGCACAGAAGGGAGTCAGGCTTCAGTGAAGTACATGGTTCTGAATAGACAGATCCTTTTCTCAGCAAGCAGAGAGACTGAGATTGTCATACCAGAAGAACTTTGTAACCTGAAGAACCTGAACAGCTGAAACAGAGGAGAGTCTTTAGTTGAAAGCAAAGCTTTATGCCCTTAGAGAGAGACTATCTTAACTCCAAGAATTTCTGCAGTAGAAGGTGAATGCTTGAAAATAAGACAGAAGTGAAGAAACTGGATGGACACATTAACCATAAGATAAAGATGATGGAAAATATATGATGGAAAAAAAGTATGATGGAAACTACAGATGTAGAGTGTCTGGGATAGGCTTTCTCTGGAATGCTGCATGTAAATTTGATGAGCTGCCACATTCAAAAGGAATTAATTAAAAATGGAAAAACTGGAGAAAAGGGTTACAAGGATATTTGGGGAATAGAAGGCCTGTCTTACAGGTCATAATTAGGAGAGTCCATTTTAGCTAACCAAAGGTTCGTTTTAGAAGACCAAAGGGAGGAGACATGCTTCCTGTCTAGAACTGTACTGGGAGGAACCACCAGGGAGAGAAAAAAATCTATTTAATGTAAAGGTCTACATTACTAAAAGATCAAAGTCTTATAAACTGGCTGTGGATAAATGTTGCTTGAAATTAGATAAAAATTATTGACTATTGAAGTTGAAAGATTTTAGAAGCCTTTTAGTCAGAACAGTGGGGACAGGAACCAAGATGTAGATACCTATAAAAATGAAGTGTAGGATGAATAACCCAGGTTCATCTACACCAGCCCCTCAAGGAGATCTACAGTCACTTCTAGAATAAGAGGGACTCTTCTTATGGAAAAGATTTACTACACTTTCACATGTGCACACTGCATTCACACTTCTAGTTGACTCAACTTTCCAACACATTCTCATATAGATATAGTCTCATACATTAATTTGGCATACTGCAATGAGATTCTCGCTTTCTTTTTGTCTCTTTTTTCAATCTCATTTCACTTTAGAGACTGCATTTCCTCAACATCTCTGGGCTGTTAAATGCCAATCTGTCACAGGTGGGGAGTTGGAAGTACACAAGATTAAGCAATTTGCCAAATGCCACACAAGAAGTCAATGGTAGAACCAGAGACAAGCTGAAGGTTTCACAATCCTCCTCCTTGGTAGCTTACAAAAACATTCCTTCTCTGCCACAGAAACACAGACAGTATATGAGAAAGGAAAGGAATATCAACAAATTTGATCTGTTTCTGAGCTTTCAGACATATCACATGCCTGAGGCTTTGAAGAAAGGCATGAGGAAAAGAACCGTATATGCACGGCTAACTCTAAAATGCTTTAAGTAGAGGGAGGTTTCTTCTTCACCCAACTATTAGCTTAAGATTGAATTACTCTTATAGTATGCATAGCTACAAATGTAATTAGTCATAAAATGATCCAGACCCTCAAATTATTCCAGCTGCTGTATTTGATTCTCTGATTATTGCTATGATGAATTCTCCAGTCTGATTACATTGGCTAGAATAGTATTTCTTTTTATCTATTTGAAAATTACCTGCTGTTAGCTTAGACCTTGTTTATATCCACTATAGAGATATAATTGCAAACTTACTATTTTTACTAGGACTATTTTTCTAGATAACACTTACCCCTGCTAGGCCCTTATTTTACTTCACAGTAAATTACACAGATGACACCTATTCAGGCTTCTAGGAACCTTTGCCCAAACCAGAAAATATGTCATTATGAAGACATGTACAAAGAGAATTACAATTTGTTCAATGTGTGTTCATGAAAGGCTCCATATGAGGTCTTACAGACTCACTGCAGTTTCTGATTCTTTGATAAACATATATTTATAATAAGTCAAGAAACTAGAAAAAAAAATAGAAAGGAGCAATGGATTTATTTCTTTTTTACTAAAGTATGTAATTTCCACTAAATGTCTTCTAAGTTGTCTTCCTTCCAAACCGAAAGCAATTCTCTCCTACACAATGTCTACTTACATGTAATTCCACTGGATCGCTAACCACCTTTGCTGCCTTAATATTACTGCATCCTCAAATTACAACAGGAAAGCAGAGAATTACAGTGCTCTCTATAGGAGGGAGTTCATTGTACAATAGAGGACCACTGTAATGCGGATTTTCACTGTGAGCTCAATGTCTCAGATGGATTAGCATAAGCATTCAGCACATCTCACTAATGGTCAATGAACTTTATTAGTTTTCTTTGCTGGCCTTCCTTAAGAGAAGTAAAACAGTCATTGCATAATTTGAAGAAGTGGAAACAAGTTCTTGTAGGACTTACAGACATGGTAGCTAAATCAAAGGAAAACAAAGATTTGGGGAGTACTCTAACAACACAGCAACACACAACAGAGTTTCTGGGGGAACAAAGTGGCATTCTAAGAAATGAGAGTTGATTTCTTTCCCAAGAAAGGGAAGCAGGGACTCCTTTCTCCAAGGAGCTTTTCCCTTCAGAAGAGTGTCCCCTTCCTTCTCAGACCTATCAACAGCAGATTCCTTTAGACCATGAAAAAGTAATTTTAAAGGATAAAATATATTAACCAAACCCATTGTGAAAAAGTCTGTCTTGGGTGTCACAGAGTGCAAACAGACTTTGAAATGCGCGTTGGAAAAATTACACATCTGTGTGCAAATCTTGCACCTTCACCTACAGAATTGGGATGACAATGATTAAGCTTTCTTTCCTGATGCAAACTCTGGGCCATCTCATACTGCTCACTAGTGTCTAAGTGGGCACTGTTTAGGTGGGTTTCAAGAAAACCTCATCTATGGGACATGAGATTACTCATTCAGTAAGCAATATCTTGGCCTCCTCAGAGACATTCCCCTCGTATAGTGCTAGGGGTCTCTGACATTGTTTATGAACTGTTTATAAAAACCATGCCACCTAATTTTCTGTGACCACCAAGTTTAAAACTATGAAACATACACTTAAGATAATCACAAGTGAAAGAACTTAAGATAATCACAAATTCAGCTCTCAGATTTTGATCTTCTATTGTGATGACGCTGACACAGAACAGTATCCAAACCAAAGCACTAGACAGCACGCAGAGTCCTGTATCAAGGGAAGAGACCTGGAAAGATCACTACATGTGACAGACATTAATCATGCCACTTAATGCATTACTGAAAGATACCAGGACTATTTCTGTATTTAACATGGCCAGACAAGCTCAACTTCCTCTTGCCTAAATCCCAACGTGTATGGATGCAGCTCTCAAGCACGGAAAGAGAAAAACATCCCCAAAGATTGTAGTGGCCTCTGATGGAGAGCAGAGCATGCTGCTATCTGCAGCATGGACAGGCCAGGCATAGGCATGACAGGTCCCTTTTGCTCCCATCTATCACATGGCACCTCTGTAAAAGCCACAGGGTTAAGGACAGACATGTCAGCTTGACACACATAAGGCTTGAGGCGTGCCCATACATTCAGCAGGGCAGGAGGGGGAATGTGTCTGCAGAGCAACATCTTCAGCCTAGCCATGGGAGCAAACACTCCCAGTGCTTCACCCTGCTCCCAGAGTGACATCCACCAGGTTGGACAGACCTACCCCAAAGCACTGTGGACAGAGATGGGCTGTAAGATCCTGTGCAGAATACCTGTATCCCTTTGGGATTACAACAAACTGTAGCCCCATAGCCACATTACAGCAGGCAGTTGACTCTTCACCTATCTTAAAGTAACTGTTCCAGCAAAATCTCCTTGTCTTCATAAGGTAAGTTACTCTTCATGTTCTGTCTTGAAGCCAACCACTGTTTAAGACCCAAGCCACCCATGTGGTAGCTTGTAGGATCTGAGCACAAAAACCAGAAACACTAGGAAGCCATATCAGGCCTCCCTGGAAAGGGATTAGAAAGAGGCAGACAGAAACACACAATGCCAATCCCTGTGTGGGCTGGAGACAGGATTGCAGAGAGCATCAGGAACTGATATAGCACAAGGAAACTAAACAGGAGGCTGCAGTGGAATGAGAATTTGGGAGCTCTAGCAATCAGTAACATCACTGGCTAGTACAGGATGTGTCAAGCACAGTCAGAGTTTCAACTGTGACAATTTCATAGACAGAAGAACTCAGGTTTGGAGGTGGGGATTCAATTGGCTCCTGTCAGCCATTCATTTCTGTTTCTAGATCATCACTCAGGGCTGGATTCTGCAGCAGCACCAGAAAAAAAAATACAAAAAAACAAACCACCTTGTCAAGCCATCTGGGCTTGCTTCTTTTTTAATGAATGATGCTGCACACCTGCAAATACCAGATATTTTTCAGAGGAACCAATGCATTTAGTTGTCCTTTCATAACTGAATTCATCTGCACACAGGAAAGGAGAAAGGTGATTGGCACCCTCATTCAGTACAACACTTATGCAGGCCTAGATGCTTTGGAATAAGGCACGAAGTCGAGGGCAACAGCTCCTCCTCCATATCCCTGTGAATTAACCACATCCCTAAGAGACTGGGCCACTGGCAGAAAGTAACCACTGCCAGGCATATAAAACAACCTTTCCATCACATCCTCCCAATAAAGTGACCAGCTGCAGGGACTGGAGAGGACCACAGCACAACCAAGCTCCTGATGCTTTCATCATCTCAGATGGCAAACTGTCAGCATTCTTTCACTCTCCTGCTTCTCTTATGTACACAGTACACCTGTACAGAGCAGAGGGTCTGCACATTCCCAGGTCCAAGAGGGTCATTTATTTTAGGTAGTGCTTTCAAAGCAGGGGCTTTCTGTTGAAGGTCCTCAAAGAAAAGGGGACACACGTTTGGTAAACAGTAAGAAGATAAATTACAGGACATTTGAATGACTAAATCTCTCCAGAAGTAAGAATCAAAATAAAATTATGCAGTTAGAACAGGTGCTCAAAGTTTAAGCTTTCTGACATCAGTGTTTGTCCCACAGAAGAAGGCACGGAGGAATGACCACTAAACAACGTGACATCCATTCATGTCCTTGGAAGTAAAGGGACAATCCCACCATACCACTGGGAATAGCATGGGGCACCCTACAAAAGCCACGGGGAAGCTCCTGCCAGTACAACATTTAGCAGTAGTGCTAGCTGATCTCTAAACCCAGCTCTTGATCAACATGAAATACCACTGTGACCAAAAGGAGAACAGACTCCAGACCTACTGCCAGGACCCCAAGGACATTTCATAGACAGAGGATGGTTTAGTTGCTTAACTTTATGGAATAAAGTGGGAGGTTTTACCAATTGTGCTGGTTTTGGCTAGGGTAGAGTTATTTTTTCTTCACAGTGGCTAGACTAGGGCTATGTTTTGGATTTGTGCTGAACACAGGGTTGATAATATAGAGATATATATCATGTAGAGATGTTTTTGTTATTGCTGAGCAGAGCCACTCTAAAAACTTGGCTTCTTCATCATGGATTTGTGTTAATGCCTCTTTTTAACTCAAGATATAAATTACAGGGTTGATGTGGAAGTAAAGAGCAAGACCCAGATGAAGAGTGTATATATCAGTCCTCTGACTCTCCTGCCAAAATTTCAGGCTAAAAATGTTATACCTACACCTCCTTACTTACATGTAGGAAAGTATCTCTATATATTCATAACAACCTCAGGTTATTATTTATACGACAATGTAGGATGCACAAGAGAGCCAGGTCCCCTAAAATACAGGCAAATAGCTCCTGCAGAACAAGTCATTCCTAGAGGATGATAGATTGAATTCAATTAAGAGAACAGATATGAAGCACTGTCTTTAGAGCAGGGTTCCTCTCCCTCCCGCAAATCCTTAACAGAGTGGACATTCAGTTTCATTACATGCCAAAATCTTCGTGCCTTGTAAAGAAAGAGGCAGGAAGAGGAATGTTAACAACCTCTTTTTACAGTAGCCAGTTGTCAGAGGGGGTGGGAGAAAACAAGCCACACAGAAAACAATTGCCAATTTGTGGTCTTGACCATTTAAAAATGGATCCCAAAATAGTCTGCTGAATTGTTTCACCCGGAGCAAAATTACCCATGAATACATATGCATGCACACAAAAACAACATCTCTTGACGCAGTGCTGATGGTGACTGCAGTCAAGGAAGAAGCGTTATTGCATTCCACATTGTGAAAAGACCACAATGCAGTAATTATTCTGAAAGGTTTTCACAAAGCACAATTATTAAGCTAACATTATCCTATTATTGTTTGTTGCTATGGAGATAATATAATCAATATATTTTCTGGATTGATATTTTTAATACTACTAGCACATTGCCCAATATAGGAAGATTTAACTCAATGCATTAACTGATTTGAGTTTATGATTGGCAAAGTCTTGAGGCAATAGATTGCAATCCATCTCATGCCTATTATTCTATCAAGACACTTAATGTCAAAATCTCTGCTGCAAAAGCAAGTTTACTTGTTGAAAAAGGAAAAGGATAACAAATCTGTCTGAAGAGATGCAATCTTTTAAGCATGAATTTAATGCTTATTTCTATTTTTCCTAAACCAAATGAAAATTACCAAACTGACTAAAAAAGTAATAGAAAAGCAAGTTGGGTTTGAACTCTCAACTTAAGGTACTTATTTATTCCACTGGGGATGTTTTGATGCATTATCCTCCTACTTGTAACATAAGCTTTTCCTGCAGCAACAGGGACCCTGGGAAGGTGGCATTGATTGTGGCACTGTGCCAGAGGCCACTGGGTGCCAATGCAGTCCACAGCCCTTGTCACCCTCTTCCTGTACATGCTCAGGAACCACTGGCCACCTGTGCCCATGCCCAGTGAACACAGAGGGCACTTGGCTCTTGCTCTCAATGGTTGTTGAGGCAAAATTCTTACAGCCACAGCCGTCAGCTTCCCTGCCCATAAAACTGCAAGCACACTTCCTTTCTTTCAAGTCCCCCTCTCCAGATAATAAACTTTCAGCATATCAAGGGAATTCTCTTGTGTTAGGACAGTGGTAAGTCCACACAAACCCAAGTCTCAGTAATATAATATATTGAGACTTCAATTCTGACACTGTTGTTCTAGTCTGTTACCTTGCCTGTCAAAAGATGGGCTCATCACTGTCAAACATCTTAAAGCCTTTTAACATATATTTGCTATAATTGTTCAGAGAAGGATTTTATCATGTTTTCCCCTCTCATATGGCCATACTGTGATGAACTGTCTTTTCATCTTTTTAGTCATAGAATAGCTTGGGTTGGAAAGGACCTTTAAAGGTCTTCTAGTCCAACCCCCCTTCAATCAGCAGGGACGCCTTCAACAGGATCAGGTTGCTCAGAAACCTGTCCAAAGTTTTCAGGGATGGGAAACCTCAGTTTCCAGAAACACGAGTCCTAAAAGTGACTATATTTTTCAGCATAGTATGTGCTTAAGACAAAATTAAGTGCAGCACGCTAGACTTTGCATAACTAAATAAAAGACGTTGTAGCAACATTTAGAAGCATCAATACCTGTTAACTCCTGTGACAAGTCCTATGGTGACATTTTTGAGTACCAAAGCATGGCTTTAGCTGCCTTGGGTGAAACACCAGTGTATAAGCATTTTGTCCATGGAGGATACAGATGCTTGATAAAATGTGAAATCACAGCAATTCCACCTTCTCCCTTTCCTAAAGGCACTGGATTGGGTGGTCTTGTCTTTCTATGTAAAGTAGGCTGTGGCTCAGTAATGTAACTTTTGGACTGTCTGGAGGGGATCCATCAGGAATGATCATTCACAGATTAAATATGCTGCCTATGCAATGCAACACATCTGGCCCTTCTGGCCCAGGGGATAAGTAATAGAGTTAGGAATGCACATTCCCAGCCCATCCCCTGCAAGTCTGGTGTGCTGACACTGATCCATGCAGATCTACGGCTGGTTCGTGAGCCACCTCTGCCCTCCCTGCTCTAGCTGGCACCGGTCATTGTCTGCCATCACATTTCTCAGTGATGCCACTTGTATTCTAAATGATACCGAATTGCCATCTGGGCATGTGCCACAGTGTACAAAATAACCACATTGGGTTGCTTGCCTTCCCACCTTGTTACTTTTATGCTGATTTATAAATGTTTTTTCTGCTGGACAGGGCTTAGACAAGCACCCTGGAGACTGTCCTGGTTACAGAAAGGGTGTAGAGTTTCAGCACTGTGAGGGTGTGACTGTGCTGTTATTCCATTGCTGTGAGGAGCTTTCAGCAGCAGAAGTCAGGCACTTTTCTGTTCACTCCCTTACTGGAAGGAGCAGGGCAAGGGAAGTGTCTTATTTGGACTTTAATTTCCTCCTGGTCCTAAAACTAGCAGGGATACTCTTTCAAACAGGCTACTGTCACATGTTCAGCCTTAAAGGACACCATCTGCTAGTGCATCCGCACAGTAAAGTAGTGCTTAAGACACACCTTTCTGTCAAGTATAAAGAAAAACCTCGTTTGTTTCAAACACCGACTGCCTGCCATCCACCACAACACCTTAGCATGCAACAGCCCAGAAACTGTGCAAAAATAAGAACTCATTTAGCTGGAGTCAGGCAGGGAATATCAATTCTGGTAACAGGAATGATACAATTACGTTCCTTAGCAATTAGTCTCAATAAGAGACAGACAGTATCTCTAGTAAATTGTCTGCAGGCCAGATTTTACCAGTCTCATTCACACTGAGCAGAACCTACTAGCAAGACCCCTTTCATCTCAGTGCTGGGGGAATAAGACACTACTTTGAAAAGTAAAGCAATCAGCATCAAGCTGAAAATGTTGAGTTGCATCACACTGCTCTATTAAACCCTGTAATTGCTGAGTACCTCTTTCTAGCCAAAGTTTACAAAGTTTACAAAGTTTTCATTTGGTCAAATCATAAAAGTTATTATTATTACTCCAAAACAGAGGTTGAACTTTGCTGTTGGAGGGTAACCTCACATGTAGCAGAGTCATGCAGCAGCAAAAGACATGGCACTGAGACATCTCTTGGGGGGGGTGGGAAGTCTCTTCCCTGCACAGCAGGACTTTTCCTGGAGCTCAGATTTGCCAGCCTACCTGTCCCCAGATATCATATTGATCCAGGAAGATACTGGGATCCTCCAACCTTAACTCCATGACTTTTCCTTCACACACTAGGAAAAATTTCTGCACCAAAAGGGCTGTCAAGCACTGAGCAGGCTGCCTAGGGAAGCAGCTGAGTCACCGTCCCTGGAGGTATTTGAAAGACATGTAGACGAGACACTTAAGAGACATGGTTGATGGTGGATTTGGCACTGCTGGGCTAGCGGTTGGACTCGAGAATCTTTTGCAACCTAAAAGACTCCATGCACAACACAACCTTAGCGGGAACAGAGGAAGGACAGCCTTACACAGGTCCAACCATGCTGAAAAAGGTTCTTGTAAACTGCCTTCTCTATTGCCTCCACAGCTAAATATAATTGAACCTGAAACACTTGGCCCATGTTTATGCAAAAAGGTGGATTTGAGATGGGAGGTTGGAGGGGAAGCCTGCACCACATGTTGCAGAGCTCCCTTGCCGGCTCCAGAGCAATGCTGTGCTCTGGGAGACAGGAGCTGTTCAAATGTTTTGACAGAACACGCCGATTCCTCGGGAATGTTTTTATTCTAGTCGATGTGCCAATTCCGCACAGATTTCCAGCAGAAAGCAGGCAGACTGTCTGGGTCTGCTGAATTAAAACGATTTCACCCAGAAAGAAGAAAAAGTTGCATTTTCAGACTATTTTTACTAAATCCATCATTGTATTTGTTTTAGTCAGTTTGTTGGATTGTTTTCGATTTTACCTGCAAATTCCATTTTTTAGCAGGATCAAAAGACAGGCCAAAAGGCATCAAAACACTATAGAAAATTAAGCTCAAGAAAAAGACCTCTGAAGACTTTTGAGATATAATTTTGTACGTAAACAATCCAAAGAGATAAACAGGGAAACCCAAAAATTAACCATGTTCTAACTAGAACTGCTTAGTTTCTGCGAGAACCCAAAACCTCCATTTTTGCATTTGCGGTTGTCTTTCAAAGGCTTTCTTTTTTCCCTTTGCCTTAGGGAGTTATTTATAGGGCTATTATAATTTGAGGTCTGGTCTTCTCGTGGCAGGTCCTCCATCCAGGAAATGAAATAGCATTAGAAAATGAAATCTCACGTTTATGAGGTCTTAGAGATGGCTCCCTGGGGCACTAGAGAGGAAAAAAAGAGGTAGGGAAAAATATAAACACAAATATAACTACAAGATACTTGCAAGGTCCCTAATTCTATCTGTGATGAACTTTATGAGACTCTTTATTAAAATAGAGACCTCTGGTATAAGGTCACCAACAACTTTTTTTTCCCGAAATCTCTCCCGTTTCCCCCTTCTCTGTGATCAGCTGCCTTTTCCACTCCACCTTGGCTGCAAGGTGCTTCTGCCCTAGACTGCCTTCAGAAGTGGAACAAAAATAAGGATAAATCAAGTGCTACCCTTCCTCATTCTGCCTCATCACACACTTTTCACAACATACCACATGTTGCAGCGCATTAACAGATCAAGGCAGGTGTGTTCACGTCTCTGCAAAAATCATGTATCAATCACCAATTTCTTATTCATACTCCTTTGTGCTTCTTCCCTAGACTACTCTCTAGAGCCACAACATCCCTTATTCTATCTGGGGCTTACAGGTTCCCACTGCTTCTTCTCAATATATAGAAATAAAAGTAAATAGAGGAAAATCAGGGATGACTTTGGGGCTCACCATCCCCTTTCTCTGTGTGTCCAAAGAGAGACTTCCCTCAACATCTTTTCAACATCTCTATTTTTACCTCAATTTACCTCAACAATAGCTCTAAAACAAATAAATTAGGGTACTAGTTAAGTAAGCAAACCAATACTACTTCTCTTACATTAAGTAGTTTATTAACAGATATCAAAAATATAAAACATAAAACTCTACAAACAGAACAACAATAAGGTTTCTTCTACTAGTACACAAACACAGGTGTGAAAATTCTGATGGAATATATTACATAAACCTATCTAATAATTCAAAATCCATTCATAAGAACATACAACAATTAAAGGAAAATATAACTAAAATCAAAATTGATGATAGAACATAATTAAATGATCTACCCAATAAATTAAACCTTACACCATAATAAAAAAAATTTAAAATAGATATGTATATATTAATTATCATCATAATTATAAAAATACCTTACCTATTCTGATACATACAAAAGATAATGAACAAAACCATCAAAGGAACATACTTAACACAAAAAGAAGGGGGAGATGTTGGAATCTGAAATACAGGGAATTCTCAGAACTTTGGGCCTGTAAGCCAAAGCTTAGAATTAAACACAGGATTTGATCTGAAACCTTAGAAAAGGTTTCTAGACTTAGGTACTAGAAATGAGAATGTGGATATATAGCTTAAAGCAGAAACACATTAAGAAAGTTTAGAGTTTAAGACATAGAAAAAAATGAAGGTAGTTACAAAGCTAAATAAGAAGTTTAGAGTACGATTCTGTAGGTTTGTGTATCATAACATGATTAACTAAGAGAACTTACACTGTAGCATGAGTCCACAAGACGAACTAGTTAAGGATTGGATCAAAAACATAAATATCCTTATTAACAGTGTTTTATTAGTCAATAAAGCCTTAAAAAGACTTATAACTAGGGGTCTTATGACCTTCTGAACCATACAGTAAAAATGTAAGCCAAATTCACCCTTCCTGTCTGTGTAGAAGATAAGAAAAATAAACCACATCATCTAAAAACTCAGAGGTCCCATCTCTAACTCATTCAAAATTCCTTGAAAAATCCCCATATTTTCCCTTTCAAGTGGAACAGGAAAAGCACCACTCAGCAGAAGAATAACACCTATGTTTAAAGTCCCACTCAACTTCACAGAGCATATTTCAACTCATCATTGCATGTGACTTCTTATAGTTCCTTTACCCTAACTTTCACTAATCCTACCTAAATCAACCCAGGCATCATCCTGTCTATGAAAGTTAACAGTTTTCTAGACTCACAGAATCAAAATAATGCCATCAGATATAATACACAAAACCTATGGAAATTCAGCAAATAGCAAAGACTATTTTGCAATTATCTTAATGTTTATTTCTTGCACACTCTATTACAAAAATACATAGTTGAGAATATTTTGAAACATGTAGCTCAGTTTCTTTTTCTCTTGTTTATAATTTTCAATTTTCTTGTAGTAAGGTAAAATAAGTTACTAACGTTCAGCAAGTTGTTTTTGCTACCTGAGTATTTAAAACTGTCCCAGAACAACTGTCCAAAGAACACTTTACTTCTTCCTCTGCCTTATTATAAATCTCCTAAAATGCATAGACTATTAAAAAATTACAAAATCTAAGCAGAAAAAAGGTTAATAGTTAATAAACAAAATGAAAACTTCGAAAGTCCAAGGACAAGCCAAGACTATAATTAATTCACTCATCCATTCATCAGTGTTGTATGACAACAAAGACAGAAAGAAAATACAGCAATTTGAAATACATTTCTTTTTAAAGCACACAGGTTTGTTTAAGTTTTCTGTTGATTTTTCTTTTCTAAAAACTGACAAACCAAAAAACCACATAACCACAATAAAAACCCAATCAAGTCTCAAAAAAACCCTGATTAGATTCCAACTCTAGTTGTTTCTTGTTTCACATTACCATCTAAATTTAGACATGTGCCAAGGCCTCTGAGGCTGTGGAGAAACACATTAACTTTTGGACTTTCTACCTCTCCAATAAGATCGGTCCTGTCTTACTCTTCAGTGTTTTTCTAGGCAACTCATGTTTCTGGATCAAGCTGCAGAAATGCTTATCAAAAAAAAAAAAAAATCAAAATAAAAAGCTCTCCAGAAAATAGCTTTTCATTTATTTCTGAGAAATTAGGAGAACACTGAGCACACAATGGCCAGCTTACACCCGTGCCACTTTGCAGCTACTGAAGCCCTCACAGCCCTGCACAGTGCCCACCCTACAAACTTGCCCTGCCTTTCCATCACCACATCCATTTGACTACAGGCCACGAGTATGACCTAATTTCACACTCGGTACCTCTTAGGAAAAGTTATATTTCAACTCTACATCCTGCCTGGGAAGGCAGAAAGTGGGAAGAACTCAGAAGGTCATGGGTCTTATAAAGCTACCGGGTGGTGATGCCATCCGAAGCGCACAGGCACATCACAGGCAACCAGAAGCCAGGCACACAATGAATACCAGGGATTTACCAGCACGTGTTTGAACAGGCAGTTCTCCAAAGCCTTCTATTATTCATTTTAATACAAAGCCTTGCAGAAACCAAGCCTATATAGATGCAGCAGCTCAGACCCACAGCAGCTGTACCTGCCTATTCCCAGAAAGGACAGGGAAGTATCTTGCTTGTCAACCTTTCAGGAAGACTTGCTGTACAGAAAGCCAGCTTCTTATCTGAAAAGACATGTTATGCTGTAAACATTTCTAGTGGAGCTTGGGTTAGTAGCACTTGTAAGAAAACCATAATGAAAATAAATTGTTATGTATTTGCCCATATGCTGAGGAGCATATGGCTAATGCGTTTAGACACTGCTAATGAAGTTAAGACTCTGCTAAATTTGTTGGCTCATGGATAACAACTGTTCACAATACCCAATCTGAGCCTGCTATAATTTTAGCATTACAACTGATACCTGGCCATTATTATACATACTGGTCTTGCTGACATAGAAGAACTGGACTTCTGGATGTGGCGTTCTCCACATGCAATAAGAAGGTGAACAGCACAGGATGGTTCCAAACTCCAAATTGACAGGTAATGTGAGCAAGTTACAATTTCATGTAAAGGAACAAAGTTGCTCTTATTCATTGTATCCCTGACGCTGTTGCTATCTTTCCTAATTTCAAGATTTTATCTATTCCAACCCCTCTCCTTCCAGGCCAGTGCAACTACAGGCGAAGCTGAAGAGAAGACAGTCACACTCAATAAATAGTCCTGCTTTTTCACATTCACGTGTAAAAGCTCATTGAGTTTACTACAACAGCTATTGGAATCCTCCTGTTCAAACATCCCTACTTTGCTGCTTTTCAAGATGAGGATCCCTCCTTCTTCTGGAGCTCAAGGTAAAGTCCAGTTTGTGACTTCACTGGTTCTACCTGTAAGCTACTACCTTTGCAACTACACATTATCCCATTCTCTCAGCCCAAACACTGTGTAGCTCAGCTGTTTGGGTTTACTGCTGCTGCATGTCAGGCCAGAGCTGGCTTTAATTTAGCAGTACACACTGCTTGAAGAGCAGGCTGCATAGCAAATTCCAGAGGGTTATGTGCAACCCTCTGGAACGTGCAAATGATGATGATGAACGTGCAAATATACTTTCCAAAAGACATAACATGTGGCAAACTTCCCTAGACCATTCTGACGAGCCAGGTGTCATTTTAATGATGCGTACCTCTGCTGTCACTGATCTTGAGTAGTCATTTGGCAGCTGCCACCAAAAACCCATCAGAGGACAGTGGTCAAGGATGGCATAGAAGTGAAGTATCCTTCAGCGCTATTATCTTGGGACCACCTCACTCAGATACTTTCATTCGTAGGCCAGAACTCAGGCCTGGCATTAATTCACAGCCCCAGTTCCTCTGTGGATATTTCAAAACAATATGAACTCCCTCTGGCCTTGGAGCATCCCAGTCCATTCAAGACAGCAGTGATATCAGCTTCCCCAAGTCTAACAGGCCCCAGAGAAGTTGTCAAAAATATTTCACCATAACTTGACCAAAAAGCAGACCGGTCTATTCCAGAGCATCATCTTTACTATTTTGCAGGTGGATAAAAGAGGCTCAAGGTGAAGGAAAAGAGAGAGATTTGCTTACCCAGAAAAGAAGAAAGCTTTGCCCCAGTCAGATTTGCCCAAACACTGAGAGTATGAGGAAAGCCAGGAGCATGATCAGGGAGTCTCTTCTCACTCGCTGTGCTGCCACAGACATCATCCCCTTTCCACTTAAGAGCTACCAGTTTCCTCAACCATTGCCTCTTCCCCCCTTGCAGTATTTAATAAGGCAAGCATGAAGTGTGTCAAAAAAAACAACAAAAGCATGGGTTAAGTGATACCAAAACCATGATGATGGTCATCAATGAGGTCTACATCTCCTTGTAGGGTAGCTGCCAAGATCTATGGGAAGCATTCACACAGTCCTGCACAAAAATAAATGTTAGAGCTGCTCTAGGAAAAAGCCACACCATTCTTTGTAATACAAAAAAGAATTGCTTCTTCCCTCAAAGGAAGAATGGTACAGTCATGACAACTACCACCTTCATTGCATAGGTCACCATTATTTACCAGTAAGGCAGTGATGATTCATCCCCTTTTTCTATCACATGAAACCTACAGGTTGCTTTGTGCACCCTAACACTGTCTCAGCATTCATAAATGTTATTTAAAGTTGATGTCACATTCATAGCAAACACAGTAATGGGAAACACTGCAAGTGCAAAGAAGCCAAGGACACGGTGTCTCTACAGTAGAGACTCTGAGGTGCACACACTGCTCCCAGACACAGGCTCACCCTCCTGAGACCCCCACCAGTGCAGGGACAAGCTGGGGTGAGCTACAGCACAGTTCTATCTGATGCTCATCTCAGAAACTGAGGTCCAGTCCTTGCTGAAGGCTGCAAACAGCATTTAGTCAAGTGGGAGACATCCAATTGTCTCAATGTCTCGATTTCCTGCTTTAGGTTCCCGCAAAGAGACACTGAACCAACTTTGTCAGGTTATCTGACAATGCTAACATCTGATCAAAGGTAACATAGGCTATCAGGTGAAACTAGGAAAATACACATCTTTAAAGGGGAGAAAGACTGGCTTTATAGATGTAGAAATATAAACCCACATCTAACCCCAGGTTTTCTGTCATATTGCAGACAGTGAAATGGCTAGGTTTGGATCTGCACCACATACATGTACATGCCTCCCAGTCTAGGATGGTGGCATTCCCAGGATGTAAGAGAAGACCTGGATCACCCCAAGAGGTCTGTTCTGGCAGTCAGCAGCCCACAGCAGATGTACACAGGCATCTGGGGGAGATAGACAGGTTGGTTGGTGATGCCACAGCTAACCTTTCTGGTTCCACACAAATAGCTATCAAGTTGCAAACACACACTCCCTATCTCATTCTTCTGTTGTTTATCTTCACAAAGAAACACAAAACCATATGCAGGCTTTCACTGTCAGTATAAGTCATATTATTCTTGTAATTCAATCCAGGTCCAGAGACTGAGAGCTCCTTTTCCTCCCTTTGCCCCCTTTTTGCTCCCTTCACCGTTTGCCTCTCTCCAACCTTGTTTAGGTTTGAATGCTGTGTCATTAAATTCCAGAGCAGTAAACACTGCAACCTCTCTCTCTAAGCACCCATACAGTGCTTTCTAGGCTAAAAACTAAACATGGGATAATTTCATTCCTGCAAGAACTCTGCCTTTTATTTTCCTTTACGTCCAACTTGAAGGATGCTTTTGGCAGATGTGTAGTGAAGATTAAAAAAAAAAATGTTTGCTCTCGGCTTCCTCCTTGCACTCCCCCCATTTCCACTCCCACCCATCAGCCATAAAACAACACAGCCCAGCCAGATCCCAAACTGAAATCAAGACAAAGCACCCACACAGCCCCCACTTCCATTCAGCAGAAATGGGCCGCTCCGGGGTAGCCCAGGATCTACAAGTAGGCCAGACTGGAATAAACAGAGTAAACAAAGGGTATCCTGTCCAAGCTGAGAGGGGCTAAAGAGAGGGATGTCTTTCATTAACATGCAAGGCAGGGATGCAAGCACACAGACAGTCAAAAGCATCACTGGAGCTTGCTAGGAGTAATAGGAAGAAAGCAACACATGATCACGCCGCTGTAAGGACCCAAAGCACATCGCTCAGCTGCACGCAGCTGCGTATCCCGCCTACCAAGGACCAAAACCAGCCAGCAACCCACACACCCACCACCACCCCAAAACATCAGGGCAGCCCCAAACTGCTGCAGCACAGTGTGGCTCTCCAGGAGGCTGAGTAGGGAGCAGTGTGCGCAGGTACAGAACCAGGCGACCAGGGCCCTGCAAATGTCAGAGCCAATGACATTTAAAACCAGCATAGCTGTCATGTTAGGAAAGGAGAGGGAAAGGGGGAGAAAAGCACAGCACAGCCATAGCAACAGGTCAAGTGTTTGCCAGAGAGAAAGGGTGATGCAGATATGTGGCTTCTCAGTTTTCAGCATTTGTCACATAATAAAATCATTAGCCTGAGAATTGATAAAAGAGTTTGGTTTAGTTTTTCTGCAACCTGCTGCTACAAAGCCCATAGAGATCCACATGTGAAAGTCCATGCTGTGTATACCCCTGTGTCAACCATTACACAGCTATCACAAACAACCCTCATGTTTTTCCAGACTTATAGGAAAAATGCAGCACATGGAGAGGTGAGCAAACAGTCAGGAATTTGTAGCAAAACAGCAGCCTGTCGGCTGCAAGTCTGCTCAGTTATTGGAAAAAATTGAACATGCTGCTTTTTTAAAGCAGCCTAATCATATTTACTATTACATCAGACTTACCCACCACAAATTGTTCTCATGCAATGGAAGAATTTTTAATCTAATATCTTGGACTCAGATAATTTCCCAGCTGCAGAACTGCAATAATTTCCTATCTTCCCGTTGTTGAGATAAGCTGATTAACTTGGATATGTTTTAGTTTCAGAGTGTGATTATCTCCCTTTATTTTACTTGAGAGAGAAGGGTGACTTACAGTAAAATAACTTTGTTTTCCCCAAGTCAGCTCTTAAACTCTCCTTTTCTGTGATGGAGATAGCTCTTTCCTGTTGCATTTTCCTTAGCCCCTTTACTTTCCACACTTCCTCTCTCAGAGACACTACATTAACAGCTACTATTATTTTACTCAAAGAAAATACACTGTTCAAGAAATCTCTGAAATAATTTTTAAAAACAAATAAAGATCTTATGAACAAAATATTTTATTGTTTAGAATACCTTTGAAAGTTTATTAAATACCCCACAACCCAGCACTACTGGTAAAATCCTGCTTGCGCTGCTCCTTTGTTTTCAGGCACATTTAAAGAAGAAGAAATGCAAAAAATAGATGAGGCCTGAAGCTCTGATTACATGCACAGTGCAGCTAAACAGAAAACTCCATTTATTTCAGTAGAAGTGATTTACACCCAAGTAAGGGAGAAGACAAGCAAACCCTTGAATTTATACCACTACAAATTGTAAAATACTGCTTATACAATCTTGGTGAGATTTTTTTAGCATTTAATGTTTTTTCTTAAATTTCCTGTCATAGATTTACTCTGTTATGTCAAAGGGACTTCCTCTCCTGCTTTATTTCTTTTCCTTGCATTTCTAGCAAACATATTCTAGGAGAAAAGCCTGAATCCATAAGATGAGGACACTTTTTGGACTGCAAGTCTGCATATGTTGAAGCCTCTTGATTTCCTTTTATCTTCCAAATCTCACTTGTGTTCAGGGCTTTTCAGCCTGTGTTAATTTGCAGACCAAATTCAACACTGAAAATGTATGAATGACACACATGCAGATTCCCATACGGCACATATCATTTCATTCCTCTTAGTCACCATTCATTAATTCCTTTGAAATAAATGTTCATGGTTGAAAAGCACTAGTTTGATGATTTAATGGGAGTGTGGCTCATGTGTTTTCCCTGCACAAGATTAGGAATACTTAGAAAGAGCCAGCCTGTTTAAAAGGGAGACTCTCCAAACAGCTATTTTGGTGGAAAGAGAATGGCTGCATAAACATGGAAGGGCAAGAACTTCTTAATATTATATATGGAGCAATAGAAAAAAAATTAACATTTTTTTACTTCCTATTTGAAAAAAAAGTATATCAAGTAAACCCAACCCCAACAAGCCTGTATTCATGCACAGCAGTGTCCCTCACAGCTAAGCCCCTAAAACCATCCCTATTTCCAGGAAGGTGATGGGCAAACCCTGGTTCTCACATGGGGGAAAGAGAAAGTGGACAACGTCCTCTACTGACTGCAGTGAGGGTACTTGTGTCCTTGAAAATGCTCTCATAGACAAGAGACTGCAGTACAAAAGCAGAACTCACATTACTGGCTCCTTGCTATGGGCACTATTCTAGGAAATCAGCCCCAGGAGCACATCCAGAAAAAAATGGCAAAATACATGAGAGAAGGAAGAAAAATTACCAAGAGCCTGGGCTCCTCCCTGCCCATTCCTACTGGCAGAGAATGGTAGAGAAGATGGGTGGTGAAATGCCAGAGTGCTGGACTTGCAGCCTGGCAGTGCTTGTGGCTTTGCACCACTCGACTCCATTTCAAAACAGTTGTTTCTTGGTATCCCCCAAGATACAATTTCTCAGCTACCTTTATTTTTCTTCCTAAAAGGCAGTAAAATTAAGGTTAACTTTTTAGCATTAGTCTGATTTAAGTTAATTTAATGAATGCTATTCTAGTCATGAAATTTGCCTAAGAGATCATATGATCATTTTCGGTAACTTCCCAAAATCTTTACACTTCTATGCTGGTACAGGGCATGCCTATCTAAAACATACTGAAATAACTTGGTCTCTAGGTACCTTTACCTAACAGCAAGCGTTAGCAGCTAACTAATGATATCTGGATTTCACCACTAAGGAGCTACAGAATGAGTGGCTCTCTGCCCCCCAGCTGAATTGAAACCCAAAGAGTGAAGGTGAACAGGTCTGTATCCCATACCACCAGAATCCCCTGTAAGTTAAAGTCACCCTGCCAATTCCAGTTCAAATTAATCTAGAGCAGATTAAGTCTACCTTTATGCTATTTTCTAAATGAAATCAGATGTCCATGTAAAACTGGTATTTAAAAGGGTTTTACCTAATAATCAGTCAGGTATCGACAGAACAATCACCATGAAGATCAAGGTAAGAGGCAATATATTCTCATTAATAATTCAAATCTCAGCATGGATATCGATGACCATGCACTTAACAGGGAAAACTGGGCAGCAGATGGAGCTGGCCCAGATTTCCTGAAAAGTTGTTGGGCTGCAACAGAGACACACTGGAGAGATTTTACTGTAAGATCCAACCAGAGAAACGGCAGCTCCCCATTATTAAGTTATCTTGGATCCTCAACAATGCCTGAAATGGAACAAGGAACAAAACACAGCATTAGCAGTCTATTGAAAGAGGATGGGTGAGAAAAATAAGGGAATAAAATCTAGAAGCAAAATGCCACCACTTCCTCACAGCCCTAATATTTGCAGCAGAGAGCAACAACATTCAGCAGTACCTAATTCCAGTTACTGCTTGGGAGCAAGCAACATAAAAGGCTTTAAAATAAACGTGTACAATCGGCAAAAGCGCAAACAAACAGAAAGGTTGTAGGAGCCAAAACCACTCAGAACAAACCAGTTGGGGCTAGTTAACATAATCTGCTCTATTCACATAACTAAGTTTGTTTCACTGAGGGCATGAACTTTCTTGGAAAAGCTCAAGTAATTAACTGCAGGAGCTTACACATTTTCTTTCCCTCAAGTTTATGTTACCTTGGAATTAGAGCTGCTTACACACAACTGCTTCTACCAATTCATTCAAAAAGCTGAGTTTTCCTTGTCCTTTCCAGAGGGACATGCCTGAAGAGGTGGTACCAGTGAAATGAAGGATTCCCTTCAATTCCTCCTGCCTCCTATCCACTCTTCCCATCACTCTGATTGATACAAAGAAAAATGTAGCCTACCTCACGGAAAAAGAGCAGGTTTCCAATGAAAGGAAGAGGTGGAGGATGTCGGATCCCTACTCTGCTTAGTTTGGAGAATGCAGACGTGGAGTACCTGGAAAAAAATAAGGTAGTAAGTCAGTCTTGGATCTTGATAGGACTTGTTGACACAGTAACTAGCTCAGATGACTTCCCTGGATTCAGAGAGGAAGAAGAAGCTTTCTGTGTTGGTCAGACAGAACTGCCAATTGATTACGTTGCTTGGCAGCTCCTCAGGTCACAAAAGTAAATGCAATACACTGCTGCTTCAGAGAGGGCAAAAGGACCAAGTGACTCAAACACAAGCCTGCAAAATTGAGCAGTGGAATGAGAGAGCTGCTCCTCTTCCCACAGAAGCAGCTGTTTTTACTTCTTGTAAGTCAGAAGTGACTCTCCAAAGCTACATGAGGTTACAAATGAGATCAAAAGAAGCATTTGGGGCTTGACTTCTATGACACTGTTGGGAAAGGAACAAGACAGATTTTCGGATTATCTTCTTCTTCCATCACCTCTACCTATACAGATCACAGAACAAAAAATCAAACCAGTCTCAGTTGTCCATGATTCAAGACACTGTCAGTATGTTCAAGTCAAACCTAGTATCTGGGCCAGATATGCTGATTAAGTGATTTTTTAGAGCTGCCAGTCAGCAAATTAAACAAATATAAAAAAATACAGGGAAACAAAACCCAGACTGAAAAGCTTCATGCATCCCTTGTTTCAGATGAAACCGTGGCATGTTGACAGGGACAATACTGGAAAAAAGGAAAAAGAAAACCCCAACCCCAGAGCCTTTCTTTTTCCTCCCCCTCCCCCCTTCCTTAATACAAACAATGGATTTAAGTCAATGGACTTCAATTAGTGAAACCTGAAAGAGCAGGAGCTAGCAGCAGCAGCTTTGATTACCCAAAGACACAACTTTCATTGTGCAGTTCTGTTTGCTGAGATTTCCTGCAGCATAGCACCTATTTCCTTAATGGATTTTCTTTTGTGAAGCTATTTTACAAAAAATCATAATCAGGAGATAGAGGTTTCATCATTTTTAAATAGCAACTGTTTTCTTTTTTTAATGGGGCAGTACAAACCTTCCCAAACACAAACCCTCTCACAAAGCCAATAGAAATTATGTGTATTCAGTCTATGCAAGGACACTGTGTCAAGTATGACAAGGTATCATGGAGTAAAGGCACAGAAGTCAACATTTATTACACATTTTATACGTATTATTGATTTCTTGGCTACTTAACTGCTTTAAAAAATATGAGATTTTCCTCAGCTAACACTCCTGGGAAAAGAAATGTTTTAACTTTAAAATGACAAAACAGCCTACATGATACATTTTCATCCCCAAAGAGAAGATTTTTTTTTTTTTGCTGCTGCTGCT